>NC_091946.1:19550352-20225352 GCF_041260155.1 Ptychodera flava | reverse complement strand
CATATTAAATCTAAAACATTCATAAAGAAAAGAAAGGATACGTGAGCAGTGTGATCAAGTCTTCATTTCATGATTTGTTGTAAAATGGTGAATGAGAACAGCCTGTGTGAACCATTTGAATTTCAAGAGAGTTTTGGTCCATGTCAAGTCTCTGGGTTGTGCAACCAGGTAGTAGTTTAATCCTCCCTGATTACCAATAAAACCTTCTGTCAAAAGACATACACATGACTGTAAAGACGGTTTTAAACCCTAACAGATGCTGATCACCGGATATTCATCCCGACTAATGATGCCGGCAGACTGAGCTTAAATTTCCATGGAAAGAAAACACAAGACAGGCCACTTCCAGTTCAAAAGTGCACGGTTCGAAAATCCAACTGAAAGGTTTCATGCCGGATGATGAGCTCGGCTTTTGCATCTTGACACAGTCCGATGTAAATATAACCTAAAACATGCTGGGCACTTTTGACCCGCGGCGAGACGTATCATGTTCTCACTGAATTCAGATATTGAGATTTAATTTCCGAGGCAGGGTGAATATTCTGATGATGGTATTTTGGAATCTAGACATGCACATCTTATCTTGATTCAATATTGCTTCAACACACATGTACCTGTAGTATATTATTTTGATACGTTGACTTGGACATATTTTTTGCAGCATGGTCAATTTGGAAATTTTAGGAATTTTTTTAACCATATAGCAGTATAAACTATTATTGGAAGCAGTTCACAATTGACATATTGGCATTTATCAGTTTTGTGTAGCAATACTAATTTTGGAAAAATTTTTTTGATAATCAGATTCCAAGAAAACAAAGTGTGCGCAATGTGTAATCCAAAAATACTGAATTTTTATGGAAGCTCATTCTGTCTAAGAAGTAGTTGCACACTCACAAGTCTCACACTCTTTTTTTATCACAACTGGAAGTTGTGATATAGAGGTGGTTTCAACCGGTGTTTGATGTCGTCCATTTCCGTAAACGACAAAAAGTCAAAAACTGCTGAACAGACTGCGTTGATATTTGATACCGATACATAGACTGGTTCCAAGGTTCCAATTCCGAAAAATGGAGCCAAACGGAGCGGAGGTTATATAGTTTTGGGAAATTTCTAACCCCCCTTTTTAACTAATTGATTTTAGGGGTCTTTCATATATGTAGTTTTGGAATGTACACCAATCCTGCATTGTGGACTGTTTTATGAGTTGTTGAACAGAAATGAGGTTTTGATGAATGTTAGAAATATGCAGGATGGCTGATTCGAAGTATAAGAGATTTCTATGGTCTTTTGGGCATCAAAAGCATTAAAAAAAACATATTTCATAGTTTATATTCTCACTTTTGAGATGACCCTAGGCATTTGTTAAGTAAACATCCTTGAGTCAATATACAGACTTTGACATTCCAGAGATTAAGTATCCACAACCTCACATGTTACAGTCTTTCACTACAATGGTATGGCCCAAACCCATTGTTATCAATGGAGAGTGTGGACCTGTCTACAGGAAATTTGGGTGAACAGGTTAGACAATGACGTTACAAGTTGTAGGTTAGTTATCAAGGTAGCACCAGCATAGAGTCCTGAGCATCTGTCCATGTGTTCTCACAGCAAATTACAGGGAAAAAATTATTTGAGAAGTTTCTCTCCTTTAAATAGAAGTACATTACAATTTAAACCTGTCATGGATAGATTGCTCTCAAATGATCTGAAACACAGTTATTGCCCATTAGCAACAAATCTATAGCAAGATTTATGTAAAGTTCATGAACTTACACAAGGTATTAGACAAAAGATGACCATGACTTTGCTACTTTTCAACACTTATTTCAATCAGATTTCCCCAGCTTAGTGTATAATTTTGTAATCTTAATTACTGTCAACTTAGCTTTACTAACTTATTCATACCTCATTATTCTTACACTACTGTTACTACTGTTAACCACAAAATTTCAAGAGATGCATATATGATTGTCACTTAACAAACAATGTACAAATATGTCTTCTGCTTTTTCTCCATATACATATACATGTCTCTTTTCTCATAAAAATGAGCTTAAAATCGCAATGTGAAAAATAGTCTTCCAGCTATATGTTGCTCATTGACTTCGTGGTCTGTCTAATTCACAGTGAGTGTGGTTGTTGATAAATGCCGATAATACTAGGCGGTCATAATGTCCAAGCGCCATTGGCGGTATTTTTAACATAATGACCATAGGTCACTATCACATCTGGAAGTTGTGATATAGGGTTAGCTTCAACCGGTGGTGGACAGTGTCCATTTTCCGTAAACGACAAAAAGTCAAAAACCCGCTGAACAGACTGCATTGATATTTGGTAGAGATATTCAGACTAATTCCAAGGTTCCGATTCCGAAAATGGAGCCAAACGGAGCAGCAGTTAGATAGTTTTGGGAAATTTCTAACCCCCCCTTTAACTAATTGATTTTAGGGGTCTTTCATATATGTAGTTTTGGAATGTACACCAATCCTGCATTGTGGACTATTTAATGAGTTGTGGAACAGAAATGAGGTTTTGATGAATGTTACAAATATGCAGGATGGCTGATTCAAAGTATCAGAGATTTTCATGCGCTTTTGGTAATAAAATTGATAAAAAACAACATATTTAATGTTTTAGATCTCTCACATTTGTTATGACCCTTAACATTACAGACTTGATAACATAACCCGCTGCTGGACCTGTTTACTGGCGCATTGATTTAAAGACAAAGATCTGTTTTTAGTCCCCACGGACACCGTCCGGGGGGACTTATAGGTTTGGTCATGTCCGTGCGTGTGTGTGCGTGCGTGGTGCGTGCGTGCGGTCCGTCCGTGCGTCCGTCCGTTCACGCAGATATCTCAGAGATGCCTGAAGCGATTTCATTCAAACTGGGTACAAGGATTACTTCATATGTCATACAGATGCACGTCGATTTGTTTTGTGATAAGATCCAATATGGCTGCCAGGCGGCCATTTTATTACGATTTTTTCATGTACAGAGCCATAATTCAGGCATGTTTCAACTGATTTTATTCAAAGTTGGTACAAGGACATTGACCAGTGTCATAGATATGCACGTCGATTTTTTTGTGATACGATCCAATATGGCCGCCGTGCGGCCATTTTGTTACGATTTTTTCATGTACAGAGCCATAACTCAGGCATATCTCAACCAATTTCATTCAAAATTGGTACAAGGACATTGACCTATGTCATACATATGCACATCAATTTGTTTTGTGATACGATCCAATATGGCTGCCAGGCGGCCATTTTATTAAGATTTTTTCATGTACAGAGCCATAACTCAGGCATGTTTCTACAGATTTTATTCAAAGTTGGTACAAGGATATTGACCAATGTCATAGCTATGCACATCAATTTGTTTTGTGATACGATCCAATATGGCCGCCATGCGGCCATTTTGTTACGATTGTTTCATGTACAGAGCCATAACTCAGGCATATCTCAACCAATTTCATTCAAAATTGGTACAAGGACATTGACCTATGTCATACATATGCACATCAATTTGTTTTGTGATACGATCCAATATGGCCGCCAGGCGGCCATTTTATTACGATTTTTTCATGTACAGAGCCATAACTCAGGCATGTTTCTACAGATTTTATTCAAAGTTGGTACAAGGACATTGACCAATGTCATAGCTATGCACATCAATTTGTTTTGTGATACGATCCAATATGGCCGCCAGGCGGCCATTTTGTTACGATTGTTTCATGTACAGAGCCATAACTCAGGCATATCTCAACCGATTTTATTCAAAATTGGTACAAGGACATTGACCTATGTCATACATATGCACATCAATTTGTTTTGTGATACGATCCAATATGGCCACCAGCAGGCGGCCATTTTATTACGATTTTTTCATGTACAGAGTCATAACTCAGGCATGTTTCTACAGATTTTATTCAAAGTTGGTACAAGGACATTGACCAATGTCATAGCTATACACATCAATTTGTTTTGTGATACGATCCAATATGGCCGCCATGCGGCCATTTTGTTACGATTTTTTCATGTAGAGAGCCATAACTCAGGCATATCTCAACCAATTTTATTCAAACTTGGTACAAGGACATTGACCTATGTCATACATATGCACATGATTTGTTTTGTGATTCGATCCATATGGCCACCATGTGGCCATTTTATTACGATTTTTTCATCTCCTGAACTACAACTCAGACATGTATCAAGCGAATTTATTCAAAAGTATTTTTATCACAGACCTAATGAAGAGGACTCTATCCTCTCTGAGGACCTGTAATTAAAGCACCCATTCACAAGTGGGGACTGTGTCATCAACGATGACTTGTTTTGTAATAAGGACGTGTGATTTCGTAAAACATAGTCTATTAGCATGGAAATGTGATTTTTGCGAATATTGCTTACCCACTGACAAACAGTGTGGTTTGAAAATGGCTGGAATTTGCTACTTCGGGACTTGTTTTCTGTGTGCATTTACTGACAAACTCCAAACCCGCAGCACCTACCCATTCAGTATTTCATGTACAGGTGTACCCAGAGATAGAGTAGTTCACAATGTGCCAGTTGTGATCAAGTGCCATTGGCGCTATTTTTTCTCTTTCCGTGTTTTTCCATGTTTGTGCTTCTTTTCTGTTTCCGGGGAAAAAAACCAAAAGGAACCCTCATAATCAGAAGAAAAATTTTTGTCACATGCAATCTGCATGTATGTCAGATTGCAAACTATGCTTACCTCATCCTGCCAAGTTCATATATGCCACCATCAGATCAAGTTGGTTTAAAAGTAGTTAGGCATAACAGGTTCTATATGTCCTCTATGCATTTTGACAAAAGCTTGTACATTTGAAGGTCTCTATACTACCTAGATACGGTAAACATGATTTTTATTGACCACACCTGCTATAAAATACCAAGCCAAGTAGGAGAAAACACATACATAGATTTGGCTCAATGCCACCTTTTATTGACTCAGCTTTATATAGAGAAGTAATACTGTCCAGCAGAATTACGGTGATGACAGAAAAAAACGAAAAGCATTGCAATCGAAGTTCAGCTCGTACGCAGTTAGTTTTTCCTTAAAGGGACAATAGCTGTAACTTTTGACTAATTTTTTCACTGCTCTGTTTCAATGTATCAACTACAGAATTTTACTATAATCCGATCATCATGACAATGTCCTGCTCGCCAACACGTCCTTTATACCGGTATGTGAAATGACCGTTGTTATTGTTGATAGATGTATTCTAGACCGGACCTTAATACATAATTTAAACAATAGCAATGCAGATTATACTCATATAGGGTATATTTATGAGCTAAATATCAGGAATTTCTCCATGGTTCAGGGATTCAAACCAAAAACTGCAGATGATACACAGAACAAACAAAATTTAAAAAATGACCAAAGTTACTGCTAATGGATCTTAAAGGTAGTATGCGCCTTGAAAGTGAAAGACTTAAACTTTTGCTCAGGCTTTCCTGAATGAAACTTTCAACCATTCTCTTACTAAATCAATAATAAAAATCGGGGGTCACTGTACAAAGTTTGGAACTAGCAAAACAAAAAACCCAACATTTTACAATGTTTGAAATTCAAAATAGCCACCATTCCTGTGTTGACTCAACGGGGGAAAGTTAAAATTTTCAGTTTTCGAAAAACTAAGCCAGTGAAAAGTTTTCTTACACCGAGAGCTTTAAAATGACTCCCACAAGTGGTAGATCAGAAGAGAATTGTAGAAATTTGAACGACCGAATATCTGCCCCTAGGCGCGTTCTACCTTTTTAAGTTTAGAGACGCGTGTATTTGCATTATGCTAAGTTTTAAGAGTTTGGGCAGTGAAATTTCAGTGGAATTCTTGTTTTTTAAGTCCATGGGCTGAAAATTTTGAATTTTAGAGGATTCTGCACAGATAATCTGAAGTCTGCCGGTTGGAAATAGTGAATTCTTTATAGAATTTAAATGAGTGATGCAGGTATCAGACTCCCAGCTGAAAATTCATTGTGCAAAACCTCCCAGCAACATCATCAATAAATGACAATATTCTCACTCAAAGTCTGAAAAGAATATGTGTCTAGCATATCACAAATGATTCAATCCAAGGAAATCCTAACAGTTGTCAAGATTATTTGAAATATCGTAGATGCCGGCCTGATGAAAAACAGTCGTTCGGTATGAGAACAGACTGTATAACCGTCAGCAGTTGCATTCATAACGGTATTCAACTGATGAAATTTTCATTTTCAGAATTTGTTGATTCTTATTTGTACATGGCAGATTTTTATCAACGTCAGGAGTGAATGACTGGAAGCTGTTAATGTCTCAAGTTAATTCAGTAGCTTTTAAGGTAGAACGCACCTCGGGGACAGACATTCGGACTCTCAAACTTTTACAATTCTCTTCTGATATACCACATGTGGGGGTTCATTTTAAAGATCTCGGTGAAAGAAAACTTTTCAATGGGTTAGTTTTTCGAAATTCGAAAATTTTTATTTTTCTCCATAGAGTTAACACAGGGATGGCGGCCATTTTGAATTTCTAGTATCGGTAAATCTTTGGTAATTTGTTTCTCTAGTACCAAAATTTGCACGGTGACCCCCTATTTTTATTCTTGATTTTTAAAGAGAATGATTGAAAGATTCCTTGAGGAAAGTTAGAGCAAAAGTTTAAGTCCTCCACTTTCGAGGTACATACTACTACCTTAAATATTTAGTCACGTAACATCAGAAGAGTATATACAGACAACCAGTATGCATGCTTCAGAAATACAGGAGAAAATAAAAGTTATGTTTTTCACAAATTACCAGTGCAGTTTGGCGATGTAATTTGTAGGTGAGAGTGTAAAATTACAGTGCAGAACGTAATTGTTTATGAAACCAGCATGAGCTACAGTGCATTCTGCAATTGTTACTGTTGTGTACCTGGAAAGATGAAATTTGCTCGCTGGAGACGTGGTTCATTTTATATATATATATATATATATATTGTGATACACACTAGTCATTTTGAAAATAAAAGTAAGAAAATTTTATTTCCTCTGATATTTCCTCAAATTGACATATCAATGTCAGATAATAGGATATTTAGAATCTACTTCAAGGGCCACCAGCTGTAACTTTTAATGATTTTTTTTTCACTATTTTTTTTTATATGTCATAGCATATTCTTGTTCTACTCCCGAAAACATGTTGAAACACCTACTGCTCAGCTCATCAACACAGCTGTCTGTAAGTTTAAAATGCACTGTCGTTGTTTTCATTTGAATTCTAGTCTGGACCAGAATTCACTTGTCAGCAATGAAAGTGCGGTCCACACAAGCTGAATACTGTGTATCTCCACATGCCTAGAGGAGCTGAACAAGAAACTGTAGGTGACATTAAAACAAAAATAATGAAAAAAGGAAATCACTGAAAATTACAGCTACTTGCCTGTGTAGGTGTGTCACCGTATGATTGTATATTTGTAATATTTGTAAGGTATGCATCCAGCTTTATGTATAATCCTCTTTGTCATGGCTATGTCCTCACTTACATAATATGAATCTTATGGTTTCATCCAAAATTTTCCGAGGCACTTGTTTTGCCCAGATCATGTAATTGACCGCAAGCTTTGATTGATATTTGCCCGTAATGCCAGGGACGTTAACCGCATGTAATTGTTTAAATTGGCAATAATTTCCTTCTGTGTGTTTTTTAAGTGTGACGCCTAATAGGGTGTGCACTTTGAATGAGGCTGTAAAAATCCTGTAACGACTCAGTTGCCGAGGGGTTCTGACTTTCTGGGGTGACTGGCCAATCTTCTCGAAAGGAAGATTTGTGAAGTGCAGAATCAGGCATCAGGTTTCAGTTGGTACAACTTTGTTTGAATAACTAAAACAGGCCCCAGTTGTCATTTATGCAAACATATTACAAATTGGGCAAACATCAAATTTCTCACAATTAGAATAACTTGTAAACTTCATGCACATTTCATACATCTATTATTTAAATGCATGTAGCCCTGTTTGCTATCTTATATTAAGGTCTTGCCCGTCCTGTCTCATTAAACCCTGCATTCAGCTCCTGGAACACAATGTTGAAATCAGTTTGAGCCAATCAAAACAGAGTGTCCAAAAAGTGCTGCCGATATTTTGCCCATTTCAAGGCCGAGTGTCTGAACAACACAATATGCAACTTCATCCGGATTTGCAGAATTTATCGCTTTTGGCCACAGTACGTGCTACTTTAACAGCCATCTTAATCTTAACATCATTTAATATTTATGTTCTCATCTCTGTAGTCATATTAAGCCATGACTCACTCTTGAGATGATCACTTTTCCCGGAGAAAAAAAAATAATTTACCCGTATTTTTGAATCTGCCTGTTGGCAAAAAAATCAAGAAAACCAAAATTAGCTACTGCGACTGAGGCTCTCATAAATCGTCTTTGGCCGACTGTACTTGCAGGTCAGGCAATGCAACAGAAATCTTGTCAGAAAGGACAAACTGTACTGGTAGGTTCGAACAACCTCATTCGTTTGAGAAAACAAGCTTATATTCATTGTGTGAAAAACCTGGCAAGTGATATTTGTTTTGTATACCTGCAAATCAGCCGTGTTAGAAGACATTTTAACTGTGTACCTTAGCTTGTCTGTTGAAAGCATTAGCTGTTCGGGAAAATTAATAGGCTATTATAAAAAAGATTAATGCGTACTGCCAACAGTGTAAAAGTCCAAGGGTTCAGAGAGAGGAAATATCAAACAGATGTATCATTTTTACCTGCCGCTGACTTTATGGAACTGTTTTGTAACTGCTCTGTGCTATTAAATGGTGACTTTTGTCAAATATTTGGCTGGTTCAGTCATTCTTACATAAAATTTGAGCAGGAAGTATCACAATTTTTCTTTCCGGGTCAATTTTAATGACTCTGTAATTCTATCTTGTTCAAACTCCATTAGCCATAATGTTTGATGTGTTTTGGCACTGGCCCTAAGGGATGGACCATTACATCTAAGGAAGGGGGTGGTCTTGGATGGAAGAAAAAAATTCTGCAGAATTAACATTGACAAAATAGTATTTTTGCAGCTGTGCTTATGGTTGCAAGGAAAATGTTCACTTGCAGGTTCATCTGTAAAATAGTACGTGAATTTGGAGACAATAATATGCACATTGGGCAAAATCTTAAAAAAAAACAATTTACCAAAATTTCAAACATGAAAAAAAAAATTTGCAAAATCTTAAAAAAAAACAATTTACCAAAATTTCAAACATGAAAAAAAAAATCGCATGTCAGCATCCTGATCACCCCTTCCAAAACCAAATGGTCTGTCCATACAGCTGCAATATTTTGTTGTAGTCCTAAACCATGTCCAAATGTCTGTTTGAGAATGTTTTAGTTGTCAACACAGCCTGTATATGTTTGATGTCCATCGATCATTTACAACGTGATTTTGGTCCAGCCTAGAATGTGTTTATCAACAATAGCAAGACATGTTTTACACAATGCACTATCTTGACAAAAAGGTACATGTAAGATATTGCCTTTGGGGAGAAGAGGAAAGTGTTCTCATTTTACAGAAGAAACACGATAAAAACACTTTAGAAATTTCAAGATATTCAGACTTTCAACTGTTTTTATTCTTTAGAAAAAAAAAACATTGTCTCTGTGAATTTTTTTTCAACAATTGTGCACATCACCATAAGTTTTATGAATCTTTGAATATCTATATCGCGTCAGGTCATATAAAGTAAATCACATCAGGGAAGTCTTTGTTTCCTGACTTGCAATAGGAAGCGCAGAACCTGATGTGCATACACACTACACTAGTACCATCTGGGGAAACTTTAAACTTTTTAGTATTGTAGAGGCACTGGTGTTACTCCGTAATCACCGCTCATTCCCCGAAGATTTGAAAGGAGTCAAACAGTTCACAGCAGCCACAACAAACGGCAACTGAAGCCTGACAGATTTTGTGAGAAGGGCAGTGAAATGTTGTGAGAATCATAAGCAAGCGCAGTATCGATTTCTCAACCACCTGCTTCCTGTTCACAACAGACATGCTGCACACTCACCCCCAGTCCACACTGACAGAACATTTAGTTCACAATGTGGGGACCACACATTTTAGAGACATCATCAAATTCAAGCTGCTATTTTGCAAGCAGTTTCCCCATGATCACCTTTATAAATTTATAAATCTGTTTGATTTGGTGCCCTTTCATGTGTAACTTTTTTGTAGGGTCCTCCTGGGCAGGACTGTTGTGTTGACAATCAAAACAGAATGGTATGGTAGCTGTAAGTGAAAGACAGCTACAACTTTTGATGATTTTTTCACAGTTTTTGTTTTGTATGTTAATTATGAGTATGTATTCTCTTCCCAAAGGCATGTTGAAACACCAACTATATAGTCTGTAAATGCACTGTTACCATTTGAATTCTAGTTCCGACCAGAATTCACCTGTCAACAATAACAATACAGTTTTACACACGTACAGGCTGAGTTTTCAAGCTCAACATTGTGTGTCTCAACATGCTTTGGGGAGTAGAACCAGAAAACTGCAGTCAACATTACAAACAAAAAAAACGTGAAAAATTCATCAAAAGTTCAGCTACTGGCCCTTTAACCCTTTCACCCCCAGTTCCCTGTATACAGGTCCAACTTTACCATAGAAAACAATGGATTTGGGACAAACCATGGTGGTGAAAGGGTTAAAGTGAATGGCTTGTAAAGTCTGTGAAGAGTGGTTTTACTCTATTTCTCTTTTCATTTATTTGTTTGGTTTTGTTTGAAATACCAACTTGGAAGAATGCTTATATCCAGTGGCACATAAATAAAATTTTATGGAAAGAATTCGTCAAATCCATTTCAGTGCTCAACTCTAAGGTTTCCATCTACTGGTGATCATCATACATATGTAAATAAGTTATTATCCATCAGGGAGTAATTTCCATATAAGAAAGGTTAATAATAATGAGGAAACTAATTCAGAATATAATCATGAAACAATAGACAGACAGTTAAATTATACAACATTAATCTACGAATTACTTTGCTATCTATTTCAGTCATAAAAGCTGGTCTGGCTTGTTGATAAAATGTCAGTTATTTTAGGAGCAGAAAACTATAAGAGGATTACCTTTAATTAGAAATTAATTTAGTTGATTTTAGAAATATCTGTGAGTAACAGTGCCATAACTGTGTGGCATGTTGTGGAGATCAACTAATGATCAGATGTAGAATCATAAAATCATACTTGTTGTTTTGAGTGGAGAGGTTCTGAAGTATTTCCTCAAAACTTCCATCAAGACTTCTGTGTCAAATAGGTTAATTAAATCCTTTTTCAGAAAAAAAGTAACATTTTTCAGTATTGCCAAAATACCAATTTGGCTCATGGAAATAGTGTGTGGCAAGGTTAGGTGCATCAGAGCTCAATGTAGTTAAACATCTTTGATTAGTGTACAAACTAACAAACAGGTGTCATTATTTTCAGATATTCATTATTTTCAGGAAATTTCTTTGGCTTTGCCTTGTAATAAAACATGCAGAATGAAACATGAGTTATGTAGAACTTTCTCAAGTCACTTATGCTTCAGTTTGGCATCACAAACTTTAGATTCCTAAAGTTTTGCAACAACTTGTCACATCACCTTTGAAAGATGTGATATTTGTCAAGGCTTTGTTCTTAACATTTTACGTGAGTACTGAGAAATAAATGGTTTTTAGCTCCCATTTGCCATACATATATGGCAATTGGGAGGTTATATGGTTGAAAAAAGTCTGTATGTGAGATGTCTGTCTGTATGTATGTATGTATGTATGTATGTATGTATGTATGTATGGATGTCTGTCCGTCCAATGCAAAAACTCACGAACCGCTGCATGTATTAAGCTGTTTTTTTATGTTGTGATGCCATATATGGTGTAGATGTGCCGTTGTTAAAATGAACTTTGTAGTCTCATAGATATGCAAATGAGGTAGAAAAAATGGCGAAAATGGTAAAAAATCAATAACTCAGGAACTACTCATCTGATTATTGTCATATTTGGTTTTTAGGTACCTTAGGCCCAACTTATTTAAACATACAGAGTTGATGTCAATATTTGATGCTTTCTATTTTTAATGAATTTTTTTCTCTTTGTTTTTTGCCCTTTTAGTAAAAAATCTTTTTCTCTTAAACCAATGGTCGGATTGCTTTAAAATTTAGCGTGCAGGTGCCTTGTGATAACTCAAAATAGAATTAATTGAAATTATGGCTAAATTTGCATATTTGTATTTTTAGGCAATTTTTGCCATTTTTGGTTAAAAAAATCTTCTTTGAAAATGTGTATGCCATTACTTTCTAATTGGGTGTGCAGGTTCCTAGGAGTGATCTGAAGATGACTCTGTGAACTCAAAGGAAAATTTGCAAATTTTGTGGTACTTTTTGCCATGCTTTCAAATTTGGTACACGGGTGAAATGTAGTAGGTCATTCATTCAAAGTCAAGTATTGCCTGTGTGAATGAGCAGATTATGATTGTGCTGTTCCAGGCAGAGGTGTTATCTATAGGAATGATGCAATCTTGATTAGCAAGGCACGTTTACTTTAAATAGAATGTAATTAACTCTTGTTTATGTTAAATATTATAAGCAGTAGTATCAAGTTGAACAAGCTGATATTTATAGGTTGGTCTGCAGTTGGAGGTTAAAAGCTGTAAAAATAAATGTATGTATGATACATGTCTGCCTGTCTGTCTGTACGGTATGTATGTATCTATGTATGTATCTATGTATGTCAGTATGTGCAGATGTATGTCCGTATACATCAAAAACTCCTAAACCGCAGCACCAACCATCTTAGTATTTGGTGTACAGGTGCATTCAGGGATGGAGATGTGAATTTGTGCAAATGAACATGTCAATGTCAAAAATTTGCAAATCAAGAAAAAAGAGGAAAAATCCTGTAAATTGCTAAAACTCTGTAACCACTGGCCAGATTTGGTTGAAACTTGGTATGCAGGCTCTTTATAGTGACTTTAGTTACATTTCTTCAAATTGTGGGGAAATTTTGTATTTTTTGGGGCGATTTTTCCTGTTTTTGGTCAAAAAATCTTCTTTTCTGAAAGCGCTCATCCCATTGCCTTGAAAACTTGTATGTATGATCCTAGGGTTGGCCTTTGTCAGGTTTGTTCAAATTGTGGTGAAGTTTTCATATTAAAGTATTTTTGGGGCAATTTTTCCCAATTTTGTCAAAAAATCATTTTCTCCCAAAGTATTTGTTGGATTGCTTTAAAACATAATAGTCTTGATCCTAGGGTTGTTTTCTCTCAGATGTGTAAAAGTCATTATGAGGTGGAACATTTCATATTGCTCGGGTATAAGATTAATTTGGACTTGCAACAGAATTTTCTTAGTAATCAACCTGTAGGAATGCAATGTCATGTGTGTACTAGTACTTAGTATCTCTGTAAAATGGGAGCACAGTGTCATTGACACTATTTTTTGTCAGAGGGAAAATTTCAGAGTCAAACCCAGGCACGCTCATCTAGTCAAAATGTTACCTGTAAGTTATACATTGGGCATTGATCTTTCAGTCATATTCCTCAGACTGTTGTCAGTTGTTGAGTAAATAGTGCATGACTGTGTGATTGAGTCCCATGACAGAGAGACGTAAACAAACAGAGAAACAGAATGATGTGTTTTGAAAAGTGAAAAAAGTGTTTACATAGCCTGATAGATAGAGATGTGGTAGTCTAAGATGGAAAAAAATAATTGTCCTTTAATATAAAATGAATGATTGGGTTGTCGTACCTGTACTAGAAAATATAACACAATCAGCTGGCAATTTAATCAGCTTCCATGCTTGGTAAATACAACATAGATAACAAAGATATTCATAAGAAATATTATTGATGGAAAATGTACGTTTGAACATGTGCATTACGCTAATGATTGCAAATGCTGTGCAATATAACATGTGAACAAATTTTAGATGTTGTACATTGCAATTTGAAGTGCAGTATATCACTTCGAGGAGAAAAAGATGACAAAACTTTTGAGAAATTACCTGAACAAACCAAAGGAAAGAGAATTTACTTTTTCCTTTCCATTTCCTGTGTTCTAATGACCCAATTTCGTTATCTGAACAAAATGGATTATTTTTCTGCCAGGATTTCCTGCATGGGAACGCGAGTCTCCTTCAGGAGCAGTTTGAGACTGACTGCAGACGCAAAGGAAAGTTACCATCTGCTTGGAGATCATCATAAAAAATGAGCAGTCACCAGTCCGAACATCAAACATAAGTTTATGAGTGCATGCTTGGCACCACACACATCTAGTAAGGGACAGACCGGGAAATATGTCAGGAAGAGAGGCAGCCACGCTTAAGGTCAGAATCGAAAGATCTGCAAACAGCTCTGTTGTGTCAAAACAGTTGCAAAAAGGGAAACTCAGACTCGCTTTGAGGTCAAACACAAAAAGATTGCTTTGTCAAATGTATGTTTGAACTAGCTGCAGTCCAGAACTGGCAAGTAATCTACACGTATGTGCAATCTATGAATATTCACCATTGATAATTGGTCATAATCATTGGATTTTAATATATGGACATTACCGTTAAATTATTATAGATGCGATATAATACTATTCATTTACACCAAACAAGGTGTATTAATTGTCTAATTAATTATCACGCCTTATGATTATTACTAAAGTACTGAAGTGAATTTCGTAAAACATGGGAAAACTGCAAACCTTCCTGCATATTTCTATGTTTTGTACTGTTATGGTGCTTCAAATTCAAATCTTACTGTTTCAAGGTCAAATCCTACTTCTTTAAGGTCAAATCATACAGAATTGTCAAAGAATTAAGTTAATTGCATTTTGAGATGCCATTTTAATTGGTGCTGTGACCCCTATAGAAACAAGTACTAAAGAAGAATTTTTCTTCGGACAGTTTCCAAACTATCGAGAAACATAAAAATGTGCAGTTCTAGTCTTAAGTCTTTATGTTTCCATAGTATTTGATAAAGTGCACTTTACTGGGAAGGCATGTTTCTGATTATCAGGGTGCCCAGGAGCTGGCATTCAGGGACCTGTAATCCTGCCAAGTCAGTGAAATTCAGTTACGTCTCCATGTATTTACCAAGCCAGGTCCAGTGACAAACACCAAGATCATAGATTTTCAGGAGGCTTGAACTGCCAAGCTGAGCACAAAGACATTACGTTCCCGCATGTGAGACATGCCAAATAGGTGAAAATAGGTTTCAGTATAATACAGCTTGTTTACTGACATGGCAGAATGGCAGGTGACAACAAGGCTAACAGAAAGAGGGTTAAACATGTCCTCCAAATAAATGAAACCCTCCCCCAAATCTAGGGCTTCTGCTAAGATATCTCAAAACCAGCACACATAGCCTTTTGCTTATAATGTTACCTGGCAAGTCTATCATTGACAGCAATCTCAGCCTGGGAATATTGCTGGCATAGCTTGATGTGTTTCACATTCAAAATGATATATGCATCTTCTTAATTCACATCCATTCTTCCAAAGTCCTTAATGAGCGAACAAATGATTTATTTCATGTAATTGACAATTATGGATGGGAATATGTATCATGCCATGAGTGAGTGCCTCACATTCCGATTATATCATGAAATGGATTATTTGTCCAGGTTAGGTTGTGCTAATAGCTGTATCTAGCAATATAATCAGGCATGTATCGCCCAACACAAACACATTTAAACAAACAGGTGCGCACGTTGGTACACACACTCACACACACACACACACACGCACGTGCACGTGCATACGCGCGCACACACACACACACACACACACACACACACACACCCCACACATTGAAGTATGCAAACACTTGATGCATGCAACGCAGTACTCCAGGGTAGTGGTGGTGAGAAAATCCGAAACTGCTCGTTTATCAAAGAGTGCAAGACTAGTCCAAGTTGACAGATTTGCTAGATTAACATTTCAACTGGTCAGAGAATTACCCAAAAAGCCAACAGAATTGCCCAACCCTGCGCAAAATGTCCATCCACCAAAGACAATATAGTCTACAAGCAGCTGTGCATGAAAACGTCAACATTTCCTTCAAAAAAAATCCCAAACTTTCTACATCCATTACTGGTATGTTTTGTATGATCAGTTTACACTGCCAGTTTACTCATGTAGTATGTTGGCCCAAAGTAATTTTAAAAACGGGCCTTTTGAAAAAATAGCAAATGATTGAACTGTACTTAGGAGTTGCGGGAAAGCCATAATTTTTTCATCGCAAGGAAATGCACTTTTTCGAATAGGAAACTACACTGGGAATAGCAGCTCATTTCATGTTGCCGTAAAAAGATAAATTGTCCAAATATAGGGGGTAAATAATCATATTTTTCATTCCAGGACTTAGAAATATGGGTTCTGTCTTGCACATAGTGCTTTGGTGGTCCCTGAATTATGGTGAGGGGAAACCAGGTGCTGCCATATTTAGGCCAAAGTTTGAGTGCAATATTTTATATGCTTGTCTACTTCCAGTGTTGAAATATGACGATCGATTTTGTTGTGCCTCGTCTGTGGAGACTGGCTGTACAGTGAGTTTTTTCAGAAAAAAATGTGAAAAAAATCAAATTACAAGATATCAGCAAATGCATTTAATTCCAAGAGTGGCAATAGTTGAAAAATGCAAGCGTGTGTTGTACATCAAAGCCAGTCAACAGGCTCTTTTTATGGTAATATTATTGATCATAATCGTAGAACTTTCAACAGCACACACAAAGAACTCCAGGCCTCCTCCTGCTGATCATAGAAATCAGTGCTTTTCTAGAGGTGCCTTTTATGGTAAATCAATACAAACATACCCCCTAGGATAATACTGAATTGCACTACAGCATAGCATAGGACAGTGTACCTCAATCTCTTCCTTTTAACCTAGGAGAGAAAACAAGTCAGGAAATACATGGAGAGAAATGGATTTTGTATGAGTGAAGTCCCCTGTTGTCCAAGTCTCAGTGCACTTTGTAAAGGGCTTAACTTACATTGTTACTCTTTGTAAAGTGCTGATATGGCGTCCAAACTAAATCTTTTAAAAGTTTTCAGTACTACCACCTGGAATAGATCATTTTTTCATCCTTTTTGAGTGGTCAGCAATGATGAATTTCAAAAATTGATTTTTTGGGCAGTCCTTTTATAATTCCGCCGTGCTCTTTCTCCTGATCTTGGAGCTAGATCCAACCATGTCCACAATTACAATTGTCAAACCAATATGTTTGAATCAGTGGGTGGTATGAGCTTGGGAAACTGATGCCTAGTGAATGGACATGAATCTTAATTCAATGGTGATTTACGCGGTCACAAAGGTCATGTCGGGTCAGTGGTATTGATTTTCTGTGTTTCTTGTTTGAAGAACTCATCTGTGAGCTGGTCGTGATCAAATTAAAAGCTTGTCAACTTTTGTTTTGCAAAGGTTGGTACTAACAAGTGGCTATGTAACAATGTGGAAATTTTGTGCATATGCCGTGATGGAGTTTGCCATGCTGCTCCATTTGAGTAGTTGTGAACACATTTAAAAAAAATAAAATTTTTAATTCAGTTTCCTATTTCATTGTATTGTTGATAGTTCTATTCTGAAAAGTTTGAATTTGGAAACAACTTCCGCAGAGTATGTGGTACCTTTAGGTGTGTAAGTGGTACACTTAAATTTGAACATTTTATTATCATTTAATCCCCTAAGTTGGTAATTATGTATCTTTGTATCCCCAGGCAAGGTACAGAGTGCTTATGATACACTTGTATGATACATTGTATAGTGTTAATAACTTTTGATGTGTTGAGTCCTCATGCGAGGCTGAACTCAAATACAATGCCAATATTAAACATACCAGTACTGTAATAGATGTAGTGAACTGTTGTCATACAGCTCAGGGTATTTTTGGCAACTGTCCAAATCTAAAGGTAAATAATAATTTGCCATAACCAGGGATGCTCTGATATGATTCTACAACCTTTGTATGGATGTGACACACGGCTGAAAAGTTTAAAGAAAAAAAATACATTATATAAAGGACCTACCTATCACATTTGCTACTTAACTGCTCTTGAAATTTGAAGCCAGGAATTGATAATGTGACATGTTAACTCTAAGTGCAAATGATATTTAAGTATTTGTCGTATTAACCCTTTAAAATCATAGTAAGTTATCGTGTGTTTAATATTGCCCTCCGGTAAGCCATTTAAGTAATTATGTGCCGTTAGCGAGTTACGAGATAAGATACTGTCCAACTAGATTTATCGCATTGATCTCTTATAAGCTAGGTGTATTTTTATATTGCCCTATAGTGAGTTATCCTGTATTATTGCCCTCCAGTAGGTCATCTAGTAAGTAATTATTTGCCCTGAGAAAGTTATAATGATAAGAGTAATGAGTTAATTTGCAGCTGTTCCTCCATCAAAATAATCTACGCTTTGTTCCAGAGTTACTAACAGTAGGCCCGGGAAATGAATCATGAAATATCCTTCCCTACAGTAAATCATAAAACTCTACACAATCCGTCTTGATCATGGTATCCTCTGGGTAAGTGGATGCAGATTTACGGCGCCCTTTGGAAGGTCGTCGCTCTAATGAGAGCACACGATATCAGAGAGTTTTGAATTGTCTCTGAGTGCAAGATGCCCTGCTTCTGAAAATCCTAGAGAAAGTTCAAGCGGTCATTTTTTATTCTGACTGGCTTAATTATCGCTCTGATGGCTGTAGAAGTTGATGTCTAAAGATACCGGTAGAACGTGGTCAAAATATGAACATTGTTGAATTGAGAGTACTGTTACAGTTAAAGTGCAGTACATATACATTGCATCTGGAAGATTTTACTTACTTTAAAATGTGTTTTATTTTTAATCATTTCTGTGTAAATCTCAAACTAAGTGTATTTCTTTACATAGCAAAGATACCAAAATTCATCCAACGCACACTATATTAAAAATATTCTTGTAGCTAAATACTTTGTACTGCACGGGAGAATTATTTCTCTATCCAGAGCTTTCGACAACTATCCAGCCGTCTTTATCAACACCATTGATAAAGACGGCTGGATAGTTGTCGAAAGCTCTGGATAGAGAAATAATTCTCCCGTGCAGTACAAAGTATTTAGCTACAAGAATATAGTATGTCTGCACAGATGAGTCTGCATCATTGTATATTAAAAATATATTAAGCAGGTACAACATTCCATCCACAGTATTAGAGACAAGCTGTTTCAAGCCAAAATGCTGTAAATTGATTAAGATTTTAAAAAGATGTGAAATAAAAGACACTTGGAGAGCCCCTAAAAGGTGCAGTTAATATTGGGATGACTGGCCTAGTGGACTTAAAAGCAATTGAGGAATGCCATCCATGCCATCAATCAACACGTGTCGGATGAAAAATGAATAGTTTGAGTTTTTGGAAAGGGAGGGGTGGGGGAGGGGGTGGGGAGGATGGATCTTGACCCTGTAAAAGTTCCTCTCCTAATAAAGTTTTTATTGATAGAAATAGACGTTTAAGGCCCTGATCACAATTAACAGATTTAGTCTCAAACAATGGATGAAAAAAGTTTAGGAAAAACTTGATGAAAGAAATATCCCATTGTTCAGTGAATGTGGCAGTTTTGAGTTCATAGAGCTTGCAAAATTCATGGCAATTTATATGATTAATATATAATATTCCGTCCCCAACCTAGTGAATAAGCCATATGGAATTTTTTATGTTACAATAATATTGTTGAACATTACAGATGTCATCCAGGAAACAAGTGTCGTAAATCAGCACATTGTCTGAGCTATGAACATAACAGTAGCTCAAAAGATATTAGTCATCGACAATATCGTAAAAGATACAATGATCAGTATTACAGGCACTTTGTTGCCATGTGTGGATTTCTGTATGAGGATTCAATTGGAATGCCTCGTGTAACTTCAGCCAGGCATTCCAGAGAAATTGAAAACTTCCAAGCAATGTTATTGGGAAACGCATACAGGGAAATCTGGGTAGTTTCACCCGTAATATTTGTTGAACGCAATCCCTACGGCTGGAACCGTCCGTTTCCGTTGCGTTCCGTGTCAAGAACCACTGAAGGCAAGAGGAAGAAATCTAGGCCAGAGAACATCTGGAATCAACAAATTTGAGAGCCATATTTTGTCTGCCATGAGAATGTATATACTGGTTCAGTTCTCTGCAGAAATATATGAGGACATAGTGACCCAGCCATGCATATGCACGCATGGTGTGGAGTGTCAGCTCAAGTGACAGACGAAAGATGGAAGCCAAGTTTTCAGTTGTATCAGCCATACGAGTCAAACAACTACTGCAGCTGGAATATTGAATAGTACTGCATCCTTCAAAGAGAGCAATTATCGGAGACGGGTGAAAGCAGATCAGGTGTACAGTTACTTCTTTTAATTTTTGAAAGACTCCTCTGAATGGCTTTGGTGCGTGCGTTACTGTGAAAGATCGTGTTAGAGCGTCTGGAATGGTTGGTACTTCTGTCCAGACAAAGGGGCTAATGTCAGCTGGATGAGGAGAACCACACACAGCGAACACATGCATGCATGGAGTGATGAGAAAGACTCGGGTATCGGGTAGTGGCCTCAGTTTACACAAGACAATAAATCACTCATCTTTAACTCTTTGGCCCCATTTTTTTTGTCCCTGCAGTAGAAGTCCAACTTCGTCATCCAAAATGACAGGTTACAGGCTAATAACCGTGATGATGAAACAGTTTAATGCCGTGAATGACTTGTCATTGTCGGTTGTTGTATTCACTCCATGTTGTGCTCAATAGAATTTTTGTCGAAGGACACACATAACAAAGACTGCCAATCAGTGCCCTGGAAAATTACTTATAATTGTGAAAGAGAAATCAAAGGGTAATGATCAGATCAGCGATAATTTGCATCAGTCATGAATGTTTACGGATATTCTTGATGGAGATTTAAATTATTTAGGGTCCTCAGAGAATGAACTAAATGTCACTGACTCTTCTCTCATTATTTTTTGAATATACATAAGCCAAGGATCTCTCGTCAAAACAACGTGTTGCACAAAGCTTACAGTGCTTTTTAATACTGAAGTGCAATGACCGAAAGACGCTTTCGCCGCAGTGGGTATTTACAATGCAGGTGTAGACTCGGTTTGGATGTGTAAGAGGATTGCAGAATGATAAACAGTGTTGCAACTTTTGACTTATTATATTAATGATAGTTGAACGAACTGTGTGATCGTCAGGTTTATTGTGGGGCTAGTTTCTCTCATTGTGTTTGTGAAAAGTTGTCAAGGTAACCAGGAGAATTTGAATTTTTGGTATATGCAAACGGATGACAGAATTGGACGAAAAGGCGTGACTTTGATAGATGTGTTTGGATTTGGCTTGAAACTTCCTGAATGAAGAATAGGACAAGACCAATCAGAATAAAACTGTATCAGAAAAGCCATTTCACATGCTAAATAAAGGACCTTTACAAGCTTGTATTTGCAGTGCTTTCTTTCCCTAGAATCATGGGAAACAAAATCTCAGTAATTCTCAAGTTTGCAATTTTGTTCTCATGGCAATTGCTGAAGCATGAAGAATTTTTATCTTTATCCCAAAATGTACAGATTCAATTTTCAAGAAATCACTTTTAATTAATAAAAGCAAGTGTCTAAAATCATACCAAAATTTTACAATTTGTAATATACGAAATAAAAACCTTTGCTTTTCCCATCCTGAAAATATACCTAATGTTGCGGTACTTGTATCTTACACTAGCCCTGAGGGTATTGCTAGAAAAATTAAAATCAGTTTGAAAATATAGCAAACCAAAGCTGACATGATTTTATCACCGGGACATTGCCGGTAATCTGGCGCCAATGTTTATCTAAGCTTTTCTGTGCGTCAATATTTCCATTTCCATAAAACACACCCATTCCATGCAAACCAAACCCCCCTGAGCAACCGCGTCTGCAGTGTCATGAAGGTTCAGAGTTTGAAAATGGAAGTCAGATGTGGACACGTGCGTCGGATTATCCGGATAGTGATAGCTCCCAGCAGCTGTAGATTCTCGGAATGAGAAAACGAACTGTCTGGGCAGGATTCCAACTAAATAGACACTGTGGAGAAGTGCACGTACTCACCAGGGCTACTGGGTCATAATATTCCGGGGTCCTGTGTGAATTTTGAATCATTGAGACACATGTAACATGAGGCAGTCTAAACCATGACCTTTGACCTTAGGGTCTATGCCATGACCTGGGAATAGCCCCTGCATGAATTTTTATTCAAATATACGGTACATGAGTTTTTGTATGAAATTGCATGAAGTGGTAAAAGTTCAAATTCTGTGCATTCTGTTCAATTTTGTTTTGAGATACTTCAATAACTACATGGCCTATTATACTTGACTTCTAATCAGCAAAGATAAAACAATAGTGTTGAGTCAAAATGGTACCAATGAAAATACCCAGATTTGAGATTGTGTACGGGATGTGAAAATGGTCTATTTTTGACTTTGATCAAAATTTTTTTCAAAGATATCGGCATTTTGCTACACATACTGTGCATGAAGTAAGTCATGAAGGTACTGTTAATTTATGAATATCCAATAAGGTATTGGTGAACTTGAAGCTTGCATATTGATGAGTAATTTGCATATTCAACAACCATTCCATCAGCAGTATTGGAAGTGTATGCCAAAATTTACACAGAGCGATATATATTTATGACAGTAGAACTTTGTGCTATGGTATTTGTAAGTGTATGTAACCTCTATTTTTATGCTTGTTGTGATCCAGTATATCATAACATGGAAGTCATTAACATTCAACAAAGCTGGGATTCTACTTGACTGTGCTGGGTAAAAGCACATCATTGCATCAAAAGTTGAGGAATGGATTGAAATAACGGTTGTTTTACCTAGCCTGGAAATACTCATGAATTGTTTGGACAGCTTGTTTGTATCAAGTGAGACGCAGGCATCTGTCATTTTTTTGCGCAAGACTACAATGGTGTGAATTTTCATGTTCTCTGATGCGAATAGTAGAAATTGGCATTGCCCGGAGTTCATGACATTCCTGAAGTTCCAAGGAAATAAGTTTGAAATTTGACCCATCATGCGGTGGTTATGAATATTGAAGAATGCTATATGAGACATATGCTATCATGCATGTTGCCATGTACCACATAGAGGCATATTTCCAGTCACCACATTGCAGCAGTGTTTATGTAAACTATCTGTGTATAAGTCTGTTCATCACTGTTGTCATGTTTTCTCAGGCAAATAGAGCTGAATCTGCCGTACAATATCTGTATGCATATGGGTACATAGTAATAAGCTCATCGTGTTTCTACCAGTCCAAAGACAAAAACCCATGTCTTTCAAAGACTTTGCCCCACCTGAGGAACATTGGGCACCATCTTCCTATTGGTATCAATCAGTGCTTCTCTAAGGGTGCCATTAATTATGAATGAATGTAAAGATACCCCCTCGGATAGTGTTAAATCATACTGCAGTTTAGCATGGCACCAGCGTTCTCCAGTGTTGGTGAGTTTTCATTAGACACAAAAATTCTTCACAGGAGTAATATTGGCGCTTCCTCAGAGTTGTATAGACTTTTCTTCAGGTTTTGTCCATACTTCGTGATGGGTACTTTACACCTTGGTTTGGTTATCTTAAAATGCTATCACCATATCAAGAAACCTTATACCATCTTGCAGTAAGGCAGGAATTACCATCTTTTAAAAAAAAGGAGAAAGTTTACTATCTAAACTTACTTCAGTGCTGTATCTATTAGTATAAATGAAATTGCGTTGAAAAAAACTAGAAACTTGTGAAAATTTGATTGTTTTTGCACCTTCTGATGTGTGAGAAGACCTGATACAACCTGTTCTGCACGTCAAATTATGATTCATTTTACAAAGTGTATGATCTAAGCTGTGCAAGCATGTTTGTACAAAATACCACTACAAGTAAATCGTCCAAATGCCGTCATAACTGTATCAGTCCAAATGACACCATTCTTTAAACTGTACTAAGAACCATTTGTCAACCAGGAATGTTCACGACATATCAACAGATAGACTGTCAACAGTCCCTCGTGCCTTCATTGTCTGAACTACAGATGCATGGCAGTGTCATGGATGAGTGTCAAAGAATAGGTATGAATTCAGTGCTTTTCAACACAGCTGTATGGCCAAGGCATGAAACTGGAAAAAATTCTAAAGTTTAATATTGTTATGATAATGTAATGGTACCTTAAAAAAACCAAACAAATTTTTCTGAGTGTGTCCAATACATTACTATAATATTAATCCTTTCTAAGTCATAATTTAGAGATCCCATACATTCAGCAGTTAAGTTGTGATCAATTCAAAACACTTGAGGGTTACCTTTTGACAAACTTCAATGAAATATTCACGACAAGTACATTACAAACAAGCATTTTGACCATTGCTTTGTTTCTATATAGTAATCACCACTTCTGATGTACACATGCCACTTTTTGCTTGTGCTGCCCAGATATATCTTACACTATAGTTTTATGAAGACTTGTCTGCCTCCTGAAGATATTGGCCTCCTTTTTTTCAAAATCGTTCACTTTTTGACCGTTATTGTCACTATCAGGCTTGTTAAATGGCCGTAACAGCATTTTTACGTGCAAAATTTATCTGTCAATATAAGTTTGAGAAGCTGAAAGGGCTTTGGTCTAGAAAAAGTCGTAAAATGGGTTAGAGAAGTACAGGAGCCAGTCGTTATTTTTTTCCCCATTCTGTCGATGCAGAACGACAGTGGATCAATAAATCAGAATGTAACCCTGGCACTGTGTGAGGATATACCAACCTCTCGCGCATAAATACACGATAGTCAGTACTAATGTATATCTGAATGCTTGACACGTCAGCTGCTTCAAACAGCCCAATTGTCTGTACATGGATTCAGCAGACTGTAGTCAGATGAAATAATTGCAGTTGGAGTAGTAATGATATCTCTGTCTTTCAATCAGAGTTAGTTTGAATGTTTTTTTATCAACGTCAGACTTTCATAATTCTTGACATGCACACTGAGGGAGTTAAGCATTTTTAGAAGGAGTAGGCTGCAGAAGGGAAACCATGATACAGTTTTTTTCACTCTAACTCTGATTGCAATAAAATTTTATGTACAGTACTATGCCCTTGATTATGAGTAACAACATATGTTTAAGGTACAATGTGCCTTGGCGACAGATATTCAGACGCTCAAACATTTACAATGTCCTTCTGACCTACCACTTGTGGGGGCTCATTTTGAAGCTTCTGGAGTAAATAAACTTTTGATGGGCTTAGTTTTGTGAAAATTGGGAGTTTTATTTTCACCATAGAGATAACACAGGGATGGCGGCCATATTGAATTTAAAATATGGGTAAATATTGGTAAGTTTGTTTCACAGTTACCAAAATTTGCCCGATGACCCCAAATTTTTATTCTTGATTTTGAAAGAAATTGGTTAAAAGTTTGGTGGGGGAAAGTTTGAGCAAAAATTTTTCATTTTGAGGTAGGAAGTACCTTAATATCCAGGCTCTAATATCCAATTGATACACTCTAACTAGGATTTAGTTCCTGAAAGTCCCAGCTTCACTGCTTACCTTGTTTAAAATGTGAATAATTGAAGTTAATGTCAGTCAAAAATTTTACCAACTGTAATAGTCTACCTTCATTTTCGTTCCGCTTTGAATCCTATTTTTTTCCAAATGTGATATTTCACCCCATTCAAGTTGGCTAGCATACAGATTCAAAAGATGTACCCCCTTCTCAACTGATTGGCCACAGTGTGCGGCATGACGGTCACCCTAACCTTGTCAACCCCGATTGCCAGTGAACAGGTCCACACACCATTGATAACAATGGGTTTGGGTCAAACTATGGTAGTAAAAAGGTATACGAGTCAAAATAGCTGACGAACAAACTATCCATTTCAATTAAGCAGTCAAGAGTTTTGGCAAAAAAACCCCCAAAAACTAGCTAAACCTCAGTTTGCATATCAATGTTGCACAGAAAGAGAATCAGCTGCGGTCTTTGGACAGAACATCATTACTGTTTGTCAATTTTGTTGTACTTGAGGTGTAAGTGTAAGGGTGTTTTTGTTGGCTTCTTGAAACATTGTGCACAATCTATGAATTGTTCATGTCTGTCTAAAACTGAGGCATGCAAATCCACAAGATGAATATTCATAGATTGTACATCTGTGCGCTTAGTGTTTGAAGTAGGAGATAAAGTGTAAACATCTGGATTAGGTCACCTGATAGAAAACAAGTGGTTGTAACTTTCACAGACTGCTAAAACTGACCCGTGACCTCAAAGATCACAACTAATAATCAACCGGCGATGAGTTGACATGCAGAATTTGCAAGTAATTACAGTACAAAGGTACGGTATGTGATGGACCAAATGTGAGGACACACAAAACAATGAACCATTGTTTCGTGGAGATGGGGGTCCTCATGATGAGAAAACCCACAAGGGGAGTGGGCGATAATGAGGTTGAATATACCACACAGAGATGACCACTGCAGTGTGTCAGTTAGTTAGTACATGCATGCTAACCTGAAGTGGATTTTCCTGAAGAAGCTGCACAAATAAGTGATAGTGACAGCACTGTATAAGGTGTATCATCACTGGCAGGCATAACGTGTCTCTTTTCCACATCCTCTGTGCTGACTTTGTTTGGTCTCCCTATGCATGAATAAAAAACTGCCAAAAGAGGAATTGTTCAGTATATTTTGATAGTTGATTTGTAACTATGAAATTTTGCCTCTATTTCAGGGTCATTGTGTCCAAGTAAATTTTCCTGAATATTTTTAGGGTTTCACCGTCTTGATATGATTTGATATGATATGATTTATTTCACCTAGAAAAGGTATGATCACAAATCAAAGAAATGTGTCTTTTGATTGTATACAATCAAACCGTGTTTACATAACTAGGTGAAAGGCTAGAAAATAGTCCAAAACGGACTAATCTAGTCTAGCCAATCAGAACACTAGTTTAATAACATAGAAGAATTTGACAGCTGCAGCTAACAATAAACAAATACATCAAATGGAGTGTGAAGAGAAAAATTCAAATATTTGCATAACAAAAAAAAAAAAAACGGTCTCAAGTAAGGCCACAACTCAGGAAAGTCTAAACGAGACAGTCCGTGTCTAACTAAAACAAAAGCTACCAGAATAAATAATAATATTCATCTTACAAATTAAAGTCTTTCTGTAAAAGAAATTTTCTGTATTCTTTTTTAAATTTATTTCTCCCTCGAATATCACGTAAAGTGTTGGGTAAATTATTCCAAAGTTTCGCCCCAGCAAACATGATTGAAGACTGACCAATGCTACTATCATATTTCGGTACATGAAGATCTCCTTTAGCTTTACATCTTGTTTGATAGCCGTGATTTACATAAGTGAAATAGTTACTGAAATGAGATGGTAGCCTGTTACAAAGTGTGTCATGTACAAAAATACCAACTTGATAATCGTACTGTTTGAAGATAGCAAGGATGCCTAATTTCTTGAACAGTGGTGCGGTGTGCGCATCAAACTTACTACCTGTCATGGCACGAACAATTTTTTTTTGCACCAAGAAGATATCCACTAAGTAAGTCCTGTACGCACTACCCCAAACCTCAAGCCCATATGAGATATGAGGTAAGACTAAAGTATTATATAGCATGATAAGTATTGAACATGGTAAAATAGCATGTAACCTGTACAAAATTCCAACATAATGACATATCTTTTTTCTGATTTTAAGAATGTGTTGCTTCCATAAAAGACTGCTATCAAGGCAGGTCCCTACAAAAGATGAACTGTCTGTTTCTTTCACTCGCTGGTTATTCACACTAATATGATCTTGGACCATTTTGCGATTGTGTCTACTGCTGATCACCATGTAATTTGTTTTGTCAATATTGATCGTCAGCTTGTTAACATAACACCATTCAGTCACATTTTCAAACTCTATATTCGCTTGACGGAGGGAAACATTTCCTTGGTTTGACTGAATTGTTCGAAACAGATTCGAGTCGTCTGCATACAGTCTGAAATTGAAATAACTGGAAGACTTAGGAATATCATTAATGTACAACAAAAACGATATTGGTCCTAGAATGGAACCTTGTGGAACACCACAAGTGATATTTAAAAGATGTGAGTCTGTATCCTTGATCCTGACAAACTGCTTTCTGTGTTGTAAATAACTACTGAACCACTTCAGAGGCAGGCCCCTGATTCCATAATGTTCCAGTTTAGCAAGTAAAATATCATGATTGACAGTGTCAAACGCCTTTGAAAAATCTATGAACAAGCCAAGTATTGAGTTTCCCTTGTCCATTGCGTCCAGTAAAGACTGTGCCAAACTGACAATAGAAAGTTTACAGCTGTGTTTTTCTCTAAATCCATACTGGTGCTCGTATAAAATATGATGTTTTTCAAGAAAGCGCAATAAAAAACTATTCATGATTTTTTCAAAAATTTTACTGATGACAGGGAGAATCGAAATTGGTCTGTAATTACCTAATTCTTCGATACTACCTTTTTTATAAATGGGCATTACTCTCGCAATTTTTAGGTTATCTGGAAACTGACCTGTTGAAAAAGACAAATTAATTAAATGTGCAAGTGGGACTGAAATTTCAGCCTTGCCCTCGTGCATTAAAGTTGTAGAAATATTGTCCCATCCTGCAGCTTTACGAAATTTATATGTGAGATAACATTTTCAACATCACTTGGTGTAACAGGAGATACAAAAAAACAATAAGATACTCTGTCACCTAAAAACTTATGAAAAGAATCAGTAAGTGTTGCTGGAATTTTGTTTGCCAAATTTTCACCAACGTGGACGAAGAAATCGTTAAAATCTTCAGCAATGTCGTGAGGCTGTGTATGGATAACATCCTGGCCATTTATGTTGGTTTTCACTTGACCTGGCACAATTGCTTCTTTCTGCTTACACCTGCCAGTCAAATCGTTGATAACATCCCAAGTCCTTTTTGTGTTACCCCTATTACTCAGTAGAAGGTTCCCATAATAATGACTTTTTACTTTCCTCAGTATTTTCGTAAGAATATTTCTAAAACTCTTGTACCGGTTGTAGAGCTCTGCGTCGAAATTCCTAGCTACAACTTTTTTGTAGAGTTTGTGCTTTGTCCGCACAGACTTTCGTATGCCAGGAGTCAACCATGGCTTATCTTTTTTCCTTTTTTTACTGACATTTTTCCTCCTCAAAGGAGCATGAATTGAACAGATGTCTTGAAATTTATGAGTAAAAATATCAAAAGCAGTATTTACATCATCACAATTGAGAACTTGATCCCAATTTTCTGCTCTGAGGTCATTTCTGAAAGCCTGGCCATCAAACTTTGACATATCTCTAGTAAAAACAGTTGATGGAGTACAACCATACGTCTTGATATCATTGAGAAGCAAAAACTGGAAGGTGGTCTGAAATATCAGCAGTAATTGTACCACAATTAATATTTGTATCAACCATATTTGTGTATAGATGATCAAGAATAGTTTGGGAGGTGGCTGTTAAACGAGTTGAGGTGTTAATTACCTGAATAAAATTGTAACAAGCCATTGTATCTATCAAGTTACAAGCAATATCATTTAAGTCATTGCTAACATCAGCATTAAAGTCACCAAGTAGAATACATTTACAATGATTACGTTCAAGGTCACAAACGACATGTTCTAAGCTACTGATAAAAGCACCCGTGTCTGTATTTGGCGGTCTATAAATAACCCCGACAACAATAGTTTTCTTTTGAGTTTGAATTCTGACCAACAACGTCTCTGCATTATTAACATCAATACCACTCAAAATATCATAGGATAATGACTTGTGGATGTAAATTCCAACACCACCACCTCTCCCTCTTGGCCTACAATTCGTCTCAAAGTAATAATCCTTCAAAGTGAACATATCTTTATTTTTTACTTGCCAATTTCCTGAGACAGCGATGATTGAGAAGTGATTTTCAATGCAATCCTCGTAAAAGAGACTGAACTGTTCATGATTTTTACACAAATATCTTACATTCACGTGAGTAATAGAGAAAGCATTGAAACTATTAGTGAATTTCCAATTAAATTGACCCAGTGCGTAATCTGCACAATTTACGTCAGAAATATTTACAAGGTCGTCATTGTCACAGTTTACTGGCATGATAATGCGAAGAACTTTCTACAATATGGTACATATTACACAATCTTGGTAAGATCTAGTTCATTTCTAATTTTTATGACGGATGACTGGTCCGATTTTTTAACATATATTTGACCGTTCCGAGTCCATAGGTGTTTGTATTGCGCGACTTTTCTTTTCTTGTTAACACTCTTCATAAGCTTTCTTGTTGTCTGTGTCAGGTTTTCATTTATGTAGATCTTGTTCTTCTCTCTAAACCCGAATACATCTGTAGTTGAATTCATTATTTTCTTCTTATTCTTGAAGACATTGTCACGTTTCCGTTGACTTGAGATGGCTGTTGTGTTACCTCTTTCCATACTCGTATTACGGCCGATTCTGTGTGTAACTTCAAAATCATTAATGTTGATATCTGGGTCAATCTTCTGCAGGATTCTCAGAGCAATATTATCAGTATTTTCGTTGGCCTGCAGACGTTCTGGTATACCGTGAATTTCTATGTTTTCTCTGCGACTATATTGATTCTGTTCTTCCACACCTTGTTCAAGTTCAGCCACTTGTTTGGTGAGACTCTCATTTCTTTGTCTTAATTCGGTGTTCTCTGTTTCCAACGTGGCCAGTCTTGATCGAAGATCTTCTAGAAGTGTATTGAAGTAGTCAAGTGACGAAGTAATATTATTCTGGCATTCCTTCATCTCATTTACACTCTTCAATAGTGTCGGAATGTGACTAACTTGCATACTAATATCTGCAAGTCGTTGATCAGTAGAGATAACAGGTGATTCTCCCAAGGTTTCAGGCGGACATTCAGGCGAACTTGGCGGAAATCGCTTGTTTTTGCATTTCTTGCACAAAAACAGATCTCCCTGGGTGAAAGTAACACCTCTAGTCCTCTCACAGTCATTACATTTAGGTGGACCGGCAGCTTTCGACATCTTTAAAACAGGTTTGTCTGGTTATATCGGCTCAGCTTCCAAAAGAATGCGAACTTGAATTTGAATATCAATGAGGAGACACTGAGTCCTTGATACTCGAAACTGGCAGAGAAACTCTTGGATTTTTTACAGTCAATACCTGATAAAAGTTATAGTTTTCTGCTCAGGTACTTACTCCATACATTTATGAGTCATTGTGTCGAAGCTTGTTCATCTAAACGAAGTTTCACTGCAATAATCCGACAGAATGATGAGAGCCGAAATTTTCGGAAGTTCCATGGCAGCTGTCATGCACATTTACATGAATTACCCTCCAGAGTACTTTTTATACTCTCAGCAGTTTTTGCATATTTCACAGATCACAATGGCTTGGCATTTTCATCTTCAGAAATGGACTATTTTTAGTCCCCGCGGACGAAGTCCGGCGGGGACTTATAGATTGGGTCCCGTCCGTGTGTCCGTCCGTCCGTCCGTCCGTCCGTCCGTCCGTCCGTCCGTCATCAACAGTTTCTCAGACACTGCTAAACTAATTTTGTTCAAACTTTGCACAAAGGCATAGCACTATGACCTACAGATGCACGTCGATTTATTTTGTGATACGATCCAATATGGGCGCGAGGTGGCCATTTTATTGCGATTTTTCATGTCTTTGGACCTTAACTCAGACATCCTTGAGCACATTCTGCTCAAACTTGGCACAAAGGCATAACATTATGGCTTTCATATCCATGTCAAATTATTTTGCGATATATTTCAATATGGGCGCGTGGCCGCCATTTTGTTGCGATTTTTCATGTCTTTTGACCATAACTCAGACATCCTTGAGCACATTCTGCTCAAACTTGGCACAAAGGCATAACACTATGGCTTTCATATCCATGTCAAATTATTTCGCGATATGTTTCAATATGGGCGCGTGGCGGCCATTTTGTTGCGATTTTTCATGTCTTTGGACCATAACTCAGACATCCTTGAGCACATTCTGCTCAAACTTGGCACAAAGGCATAACATTATGGCTTTCATATCCATGTCAAATTATTTTGCGATATGTTTCAATATGGGCGCGTGGCCGCCATTTTGTTGCGATTTTTCATGTCTTTTGACCATAACTCAGACATCCTTGAGCACATTCTGCTCAAACTTGGCACAAAGGCATAACACTATGGCTTTCATATCCATGTCAAATTATTTCGCGATATGTTTCAATATGGGCGCGTGGCGGCCATTTTGTTGCGATTTTTCATGTCTTTGGACCATAACTCAGATATCCTTGAACCGATTCTGTTCAAACTTGCCACAAAGGTATAACACTATGGCCTACATATGCTTGTCAAATTATTTTGTGATACAATCCAATATGGCCACGAGGCGGCCATTTTGTTTGCGATTTTTCGTGTCTTTGAACCATAACTCAGACATCCTTGAACCGATTCTGTTCAAACTTGACACAAAGGCATAGCACTCTGACCTACAGATGCATGTCGATTTATTTTGTGATACGATCCAATATGGGCGCGAGGCGGCCATTTTATTGCGATTTTTCATGTCTTTGGACCATAACTCAGACATCCTTGAGCACATTCTGCTCAAACTTGGCACAAAGGCATAACATTATGGCTTTCATATCCATGTCAAATTATTTCGCGATATGTTTCAATATGGGCGCGTGGCGGACATTTTGTTGCGATTTTTCATGTCTTTGGACCATAACTCAGACATCCTTGAGCACATTCTGCTCAAACTTGGCACAAAGGCATAACACTATGGCTTTCATATCCATGTCAAATTATTTCGCGATATGTTTCAATATGGGCGCGTGGCGGCCATTTTGTTGCGATTTTTCATGTCTTTGAACCATAACTCAAAGATCCTTGAACCGATTCTGTTCAAACTTGACACAAAGGCATAACAGTATGTCCTACATATGCATGTAGAATTATATTGCGATACGATTCAATATGGGCGTGAGGCGGCCATTTTGTTGCGATTTTTCATGTCTTTGAACCATAACTCAGACATCCTTGAACCGATTCTGTTCAAATTTGGCACAAAAGCAAAACTTTATGCCCTTCATATGAAGACCAATTTATTTCCTGATATGATCCAATATGGCCGACAGGCGCTGACAGGCGGCCATTTTTTTGCGATTTTTTCATAACTCAAACCATAACTCAAACATCCTTGAACCGATTTGGTTCAAACTTAGCACAAAGGCAAAGCACCATGGCATACATATGCGTGTATCAAGCTTGCGATAGGATCCAATATGGCTGCAGAACTGCCTTTTTGTTGGAATTTTGCATGTCTTTGAATCGTAATTCAAAGGTCATTACACCCATTTTGTCCAAACTTGGCACAAAGATCAAGCACTATGGCATACATATACATGTCAATTTACCTCGTGACATGTTCCAATATGGCTGCCAGATTGTCATTTTTTTCCAATATCGCTGTCAGATGGTTATTTTTGGATTTTTTCATGTCTTTGAGGCTTAATCATATGCAAATATTCTTTAACCAATGTTGTTGAAACTTGGTACAAAGATAAAGTACTATGGCATACATATGCATGTCTACTAATTTTGTGCTATGATCCATATGGTCAATAGACAGCCATTTGATTTACATTTTGGGGTGACTTTTTTATGTCTTTGAAACATAAACATAGGTCACTGTCCCTCGATGGACTGATTTTGTTCAAACGTCATACGAAGATAAAATACTATGGCTGCATTCTTGTGCACATTAATTTGTTTCATTATATGATCCGAAATGGCTGATTACAACAACATGCCCGATCCCATACCATTTCGAAAATTCCACCAAACCTTGTGTATAGTATGTGCCATCATGACACTGGAGGCAGTAAGGGCATCGTTATGTGTGATGTACCGGTAATCAAAAGTTCCTTGAGTGGTCATTACCGGCAGAGATGAGTCATTTATTGAACGTTCCTCAGATTACTTTATTATGCAAGTCACAGGCCTGATGCACCCGTTGCATCAATGTCATTCCACAGCTACCTAGACCACAGCTACCTAGACATCAAAGATTATAACAAAATGGACAAGCGGGGACTGTGTCATCAACGATGACTTGTTTAATGAGTTTTTCCCCCAAGAGGATTTTTCTTTTTCAATCAAATGATGATATATGCATTGTTTTGAGCAGAAATAGGGCAGAGAAATACGGAACGATTTCAAAAACAAGGAATATGTCACTCAGTAGAGTATCTTTTACTGTTTTGCAGCGGGAGATGCTATTTCATAATTAATGGTTCTAAAATAATCTGAAAGCTTGCAACATCTGCAAAACGCTAAATATATACAAAATATATATAAATAAATGTAGTAAATATATAAAAAATTTTTTTTTTATATAGGCTATATACAAAGATGTCAAAGTTGCTCTGACATATATGATCATTGACTATGCATGGAAAGCAAGTCTCTGCCCTTTCGGATTCAGATTCATTTTCCCCCTTGAAATACATCTTCTCTTTTTATCCAAAACTGCAAGATAAAATGTTGTTTGCACCATTGCAAAGTTGTAGCCCCAGGAACTCGCAGAGCAGGATGCCTCGTTCGAAGGTCAAACCATGCCAGTGATTTGAAAAGGGGTGGGCAGCAGGGTGTATAAATGAGGGGCAATTTTGAAATTTGATTGAATGTGTATACATGTAGACAACAAAGGATAATTGTATCCAGCAAATGACAAACATGAGAAATTTTGAGGACAGACCACCCCTACATGTATGCTAGGGCTCATTTACAGATGTACTGAATGGAAACAATTTTGAATCGCCTGGGTATAATAAGACTATGGTTCCATCATCCAAACATGTGTACATTCAGTCAGTGTTTGGAAAAAAGGCCTTTCGGGCAAAGAATTATTTTTCTGAACTTTGAAAAGAATCATTCATCTCACTGAATGGCTTGATATGTATCCCATGCCTATATGAGGTACACACCTCGTTCACTGAAGCGAGGTTTATATAAGGAATACAGAGGCGTGGAATATCATTGATATTATCCTTTGTGTAAGGGTAGTGTGAAGAGTAATGTTACTGTTGTTGTCCTCTGAAAGTTCACACAACCTCAACCTACTTGTAAAGTTCAAGGGATTGACAGCATTTGTCACAAAGCTTGGCAGCGCAGCCAGTTCTACATCAACAACTCTTTGCCAAATTGATGAGAAACAATAATTTCTTTCAAAGTATTGTAGTGAAAAACAGTACACATGTAGTCATTAAAAAAAAACAAAAACAGAGGAGAGAAAAAAGGAAGATTCACAACCAATACGATAGATACAATGCTGTATTGAATGCACTGTGGGTTTTGTCAATTCATAATATCTCCTAAATTCACCTGAATTACTTTTGAAAAGGAACTGGGCAAGTTGTCAAAGGCATGATGATACATTGTATTTATAAGCAAATGTTATTGATGTATCATAGTTTGTGTTTATTATCTGACATAATACTGAGAAACAGGGCATGAAATCCACACAAACAAGGTTTATGATGGTGTCCATACCTGTATTTGGAAGTTATTTTCCAACGTAACTGCAATTCTTACAAGTTCCACTCCTTTGATGTGTACATATTGCCTTTGTAGCTCCAAAGATTAATTTCAAAATGATAATGAGTCAAGAAATTAAGGAATAATTAAGGCAACGCTTGTCAGAAAGTTAAACAAATGGTACTCCTTCATCCTCAGGATAGCTGTGGGCAAGATCGTAAATTTTGTAAATCCAGCGGAATTGTTGATAATGTGCTTATAAATCATGACATTTGAAGGTCACAAAAGAGGACTGCCTGGCCTTGTTTTTCAACCGAGGTCAGGTGATTAGTTTGAAGGTCTTTTTTCAAGTTAAAATATGCTGCCTTTATTTTTACTTTTACAAGCACCAGACCTTAGAAAATGATTTGAAGTGTTACTAGTGTCAAATATTGAGGTGTATGGAGTGAGGGAGAAATACTGTTATTGTGATTACCTGAGGTTTAAGATTGCTATTGTTTTTGTGTGCAAAGTACAATTTCTTGTCCTACTCCCCAAAACATGTTGAGATACACAGTATTCAGATTGCCAACTCAGCCCATACATGTGTAGACTGCATCATGCTTGTTGACAAATGAATAATGGTCTGGATTAGGATTCACATGTAAACAATAACAGTGCAGTTTATACCCACCGAGTTGACAATCTGAATTGCAGGTGTTTCAACATGCTTTGGGGAGCAAAACAAGAAGCTGCTGTAGACATCTAACCAAAATAGTGTAAAAACTCAAAAATTTCAGCAGCTGGCGCATAAATTTGAATAATTCCCTCCCATCACAATACCAGTGTAGAAGTTGTTAAATTTGCAGTCCTTTAACCTGCGCCCTCAATTCCCAAATCCCTGTAACCAGGTCCTCAATCAGCATTAATAACAATAGCTTTAGGGCAAAGCATCGTAATAAAAGGGTGATGCTCTATATGAAATCTACCGGTATTTATTGTATGTCATTAACAGTAAATAAGAAATGGCCAAATGTTATAAGCCACACACCTGTCTATTGAGGTCATTGAGTTCTTTTCAAGGATGTTCCTGGTATCCTGTTTTTAATGTGATGGTTTAAAATAGGGGAAAAGAGGGATGAAACAGAAGGCACATAAAAAAGATGTGATGTCAGGTGTTTGGAAAAGAGTGAGTCCACTCGGCTCCACATGTTGCACTGTGTTTGTGTCAATGTTGCACTTTCTCAAGTGACATAATTTGCCAAAGTAAACACACTTAACACTTTTTATCTCATCGGATTCCAAAATCTGCCTTTAGTCAGCTTTCATTAAAAAAGATACAAGTCAGTCCAATCATTAACCCTTTGAGTGCTGTAATTTTCCCTCCAAAATTTTACTGCAACATTTAACCAATTTCTATGAAATTTTCTGTCATTTTTTTGACAATTTTGGACCAAATGGACATCACATTTCAATGGCTACAGGTTTTTATCAAAATTTTGGCAAAAATCTGAAAAAAATTGACAGGGTATATTTTGTAAAGGCAAGACATGGACTTTGGCGCTCAAATGGTTAACCGTTGTTGTTTAGGCTTTGATATATTTGACATGCTAAGAAGCCCGCAGCTCCATCACTACCAAGTACAAGCGTTGATGTGACTAAGATAATATCTTTGATGTAGACCTTTAATGTCCTCTTTTGGTACATCTCTCAATAATTTTAGGGGAATAAATTTCTGTCAAGACAAATTGAAAATCAATAATCAATGAAGTTTGAAAATAATTTATCTAGGCAGCTAGAAGCATGGCAGCAGAGAGTCCAGCATATAAGTGGATCTCTGTTATCCTTCAATCTCTCATAAATTCTGTAAGGATACTGACAGATTCCTACAAACGATTTTCAGGTCCTCACTTAAAGATACAGTAAATGTAGTTCCATGCAATATGTTTTCTCTTTTCACATCGGGATAAAAATGTTAAAATTTGTAATAGCCTTCAATCAACAGGTGCTGTACACTCCGGGAAAAATCCTTGAATATTTAAGTCTCCTGAGAAGTCCTTAAAAAGTCCTTTAAAATGAAATTGAAACCTGGAAAATTGATAAGCCTTCCTTGATTTTCAAAAATTATGAAATGATTGATCATGATATTGGAAAAGAAATGACATATGAAAATGATATAGTGTAAAAGTGATATCTGTTAAGTGGCAGTTTGGAACTCAGAAGTCCTTGAAAATTGCTTGAAAAGTCCTTGAAAGTCCTTGAACTTTAGGTGACTGTGAGTGCAAGGACCCTGAGTCAAAATCAGCACAAAGGGTCCAACGTTGACAACAAAAACAGGGAAAACATTGACATTCAACAGTGTCAATGTTATCATAAAAAATAGCGGCATTACTTGTTACATTGTCATCACATCTGGAGCAGTGAATGAACTCAACATACTACGCCTCATTGTTGCTGAGCTGTTGCCATGGCAACAGTCTCACTCCCGACGGTGTATCACGAAGGACTTTGAAAACTTTCTGAAATTACAAATATTTGATGTTGAGGACCACAGGAGTACACTCAGAATTATTCTTCATCATTCATAAAGAGCGGAACCTTTGAAAGCAGGAAAAGTCACTCTGACCTTGGCAATTTTTTTTGTCTTTCCATCATTTTTTCCGGGTTCCATTGTGCATGGAGGAAGTCATTTGTGACATGTATATAGGCCCATATACCTTTGTAATAACACCGAATGAAAAGACAGCGCTTCAGGGTACTTCGACACAAATCGTGCCATTAGCACCGAAAAGTGAATACAAGTCCAACAGGAAATATTTGATATTCATACAAAGTCATCACTCACATGTCTGCTGCCTTTATTATTAATTCATGCTGTTCATGAGAAATTTCTGTGATGTCTCTCACTCTATGTGTTTGCCTCTGTATAACCTTATTCAATACTTACGGCACTGTCTACCCTATCAATGAATGAATTACCAACCTGTTTCCATTTTAAAATAGTCTAATTTTTTCAGTGTTTCTTGGAAAGTTGCACCAAATACACAGAGTTAGGTTACCGTACCTATAAGTGCATTACAAGGTGTAGGGACATGTCCTGCCATTGATTTACAGATTTGTACAGATGATTGTTGGAACTCTCTTTGAGATGCATGCTGAGGTGTGTGCTGTAAGTACATGATTAACAATGATCATTTATATAGTTTTTTAAAGATGATTTTAATTGGCTGGGGTACACAACAGTGGCTGAACCGTGTCAACAAATGCTTTTTAAATCATTTATTGGATAGGCATCAAGTGTTGTACATGAACGTTCTGTAGGCCACATTGTGTATTTAGGGTGATAATTTGTGGTATGACATGCGTCGTGTGAACATGTAATACATTTTGAGTTCAGTAAAATGTGCACCACTTGGTATTATTACACTTATCTATATTGTTTGGTACTGTAAACAGTTGCCAACAGTGACTTTCCACCGACTTAGATTGGTGTGAAGATATATGCAATACTGAACTGTAATACATTGTAAGCAGTCATTGGCCGGCTGTAAACTAATCCAACCGTAGGGATATTCCCCAAGAGTTTTGAGCTCCAAATATTCTTTTACATGATTTCATGTCGCATGTCGCAAATTCAAACCCTTGCAAATTTCTACTTGCTAGCCTCAGTAACAATGGAAAAGTGTTTTCCGAATGTAACATTTTGGGAGAAATTCGAAGACATTTGCGATTAAATCATAACAATTTACAAAAAATATTATCAATGTACAGATATTCAGCCAGGTGAGTGTCAAGTGATCAATCAATTAGTCTTTCTTAAACCATGTCCACAATAAGTGTCAGAAAGCCATGGTCAAAACTGTTTCAAAAAAATTCATTGTATTAAATGCAACAACTTGAACAAATACCGTATCCTGCCCAAATGATAAGGATGCCTCTTCCCATTTTCGTAACAAAGTCTTGGTAGATTATGCAAATGTCATGAAATTAATAAAATTTTTCTCTTAAAATGTGAAAATCTCCTACTTTGTGGCTGAGCTTGACGTAACACAAACGCCAGATGTGGACAGGATGCGCTCACTCTTTTCAGAACAACTTACATCACTTCTCTTTCTTTTATGGTTTTAATGCCAGATTTTTCCTTGTATTTTCCGCTTTGAGCGTCCAGTTGTTTTTGTCTGTGAATGTTTAGCTCTATAAATGCTGTGACTGTGGCTTTGGAACTCAAACCAGTATTTTAACTTCTTTTTCTTCACAACACATACCAGCATGGGATTCTGCAGGCTGGGTCAAATGTGGTTCATATCCTAGTATAATAATGAGAGCATGTTTCAATTAATATCTTTCAAAGCTTGTTGCAATTAATATCTTTCATCATGTTGAACAGTGTTTTATCTTCTATTTCACATGGCAGTAGCAAAACAAGATTATTTCAGCCACACCCCCTACCTAAACCCCTGGACAATAGGGCAGCTACTAATGATTTTCAATCCGTGGGGCAGCTTCTTACAGTTTTCAAACTTTGATAAGCAACAGTCAAAGGAATATAGGTTTGCAAATCCCTTATTAATGATGGCAAAACCTATCAACATTCAGACCTATTCTGCCGCTCTGTATAATTGCCGATGCGTTTGTCGCGTGTACCCATTGTATATGTGCAACTTGCTTCGAGGGTCAAAATCATTTCTTTTTGCACTATTTCGATGTCATTGTCCTGGAAGGCAATTGAACGATATGTCACTCAAGGCTCTGAGTGAACCATAATTCACCAGGGTATTGACCGGAGTCGAATTAAGGATCAGGCTTTCAATATTTCGAGTTGAAAATAAAAATGTGCGATGACAAGGTTCCATAATGATGCCAAACGTCCTTGTCGCAGTGATCTTGTTCATGAATCTTTGATTGAACTGCTGTATGTGTTTGTGACATTTCATGAACACACACACACAGCAGTCAAATCTCCAGGCCGCAGGGATGTGAATCATCAAGAGGATCCTTGGTAAACCGTGAACCGAGGCACAGTAGTACCTCATTAGATCTTGCTACAACCTACGTGTTTCTTTGAATTTTAAAAAACACAACCCACAAAATGAAAGTAATGGGAATAACTGCAATTTGCACACATGATTTTCAAATCAGATCACTCTTATCTGTTCTGTAATAAATTATATTATATTGTTGATATATATATGTATGCCACAGAGCTTTCATGTTATAGAAAAAATGTAATTGCAAAAAATGTGCCAAAATGTATTTTTTCAAACTTTTTGAAAAAACTTTCAGAAATAACATATCTATAAATGCTTAGACTGTATGAATATAGAATGCTATGATAAAAAGTGTAAAGCCACAAATAAGCCCAGCCGTTAATATCCTAGTCACGCTGCAACATTTAACAACACAGATGCAAAATGAACGTAATTATTTGTGAATATCTGTTGTTAACAGCCAGCGGCCACTCATGAGGCTAAATTTATGTGCATGTACGGTATGTATGTAATTATGCATAGTATTTGATATTTGGTATATGTAATATATGCGAGCGTTTATATTTGATAAGAATAGTGCAAATGCAATAGCCCTATTGCAGTAGCTATTTTGTGCTGGCTAGAAGCTGGGTCATGTTATATTTGTACTTTTCTAAGTCACTCCAGTGAAATATTTGTACCAGTATAAATAGGGGCACATCCATTTGACAAACCCCAGTTTAACAACACCCATTACAGATGCATCAGGTAGTGCTGCTCTATTGATAAATGCAGCCACTTTACCTGCTGGCAAAACCATGTTGAATAACTTAGAAATACTGAGACTCAGCTTGTCACAACAGTATGCATGTTCGTAACTTCCAGTATTATTGTTGCCAACTGGAATTTTGTTCAGGTCAGAATATCTTCATCAACATTAACCCTTTGAGTACAAACATTGATTTTTATCCCCTTTATAAAATAACCCAATCAATTGCTTTCTGAGATTTTTCCCAAAATTTTGATCAAACACTGTAGCCAATTTAACGTTATGTCCATTCGGTCAAAAATTATAAAAAACAAGTTAAAAATCATAAAAATTGGGAAAATGTTGCACTTAAATTTTGGGTGCAAAAAAATGCAGCACTCAAAAGGTTAATATGGCATATAATACACCATGCAGTGTGTTGGCAAGGTTATAAATACACTGTATGTTGCTTTTTCCTAGCACAAACATACATGAGTACTTCTTTTCTTCAACAAAAAATGATTATAAAGTTCACTCTATTCTCCCTTTAGAAATTGGAATAAAATTATTTTGAGCTACCTTGTCGTCCCCCTACCCAAACGTCAACACCAGTGTATCTCCTGTATTGTGCTGTATGTCAAACCACAGACAAAGAAATGTCCATGATCAAACCAATGGGAATTGCACGTACACTGCTCTCCCCCCCCCCCCCCCCTTTCAAGGTGTTTATGTGTACTCAATAACAAACTAACATGCTCTCTCTCTCTTTTTCATCTTTTCAGCCTTGCATCAAAGAGGGTTACCTTCACAAACAGACCAACTCCTTCCAGGTAGGCTTCAGTTTCTTAATAATGCATTCTGCTCCCGTTTCTTGAAACATGCACGTACGTATCAATGTGGTTGGAAACTCAGTTCAAATGTTCAAGACTTTTAGAATGCCATGATGAAATATTTTAAAAATGGGAAAGAAAATAAATGAAATAAAACTATTGTACATGATATGGTGATATTTTAATACTACCAGGCAAGTTGAACTTCTGCCTGTTTTGTTTTCAGAAAATGTTTCTTTCATGAATGACTTCTCAAAAGATATCACAGATTATTGTGAATAATGGAAAATAACTTAGTTTGCATATTCAAAAATTATAACATTCATATTCAAATAGTTGTTTGGGATTTAACTTGTCATATCACAGGGAACTTTTTAAGACTGCATCATTCTTGATGGAAAGCTTTTAAATGCATTCAGGTTTTTGTGTTATGTATATTGTTTTTGAGTGGCATGGGGTGAAGTTAACCCTGTGAGTGACAAAAGTCAATTTTTGTTGCGTTCATATAATATAATGCAGACAATTTGTTTTTCAGATCAGATAATTTTTTGATCAAATTTTGATCAAAAACTGTACCCAATGAGAAGTGATGTCTATTTAATTCAAAATTATCAAAACATTACAGAAAAATTCTTAAAAACTTGTAAAACATTATACTAAAATTTTGATGGGAAAACTTACAGCACCCAAAGGGTTAAACTTGACAGATGTGTGTGCATGTGAATTTTTCTCCCTGTAGTCCAACAGTGTGTTTGTATGTGGTACCCCATGCAGTGAAAAACATAGTGTTTGTTTTGCCTGGATGCTTTCAATAATTGGAAAACAGGGCAAAGTCAAGTTATCATGCCCTGTGTGTGGCCAGAATGAAACATGCAGGCGCTCAAGTTTTTTTCCACAGGGATCAGTTTTCTTTCAACACACAACTCAGATGAGCCAAGCAGCAGCCTCTTGTGACATGTTACCCATCACCCAACATAGAGGGCGTAGTTTCGTTCCACTTGATATGTGTCAGTCAGAAACAGAATGATTTGAAACCTGCTGCTCAATGGCTTGCTGAAAGGGCTGGATTGTAAGACTTAGATTGGATTCAATTTGTTGATCCAACATGATGACATTGACCTTAAAGGTCGGTGACGCTGTCCTCTTCATGAAACATCTTGTCTGAGTTCAAGACTGTCCAAACAAATCAGTAATAAGGTTTGGGTTTCAGGCGAGTCTGCGGCGCGCTAAAAATAGCAGTGACAGGAAAGGTACATGTAATGTGAGAGTGATGATAGTGTAGATTAGTTCCGATTGATTTCACTTCACTCAAATAGAATTCTGAGATGCTGGGATTGCCGTGTGTGTGAGTGAAAACACAACAATCAAACTCACGTCAGCCAGTTGGATATTTCGAGACATTCAAACTCCCCTCTGAATCTTTATAAACACAAATTTTGCTCCAAAACCCATAAATGGCATTTTTTAATTCTCAGTTTCATTGTCTTCATATAGCAAAATAATCCAATGTTGATTTGGGAAAACTTTCATTTCCGGGGATCAAAAATTAGCTATAATACAGTATGAGGGAAAGGTTTGCGTACTGGAAATGACTCAAATTTCTCTTCCCGTGATCAGTATGCAAATTGCTCTGTGCTGCATTTTAATGGAATATTAGGTTACCTTGCCTTGAGTCTCAGACTGACAGAATGGACATCGCTGTAATTAATTCAGAAAGTGTCACTTCAGCTCTATTAATATCCTTCGCAAATTCCACGGCACTTATAACTTTCTCCCGCCGCTCATTCCGATTCGATAGTAGAAAAAGGAAAAAAAAAATTCACACCTCCAGGGTCTGTATGTTCCCTCTCTCTCTCTCTGCTTTCTATTCATACCACGTTTGTTTAAAGAGTGTGCTGCATGCTTGAACAGCAGATGCCCGGAAGCAGCATACCAAATAGTGCCGGCTCGGTGCCTGGCTAGTCGGTGCGTGGCTCCTGAAGAGACCGCTCAAATCAATAACATAGTGAAGTGGAATAGTCAGCATTATAAATGTCATCCTCCAAGGCTCGGTGTTGCGTGTGCAATGTCATATGTGCCTGGCATTTTGAAATCGTTCAGTGTCCTGTGTCCTTGTGCGGTAAAACTTTCCAAAGAAGAAATCGTCAGTGAGGCCATTGATCATTTTCCTTGAACAGTTTATGCTATTTCTTTGATATTCTGTGTCTTTTCTCAACCTTGAGAGCAGTCAGAAAAGCTCACCATGTGTAATATCTAGGTACTTTTAATTTGCAATGCCATTCCGTTTCTTGCTTTGGTGTGATTGTCATTTTATAACAGGATCTGGATCTGAATATGAATCCCGTGTGGCCTTGTATGTGTACTTTCCTGCCCATATTGGAAATAGAGATCTTTCCGCTCGAAGGCCATGAAATTTTAAAGGGTCAGCAGCTGTAACTCTTGATGATTTTTTTCACTATTTTTTGTTTGAATGTCAACAGCAAGTTTTTGTTCTTACCATAAAGCGTGTTGAAACAGTAGTTATTCAGTTTGTCAGTACAGTATCTGTACGTTTAGAGTGCTGTTATTGTTTACGTTTGAATTTTAGTCAAAACCAGAATTCACTTGTCAAAAATGCAGTTTACACATGTACAGACCGAGTTGACAAGCTGAATACTGTGGATCTCAATTTGCTTTATTGAGTAGAACAAGAAACAGTGGCTGATATTAAAAACAAAAATGTGAACAATATCCTCAAAAGTCCCAGCTAATCGCTTTACCTGGCAAGTTCATATTTCACCATCAGGTCAAGTTCGTGAAAACTAGTGAAGCACAATATGTCCCATTTGGTGCATTTTAACAAAAAAATTAAACATTTGAAGGCCCCTGAAATCACAGATACTGTAAACGTGATTTTTATGGACCAAAGCTTTTGGAACAGACCAAGCCAAATAGGTGGAAATACGTATGGTTTTTGGCTCAATACCGCTTTTCACTGAGTTGGCTGATGGGGAAGTGATACTGTCCGGCAGGAAAAGGGTTAAAATAGCAGACCCTTTGTAAACACCAATCTGAATTTGAATCCTGTGTGGCCTTGCATTGTACTTTCCTGGGCATATTAGAAATTGCGATCTTTTCTTGTCAAGGCCGTGAAATTTTAAATTCTAGAGCAGTACTTTCCATGGAATAGATATGCATTAAAGTGGCATGTGAAGACCAAGGCAACAGTAGGGAAGGCAAAGTGAAATCTTCACAACCAGAGAATAAAGCAACCCGGGAAAGCAACCTTCATATCCTGAGGGTGGTTGGGAATCTCTCCTCCCAGATTCCGGAATCTCACTATTGCTGGGGAGTCTCAGGCAGAGATGTGTCGGAGTGTTCAATGGATATGGATATCAGCATAGACATACACTGAATGTCATGTAGCTACAAGGTGTGTAATTGAATCATGAGTGTTAGCAACTGGTTGAAGTCAAGTGTTGATTGGGCGATGAAGGTGATGTCAGATCAACAGTGACTGGTTTCAGGGTTGAGTGAACAGGTGTTGAATTTGAAAATATGTTAATTTAGCATGATACTGGTTCATATTCACAACGTAACAGTCTGCTAATCTACGCACATACAAATGTTCATAGACTCTCACAGTAAGAGGTGGCCATCTTGTTTCATTTTCTGTGTGTGAGATAGCATCATGCTCGAAAAGAGAAAATCTTGTGCATTTCTATACTGGAAATGGCCTGTTACCCTTGGCGCAGACATACTTTAAATCCTTCCGTGCATCAGTCATCTTCACTGTGAGGTTTAATAGTTTTTCATGTTCTTGATGTGTATATAGTGGAATATTCACTTTCATATAGTTAAAAATCCACAGCATGTACGCATTCTTCACAAGTTTTGCAAAGTATGAGTTGCCCTGAGATAGATGCATATAGATGATAGAGAGAGATGGTCAGCTCTTTTGTAGTTTTTCCTTTGAAATCCCACATCCATCCATTCTTGGAAAAGAAATTACAAAGTGAAATGTTTGCATTTTAGTGGTAGATTTCTTCTAAATTGATGCTTTTTTTGTTCTGATGTGTAAGCTGAATATCAACTACACTGAACAAATTTATGAAATACTTCTTGAACTTTAGGGATAGAGCGCTGTACAGTGGCCATATTGAAATAGTACACCTTACAGAAAATGTTGTTCTTTCGGGTTTGTCATAGGCATCAGTTTTACAGTTGTCTTCAAGTTTAATAAACTCGTTTGTTTGTTCCACCACAATGTTGATTATGAACTGTGGCAACTAAAGGAAAAGGTTGTACACAGTTAGTGTGAAGGCAATGCTAGGGAGGAAAAGCGCCACCAACGTATGACTATATCATCACTTTTGTTTTCATATAGTTTACTTTTTCCTTTGATGCTGCATATCCCTCTTTCTGTTATGTTGCCTTGGTTTATGTGAATGAATTAACCTAAAACTAAAAGTACAAATGTACTATAGAATCATTGGTGTGTGTATGTATGTATCTGTGTATGTTTGTTCATACTGCTCGCAAAATACAGTTTCTATTTTTACTTTGAAAAATCATATCAAAATACCCAGAATTCTACTGGTCAACACACCCTGTGTCTGTGTTATGTCTGCTGTCATTGTTGAAGACTGAATTTCATTTGTTGACAATAGCATTGTATCTCATACAGTATACATTGCAATTTGTATCTGTAAGGCTAATATTTTGTATTTCAACATACTTCAGAGAGAATAGAAGGAAATTTACTTGTTTTTAAGAACATGTATAGTGAAAGTACTATTAAAGTTTAAGCTATGATCCGTGTAAAGTTTCAAAATTTTGTTGTCCTCAAGGAGAGGGACTTACTCAAATTACTGCTTATAATTCATACTTGTAGCACACTGAAGCAGTGTTTCACCTAGTCAGGGGGATTTGGGATTCCCCCTCTGTTGATGTGTTGGCACCCCTAGTAATTTGTCAAAGGGGACCAGCCCCTAATGAAATGGTGCCAGTCACACCGTAGAGATACGAGTACAATAAATGAACTGGTGCACGGTGAAATCCCCTAAATTTTCTGTTAAGGGGGAAATTCCCCTGTTGATGTCCTCCTGGATGAAATACTGCAGAAGAAAAAAATAAAATTCCATGGCAGCAACAAGAAGAACAATTGTGATAATAATATAACAATAAATCGGTATAATGTATTTTTGTCATTTTTTTTCAGAGATGGAGACAGAGGTACTTCAAACTCCGAGGCAGAAAGCTTTACTACGCCAAGGATGAGAAGGTGAGACAGAGAGACAGAGAGGCAGAGACAGACAGACAGAAAGAGAGACAGACACAGTGACAGAGACAGACAGACAGACAGACATGATAGGATGTGAAGTTTTTTCTGTTTACAGTGTTTAGAATGGAATGATTATGATTATTTGTGAATTATGACCAATGACAGCGGGACTGAAAATGACTAGATACTCAACATGGACACTAAATAAACTCAGGACAAACATTTAAAAAATTGTATCTTACATGGTGTTTGTAAGAAACAGTCAGCTGTTTAAGTGCCTCCTGAAGCTTTATGCAAGCAAGGGTGGATGCCAGCATTCTTGTTTCACACACATCTACAGATTAAGATTTTGACTAAGCTTTGATTCACGATATTAATCTGTACACTCAATGTAAGTCAGCATCATACCATTGATGAGTCATTCCTCTTACCAGAAAAAAAGCAAAGAAGTTTCCTTTTGTGTTTTATGACTTGTCGCCTAGATTTTGGATTTTTGCAAAAGTTTGGTGTACCGGTAGACAAGATGACAATTGAGGTACTATATTGTCTGGGTATACCAACATATAATAAGGAATATACTGAGATGAAACTTGGATTACTAAGTTGATGGATATTCCTAAAACAAGATGTAGTGAAAACTATCATATCAAACCTATCTGCATTTCAACCCTTGCTATTATGAAAACTTTTCCCAGACCTTTATTTATGGGGGACTCTCATTTCAACCATACATTGTGAGAAACCACAGGACTTTCTATGGTCTATATTGACAGACTTCAAGATAAAGCTGTGTAGACATACATTTTCACTTACCATGATTGTGTAAAATGGGATTATTTCTTTCACATACGATACTATCTTATAACTTTCAAGCATAGATAGTTTTTTGGAGGGTCGATGTTTCAAGAGCCTATGACAGTGTGCATCAGAGATGTGATTTGAACCTAGCCTGTAACGTAGGTTGAACTTTTCCAATGATATGAAGTTAACCCCAATTATACTAAAAACAACAGAAGAACAGCTTTAGAGCTGTAGATGGCGCTTTGAGAAAATAGACAGCATCTCCTATGGAGAGTTACACAAAGGTTGGACCACAGTCCGCTTATAGGTATTTAGTACAAGTTTGTGAACCATCAGTAATTTTTTGATCAGCACATGCAGTTGGTTAATTTTATGCAGCTTTTGTCATTTGAAGCTGTCAAATTAGTCTGGATATCAGGAACATGTGCCAATCTGTGGCATGTATCCCACCATGATGTGGTTTCTTCATCAGCAAGTGAGTGATCAAAAAGAGAGACTCTCATTTCAGTCCACTGGGTAGGTGTAATCTCTGGAATGGTTCCTGCATGATAATATTGCATGCTCTGTCACAGAGCAACCAACACCCTTTCTGTTTCTAATTCTGCCCATAGGCCTGTGTTATTTTGTAGTCCTGTTCCTCTGTTGGAAAAACCAAACTGAGATGACGTTGCAGAACATCATTATCGCCATCTTGGGTATAGTTTGTCGTCTTTTTTCAACAAAGTGCATACCTCAGGCTTGCCAGGCCACTCTTTCAACGATTTCATCTAGATGCTATCACTTCATGTCATTTTGAAAACAATTCAGATGTTGGGCAGACTACAGCAAATGACCAGAGTACACAAGGGCATGTAATATCGACATCACATAGAGAAAGTACAAGTTTTCAGAAAATTTTTATCGAAAAAAGATAAACTCAACAAAATTTGCCCCTAACACGTGACAAAAATTCCAAGTGGGACATTTGCCAGGGTTAATGTTCATTAGTTCATTGAAGCTACTGCATTTCTATTTTCAGTGAATGAACTACCCTCAACATTTTCAACTCGTTGTCAAGCTGCGTCTCAAAACAGTGACATATCCTGTTTACGCAATAGAGCTACCTGTATATATTCATCACGATATATTTTTCGAAATTTCCTAACGTCATCAATATGTACAAAACAATTTGTGTCTGGATTTCAAGCATAAATTATATCCATTAAACCCAATTTTAGTTGAATATCTCTCAACTGATCCTGTATCTCACCAGTAGCAGAGCCGCCTAGCATACAAAGCTATCTAGTCAGTGTACAGAAAAAAAAACCACACAAATATTTTTCCCAAATAAATAATTTCACAATACCAGCTAATTGCCATTTATTGTGTGTCTATTGACTCAGCATTTATGACAATATTGACATTCTAAAGGTCAACTGAAAAGAGGATCTCATGTAGGGTAAATGTGACTTGATTTTGTGGACGTGGGCCTTTTGTTCAAATCAGCGTGTATTACCGTAGTAGTCTATAGTTTATGGGTTTGTGTACTGACACTTGTACATGTCGTCATCATCATCATAGTTTATTCGCTAATGTATGTTTAAAAATAAAAATACACCAGAAATCTCATTGGCTCGTGCTCTAAACCACGAAGAATACAATTAAAACATTTACAATATAAAAACAGGATCAGCAAACACCGATAAGATACAACACTCGATAAAAAAGTTACGAACATCTGGCTAAAGGGTCCATCCCATTCAGTTGACGGACTGCTGAAGAATAAAAACTTTTCCTATGACGTTCTGATTTTGCTGCAATAGAGCGGTAACGTTTCCCTGATTGCAAAAGCGAAAACTGACCGAAGGCAGGATGGGAAGAATCGGAAAGAATAGAATTTGTTTTCTTTTGCATCCTAGATCTGTAAAGGTCATCTAATTGAGGCAGATTTACACCAATAATGCGCTCGGCAGAATGTATCACTCTGTTTAATAGGCGACGATCCGCAACAGTAGAACTCCCGTACCAGACAACAATTGAGACTGTCAACACACTCTCGACAACTGCCCGATAAAATTTTATCAGGAGATCCCTGCTAAGACCGAAGCCCGCCAGCCTTCGTAAAAAGAACAATCGTCGCTGAGCTTTCTGAACACAATGCTCGACGTGCGCGTGCCAGGTTAAATCACTGGAGATGCGGATGCTGAGGAATTTAAAGGTGTCGTGCAGAGTTCATAGGATGTGTCCAATTTAGAAATAGCCACAGGAAATGTTCAGTTCAGTTCTCTGACGTTGTTCTCTTCTGAAAAAAATAAAAAGCTCTTCAGGATGCCAGGGAAATTGTTTTATGAATTACCGGCAATTGAAAGGTTATTTTGCATTTGAAATGATCCTGTTTTGATGGTAAGAGGACAAAGCAGCAATAGAGGGAAGGTGGTTGAACGGCTGAGAAACATGTGACTTAGTGTCTGCTTTCATGTTATCAATAAATCCAAGTACTGGGCAGTGATTGGTGTATTAGTCCACACCTATTCGAAGTTGATTTGTTTATTATGTTAGCGCCAACACTAATATTGCTTGGTGATGCAAATACTTTGACTTGATTGGCTGAATTGTTCAAATGCTGGTATAATGATTGGTTGGTTCATTCAAATGCTATGTACTAATTGGCTGATACATTCAACTACTCTACATTGATTGGCTGACGGGTTCAAATGCTCTGCACTTATTGGTTCATGCATTCAACTAACCTGCATTGATTGGCTGATGAGTTCAAATACTGTAAAATTAGATGAGAAATGAAACTTTTCATCAACTTTTGTTGAAACAAACTTATTCCTCATACCCCTCACTCTAAAGTGGTTTCACCTGTTTCAGATGGAACATTGGCCGTATGTTTGTAAGTCTCTGTCCCTCCGTAATCAAATGGGATCTCCCTTTCAAATTGCTGTCATACCTGAATGGTTTTGGTGATTAAACCTTCTCACGAGATACCTAAAAGTCAGAAGTGTAATTTTCCAGATTCAGATACCGAGAACCCATCCCCCTGCAAATGACAACATCAAACAGTCAGTTTGTTCAAAGGACAGTACCAGTATGTATCCCAAAATCGAAGTGTCTTGTCATTTCCAAGGGGATCAATTATTCCGCAGGGGTGGCTCTCGTTTTCTGCCGTGATCCACGCGGATAATTGGAGAATGAAAAGATGGATTACCATTATGAGGGGGGTTCTGTTTTGTTAGTTTAACTTCAAAAGCCATTAAATTCTTTCAGGGAAACGATTTGATGGTGAGATAGAGTGATGATAAGGAGTACGTTGTACCATTTGTTGCCATGGCGTTTGAGCAGCAAACGACAATGGCTTATTGGTATCAAAGGTCAGCCCGTATCGTCGGGCGATGTGTTGGAAAGATTTCCTTAACTTTCTCACAGAAAAAAAACTGCCTGTGCAACTGAGTGGAGTAAAGAAATAATATGTATAGTGTTAATTTATTGGTGTGTGTATTATTACGTGGTTCCAGTGAGAATACATGTATTTTCCGATGAAAATAGATTATACTGTGTTTATGTTCGTGTACAAGAGTGAAACTGGGGGCGTACAGTACATGTACTTGAGCCTGTGTGTCTGTGTATGTATTTGTGTGATAATTATTCAAAAAATGTCCAATGAATATCATATAACCCTTTTATTGAGAGTATAATTGAGCCATACTATACCAATAATGCTCAGTGACTGACAGATACTGTGTCAATGCAGTGGGCATACTTTCAGTGCAGTAGATGACGCACACTTTTGTCAACAGTCCAAAGTTTAATATGAAGTTTCCAGAAGCAACCCTCTGAACTGAACAAAGGAACCAAACAAAACACCAAATCAACTTACTTTCTACCAGCACATAACAAAGGCTGTTGTTAAATGCAGAATTTGTGGAGTTTTAATTTCAGTCTGGACAAACTAAGAAAATGCCAAACTTTACATTTTAGACAACAAAACTAAACCATCTTTTTTAGCACCTGGGTGCTTAGGTACAAATACTATCATGAGGGAATGTATGTACTGTATGTCTGTACGTCCGTCCACGTGTGTACATGCAGATATTCAGTCCCTTATATTCATCAGCAACTGTCTCTTCCCTTTCTGTATGTAAGAGTGTATGCATCCAAGAAATTTAATTCCTTTAGAGCCACTAAAGTATAACGAGGCACCAATACAAAAATAACATGCAACACACAATCTGTGAAAGGACATGAGTACAGCGTTGTTTCAGACAGGTAGTGGAGGGCAGTGCATGGTGTCAATGTCCTCCGCTTGTGTACATTTTGCAGTATTTCCATAATAACCTCAGTATATTTTACATCTGACATTTATGACTGGTTACTGGGGAGCCAAGTAACCTGTGTCGTATGAGCTAACAACTATTTTTACTCCAATTTTGAATGCTAGTATGGAGAGCAATCAAGAACACAAAAAGCGCTATTTCATAAAAATTTGGAAAGAAGTAAATATTTAGATGTAGAGCTATATTTTAAAATGAAAGTTAAAGGTAAAAGTGTTTGCAGCTGTCTTAAATGCTTTCTGTCAAATGTTTAAATGTACAACAATATTCTTCGATTTGAAAATCTCAATTTACACTGGTTTAAATATACCGGTACAGCAAAAAATGGAAAGGAATTGTTTCTGAATAGTATAGTAATTGGCTGAAAAAAAGGAAACCCCCAAAAAATGTATGAGTGCCCAGTTTGGAAAAACGCCATGACCAGAAACAACTTTTTTATCAACAGAATCGGAGAGCTATCTCAGGCTAAAAGTAATGTATTGAAATGCAAAGAGTGTTGTGAAACCTAGCCATAAGTTACAATGTTTTTGATCAAAATCTGTTGTGACCATGTGCTAAAGGGGACATGCAGAATGACCTTGAAAAAGATGTTTGTTCTGGAGCAGTGAATATAAAATGCTCTTTTCATGCCCAGTAGTATGTTGTTTTTGCTTGAAGATCTTATCAGCAGGACTGTCATAGCTGCTTGTGCAGTGTTAAGTCAAGGTGTCTTGCGCTCCTAGCATTTACAAGTCATTTTCTCACCTGCTACCGTGTGACTGGATAGTTTTCTTTTGAAAACACTCCAGTCTTTTTTGTTTCTCAATTGTGACGGCTTGCATGCACTGATAAACACCTATGAGCTCCGACTGAATCGATGCGGTGTGTAGTCTTGACAGATTCCATGGCAACCACGGAGACAAGTGTCCGTTGACGTGAGTAGCCGTCTTGTAAACACAGAGCCTTATCACGACACATCCTCTCAGAAACGCATGGCAAGTGGCTATTTTTTTTTTCGCGGACCTCAAGGCGGTATGCATCAGATATTGGCACTTTTTCTTCCTTCCCCGGCAAGATTTGACTTCGTCTAGTAAAGTAATGTTCAGGACCACTGAGATGGATTGGGTTCACTGTATGTGTTTCCTGATCTATAGTAAAATCCCTCCCCAGCATACCTGTGAATGAGTAATAGCCAACAGGTTCTGCTTTCAAAGTGGTGATCTTTTGAGGGGACTGTGTTTGTGAAATGAGGAGACACTGCCAAGGAATCTATTACAAGTACATGCACCCCCACAGGATAAATGATGATGTTGTTTAAGCTTATGCAGAAATATACCTCGGGGACAGACATTCTGATTCTAAAAATAATTCAGTTCTTCTTCGGTGTACAGCTTGTGTTGGACTCGTTTTAAAACTTTCAAAGTAACTTAAACTTTCATCCTCTTGTATGAGTGAAATTATAAACTAAAACTTTGACATCAGCGATCATGAAATTTGATATAATTACTTATCAAGTCAAAAACATTTTGACCACTTTACCCACAGTATTTTGTCCCAGGTGATGGTGGAGAATGGTTCAGTTTCTTAGTCGGGAAGGTATTCTGTGGGTAGATGTAACAGTATGACTGTAAACTTGTGCCAAAACATGACAAGTTCTCAAAGCTAAAAGACAACATACCGGTAGCTTAGAAGTGAGCATCTAGTGACCAGACAACAATTGTTGTTTTGTGGTCAAGCACCCACATGCTACTTTTTTCAGTCCATGATTTTTGTAACAGGGCCAGCAGTAGCTGGAACTTCAGATGATTTATCTTTACTAGTTAAGTTTTCTGTGTCAATCACAGGGTCTCTTTCCACTCCTCAAAGCATGATGAAAGACAAGCTTTTCAAAAATGTTAATGCATTTTCCAAGGATTCTTCTTCATGTAAAATACACATCCTTAATTCTACTCTCAAAATTTTGTCAAAATTTCATTTGTGTATTAAACTTGTTTAACACAGCCTGTTTGTGTGAGTCAAGTTCAATGTTATTGTTGAGAACGGAATTTTACCCTGGACTTGCAATTTATTGTACAGAGACAACATACATGTAGCATCCTTTATACTACATGTATGCATCGTGTCTGCTGAGCCAACTCCTTGTATTCAACATACTATTCTGAGAATAAGAACAGAGTATGTTTGCTTTCTGTCACAAAATAATGAAAATATTATCAAAGGCGACAGCTATTGTCCTTTGATATTAAAAGTGAAATTGTTAGTAATTATGTCTGTTTAATCAGCATATCTGTGAACACTTTGCAAAAAGAAGCATTCTGAAAATCATTTGAACTGACATCCGGCATAATACACATTTGCTTCGTTATAAACGGGTAATTTAATGTTCATTTGGGAATATTTTCTGGAGATAAGCCACAGTGGTCACAATTGTAATTAAAATTTTTCCCAAGAGAACAACAGAAATTGCTAATTAAGTGTGTGTGGATTTCCTTTCTTTCCTGTTTTCGCATCACTGATTTGCTAAAAAATAGCAACATGCTTGGGAAAACAAATGTATCAATTTTTAGCTCTTGTGTTCACACATGTATGCTAATATCATAGCAATGTCTGTCTGTCTGTCTGTCTGTCTGTGTCTGTCTGCCTGTATGTCTGCCCGTTGGCTCGATATCTCATGAACGGATCAGATCAGAATCAAAACATGTACATGGATTCAGTTTGTAAATGGCAAGATATTATTATTTTTTGAAGGGCATTGCTGAGGGTGTTGCTTGCATATTTTATGCTTGTTTGCATAATTAATGATTGTAGATACGTTGGAAATGGCTGCACACAATTTAATGAGAATTGCTACAAATGTTGATCATACTAGGATATAGTAGTGAAAGATATTAAGGTATGACAATGCAGTTCATTGCTCATTTGCATATTTCATGAATTTTCCCAACTTGGGATATATATCTGACTAGACTCGGTCAAAGTTGACAAAGCATGCCATGTACATTAAAGATACTGTGATAAAATATTATACCAGCTAATTACTAATTTACACATTTAACTAACTTTCCAAATAGAGAAATAAAACTTAGAGGACTCAATGAAACATACACTATGTATATTGATAAGATAATTATATTGTATTATTGATAGATATTTTGCATTTTTGTGTCAGCTAATTTATAATTTGCATAACTTATGAGCTTATATAGTTTGGCTTGTAAAGCTTGAACGACTTGACCAAATGCTATAACACTTGCTGTATTAAGTGCTGATACAATGACAGCAGTCAAAGAAATTTGGTATTTTTATTTCAGCTAATTACATATTTGTATACTTAATGTCCCTTGGAATTAATCTGCGGTGAATATTGTTCATGATGTTGATCATAACACTTTCAATGAAGTTGCAAACTTTTGGCAAAAGTTTCAATTTACAGACAACTGCAATATTTACTGAAACGCTGGAGCATTTTCAGTTCTTATCTGGTTAGCACATTACTTTTATGGCTGCCTAGTCACTAATTTCATAATTTAATATCAGAAAAAATTTATGTAGATTCTCAGCTGAGAAACAACAACCTGGCTGGGGCCAGTAGCTTTTGAAGATATTTTCCGCTCTTTTTTTTTGGTTGTCAGGAAAATCTTCAACAATAAAACAAATTATATGCAAGAAAATCTGTTCATGGTTATTGGGTAATTATCTTGCAAAGATACTAGTTCTTTGTCGTATTTGTCAAAAAGCTCTAGATTTGGCATTCTTCCAGTGCCTGCATATTTAAGATGCCAACTAGAAAGGATGAAGAAAGCAGTTACAGAATTTCAAAGTATCATCTTTCGTGTCTACCATTGGATTGCATGTTCTACGCGAGTCAGGTAATCGACAAAAGACCATAGTTGTGCTTCTTTGTCTAATAAATGACAAACATCCAAATCAGCTGTTTCCAGAGCATATGTTAGAAAACCGCTGTCAGATAAGGAGGTAGTTGGACGTACAGTGGCAATAGAAGCACAAAGAAACCAATTTGTAAGATGATAATGTCTTTCTTAGACAGTTTCGAGATAAACAAGCCATGTGTTACTTCATGTCACGTTTTAGAAAACAACATACAACGTGATGATCAACTTTAACACAACGTGATGATCGACTTTAAAGGACGAGTTTATGATGAGCAGACCATTCCTTGGAGATTATGTTGCAGGCCCACTTGATGCAAAGTATAGGATTAAAACACAGCAACTTTGGATGTTAACTTTAAGCTGTACCATATTTCAGTTTGGTATTTTTTTTTAGTACAAAAAACCAGTAAATCTATGCAGGGTTCTTCTGAGCGTGATTACTTTTTTCTCTTTCTGAAATATGAGAATCTATTTTGAATCTGTTTGAATATTGACATTTATGACTCTAACGTACAAAATATTTTGAAAATATGAGACACGATTATGATGAAAACACTGAAAAAACTAGACAAGAACAGCAAGCACATAAGAACACCCATCTCAGAGATACTGGTAATATGCTCACTGCAATAGCCATGGAACGATAGTTGCCTGAATGGCTAATTCAGTAAGTTACAAGCAAAATACATGCTTGTACACGTCAAGCTAATGAAACATGAATGTATGCAGCACCAGGTACACGTATGTCCACTTAAGGGAAAAAAGTCAATGACCTGTGCAAGAAATGCCCATTTAAATCTCAAGCACTGACACAAGTACTGCCACATGTAAAAGCCCTTGTTTTTTCTGAAAAAGCCCAGTGACTATCGTACTTGTTATTGCAAATCAAACTGTTGATAGAAGGTGATCCCTCTTAATACAGCATGTAGTTAACAAAAATCAAAGCAGTACTCATTTTCCCAGCCAACGTGGCGGTGTCAGTGAAAGCTGAAATACCTAGTCTCGGTCATTCAAAGGTTACCTGAGGTCTTTGTGTCATTGAATCCTCCTCAATTCGCTTGACTGCCTAGAAGACAAACAAATAGATCACAGGATTCTTCTCCAGGGACACTTTGTATTATCAGTTGTCGGTTTTTCAATTGGAAAAGATTAGTGTGGACAGGATGACAGGATCAAAAAGTCAGAAGGGAAAAACATTTCATTTTTTGCTTTCTTAAACATTTTCAAAGTATAGTTTATTGCCGTTGCAGACTCTGTGGCTGTTACTAAGGCTCAAGGTAAACCAGGATCAAGTTCATAATCAACTGCTGACATCACAGAACCGTATTAAATTTTTCTCCAGTTCGCAGCAGAAGTAGTTGGAAAGTGTGGCCAAATGTTGTGGCTCACAGCGATTCATCATACAATGGAGCAAGGAAAAGTTATGCTTCAAAGTACCACACAAAATTTTAAAATGATCAAGTCCAACTTATCTAATAACAAAGAAAAGAAAACTTGGCTGGAAACAAAATATGCAGAAAGTTTGAAAATTGTCCAACAAAGTTTTCAGCTCACAGAGTCACACCTGGCGTTATCCCTGTCACCGACAAAAACTAGCTGTTACAGCAGAAGTGAGAATGGGGTTACGTTATGATTACGAACAGGAAACATACAGTATATCTGGACTAAATGTTCTTTCACATGTTCACATTGAGCACAAGGTCCTGTATTTATTTTATGATCACTCATCAAGGCCCCATCGAAGAAACTTGTATGATGAAGGTTTACCCATACCCCATCAGACCAGGCTTCAAACTTTAAAGGAACTGGCAAAAAATCAAAGTAGCCCTCTTAGCCCAATGATAAACTACTGTGCCTGTTGGAGTACTCTCTTAACACACTAGAGGATCCTCTACCCATCAAAAGCTCTTGTTAACTGGTCAAAAGAATGCATGTCCCGATAAAGTGGCCAATTACACAGTGAAAACAGAACTTGCCGCATCATCGAAACTTCTCCCACCGTAGTACAATACCCGTTGGCCAAATTTAAATGTCAGTGTAATCGTATTCAGTAATTGTTTTTCTTTTACATTATTGTGAGACTCTCTGATGTCCTATCCCCATGAAAGTGTCTGTTTTTCGGACGATTGGGTTCTCTCGAACAATCACCCAATAAATTATACTCTTATGCAATCAAAGTGTGATTGCCCAAGTAAAATATGTTCATACCCTATCAAATTGTCATTTTGTCCAATCAAAGATACAGTCTTCCTGTCTAGTCAGTGTTGTACGCCTAACCTAAAGTGTCCCATAATCCAATCAATGTCCTGTTATCCAAACAAAGTGTCTTCTTGTGAAAGCAAAGATCCCCTTCTCCAATTAAATGTACTTTATGCTACCTCAACATCCTCTTACCACTTCAAATATCCATCCTCAGGAGGCTGTCAAAATCAAATTTTCCAATTACTCCATGTAATAGTCCTCTTAATCCATGAAAGCGCCATCTTCTTGTAACTGCAGGAGCCTACATTAATCATTGTAGATGATTTGTGTGTAGATGAAGTGCAACACTTTTAGTTTAATGCTCTTGTGTTACAAGGAGCAAGCAGAATCCGGTTCGGAGAGGTCTTTTCTCAGTGAGATGGCCAGCTGAGTTTGCATACCCAGCAGATTATTCGTGAACCTTTCATGATGAAGTGGACCTTTCTAGTAAATCAGACCATAATGCATTCTGCCTCAAAGTACTTCTTATAATTTAGCTCAAAAACAGCAATACAAGTACAATTTACATACAGTTGGAGCTTTTTTTTTAACATACAATTTCAGTAAATTTATATGAAGTTGGAGAATAAGTTACATTCAATTTGAGTACATTTTACATAGGGTTTGAGCATACCTGTACCTTACATATAATTTGAGTACATTGTATATGCAGTTTGAGTATTTTACATACAATTTGAATACATTTTATATACAGTTGGAGCATGTTTTACATACATTTTCAGTGCATTTTACACTAAATTAGAGTATGTTTTACAATCGATTTGAGTACGTTTTACATACATTTGGAGCATCTTTTACCTAAATTTGAGTTAATTTTACATACAGTTTGAGCATGTTTTACATACAATTTGAGTAAATTTTACATACAGTTTTATCATATTTTACATAAAGTTTGTTCAAAACTATAGAAAAAACTATTGAAAAGATAAGTAGCAAGATGATTTTAAACACATTCCCTCTTGCATTGTCTAGGCTTTAAACTGAAACACTTGGCATATCCCTTGGTATGTCAAGGGATGCTGAATAAATATGTTTTGCTGCCACTGTATTTTATTGAGCTGTCCTTTCAGGCATCCTCTTCTGGTTTGGACTATTGATTTTTTGTCCGACAAATATTTTCATAACCTCCAATAATCCGAGGTTGGCAGAACAACCCTGCACGTTCCGCCCTGTCAGTGTTTTTGATGAATGGACAAAAAATTGGGCCATTACTGTGTGCGTAGGTGGTTGCAAGAAGGCCATTTCTGCTGCTTTACGTCACATACACTTAGCAATACAACACTGACTAATAGTTGTTCATAGTTTTGAGAGCCTTTCCAAAACTTACGCTGACTTATCATCCTAGGAAATCTTCCATGGAGATCTTTCGATATCAAAAGTGGACAACAGTACAAGAGGATTTTAATGGGGATTCTGGACAGTTTTATGGCTCAGAAAGTTTCAAGGTATATGTAATACAAAATGATGTGTTACCTTTAAGGGAAGAGTGTCCACAGCAGCTGAGTTTTAGAACTCTGTTGTCGTTGCTGTTAAAACAATGATAAATAATTCAGCAAAACATAAATGATAAAAGTATCTTCATAAAACAAACGAAATGCAAAGATATAGTATTATGAATTAGCTTTTCAATTCCTGAAAATTTTCATGTTTTTGCACTGCCGAAAACAAAAAAATGAAACCTTTGTCAGCATAAATCTCAGTCTATGTATTTATGCAAATGTATATTTCTTTTTACCATTATAATGACTGTGTATTTATATATCAAAAACTGCATTTTTTTACGAGAAAGTTTTTGAAAGCATGCGGGAAAAGGACATTACACATATTGTGCTACTGTATTGAATTTCCACCTTGGCAATAAGACACCAGGTGTATCCTCCTTTCGCTTTTCAGAATTCTTCTCAAATCTTTTGCAAATATTGGTGCGTTGAAATAAAATATATCATACAGTTATACCAAGGAAGGAATTTGCATGGGTTTGTAAGTGCTCCTGGGTCAAATTTTCTTTCTGAAAACAATTGATTTTTTTAGGGACTTTCCAGTAGCTTGGAGCAGCTAGAAGACTTCCCAGGAAACTTGAGTTCGGGCCCATGATTCTTCAGTCTCACCCATGACTTGGCTTTTGAATCTCCTTGCCCTTCAATATTTCTGACTGATTCTTTATGCAAGAAACTCGAAACGTCAGTGAGATGAAATCAAGATCTAAAATGTCAGATATCTATGTTTGATTTACCCTCTGGAGGAATCAAATTTCTGCCTTTGTCAGGTTTGTGACAGTCCCAACGTCCATGCTACTGAACTTTGAAACATGGCCATTCTATGTTTGAATTTCTCTTTTCCCTAGCCGTCGAAAGGCATATAACAGAGTAAGTGGAATGCTTTTTGTTTTATTTTTTGTTACCTTATGAAATATGGTAGAAGGAAAACAACTTGTATTAATAAGCAAGGTTTTTTATTTAATAGATAAATCAGATTTCCACATTCTTTTTCTTTTCATCGGAAAACATCAAGGATAACAACTATTGAGCCTGATAAAATTACAGAAATTTTTCTGCAGAATCACCTCTTATGTTTTCCAATTTTGAAATTGTTTTGAAATCCCAGCTAAGAGTAGCATCAAATACCTCTGCAGTGTTTTCATAATTTATTACCAAGAAATTTTATTCAGTTTCTTTGCCAGCAACCGTGAATTCTATGATTGTGTTGTTGTACGACAAGTTTTAACTTGCAAAGTCCAATGGAGGCAATACACTACAGTCTGCAATGGTATCATTTGAAGCATACTGTTTCTAGCATGGCATAGAGCATAAGAAAATCTGAAATACAGAAGAAAATATCAAAATTTTCTGTACTTTGCCTTTGCATCAAAGACATCGGCAATTGTGCTCATGTTTCATTATAAATAGAATTAATTTATTCAAATCAGTATGTATTATTTCAATATTCTCCATAGTATTAATCGAGTGGTGGCCGCCACTCTTTAATTTTCGGTAAATGCAAATTAGCCACCACTCTACCAGAAAATCTTGGGGAATACACTGTTGTTTGTTTCACTGCATTGATACATACTTACTCAGTATTCATTGTCATAAAATTATTGAGCATAATTTGAAAATAAACATTTAAAAGATAATTTCGGACAATGCATATATACATGCTGTGTGTACAAGTTGAACACCGGTCATTTCAACATACTTTTGTGAATTTTTTTTGTTTTGTATTTTATAAACAGGAGAATAGTACTGGAAAGCACATAAACAGTTATAGCTAAGAGCTTTATAGTGGCTAGGGAATGTAGATGTATGATTAGGGGAATGAATGCAGTAATATTTCCCAATATCCTGATATTACGGCATTGATTTATCAGACAAATAAAAAAATCACCATCCGTAAGTAAAACTGTGAGTGTACTGTTGCCTGTTCACCCCTTTTTCATGTTCTACATGGATTCACCCACCCTATTGCAAATGATGGGAATATTCCATTTCTCTCAATAGAGGTCTACTTTTTCCATTGAAAACAATCTGAATGGACTAAACTGTGGTGGTTAACCATTAAGGGGGTTCATGAGGAGGTAATGACTCCCATTTCTCTCAATAGAGGTCTACCTTTTTCATCGAAAACAATGCGATTTGACCAAACCATTGTGGTGAAAGGGTATAATAGCAATGTAATATTTTTACCGGACTCAACTTCATCAGGTTTCTACAGGTCCCAGTACTAAGTTCTGAAACAATTTCTGTTGAAGAGTTTGTTTCGTTTCCTGAGGTGAAAAAAATGGCGAACACAAAGAGAAGACTGATCTCCCCAGGGGATTTCTGGTGTTACAGGAAGAACAGGCTAGTTCTGAAGATGTCACAGCTGAAACACAACACATTCACAAATATTGTATTGAATTGCGCGAACTTTTGAAAAATGTAGGTCGGAAATGAAAATTTTTTTTTTATGAGTGTGATATCAAATCATGGCCAGTTCGTCATCTAAATAGGGGAACATTTGTGGCAAATCTTTGAATTATTGGATGGGATATTTCTGAAGAATGTAACGGAAAAAAGAAATTGCAGATGCAGTATTCTTAATGAAAGGGTAAATTTTCAACAAGTGTGGGAGTGATGTAACAAGTTTATACAAAGGTTCAAAGTCGTATTGGGTCAGTTCCAGTCACAGTTATGAAATGAATATCCAGGCTAATTAGTCATTATTGAGTAATCAGTCTGAAGAAATTTGAAGGAAGTGACAATATCCAATTGAAATTATTCTATAGAATGTTACGAAGTCTTCAAAAAGTTCAGGGTATTATTAAAGCATTTTCTAAAATTAGGACCAATTCATTATCGTAACGGTTGGAATTTCCAGGCAGTTTGTAAGGCATAATGGAAGACAGATTGTGGAGGTTTATCATGGACTTCACAAAGCGGAAACATAGAACGGAAGTCAAACACGCTAAATGCGTTGTATGATTACTATAACAGGAATCTAATAGGTGTTCATTTTTTCTCCACACACACAAGGAATATCTCACTTACTACAGAAATTACTGTAACTCACCGGATAGAACAGCTGTAAAATTCCCTCAAAAAGTAGCTTTTGGTTTCGTAAAATTGTAAGAATTATCGGTTACTTCCAGCTTAGTTGATTCTGGTGGCCATCTTAAATAGAGCGTATTTTTTCATTGCGATCATGTCTGAACAGAATTTAAATTTCATCCTTGTCCAGGTGCTACATCAGACCTAACTGGCCCTAGGGCAAATTTGCCTGTGTGAACCAGATTGGTGATAATTTGTGCAATTTCATGTAAACTTCAAGCAATTTCAAGGAACTTATGAACATTTCAGCAAACCACATGGCAAATTGCTAAAAAAATTTCATAAGAATCTCACCTCTTTCAACTTACTCATTCTATCAATTATTTTTTTTTATTTGGAAGGGAACCATAGAATAAGTTATCTTTTTCCCTTTTTCCCACAGCAAAATGCTATAAATCTGATAAGCTTCTGTTTAGATTTATTTCTATGTGTGTATACTGCGTGTATTTGACCATCATTCTTTGTCAAAGAAACACAGACAGGTCACAATATATGTAAAATAAAAATTTGATGTCGTAATCATTTTAAAAAGACTGCATGCCAGATTATAATTACGTTTCTGACATTCTAAGCTACAAGCATTCTTTGTCATCTTGTCAGTGCATGCGTATAATATATTTTGTGGCGTGAAATCATTGTGCAAAACTGTCAGGGATGTCATTAGCCAGGTACAATATAAATGAATGCATTTATCATGTCTTTAACCCTTTTAGCGCTTTCATTTTCTCCCGCCAAAATTTAAGTGCAAAATTATACCAATTTTTATGAATTTTTCTGTAATTGCTTGATAATTTTGGACCAAATGGACATCACATTACATCTGCTACAGTTCTTTCTCAAAATTTGTGGCAAAAATCTGAGCAAAATTGACTGGGGTTTATTTTATAAAGGGGACAAAAATAGACTTTTGGCGCTCAAAGGGTTAAATGTTCCCAAAGCAATAAGGAAATATTCTATACAAAGTTTTCTGCACAGAAACAACCTTAGGTTTGCATAGTTCAATTTCCTCCATGACGAAAACAGACTCTTTTTCTCAAATTTTCATTTCCAGTTGAATAAGAAACAATGAAACTTTTGAAAAATTTGTTACGTCGCCAGATAGATTAGGGTTTCATTGCTTATGGGACAAAAGTCACCATTCACCAATTACTTTTGTGAATTGAAAATATGTGACAATAAAATGCAAATTACTGTGAAAAGAGAGCATAATTAAAGTCACAAAAATCACAGTAAGTGGCCAAATGGATGTGTCAGAATTCATCATTACACCAATTAGATCCATAGATTTGAAACACAGACAGCAGAAATGGCCTTGTCACAATTTATCAATGTAGCAATTTCATTACTTGATTACAAATTAATGTCTGGTACTGATTCATACATTCTGCCAAGTTGACAGCATTAAATTTTGATATATTTTTTTTTGCTGACTCGGACAGTAATGAACTATAAAATTAATCCATGCTGTCCACATGAATACAAAATTTTAATCCATTTATTTTCCAATAAAATAATCATGATTTCATTAGAAATGTTGACTGAACACTGCACCATCTGTTTCTTGTACCGGTAAATGCCAACAGAGAGTTAAATATTGGTATTTCATATTTTCTTCAGTCTGATAGAAAAATAAATAATTCAACCATACTTCAACACTTCATCACCCACCTAGCCCTGTCAAGGTCCAACTTTGCTGTCGAAAACAATAGGACTGTACAAAAATTGGTAGGTAGAGGGGAGTCAATACGTGAAATACTATGAAATGCAGTGGTTCAAAACAATTAGAAGGAACGTTACAGATTACATAAGTCCAAAAGTGATAGGTGAAATGCTCAGGGCAAACCTCTTTCCTGAAATATTGACCAGCAGAAGATAGCCTAAACATGGTTCTATTTGGGTTCTTGAGTGTTATTATTTGTATTTTTAAACATCAATTTTTTTTTCATAAACAGTTCTACATCCAGGAAAATACGATGACTGAAATGGTGTTCAATAATTATATAAGGTGCATATTCCAGCAATCTGGATGTTAACATTTCCTGCTTTGTTTCAGCCCATTGACAAAAATAAATTCCGGGAAAAAATTTCCGGATGCTGTGGTTGCAATTTACTAAGTGTGATCTAAAAATAGAGACAAAATAAGAATGCAGATAAGATAGGCGTGATAATTGAAAGATAGAAGCAACAATGTGCAATGGTGTATTGAGATTAATATTACATTTTGACAAATTGGAGGAGACTCAGTTCCAATTATTGTAGTTGAATGAGATGGCTGTGTTGGGACATTGTTTCATGATGAAATATTAGTGAATACAATGACTTATAGATAATGAAATTAGGAAATTGAAATTTTCCTGTTGTTACAAAATTAAGTAAATGTCATCAGAAAAAATTTGCAACAAGATGTATTTGAAAAAAGTGATCGTAAGGATAGGACGTGTGTATTAGGTATCTCTTTTCATCCTGCCACCCCCTCTTGATATGAATGGAACAGTCCAACTTCACAAGTGTACCCCTCAGCCCCATCACAAATAGTAGTTTGGTCTAATTCCTCTGATCGCACAGTCAGTGGCTGGTTGTGACGGTAACCAAGTTTGATCACAAGCTTCATCTATCTCCCCAGAGAGATATCGATGTCACGTTATAGATACACTGGTTTCACGCATGCACACGTTACTCTAACTCTGACGTTCGATTCTGGCTACAAGGCAGGTACAGCTCTGTACCTGCTGTCAGATGCTAACCCATTCCGTTTGGCAGATTTGCTCGAGAAGTAACATCTCGGTATTGTTCAGATCATCTCAAAACAGGTAAAGTTTTGTGTATGTATGTATGTATGTATGTGTGTGTGTGTATGTATGTATGTGTATGTTTTGTATGTTGTATCTGTATTTATGTGTACCTGTGTGTAAGTGTCGTTTGTATGAATGTCCATTCATCTGATCTACCAGTATGTGTATTTGTGTGAATGTGTGTATGTATGTATATGTATGTTTATATGTGTATATGTATAGGATAAAGCCCGAGTACGAGGGCTCTTCTTGTATATAAAGTCCAACCCAACGATAAAATGTCGAGGCCGCAGGCCGAGACATTTTATCGTAGGGTTGGACTTTATATACCAGAAGAGCCCGAGTACGAGGGTTTTATCCGACTTAAAAACTATCGCCCCTGACTGATATATTTTCGTTTTCAATGTGTTTACGTCAACCGTCCCCTTTGTCAATGTAACATGTTTAGGATATGAATTAAAACTTTTATTTGTGAAATAGCCTTCCAATGTAATGGAACATCCTATAAATGCCCTAGGGCACATTATATAAATGCCCTAGGGCACAGCAGATTTTGTGTTGCAGCTGGTTTCCGCTGTGTTACCAAATTTGAATATTAAAACGTACCAGATGTCTACAGAATATGACATGTTCACTTTTGATTGGACAGTACTTTACTACGGCGCTGTCATTCGTTTCTTGGAATTTGGTGACCAAGGCTTTATGAGTAGATAAAACACCCTGAATTGAGCACTCTGATTGGTCAATCAACAGTAGATAGTTTTTAAATATATATATATATATATATATATATATATATATATATATATATATATATATATATATATATATATATATATATATATATATATATATATATATATATAATATATGTATGTATGTGTATGTCATATATAAACATATATAGAGACACACACATACACAACACACACATACACAATTGTAATTGAGAGCGTAAAGATGTTAATATATTATCAAACACAGATTTACTCATTCTGATCAGAATGACAGTGTCTATGCCAATCAGGTGTGTCCTACATATCAGCTAACCCTTTGCCATTTTCATGTAGCTCTATAGAGCATGTCTTGAACATTTTTCCCAACATTTTTCATTCCATTCTCTCTTAGCCTTTTGTTTCATCCCAGCATTTTCACATCAGTATCGCTAGACCTATGTTCACAGCGAAAAAACAGATAAATGGGTTGAAAGCTATCCAGTGTCGAAATTATTTAAGCAATCCTTTTTGTCCCTGGGGTTGCGACGTCAGAAACCCAGCAGAGGGATTGTAATTGCATAGGAACAGCTAAAAATAAAAGCCTAAATATGAAGTCATGATATTAAATCCACATTAGTTTCCACACGGCTCTGAGCAGAAAACTCAAAAGGAGGTATAAATGTTAAATGTCAGTGTTTTTTTCAATCTGTCGGTCGATCAAATGAAACCGTATATAATCCCAATATTCAATCTGGAATACTAGCGTTTCGTAGTGTTAATTGCCTCATATATTGACACTGACTGAAATGATACATTTTCTGCCCCGAATGCTACGACACTGACTGAAATGATACATTTTCTGCCCCGAATGCTACCGTATAGTTCTTATCACAATCTTTCTCTGTGACTTTGTTCTCATTTAACGCATTTATGATCAACTCTCTCTACTGAATTATAAGTTGCACCTTTGAACTTGAAATTAAGGTAAAAAAAACTTAAAGGTGACGATAACACTATTACTGGTTTTTGGCGTTTTTGACCCAAATATCAACTTTCATTTTTGACTGCACTTAGTATGTTGAAACGCACAGCATTCAGCTTGCACATATTTTAATAAAAGGACCTAGTGTATATTTACCATGTAAATAGCAGTTGTAGTGTCAACATTGGAGCCAATATCAGTACTAGTGCAGATATGTAATTTGACGTTGCAGCAATGCGGCAATTGTTACTTTCTTTGAACTCCAATACAACCGAGCAATTTATTGATCTTCCCCTGGTGTACATTGGAGGAAGACATTGTGTTTAAAAAATGAAAAACATGTGAATGGAACCACAGGGCCTGTGTCCCTTTCACATGGTAAACGCTAAATTCTGTATCTTCTGTCCTTTTCACATTTCGGAGAGTGATTATAGTCAGTGTATCCGGTACAGTCATAGAGTTCAGGATGTACTGGGAAAGCAAAGGAGAAATGTGGATATCAGTGATTTCCAGATGTTCTGTCACACAGAAGAGGTCAGTGCTGTAATGCTGCCTGACATTGGATGCAGCCTAGCTGCCGGTTACGGATCACAAATTTGTCTTGAACATGGCATTGTACTCCCGGACTCCCAATTAGCGTAGGGAAAGGAATGGTTTGTTTAAGGAATGTCCAATTATAATGCAATTTGTCCCATTAATGTACAGCAGAGTTACTCAAGGATTTTTCATATCCAAGGTACAAGCGTTTCTTCTACCAATGCTACGATCATTACTTGTGTCATGAAGGTTATTTCATGACTTGACATATCATCTCTGGGGGGAAAACAATGGTCTTTTATGTGTCGACTGTTGCTATGGTGACATGTAAAATAGAAGATTGTAGCAATTGGGATATTGCCAGCCACGCATGATAAAAGAAATAACAAAATTGAAAAATTTTCTACTTTATAACCAAACTCTCTCTGAATGCTAGTCGTGTACAGTACTTTGAACGCTTATCCGCCAAGACCGTAATTTCATTTCCAGTGTTAATATTGGAGAGGAAGTAAGCTAATCTCCGAGTTGACCAGGCCAGTCCATTTTTAGCACTCAAATAAATATCCATTCCCTTCAAGCGTCCCGGCAACATAGCATCCTCGCAAATCACATCCGTTCATCAGCCTACATTCTAGCATTTTGCGTGGAACACAGTGACGTCCACTCTGATCAGCTTCATTCACCTTCAGGGCATGGTGGATCTTTGTAATTTGCCATGTTCCACGAACACAAAATTAATGATTGTTGGAGTATACATATATATTACATCCCGTGCCTCATGCAATGAATAGGAAGTCTTATATCCTGGCAAGTTGCTCAAGAGACAAGAAAAAAATATTTCTGCTAAGTCTCCTGGTATTATATGTATATATTATGGCCATTTGAACCTTTATAAGCAGCACTTTCTTTGTCCCTTCCAAGAATCTCAGCTGTATTAACCCTTTGAGCGCTGCAATTTTTCGCACCAAAATTATAGTGTGCAAGATTTTACCACTTTTGTGAATCTTTCTGGAATTTTTTTGACAATTTTGGACCAAATGAACACCACATTCTATTGGCTTCAGTTTTTTAGCAAAATTTTAGCAAAAATGTTAAAAAAATTGACTGGCGTATATTTTGATATAGGGGACAAAAATTGGCTTTTCCGCTCAAAGGGTTAAGCCCAGGTATTGGATAAATTTGTATCTTTTTCAACAAGGTTTATAGTGAGTATAACATCATTCTGCTTCTTGCATCGTGAGGCTGTTGAATCACTTGTGTCGGGAGATACTTCCTGGTTAAATTTCTTTTTCAGTGGAGGAGTTGTGGCTGAAGGTGTTGAGCTAATAGCTTCAGGGAGGACAGACTGTATATAAAAGTTCAAATTTGTCCACCCCCGTTTCCCAGTGAACAGATCCATAATCAGCCTTGATAACTGTGGGTTTTAGCCAAACTATTTATGATGAAAGGGTTAAACCAGGGAAGATTCTCTCCAGGGAGACAATCTGATACTCTTGCTGGCAAACTTATGCCTCAAACTCGTATAATACACCTTCCGTGCCAAGTTATGTCATCGGAATTGGCTCTTCCTGTCAGTCTGAATCCAACGGCGATGTTGACGTCAACTCACAGTTTGGGAACTCCCCGGCTCTGCCGTAACCATAGCAACAGCAGCTGTGAAAGTTTGGAAGGTTGTGTCTCGCATTTATTCACTGAGCCAAAAGGCTTGTTGTAAATTTGCCATGACATTTGTGGCGAATTTCTCTTAGGGCTGGTTTAATACTGAAGAAAAGTTTACAAATGGCAGTTTCTTGGAAACATTTCTCCCCAAACTGTTTTCTCCGGTTCAGCAGATGTATACAGTCATAATGTGTACTTTCCTAGCTTGTAATATCTCTTTGTAGCAATAGCGCTGTATGCAAATAACATTTTTTTTTCATTAGTATGCAAAAATAAATATTTGTCTACATTTTCAACAAGAATGACATAAGTAAAACCTGCTCATGTTTTCAATGGATACTAAAAATCACACTAATTTATGGCTCAGACTACAAGCTGCAACAACAGCCACACATGCAACATCAAAATTTGTCTGAATTTCAAGCAGTAGTGTCCAATGTCCAGCGCGTATTTAGTAACAAACCTGAAATTGTGATCAGCGCTGTGGAATACATTAAATTTACTTCTCACAGACGATTTTATGACTTGATAATGATAAGTTCTGTACTAAATAAAACACAAGTAGCATGAAGAAGTATGTTTGAGTGATTCCAGCTTGAGTTTTTGATGCACTCTAGAATATCATAAAAACTTCAATGGAACAAGAAAAAGGCATAAATTTCAAACCATACCATGAACGATAATGTGTTTTGCAGACCGTCCTCGAGGCTCAAAATTTCGAATTAACGTGTTCCCCCCTTCCCCCCCCCAATTCCCTGTAAACAGGTCCAAGATCAACATTGACAATGATGGGTTTAGGCAAAACCATTGTGGTGAAAGGGTTAAACTGGAAGGTACATTGATGAAAATGTTTAGATGAACAAATTATTCTAGTTACCGGTGCAGTATCTGTATGCTATTTTGTTATCCAGGGCATATACATTTGTAACAGTGCTCCATTATAGATAAATAACCCACACGTACCAGAGGATTGCATCGAGTTCTCATTCAAGAGATCAGGGTAAAATGTCCAGATGTGAAGTCCGCGAAAAAAAAATCCTTCTCTGTGGTCTTCGAGACCTGTGTTTACAGTTTCGTTCGGTTGTCACACTAATTCTTTCATTACACTGGGAAAATCTTTGATATCTAATTGGCTAATGATTGTAGCATTGGAAGAAGGACATGCTTTAAAAGGTATACAAGCTATGCAGGACTGTTCCCTTCCCATTACCCATGCTGTGCTGAAAATCCCAATGGTTGAATACGACTGATACGTAATGATGTCATAGTCCCAATATTAATATGCAAAAATAAATATTTGTCCAAAAGATTTTTACCAAGACTTTCGCAAATCGTGTCTGAGGATGATGAAGTTGGTTCACTTGCATCACCGATTTTGTGATTGAAACTTGAAACTATAAAAATCACATGTCAAAGGATCAGACCACAAGTTGCAGTAATACAGACAGGTGCACAAAGGCAATTTTTTTTCCAAATTTCCATCGACAGCTGCAGATGCTGCACGTGTGTTTTCAAAGTAAGTAACAAAATCTACAGTTGCAATCAGTGCCCTATTTGGTAATGAGACACTGATGGACTGCTTAATTCACAGACTTTATATTTTATGGTAGATTTTTACGATCCTGATTTCGCAAATTTTAAAATGTGACATCACTGTTTGCCCAGAATTTAAAAATGCATGAGTACCTTAAATCCACCAAAGCAAATTGTAGTCAGTGCTAGCATTAAAAAAATAACAAAATGAAAAAAAATGAGTTGATGTGACAGACCCATTTGTAACTGGATGATTTGAAAATCGGTTACTTTTTGAAAAGAGAAGTTTTCACCATGAAAGGAATGACATTTTCATTCAGAACGCATACCAGGATGTTTCAGTGTTCAAAGACGGCTCTCAATGATTTTTGAAAGAAGAAGGCAATCTTTATGACTTCTTTCTTTCTCAAGTCTTCGGGTCTGTTGAAATTAAAGTTCTTTTCCGTGGCAATGTCTTTTCACACTTGTGACGGAGTGGCTGTTGAAAATCGTCTAATTGGCTTGGGATTTCAGGCCGTCAAGGTAAAGATGAAATCAGGACTAAAGGAACAGTTAGGGTAAATGCTTGGGAGGAGGGAGGGAGGGAGGTTGTTTTCTCTTCTTACGGTGAATGACGTTGACGCAAATCCATATAATTCACCCTATTTTGTTCATAGCCTTCAATCCAAAATTGCTTTAATATCTTTATGTGAGAGTGCCATTAATGAGCGAGATACACGTCTTCAACCACACGACACAGGATAAAAATACAATAGGGCATTTTATAGCTTAGCCAAATCGTGAGCTCGATTGTCAAAACAGTTATATACCTGCATATTAGCAGTTCATTAGCCAGTGTAAAGAGAAGAAGATATGCCTAGATCACACCTGCCATTGTGACGGAAATTGATAATATCCTGCCAGATAATTAACAGAAAACAGGTGTCATAATAAGAGAAGCACGAGCCATCTTTGTTCGCCGTCGAAAAACACAAATAAGAGGAAAAAATGGCTTTGACTGTATGGTGTTGCTATGGTGTCGCTGTACTGATATCTGTGGCAACACAAATTCACGGAGGCATTTTGGGTGTTGCTAAGTGAAAGGCTCTCAACCTTTGATGATTGGTTGATGAAGGATAGCTCATTCCAGTTCTTCCCGTGAGAAATTCAGACATGTTTTCCAGGAAAACATGTTGAGTGAGTTTCAATGCATGGCATTATCCAAGAAGAGAATTAGGAACACTTAACACAAGATACAACAAATTTCAAAATTTTATATGAAGAAATGATGGCGTTCCACTGAAAATTAAAGCTAACCTGTACTTAGGAATTTCAAAATAATGTATGTAGTGACTTCAGTAGAATGTACCTCAGGGACAAATATTTGGATTCTCAAACTTTTGCATACTTTTCTGGTCTACCATATGTTGGGATTCATTTTGGAGCTCTTTGAGAAGGAAAACTGTTCACCATCTTAGTTTTGTGAAAATCAAAAATTTAATTTGCTCCCGTAGAGCTATCAACACATGGATGGCAGCCATTTTGAATGTCCCAGTAAATGTTAAGTAGTTTGTTTCTCTGAGTACCAAACTTTGCACAGTGATACCTGATTTTTGTTTTTTTCCTTGATTTGGTGAGAGAGAAGTGGAAAGTTTCATCGAGGAAAGTTTGAGCAAAAAGTTGAAGTCTTTCACATTTGAGGCGCATACTACCTTAAAGGAAGTGAGCTTTAATACAGCACCCTTGAAAAGTATTTCAACCCTGATTTAAACAGCTAGGAAACTTGTAACTCCAATGTAAAAACTGAAAACAATTTAGTACAGAACTGTCATTGCAAAGATTTTAATGAAATGAAGATTATGACTATTGTTCAGTATTAGAGATGAACTCTTCATGACATTTAAAAGCCTCAAGGCTACTTAAAGGATGTGGTCAGAGCTATAAACCAGCAGAGGGATTGCATATAAAATCCATGTATTAAAATATCAATCTTTCATGTATTTCATACACTTTCTACTGCAGCTAATTTGACCTTTGAGTTTGATCACCGCTAGGCAATGGGCTCTCAATTGCTGTCCTTTTTTTTGTGGAATGATGTTGATAAAAAGTTAATAATACTATTATGTATTATTAACTATTCTTTGTGTGGCAAGTTTCAAACGTCACATGTTCAAATCATGTAAATGTCAACCCCTGCTTTGCTTCAAGACATGAAACTACCATATACATGTATTTCCTAATTTTAAACACCAAATGTCAAATGATACATGTATGGCTTTCTTTCCTAAGAGGATGATTATATATATATATATATATATATATATATATATATATATATATATATATATATATATATATATATATATATATATATATATATATATATATATATTTATTACATGCCTCGTATATCGAACGTCGCGCGCTCCATAGGATTCAATGGTAACTCGTCGATGACGTCGCGGGCCGCATAGTCATCACTGGACTGAAAGTGAACCGGAACTATTTTCAACTTGAAAACTTTTGGATGTAAAAGTCTTGAAATTTCATGTTTTGCACAGAAAATCCGTTTTTTGGAAAATTTCGCATAAAAATATTGATAAACCGCATAACAGTAGTTTAAGTATATCAATGCGCCATTCGATGATGAAAATCGTTCTATTTTTAACCGTTTTTCGTCTAAAATGAAAATAAAGCATTTGACTATAATTTGCCAATAAACGTTAATATTTTTGGTGCAAACTGAGTAAGAGAGGCATGTAATAAAAACATTATAGCCCAAACAAGGGACTATGTACCCTCGGGGCAGGAGACCATTTGCCCTCCTTACGTCGGGCAAATGGTCACCTACCCTCGGGCACATAGTCCCATGTTTGGGCTATAATATATAATATATATATATATATATATATATATATATATATATATATATATATATATATATATATATATATATATATATATATATATATATATATATATATATATATATATATATATAACACATGAACAGTAAGTGAATTGTTGCTGATTTGGTAACAGAAGCAGCTGAATTATATTGTGAAACATATCATTCACCAATATACAAGTATAAGGTTTTGATTGGAGAGATAAATGCCAACATTGGGGAAAGTGTTAAGGAAGCCGTTCAGGATGAAACCTGGTCCGGATATGTTTGTCTCAATCTACATCCCCGGCATTTTAGAACACTTCTAAAGCCGGATATTGAAACGAATAAAGTAGGTGAGTGTTTTTTCTGAGACAAATTTAATAGCTGGATAGAGAAAAGCCTGTAAATAGCTTCTCACTGACAATAAGTTGACCTGTTCGGTTGATTAATGTCCGTCTAACTTTCCTGTTAACACCAATGGTACCTTAATGGCATACATACAAACTTTGAATGGCTGAATTTAAGATTTGCCTTCACGACTCAAAGATGGACATATATTTTCATGTCTACAATTTTATATATTTAATATTCATAATCATATGGAAGAAATTTTTTAACTGATATTTATTTAATTCCAAATTTTGATTGGCTATGCTGGGGTTATGAAAACAAAACAAAACAAGAAGCAGTTATAATGTAAGACTGATTCTCACAGAGCAAACTATGTATAATTAATCCAGCAAAACTTGTGTCATTCACGACCTGGAAAAATTTAGCTATTGATGCAATAAAGTCGGACACAGACTCTTTGTTATTCTCCATAGCAGCATTCTACAGACTAGGACATCTGCAGTCTTGACACCTGGGAGTCATTTTCTGACACGGGATCCCCATTAGCCCTGCTGTAAGACTATCCAAAGCCAAAATCCAAACAGGAGATTGAATTGACGCACTCTGGAGGATACTTTCTTAATTTACTCAGATAATCTGAAGTGCTCAGAGTTCTGTTAATGTAATGACTGCAGCCCTCCGTGTGTGTGTGTGTGTGTGTGTCGTGTGACGCTTTTGGAATATTTCATTGTCCAGACAAAAAAGAGAGTGCTGTGCGATGGTCCAATATTCGTATGTCTTTGCTTTGAGATTTCCTCATCTTTTTGAAGTATTACTTTTTAAAGACAAAGTTTCTGACTTTTTTCACATGTTGATCTTTGTTTTTTACCTTTCTTTGCAAAATGATTTATCCTACCCTGCATGTGTGTCACACCTGACAGGGAAATGCTTAGTCATCCGTCATCAGCACTTTCCTCTCACGTTGTGTCTACCGGTATTAAAACTAGTCTTGTGTTTAGGCAGCCAACCCCTACCCGTTCTGAACACAGAACTACGTAGTTTTGAGTTCCAAACATATACAGTACTAGATTATGCAACACACCTGTTTGTCGTCATCGGATGTACCCGCAACCACAAAAAGCAGCCAGTACAGATACCAACATTCTCATCCAAGCTAGTATTAGAAGACACGACAAAGTACAGACATTGCACTGGTACACCAGTACCTGTATTTGACAAGACTTGCATCACCAAGGTATTAACATGTTAAGCGGGGCCTGCTTAGTCATCATTAAACCAACCGCTCGGCATACTGCAGCTGCCAAGAACCGACGGACAAATCATTTCTGAAATACAAAAAAAAAGTTTGGCAATACAGTAAGTATAATTTCAAAAGCCCGCAACTCTGAACCTATTAATGACCCCATTGATGTCAAAGCAATCCCATATATCATGTTTGAGAGATCAAGACAGTTGAGGTATGCCCTGTGCAAGTACAGAAATTAATGGAGAGAGTTCAAAGGTATAGAAATTAGCTGACAAATGGATAGACATACATATGGATAGATGAACTTGTTTATTGATTAACGAAATTGCAGAGACGGTAATCGGCAGATGCTTGTATGATGTAATAAGGTAATTAATGATTCTGATAATTAAAATAGAGATGTCTTTGCTGTTATTGTAATTAGGACTAATTATTTGTAAATTTAATGAGCCACTCACAATTAGAGAGATCCCACCCACCTGTAAATAATTTGATACAGGGAAAATGGAAATGGGAAAATGAAAAATTATGAAAAATGATAAAATGGAGAGTAAATATTACCTTTTGAGTGGACAAAATAATTCATTACTGCAATTGCCTTGTGATGGCAGATATTAATGACCTTGACAACAATTGTGCCAGTTACCTAGCAACACATTCCATCAATAACCATGGTAACCATGCCATCAGTAGCCACAGTGACCGTACCTTTCAGTTTCCCAAAGTAACCATATAATCATCCATCAATCTTTCCAAAAAAAAAGCGATGAATCTCTTCAGTGGATGTTGAAGAGGACAGATATTACACAATTTTATTAATCTCAAGCCTTCCTAATGTTAGTTTTTTTGATTTACGGGGTTTTGATAGGTTGGATGCTGACGAACCGCTGGCATCCGTAAGTGCTGTCATTTTCTGCCTGAGCAATTTCTCTGTCTTTGATTTTGAAAAAAACATTTTGAAAAGATCATGTGGTACACTGAATATAATGTAGATTAGCCTGTCAACTGTAGAACTGTGGTGAACAGCATGGATGAAAAATCTCTTGTTGTCTCTCTCCTGGTGCCCGATGGCCTACTTTGTTACTCTAGCGCAATTTTGAAAGGGCTCTTCACTTTGCAGCTAACTCTTGAAAAAAAAATGCTGTCCAAGTATCGGATTTGTTGTATCTAGAGTGGTATTTGAACAATGTACTTTGTATTTTTGTGAAATTTGAAATACTTAATGTGGTATTTATATTTTGATTATATTTTGATTACAAAGAATGTGCAGTGAATTATAGCTGTGTTGATCTCGGCTTTGAAGAGTATTGTGTCTTCAAAAGATCATGCGAATTATAAATAAGTTCAAAGTGTGCCGACTTTATTCAGTGGAAGCCGAGTATTTTTATTCTTCCATCTGTGATAGATGTACAATTGACTACAGTGACGCAGTGCATTTTTCCAGCCTTTGCTGTCATCGTGAGTAATTTGTGTCGTTCACAGTTGTCGGTTATTACATCTGATTCTTGAACAGTCAGTGGCCTTTTGTCAGTGTTTAACTGCTGACAGCCCCAGCATGTTCCAAATCATCTGTGCAATTAATCTGCAGTTGTTTAATTGAAAGGGAAGCGCAAACTTTGGATGGAAAGACGATGCTGTTGGAATAAGGTAAAGATACCAAGTATTTGTTGCCGTAGTTCATATTTGATGTTTGAGTGTATTGTAAACATGAGATGATTGAAACACATATTATGAAACACACAATGTTATAAGCATACGCAGTACACTGTTGCAGAATGTTATCATGTGCGTTAATTTAACCCTTTGAGCGCCAAAGTCAAATTTTGTTGCTATTATAAAATGTACCCCAGTTGGTTTTTTCAGATTTTTGCCAAAATTTTGATAAAAATACTGTAGCCAATGAAATTGTTATGTCCATTTGGTCCAAAATTATCAAAAAATTTACAGAAAACTTCATAAAAATTGGAAAAATGTTGAATTCAAATTTTGCTGGGAAAAAATTACAGCACTCAAAGGGTTAATCTTTGGAATTTGTTCAAATTTCAGAACTGTCTCTTTAGTTTAAATTTCCAAAATAACAAGTGTATAAATATATGAAAAATATCTGACATCCCGTTCTAAAATAAACCCATTTGGCATAAATATTCCAATCAAAGCACTGGGTTATAGTGAATATAGCTTGCCGCGTGATCACCAAGCTCAGGAATTTATGAACTCAATTTCCAGGTCAGGGCATGAGGTTGTTTTATTTTCTCTGAGTGGGAAGTAATGCCCGGTACGTGATGTGATGTGACGTCTTTGTAGGCCACCAGTGTACAGACATGCATTCCACTGGCTCATGTAATGCTTTGCCCTCAGCGTGTATAATATACACAGAACACACACTGCCGCAGTTCCTGTATATAAACGTGTGCTCAGAAAAATGAAAATGCCACCCATGGCTCCGTGTTTTGGTGCAAGGTAAATATTTTCATGACAGCTCAGCTGCTATGATAGTCTTTGCATGTGTTTATGATTACCTCCCACTTTTATGATCGTTCATCCAACGAAGGATGGCTAATTTGCATGTTCAACCAGTGGTGGGCATGGCAGCTCCATGGCTATCTCACCGGCAACGTTATTGATGTCATCCTTGAAGCATCAAATGGTACAGAGCATGATTTCTAATCTCATCAATTCATTTTTTTGTCATTTTGTATTTCTGTTTTGCAACTCATGTGAGTGTTATAAAGTGAACAGTGAATGGCTATCACAGAATGCTGATGTGTTCATATGTAGAATGGTACACTCTATCAGTGGATATTAAATAGGGAATACATCAGACCATAGTGGAACCCTCAAAAGTGATAAATTAAGTCCATTTCCTCACAAACTTTAAAGTTTAGAGAAAACAGAGGCTTAAAATTCTGAAGATAACGTTAATGTTCAAGATTGCCATTCATTCACTGGTCTTCCTTGCAGAAGTACCAGCTAATTGTATCTCTGGTCAAATTAACACACAAAATAATAAACATAGGACATTATTGTGGAAATACTTCCTTCAGTGTTGAGGAGATCACACCAAGTTTGTTAGTTACATTTCCGTGTTCAAAATCAATCTGTTTTTTTATGGGAGTACAGGAATATGAACTTTACTTCAAGAGGGGGATTTGATCATAATCTGTGTATGTGCCACAGGGGACCTGATCATGATCAGTGCTTGCTGTTTTCCTGTTGTGATTGCATGCTGCGTTCTTAGAGAGCGGCTGATTTCAAGTAGAAATATACGTCAGACGTGTCCTTCATGACATGACCAAAACACCTTTTTAACATTTGGTATTTCATTGTCGAAATAATAACTCGGCAAATTTAGCATACTATATCAAGTTCAACACACTTAAGAACATTAGTGGTAAATGTCATGCGTGACTGTGATCACTTCAAGTTCATCTCCTTGAAAGTTTTCTCAGGTGTTCCACATGCATCTGTGTGAAGTGACAAGTTAAAAAAATTCGAGGGCCTTAATAATTAAGGTACAGTGTGGAACCTATGTATATCTAATGTGCTATGTGTTATCTTTTCAAAGTGTTCGGTCTTTTAATTTATGGTCAAATCAACACATTCATTTTGTGATGAGTGTTGAGGTGGCTTAGTGAAAAAGATTGCAATTTAAAAAGATGCAATTGGCACACTCATTTAAACTCTAGTAATTCCACTGCCTAATAGATGGGTTCGATCACACTGTTGTAAGGAATTTGACCGTACATAAAGGGACAAAGTCGGCCATTTTCTACACATTTTTCGAGAGCCAAATTCCTCAGTCAAAACAATATTCGACCCTAATAGTGACCATAGATGGCTTTGTGCATTGTGAAATGATACAGATTCAGTGGATAATATGTGTCTCCACCCCTTCTTTCAATGGCATACATCTTAAAAAAAGAAACAAGAATATTTGTAAGTCAAGACGATTGTTTTCAACAGTAGATCGATATATTCCTGTTCACCAAATGATGTCATTGTTGTACTATGTAGGTGTCAGCACATCCTTTGCCCCCCAGACATGCAGCTCACACACAAATGTTTAACAGTGGAATTGTTTCACGCAATGTCTTTTTTATCACACTAACAATCGGCAGCATATTCTTATACAGCTCTCAAAAACAATATGACTTATGTAGGAAAGAAGAGCCTTTGACAAGAGGATAGATGGAAACAATAGAAATTGGTTTGTCCTGAGGATATTCTCAATCTTTCACTGTTCAATCAATGCAAGGTTGTCACCACAATGTTAGAATTCACAGGTTGCTGAATCAATGTTTTGCAAAATATAATGAATATAATAGAAGAGAAAGTTTCTATAAGTCTGAGCCACGTATGGTTGTGAACCATCCTGCCCAGATCGTCTGCCATGTTCCTTCTGATACATGTGCGGTAAATGATGTATATATAATTGTCAAACTTTAGGAATAATATAATTCAACTGGATGTCTACATTGCTTTGCTCACTTGGATAATTTTACAAATTTTTGACATTGGTGGTTTATATGTTTAGTCTGCAAAAGACCCTGTTCTGTTTTTACAAAAGACGGCAGTGTTATTAGCTGAAAGTATATGTGTGCATGTTAGTGGTCAAGTACTTGAGCCATTATAGTGTAAGCAGAAGTCCAAGGATTATCTTTGACATTTAGCCTTTTCCGTCCGTCACCTCCGAAATTAAAAAGCTATCACGACACGGAAAATGTCACTTGCTCAATATTGTGAAGGTAATTCAGGTGTGTTTGAGGGGCAGTAGGCGGAAGGTTTCTCCATAACTCTACGAATAGAACAAGATCCTGCTCACACGCTCCGTGGGTTATCCTGTCATTTGCTGTTAAAAGCTTGTGCAGAACATCCGGTGCTACTTGCAAAGTGTGGACAGTAATACCCAGTTATTCCTGTAAGTGGCACTGAAGCACCCACACGATATCGTTGTACATCATTTGTCAGCAGAATGCGTCAGTCATTTCCTACGTAACCCACACTTCACTCAATTTGTACAAGCCTATTATAGGAAGCATGGTTCACCAATTATTCAAGGGACATCTGCTAGATGCACTGTAGAGGTGACTAGAATTTTGACAATGATATCTGCGTGTATTTTTCCACTCTCTACTTTACCAGTTTAATCACTTATACATTTTCCTGTCAACTTAAATTGTTCAGGTTACGTTTATGTTTGAGCTCTGAGTTTAGTTGGTGGATACAGTTTTGATTGACACAACGAAATTTTACGGAACGTGTTAACAGCGAGTGTTTTCACTTTTTGTGACATGTCGTTACACTGTCTTTCACGGTTGTTGATGTCTCATGTGATTCCCTAGCTCATGAATGTATATGAACTTCAAGTGCATTCATTCTACCGGTACTGTAACGTTGGAAAATTAAGAAACTTATATGGCACTTGTCTGCCCACATCTTTATTTGCCCTGATGAACTATTGATCACCTGTTTTCTGCAGATCGCACTCTCCTTGCGCCAAGTGTATGTGTGAAATATGCAGCAACCGTGGTTCCAATATCAACAAAGGAATATTTCTAGAGCACTTTTGAATATATGACAGTGCCACTCATACAGCGAACAAGCTTCACTGGCTGAAAGTTTCTCAGACAAAATTGTCAAGAAAGTTGATCTTCAGGGAAATCAAAAGTTGACATCAAGGCTCCAGGCAGTTGTCTACATCTTGATGTTATCTCTGTACAATTTGTGGAGAAATACTTATTATGATAGGAAAGTGTATGAAAATTCAACACACTCTGACCAAGAACTACGATTAATTTACCATGATTTGTCAGCACATTGATGTTCACCGTGAATATATAGATATATATACATCGAATACATTGCTCACATCTACATTGAGTGCTGTATGCAGAGATAAAGGTTGAGCTTTTTTCCTCTCAGAAAAACATTGGGTTCTGCCTCTGTATTTTCTGCAGAGAGTGCAATTGTGTGAATCCTCCCTTAAACATGCAAATTCACATCTGCCTATAGCCACAGTGAAATCACATAACTTGCTACCTATTTGCAACTGGAGTTTGCATACAGATAACAAAATTGTGAGTGAATTTACCTTATCTGAATGAAGTATGAATAATTTGTGTAAGCTTCTAATATATTTGGATAAGAGCAAGAAACAGGAGACTGTCTTTAATTTGATATTTGACCCAAACTTTAACATAACTTGCTAATACCCTGAAAAGCTCAATTTGCATATTGTAAATTTGCATAATTTATAATCCCCCCAACCAGAGCAAAATCCCACAAAAATTTTCAAGTAGAGGGGACATTCCCCTTTGTGAGAGAAAACTTGGAAAAACACGACGTAAGTCTTCAATTGTTCTAGTACCAGCAAAGGCCTGCTTCAATATCCTTTGAAGAATCAATATCCTTGAAGGACCTTCTCAACATGTATATTCTTGCTTGGTTCCCTGTTGGATTGGTGCGCTGCGTTGGCACACAGAGGAAACACCGCTGTGGCCTTATTGTTAATTGGACACAGTGAGATTAAATTAGTTTTTGTTTACATGAGATTTTCTCGCAGTTGGTATATATCCATGAAGTAAATATGTATGTATGTATGTATGTATGTATGTATGTATATATTTATGTATGTATGTATGTATGTATGTATGTATGTGTGTGTGTGTGTGTGTGTGTGTGTGTGTGTGTGTGTATGTATGTATGTATGTATGCATGCATGCATGCATTCATGCATGCATGCATGCATGTAGTTATGATGTATGTGTGTCTGCTTGTGTAATACATAAAAAGTAAAATGAAATAATTGTATACAAACTGTACAAAAAAAGATTTCTGATACATGGGATTGTTTAGTGCATTAAATGGATTGTTTAGTGCATTAAAAGTCATTCTCAAATCAATGTTTAAGGTTTTATCAACACAGTTCACTTACCGTAGGTATATGTTTAATGCAAAAAGAGTGTCCTTCATTGCTGTGTTTAAGAATAATGAATTATGCATCTTAGGGAAGCCAGTACTGAATTGTTAATGGTGGTGCATAACCTTGTATTAAAGTAAAACTGACCTCTGATAGCAGTGAGGTGGACATTTTGAATAAAAAATTTATTTCAAAGGATGAAAGTCACAGGCAATCCTCGTGAGAAGAGATAAGGGGAAATGTTCCTCGTCGTCAAATTAAGGCTGAACCATGCTCAACAGTGATGTTTACTTGAATGTTCAGCTTTTGAGTAGGCAATCAAAACACGCCAAGGTAATTCATGAATAATTTTCTCACAGTAGATGGCTCTGATGAAATCCTGTACACTTAGATATTTTTACACACGATTCTTGACAGAATTTACAATCAGAATATGAAGATTACAGCGTCATTCTAGTGAGAAAGAATTCTTTCTAAAAATTTAGACGTCAAGAAAAAAAAAAACGTCACAAATGTGCATTCTTTGTTATTAAACATGACAGTGGCTTATCTAGGGAATTACTGTGACAGTCTTACAATATATATATATATAATGAGTTCATGATTACACATGTTTGCTGAGATTTTTCGTTTTCAACCGAGATAAACCAGTTCACAAATGTACGTGTTTCTGACATAACCAACAAAGACAAGTGTTTGTGGTTAATCTGATACAGCCTTTGGTCATTCCGGTGTCTTTGCATTATTTATATGCAAAACAATAATTTCCTACGTCAGTGAAGTGCTTCTTCAGGCATAAGCAAAATTTTAATCATTGTATTTTTTACCTTTCTTCGTCCCTCGAGGGATTCCAGGATATTTGAAGATCACGGTCAAATGCATTCTCAATTAGCTGAGATGTAGGAGAAATCAATAGCAACTTTGAAGTCTGAAACAGAATTCCTAAATTCAATATTTTAGAAACTCCTCTTTGAAAATTTGGGGGCACCATAGTAACATCTGGCCCAACATTTTCACCATGAAAACAAATAAGTGGCCCACACATAGTATTTTTACGCAACTGGACCCCCTAGGATCATGTTGATTGGTAAATGTGTTCAGTTTGGGTCAAGTCTTCTGCAGTGCCGCCAAATTTTCTAATTCATATTCTACTTGCACTTTTGTCCTTTACTAGCTGTACTTGCATCTCCTTGTGTATATTTATTTGCATTTGCCTATCATTGTTCTGTCCCATGGTCACCTTTTCTTAGTACAAAATTATTATTTTCTGTGTCAAAGGTAGGCCTCTGGAGAAGGAAATAAGGTGTAAAAAGATGAAATTTACTGAAGGTCTACTTAATGTTCAAATAGCTTCATGTATTCAGCGATTGAACATAAAAGAAGTATTTTTCCCAGGCCTTGTAGATAGTACGATTATTGAGAAATCAGCAATAATGGCCTTGTTGCGGAAAAGAAATGTGCTCACATACGTACAGGAGACGTGGTGTGACTGCATCACATAATGAAAGGAGCAATTACACACTGCAGATGCTGTAGTACAACAAAAATTTAACAGGCATTCAAATGAACGAGTCAAATATACCTCTGTGATATCCTATTTGTTTTTTGCTTCGTCAGCCACTCTTTGAATAATTTATGTCGAGCAATTTGTACCTTGTTCTTGTGTGTCATCAGTTCTATGAGCAATTTAATTTATGGCAGCAATTATAAAAAAAAGAATAGTGCTTAAACAGAGGAAGTCTATTTTTATCTTTGTAATTGTATTCTGTGTAAGAAATAAATACAATTGAGTGCTATGGTAACAAGATAAGTGGTGTTTGAGGGCGTACATTGACAGGCTCACACAACTCCAATGTATTCACGTAGAAATGACAGATGTTGCAGTATATAAATATCGTTATTTAAAATACTGTGTACTCAGAGAGGAGCGAGGTTGCGTTGCGGTGTCTATAGATAAATAAGATTTAGCCCCATGTGAGTTTTGATTGACTCTCTACGTTGTGGAAACACGGCGCTGTCAGCTGTTGTGAAACCTGATGGTGAGGGTCGGTTGCGTAGGCGGTGTATTCAATTGTTATGCAAATGAGGCAGTATCATTGGACCCAACTCTTTCATACATGCACGCCACTTTACCCATTGGCACATTCGCCTCAGCAGTGTCGGAGATCCAACAACTGTGAATCGTGCATCGATTGCAGTGGTGACTAGTCAGGTAAACCTTGTGTCTTCATCACCTTGGCTTACATATGCCTCGACATTATGTATACACATAGTGACATACAGACATGCATATTCATTTGATACATACATATACACAATATATATATACATTGATACATATATTTTCAACATTTATATACACTTATATACACATACATACATACATACATATATACACACACAAAAAAAACCACACACACACACTCACATATACTTCATGCATGCATGCTCCATACATGCATGCATACCGGTATATCTCTACCTACCTACCTACATACATACATATATACATACATACATACATACTCACATACATACTCATACACACATACATACATACATACACTGTGGCAATAGATATATATTTGTATATTCTACTCTTTCAGTAAAAGCTGAGTAGTGTACAACATTTTTTTTTTCTACACCTTTGGAAAGTGTTCAGTTCCATCTTTGTAATGTAATTGTTACTCTTTATGAATTCAGACTCATCCTCATCAGATATCATATAGTTCTCACGCCATGGTGATTGCACCCCCATCTAGTCACCCATCACAGCTGTCAGATACATAGATGTACAGTGACACTCTTCCCAGTATTCTATAATCCCGACACACTGCACTTTAAGCACGTAGGTGTTTAAAATAGAAAATGTAAAGAGAGTGGCTAGTAGACAGAAGCATCACGCAGCCCTTAATTTGTTCTCCCTTTTCAATGTGCAGATGTCTAGTCTGCAAGTAGTCATGGGAAAAATGGTTATTGATTTATACCGTTACCAAACCTTGCTTATGAAAGGTCAAAAATATGGAAAATAGAAAAAAAATGCAGTACTCCCACTCTCTCCATCCATGCCGGAAACAATCAGGGTCTGAAAGCCCCAGCCTGACATACAATCAACGTTGTTAATGTTAATGAACAATGTCATCCATTCTAACAAATGAATTGTCTCCCTCTATGGCTATGTTTTGTCTCGTTCACTGTTCAGTCTTGTTTGATCAAATTTATTCCAGTTTATTCCACTTTAGTCCGGTTTAGTTCAGTTTTGTCTGGTTTAGTCCAGTTTGATCGGGTTTTGTCTTGTTTAATCCAGTTTAATCAAGTTTATTCTGGTTTGATCCAGTTTTGCATGGGGATGTCGCTCATATAGCGTTTATCGATTGATATTACTGTTATTGCTATAATGCTTGTAAAGTTGCCATAAAATTTCTTGTCATAAAAGTCAGGATTTATTTTCATAGGATAGTTTATTTTGCTGATACCAATATGTTAGAAGACAGTAAAACCAGATTCAAGAGATATTTGGACAAAATATACCATGGGTGAAGTTCCTGTAAATTTATTTTTGTCAGTATATCAAATCAATCAGCCGTTACATACTGACAGCAAAAATATCGTTTTGCTTTCCAAACTATTCACCACAGTACCAAAAGCGTTAAAAAACTACTGGAACTTCAGTGAATTTTCAAGTATTTCTCTCCATTTCAATGCCAAGATCATGCAAAGAATTCATCATACCATAATTGTACAGCCGCTAAAAATGACTTTGATATTTGAGTTTTCCTTCAAGAAATGCCGAAATAATTTTCTAGGGTGACAAATGAGGGGAAGAGCCAACAAATGAGCTGTCACGATGCAAAGAACTCATTTTACTGAAATCAATTCCACTATACTTGGATTCCAGTCTCTCACACACGCTAACATGTAAATGAAGCTGATCTGAACAGAAAACTGGCCAATTTACAGAGAATTTTCCCCTGCCGATCAAAATTTACTTTCAATTCTAAGAAAAGCCATCTGATGCACAGATGGTTATCAAAGGAACAGCTTGCCATTGTAGTTAAAGAATTTGATTTAGAGTGTGATTTGCAATCTCCCACTGGTAATAGATACTGCAGCTGTCGTTTGATCTCCGCAGCGAGGACCATTAAATGTGTAAATTTCTCTTAGGGAAATTTGATTTCATTTTTTTTTACCCAGCATTCCAAAGCGATCATATGTACATGTAAGCTAGACACCGTAGAAAAAACAACTTGTGGTATTAAATACAAGATTGTCACCATAGTGCATGAGCTTATATTGAAGAGTTATCATAAACAAACTCTATGGAATTTCTGCTTTTGTGCCAGTGGCGTTTGTTAATTATTTCTTCTGATTAAAATCTCGGCACCAAAATTAATTTGTTGAGAGAAGTGAAAACAGACCTTTGTAAATAAATATATGCTAGCAGATTTGAACCAGGAGTGTGATATGGTAAAAAGGGAGTTTGTGTTCAGGGGCATCAAGCTTTGAAAAAAGTTTATTTAAAAACCTTTCACCACAATGGTTCGACCCAACCTTATTATTTTCTATAGCAAAGTTGGATTTCTTAACTGGGACTCAGGGTTGACAGGGTGAAACCTTGCCAATAATATCATAGACACCGCCTTATATGTAATGAATACATTTACCATTGATGGTATCATTTCAAAGATTACACAAGACACATTTCAGTCATGGATCACATTACTGAAGATACACGCTTTCACTTCGAAATCAAAGATGCTATTTCCACCACGCATTCATCAATCTTACGTTCAGATCAGTATCAGCATCGTGGGAAAGAAATCTGCCGTCGTCCTGTCAGAGGTCACCAAAGTGATCAGTCAATACCCACATTGTAAAATCTCTAAGGTTGTCTGTAACAGTGTAATTCTGAGAAAAAGATCGGTCCAGTGTTTTCCTGGACAACAATCGTAACAAAACCGTTTTGAAAGTGATTTTAGTATTTGAGACAGTGTATTGCATTGTTGATGGTACATGTACGTACTGCATTGAGGTAATATGAGTGCACGAATGAACTATTCTGGACAGTTGGTTTGACTCACACGACACATGTTTTACTATATTACTGATTTATAAGGTCATCCACTCCACTACAGAAACGCCCACAATTTTTTTTTGGTTTATACCGTACGTCATCCACTTTAACTATAAATCCTTTAAAAAGACACAGGAAGTAATAAAAGCCATGTGATTTTTCTTTTTATTTAATTGTCATGAAAACTCTGCTGGTATACAGATCTTGTTCAAACACTGATTGTCGTAACGGTACGGTATGCTGTAAAATGGAACAGACATCATATTGTCCTGGGCATTTTAGTGTCAGGTATGTTCGACATATGACTGTCTACAGTGCAGGCTGACTGAATTCAGTGTGAAGAATGTTGACTATGCGGGGCTTTGGCGATGGAAGATCAAACTTTCGAAGTCTGTAATATTTGAATTTAATCTCAGTACTTATCATCGTCGTCTTCTTTCATTGCAGTCGCCAATTTTTGATGAAGTTGACCTGAATGAGTTCAGCGTCGCTGAAAGAAGTATAAAAAACTTCAACAATAGTTTTACAGTAAGTATCCACAGACGTTATTTCTGTATACCCTTTTATAGTCATGGTACGGACCAAATCCAATCAATTTCAGTGGTAGAGATGGACCATCAGACAATGAAACAGGGTGAGAGAGAGTTCAATGTTGATATTTTCACTGCTACAGTTTTACCTGAAAACATTTATCCTGTAAATTTTTTTTTGAAAATGACACCAATCTTTGTGCATGGAAGAGAAGCAACATGACAATGCTTTTTCATCTTTGTAGCAATTTCATGATTAATAATATAACTTTATGGTTATGATTATTTGGTTATAATTTTCTGTAAATTCAACCCAGGAAGATCAATTTATCGCTGTAGGATTAAGATATCTGGCACTTTTTCTGTCCATTTTACAAATTTTCTCAGCTTTAAATCATGCAGCATACTTACCCTTTACGTACAACAAATGCCAAAGTCATTAACTGGTTCTGAAAGAAAAATCATTAAAAATTAATCATATGAAGGGCGATGCAGAAAAAATTACTTTCTAGAAAAACCGTTGAAGCAAGAAATTGGATATTGAGTGACAGTATGTATCTCCATTTTTGTAAACGTAAACGTTTTGCACGATTTTGAGACATTATTTGTGGTAAAAGCTGTTTTCAAATTTAAGAAATTAAAATATTCAACACACTGCGATACAACTCTTCATGTGCACAGCTGACATTAGAGTTTCTTAATTATTTAGAAGTGTTCCTGCTGTCTTATTCATAAGTAAGTCACGTGTAGACTTTCTGCGCTCTCTCGCTGAATTATTTACGCAATAAAAGATAGATGTTCGATGCAAACAAGACAAATTTCCTCGCTCCAGTCACATCATGTGTGACTCAAAACTGAAATTCGAATATATGATTAATGGTGAATTTATACAGGGGTCGATGAATTACTTGACCCAGTGTCAAAGTTCAAACTGTAATGTCACTGTTGCTAACGGCTACATTGTTGTCATCGTTTGATGTCATCCCTGTTTTTAAATAGACTGTGCCAAACTCAGCATAGCTGGAGTGGGTGATGAGGATTGTACCATAGTATAGTGAAAAAAGGGGTGGTTCAGTCAGTACCTTTCCCATTCTGAGTTCAAACTCGTTCTGCTAAAAAAATATTGATAACATTTTACGTTCCGGACGAAATAGTGAAATTATGAATATGAAGTGGTGATGTTTCCATGTCATGCCTTGAAATCCTTCACAGCTTTGATATCTTATCACAAGATTTGTTACATTTACACGTGAGTCACTTATATCCGTTCATGCGTGTGCATCTTAATGGGTGATAACACCAGACTTGCAAGATCAAATTTCACTTGCCCTACATTTACTTAAGAGTCGTGTGTACTGAGCATGTGCGTTTGCGACAACGTATAGGTTTTCGATATTGCACGACATTAACCTTCAAATGTTGGCTGGGGTTTTTACCAGAGTCAATGTCATCGATATCCCATTAGCACCACCGCATAATTTGATTTTCGATGATTTTCACATCCTTCAGGGGCCCCGATGACGTCTGTACAAATCATTTGCTTCAGCAAATTGAATGAAAATTTGTCCCTGGAGACACACATGTAGCATCACTTAGTTTAAAAATTATTAGCAGTAATTCCAGCTACAGCAAAAGCTGCATTAAATGATCGAGCCATCTGACCAAACAATTTTTCGTATGTTGAAACTTTTGCCTACTGACCACACAACTCAAATTTCCCACCATTTTGGTCCCTGCAGCGTTTAATAAAACAAACTTCAGGAGTGAAAAGAGCTGTAAAAATCTCATCCACATCGAGATTCAACAAGCTGACATCATGGTACGCAGTCGTGACCAGGAAATGATGTCACATGTACAATTACTTTACTTCCCTTCATACCAGCAATATGGCCTGAGTAAACCTTTCTCAACAGTATAACAAGAATTTTGATTTTAAAAGTGATATACAGACTGACTCTTATTTGTCTCAACATTTCCAAAAATAGCAGTATAGTCACCTCAATGATGGCACGTAAACATCTTCATTTCCACTTTGGATGCAGCCCATCCGTAGCCTCCTAATACCTGTGCTGATTACTGTCAGATTGGACAAGACATCTGCAATCACTGAACGCATTATACAGTGTTCGTGTGCTTTCAATTTATGTTTTTAAACAAATTGGAGAGGACTGCTGGAACCTCTGAGTCCAACAGCAGAAAAGAGTTGACTTAAGTACAGCCTCTGTGCTGTACATCTTTCTATTTAGAAAGCAGTGAAGGAGCTTTGAATCGTCACAGTGTTGTACACATGTCTCTGACAAGTGGCATAGAAAACTGGTTTTGACATCATGACAGGGAGAAGAAATCCACTGGGACGGTAATGATGTCATCGACTTCCAAGCCAAAGACAGATTTTCACCGTTCACACTAAATCATCCGCCGCTGGCCCTGACAGCGTGAGTGAATGAGTCCCGTGATTGGTGTCGAAAATCCATTTGGAATTTGCTCCCGGTCTTTTGTACTTACGCCCTTGTCTGTTTTCCTCCTTTGTAACCATGGTAACACAGCATGGGCAACGCTTTTGGAAGGGAGTTTACTACTGAAGACAGCCTTTTGTTGCAATAATATTGAACACGATAGATATCTCTAGGCTATAACAAATTTGTACTTTGTGTGCAGTATAGTGGCCCATTGGGATTATAAATCTCATATCTTCTCTCTACGACTCAATTACTTTATGAGTGCACATTTCTAGCTTTCATATGCACTTGCCACAAGTATTTTCTACCGATTTATTTTGAAATCTCAGCAAGTTCACTGACAATCCAGTATAGTACATGTAGTACTTCTTTCTGTTAAAGCCAAAGTACTTCGGTCATAAATTTTCTTTTTTAAGAATTTATTTTGAAATCGGTACAAGCTTTACAGTGCTCCTGGTTTACTGAACTGCAGTTGATTGCCTTGAGTATTATCCCTGAGTTTGTTTGAAAATCTATCAAAGCGCAAAATCCCCAGCTATTGGCAAAATATGATTCCTATATCTATCAAAGCCACTGTACTGTCACCTATTTGTTTCTTTGACCACCAAAGTCAGACAACTCTTTCAGATCCAGACAATTTCTTTTCACATTTCCCCAAAATTTTGATGAAAAACTGTAGCCAATGAAAATTTACGTTCCTTTGGTCCAAAATTTCCAAGAGAATTACAGAAAAATTCATAAAAAGTGGTTAAATGTTGTGTTTCAGTTTAGGTGGGAAAAATGACAGCACTCAGAGGGTTAACATAGTCCAGCAACATATATATATGTGTACTGTAGATGTTTCTGAACAGAGTGTCTATGCAGGGAATGAAAATGAAATACCATCATAAATGAAAACCTGCCTTTGAAAATGCTTTTTATTATTAAAGGCAAAAGCAACATCGTGATATATTGAGTGAAATTCATATTTCAAGTGACAGACAGATTTTTCAACAATCCATAGCACCCTTCTTGGATAAAAATACCCACATGATGTCATAGGTCACCACAGGTCAGGGTTCAAAGGCTCAACCTTTTCACCCCTTATTTCCAATATACAAGCCCACACTCACCACTGATAACAATGCGTTTGGGCCAAATCATAATGATAAAAGGGTTAAGATACCGAGTTCACTCTCCTGCTTGGAAATTTGTCAAAAACAAACCCAAGGCTTATCTGTAGAAAACAAACATTGGCCTATCCCTTTGAAGCCTCCCTCGTCCACGCAAAGTGTCAGTTCTGTTAATTCACATATATTGAATTTCCTTCCTAGTTTCCTGTATTTCAGTCAGATGGGATCAGAGTTTACTTGCTAATTTTGCACCGACTGCCCCCGGCAATTCCTCAGAAGTCGTTTTGTGCGTCATAGCTGGCACGTGTATTTCACATCCTTGATGAGATCTAACGTCAGGAGAATGAAAAATTTCCTGAAAATGTATTGAAAAGAAGATATTATCTCTCAGATGTTGACAAATGATGAGATTTGAACTCTCGTGAACTCAGAATATTTTTTTCTCAAATGCAAGCACTCAAGGAAAGCCAGACATCAGCTTCTTTCAAAAACTTTTATCACTTAAGCGTTCGTCTGAAGTATTTCTGGCAGATTGAAGGATCAAAACCACTGCTTTCCTGGAAGTCCAAGAATCTCATCTCCATTTTTGACCCTTGACCTCTCCAGTGGTGATAATTTGCATGTGCATGCCCGCGAGGCCGGCACTTACTCTGCCTCGCTGTCTTCGACATCTGTCTGATGAAGTGAAAAATGACAGCAAGAGTCGACAGGCAGAGTTAGAATGACAATCATCACAGTAAGAGTTCCCAAAGTCGACGGCCTAAATGGTGACAGCCAATATTAAGCTGTCCTGATAATTTCACAAAAGTGCTTCCAATCAAGCAAAGTAGCCTGCTTGGTATAATTTGATTTTGAAAGTCACTTCACGAAACTAGGAGTTTCTTGTTTGCCATGAAAAATGGAAATTTTATACCATCTACAGCCTAGTTTGGAAATCTATGTATTCAGCGATTTGATTAATCTTGTATGTGTGTATGATAGAGCATATATATATGTATGTGTGTGTGTGTACTTCATGAACTAGAGGGGTCACTGTCCGGGGTCATTGTCAGAAAAATTGCAGCCGGGTTTAATTGAACCATACTTTTCAAGGATAGAGATTTAGCTTAGCAATTTGGCTGCTGATGTATGTCTTCACTCCGGTGAATAGGCGCTGTACATTGTGGGTTCCAATCCAATCGAGAATTTGCAGAATTACCCGCGTTATCAGCTCATTGTTGTCATTTCAGGGGCTAGCACGCTGACTCAGATTACAAGAACTGTCAATTATCAGGGTCTTTGCGACTCCCAGACCTGTAAAAAGGTGTCCTTGTCTTTGCATTTGTGCATCGAGATAAGGTGAATGAAGGTTTTTTTCAAACTCTGCGTCAAAGAGCACGCACTGATTGAAAACGTAATCTTTAGCTTTCTGTATGCATGTGTTAGAAAAAAAGTTGAATTTGCATACCAGTATAAAGGAATGTCACTAAGTTCTCTTTAACCCAGAAAATGTGTGCCAAAACTATTTGTACGACTTCATTCTATTTGTTGACAGCAGGTAGGGATTTCCACAGTATCCAACCAGAAGTGCTCTTACTTCAACCAGACACCGGGTAGACTCCTGCTCAGGAGATAAGTATTAACATACTGATGACAACTCATTTTTTTTTAACCATTTGATATTTTCAGATTATCACACCATTCCGAACACTAGTCTTATTTGCCGACCATCGCAAAGAGATGGAAGAATGGATAAGCGCATTAAAGTCCGTCCACAGCAGGGAATATTATGAGGTAAGCATAGAACACATTGCAAAAGTAATTGCGTTTCACTCTACCCTGTAATTTTGACCATTACGGCAATATGGCTGTATGCTTGAGTGCATGGATTAATGACACCTGTGTTGGTTGTTACAGACACAATTTCCCTCCAAAGGCTGATTTTAGCTCCAATTTTTCAACACACATTTATAGCGTATGTTGTCTGTATGTACGTGAGTGTGTGTGTGTGTGTGTGTGTGTGTGTGTGTGTGTGTGTGTGCAATGTTTTCTCCAGGTTTCTTTCACGGGGGGGGGGGGGGGGGGGGGGATATTCCCTCTGCTTGAAAACTTGGGGAGGACTCGGTTCTGATTTAGGATGGTAATAATAAATTATGCAAATTAATGTTATGCAAATTAAGATTTTTCTAGGTATTAGCAAATTATGGTTATAACATGGATCAACGTTCAATATCAAACTCAGTCCTCCGGCTTTTTGCTCTTTTCCTTGTATGTATGTATGTCTGTCCACTGCAAAAACTTGAGGAAAGCTTCATGTGTCACTTTGGTATGTTACTTGAAGATGCTTTATTGGTTGTGATGGTATTTATATACAACTGACTTTCTAAGACTGAAAAATATACATACCTAGTGAATCACTTACCATTAGAAATTCACTGGTAGGTCTGTTCTGTTTCAGTTTAGGCACACTAATTATGACGTTATTTTTTAAATCATGAATTTCAGCCTACGAGTGATCACGTTGACGCCATATCAGGAATGCATAACTGGTATGCCTGCTCTCATGCCAGACCCACATATTGTAATGTGTGTAGGGAAGCTCTCTCCGGTGTCACATCCCATGGACTCTCTTGTGAAGGTAGGCAGGTTTCACTCACCCCCCTCTCACTTTAAGTGGAATGACCCAAGTTCTCTGCCCTCTGCTATGAATGAGATAGCCCTGTATAAAATAGGACTCCATGGCGTCATTTTTTTTGCTGTGCGTAAAGAGCGAAAATTACATGTTTTTGTGAAGGTTTATGATTTCGTGATTGCTAAAGGGAGGATTTATTCTGCCGCCATTTGAGAAGGTTCACGCCAACCTAGATTGTGCAATGATGCTTATAAAGCGTTTCCAGCAAGTTCTCCATCAGATTTGTCCTACTACAGAGGTAGTTGGATTGTGGTTGATGGTTTGCAGAATATGCTGTTTGTTTCAGTGCAACAAGAATAAGGGACCCAAACTTAAGAAGTGACAAATCACCATATTCATAGGGGGTCAGAATGAGATGCCATTGCAAAGGTCAAATGGTGTTGAGTAGACAATTGGTCTATCCGCTGAGAAAATCTTGCCGGGATATATATTCATATACGGATATCCATATTTACACTTCATACAGACCTAAATCAATTTCTGTTCTCACAAGATTTGTTATTTGACATTCATTGAAATGCTCACCAGATTTTAATCTTTTCCACTGCGTTTTCTCAATGCATTTTCCTTCAGTGCTTTCATTGAGACTTTCCTCAGCACATCAATGTCACCTTCTAAAGTTTCAGGAAAGACCAAAATTGAAGGTTGAATCTGTTTCGGCCTGATTATTAACTTTCAAGTCTGTGTCAGTGCATTTTGTAATGTGCTGTATCTCTTGCCGTGCTGTGAAAGGAGCGGAATGTTTGAAATCTCAGCGAAAACACCAGATTTCCCAATTGTGCATATCTCTAAGCTGATTGTGATCACACTGGCCTTGAATTGTTGCCTTGGGAACAGATTCTCTTCATTGAGAAACACTGTGAAATGCAAGGGCAGTTTTTTCAATGCGCAACTTTCATATCTCATGGTTACATAGAAAGAAGATAAATTTGAGCTTCAAAATACCTGGTAGAAAAATTCACGAGACTAGACAAATACAAAACTAATGAGTTGAAATTGTTCACACATTGCACAAATTTGCTAGAAGCAACCTAACTTTTTTTAATAGTCCTTTGCAAGAAAATTAAAACATACATGTAAAAACTTTGTGTAATCTTTCCATTTGTCATATGACCAGCCTACACCAATCAGCTCGCAGTTATCCTCAGTCCTTGGTCAGGTGATCACATTTGACCAATCAATAGATTGATGGATGGGTAGTTCAACCTTCTGTCATTCTAAGTAAACACGCAGCAATCTATGAAGCTTCAATAATTTCATCACGCAAAGACAGAATGATGGCATTGATTTTACAGTGCAGTGCGTATGGCAAGCCAAGTGTTGCAAAATTCAAAAAACACATTTGTGTGTTCTAAGTTTTCATGTTTATGTTCTTAAAATGTATATTCATGTTCATAAAAACCATGTTCATGTTCTTAAAATGTATGTTTTATTCTTAAATTGTACGTTTATGTTCATAAAAACCATGTTTATGTTCTTAAATTGTAGTGTTCATGTTCATAAAAACCATGTTCATGTTCTTAAAATGTATGTTTATATTCTTAAATTGTCGTTTATGTTCATAAAAACCATGTTTATGTTCTTAAATTGTATGTTCATGTTCATAAAAACCATGTTCATGTTCTTAAAATGTATGTTTATATTCTTAAATTGTACATTTATGTTCATAAAAACCATGTTTATGTTCTTAAATTGTATGTTCATGTTCATAAAAACCATGTTCATGTTCTTAAAATGTATTTTTATATTCTTAAATTGTACATTTATGTTCATAAAAACCATGTTTATGTTCTTAAATTGTATGTTCATGTTCATAAAACCATGTTTATGTTCTTAAATTGTATGTTTATATTCTTAAATTGTATGTTCATGTTCATAAAAACCATGTTCATGTTCTTAAAATGTATGTTTATGTTCTGAAATTGTACATTTATGTTCATAAAACCATGTTTATGTTCTTAAATTGTATGTTTATATTCTTAAATTGTATGTTTATGTTCATTAAAACCATGCTGTTATTCAAACTTTCATGCTTATGTTCATGAAGGTCATTTGTTTGTTCATTGAACAAATTTTATGTTCATTAAAACACTGCTTATGTCCATATCTCCCTGTTAACACTGAGGGCGCTCTGGAGTTAGCAGCACGAGACAGCTATGGCGGCGGACATCAGCAAGTTACACCGCATACAGCGAGAAAAGTGGGCTTTACGTGTGTTTAAAAGCAAAGCTTAGCATATCGTGGATCTAGACAAGTAGAGCGTGCTCGAAAACGGAGATCGATTACAAGTTTGTGCTAAATATCGCCTGTTCTCGGCGGAGAAACTGCACGCTCTCATTCGGAGGCGCAACCAGCGGTTTAACGTTGTAAATGTCTACGCACTTTCAAAGTCCAAAGTCAAAGGCTCAGGGCTGTGTGGTTACTAAATATCGGCGGAGAAACTGCACGCACACCTACAGTCACCTATGGTCGGTCTATTCCGCTCAGCGTCTATGCCCCCATAGACGTGTGTACATCTCCTTCTCAGGCATATGTACACACGTCTATGAGGGCATAGACGCCGAGTGGAATATTCCGACCAAAGGTGACTGTGCTGCACGCTCTCCGACTCGGGGCAAAACCACCGGTTTGCCTACGGCATTTTGGCAGTCCAAAGTCAAAGACTTAGGGTTGTTGTGGCTGTGGGAGGCACTCTGATTAAAATCTGATGTAGAGAATGGTCCGTTACTAGTGAGAAGAGGACCGAACAAAAACAGACCTAAGGGACCGTTCAGTTTTTTACGACCCCGGGGGGGGGGGGGGGACTGGGAAAATCCTATACTTTATGTATTACCCATGATCCTCTTAACGGGCAAACGCCTTTGGCGGCCCACTCTAATTAGGTTTACTTCATGCAATGGCCATGATCGACCCTCTATACCGGCGGGCCACCTTTGGTTGCCCATGAGAATAAAGTTGACTTTACGTAATGGCCCATGACCGTCTTAACCGAAGGGCTGCCTTTGGCGAACCACTCCAATAAAGTTTACTTTATACAATGTCCATGGACATAAGTTGTCTATGGAAATGAAGTTAAAAATTGCCTTACAGTCGTCCTAATTAACAGACGTTTGCATGGATGTGGCTGAGAAGTTTGTGCACTGGCATCTCTGCTACACGAACCCGGTACACGAATCAAGTGTGCCGCGTACCGGAGTTAAAATCCAAACCGTGCGGGTAAATTTGACATATGGGTTTTGGTTATTTTTTAGCGGGGGAGGGGGTCATCAATTTTTTTCGTCTGACAAAGGGGGGTCATCATTTGTGAAAACAGTTCTGTTTGCCAGAGACTGAAGACCAATGAATATACAGGAACGGAAAAGCTGTGACCTAGCTTCTTGCGTCATTTCTCCAGCTGCCAGCTTCTAATAAAAAGCCGGAATATGGTATGTTTATCTGTCAAAATGGTCATTGAACTGAGGTACATTAAAACATGTTTCTGTGATAATAAAGGATGAATTCACAACAGTTCAGTTTTGTCTCGATCCTGTGAAAATTTTGAGAAATTGGTGTGCGCCACGATGCAGTGAAGTGCAATTCGAGAGGTTTCTTAATATTTTCAATTTAATTTTGTCTTTTACCCAGTAAAACTGTTAGAAGACCAAGGGGGAGAGCACGAGAGGGGGGTCCTCCCCCTCTCGCAGTGAAAATTTTGAGAAATGGATGTGTGCAAATGTGCAATCTCAGATGTGTTTCAATTTATTTCGCACAAAGAAATTGAGTTACCCCGCCACATTTTGAGTAATGCCCCCCTGAAGTTTTCAATTTTTTTAGTGACCCCTAACCCCCTCACATTCCTCCGAATACATGGCGAGACACCGGTGAATCGATAGTGCTTTGACCCGGTATGTGATCCGGTGTGTGGTGTCATATTATAATCAACATGACCAAGCATCGATGTAAGTTCTCAGGGAAGGTGTTATCTTTTGTGGTCAGAGAAACAAGGCTCTCACATTCTATTTCATTATATTGTTGTTCCTCACTTTTTCATTGTTACTTGTTCATCTTTATAACATATTTATATTGAGAGAATTAATATATTGGTTTTAACACTAGTTTATTGACTCCTGTCTTGTGTTTTAAATTTTAACAATTTACAGAAGTCAAATAGTCCCCTTTAGATAGTGCCTATGCCATTGAGATATTGCAACAGAAATCCTCCAATGTGATTTCTTGGGTCAGAAAAGAGAAGGAAAACATTGAGTGTACTGAGGTGTAAAGTAGACCTATGTAGTGCATGCTTATATCATAAGTGCTGGGGAAAAAACATAAGAATTGCTTGTGGTAAAAACATTTGCGCCGCCTATGGCGGCGCGCCGGCAAAGAATACATGAGAATAAGGTTCCCAAATTTTGCGAATTTCTGATGCATTGTGACAATTTTTTTTCACTTCTGTTTGTTATGACAATTTTTTTCTCAGGCCATGACAGGACCATTTTTTTTCTTCTATCTCACCTGGTGACAAATTTATTTTCTCAAAATCCTCCATGCCCCCCCCCAGAAATCAAATGGTTCTCCCTTTATCGTATTAGGGTATTTTGTTGTGTGGTCCTCCCCTCACTTGTGACAGACCCATCTCTACATCGGATCAGAGTGCCTCCCACAGCCCTGAGTCTTTGACTTTGGTCTTCGAAAGTGCGTAGACATTTACAACGTTAAACCGCTGGTTGCGCCTCCGAATGAGAGTGTGCAGTTTCTCCGCCGAGAACAGCCGTATTTAGTACAAACTTGTGATCGATTTCCGTTTTCGAGCACGCTCTACTTGTCTAGATCCACGATGTGCTAAGCTTTGCTTTTAAGCACACGTAAAGCCCACTTTTCTCGCTGTATGCGGTGTAACTTGCTGATGTCCGCCGCCATAGCTGTCTCGTGCTGCTAACTCCAGAGCGCCCTCAGTGTTAACAGGGAGATATGGACATAAGCAGTGTTTTAATGAACATAAAATTTGTTCAATGAACAAACAAATGACCTTCATGAACATAAGCATGAAAGTTTGAATAACAGCATGGTTTTAATGAACATAAACATACAATTTAAGAATATAAACATACAATTTAAGAACATAAACATGGTTTTTATGAACATAAATGTACAATTTAAGAATATAAACATACATTTTAAGAACATGAACATGGTTTTTATGAACCTGAATATACAGTTTAAGAACATAAACATGATTTTTATGAACATAAACATACAATTTAAGAATATAAACATACATTTTAAGAACATAAACATGGTTTTTATGAACATAAACATAAATTTTTTGAACACGAACATGAAAACTTAGAACACAAAAATGTGTTTTTGAATTTTGCAACACTTGGCTTGCCATAAGTGCGGCATCCATGATGTTACAGGCTTTTTGCAGTTAAATAGATTTTCACTGACAAAGAGAAACAGACTAGTAACAACATGACCTTTCCTGTCAATCCATAAAATCATTAAGGGGCCAATAGCTTTAACTTCTGATGATTTTTTCACTACGTTTGTTTTGTATGTCAACTACAGATTCTTGTTCAACTCCCAAAAGCAGGTTGAGATACATAGTATTCAGCTTGTCAACTCCGCCTGTACATGTGTAGACTATTGTTATTGTTGACAAGTGAATTGTGGTCCGGACCAGAATTGAAATGTAAACGATAGCAGTGCATTTTACACATAAAGATGCTGTAGTGACAAACTAAATTTTGGTGTTTTTAGAAAATAAAAATAGTGAAAAAAAACCATCTAAAGTTACAGCTACTGATGCTTTTTATGCAAATGTTGTTTTTATTATTCAAATGATGGCAAGAAATGCCAGACATCCAAAAGATCAATAGCAAGACTACTCAATAATCTGGAGATTCTATTATATTTGGGCATTTGCAAGTCAGTCTGTCATTGAGTACAGTTCACCGTGGCATTAACAAGCTCCTTTTTTGAATAGCTGTCTCTTCTACCTTGCAGAGACAGACAGACAGACAGAAACAGAGAGACAGACAGAAAGAGAGAGAGAGAGAGAGAGAGAGAGAGAGAGAGAGAAATTTGTTTGAATTTTTCAATGGAAGTGTTCCATCCTACTTATGTTAAAGGCCTGATAGTGAGACTGACACGCAATGTTATGTCAACTTGTCAAATTTCCTGTCCCATTAAAGTGAACTCAACAGGATTAGGAATTTCATTGGTGTTACTGAGTATAAACAGTTTACATCAGAAAACAGGCACTGAATCACTCCGTGAGCTATTATTGAATCACAGAAATACCTGGCATTTCGTTTGTAATTTTGACAGTCTGCCTGTGAAAATTCAGCGATGAGAGTTGAAACATCGGTCATCATCACCTTGTTGATAAAACAAATCGAACTTTTTACCCACTGAACTTTTTACCTGGACACCAGATGTTGGCTTTCACTGAATAGACACAAGAATCGTATTTTATGTTGAATGTTTTCCCGACAAAGGAGTGACCCAGAAACTGATAAATCTGTTGTGGTTTCTCTGAACAGCATCAGCACCATTTTCCAGATCCTGTGGACAGTAACACCGCACTGTGTGACAGCTGCCCAATACAATGTCTCACCAAAAATCTGTCCTTTTTTTCTCCATTTTCTGTATACAATGCTTAATCTTCTCCAAATGTCAGACCAAAGAAGATTATTTTCACCTGCTAGCAGTTATCTGAGCAATCAAAAGTGAAATATTTGTGAAGTTTATATTTTTAGCATCAATTGTGAATTCTCACTTTTCAATGTGGTGTCAGGTTGGCTTGCAGGTCTGAAAAATGCGTAAAGGGGTTCCCATGAGTGTGTCTCCTTCTCATTAAAGTTTCAAGTCCGGCATTCACAGAGAATGGTTCAAGCCCTCTGGCTGGCTCTGCTTTCTGGAGAAAAAAAAATTCTCAGACGTAAGATTCCACGAAAAATGCCGGCGCTTCCTTTTCATCCGTAACAAGGAATATGTATATTCTGACTGCCGGTTGTGAGGCTTACGTGATTAAATTCTTTGTTTTGTGTCTGTCTGCGCCCAGGTTTTCGATGGTTTCTTGAAATTTACCACACAGTGTATTTGAATAGGACTTACTGCTTGGCCTTTCTGTCCTGTGAAATATGCTTATAAATACCTGTATTCCTGCAGAATGTCACATTGTTGGGTTGATTATGGAGGAGAAAAACCAATTCCTGCTTTGATTCTTGAATAGACACTCATATTACATTGAAACATTCAAGTAAATATAAAACTTTCATGTGTAAAAGTTTTGGTGTGTATTCTTTAACCACATACATTCTTACCTTCCAAAATTTTGAGTGTATGGATGTGAAACAAAGAATTTAATTCCTCTAGCCTGATATAAAGTATGCAGATACAAAGAAATGTAGTTTGTAGATTTTGACTATGTTAGCAAATAGGTCATGTTTATGTACATCGTTATGAAGTGAGTTACAGTTATAAATTTTTTAATTGGCTCACAAAAAATTATTGCTAGTTTGGTTCTGCCAAATTTTTTTGCAAAAATGGTGCGGTTTTATTATCAGCTTGCCCATATTTATAAATACAGGGAATTTAATAGAGTTCTGTCTCGGTATTGGTAAGCTACCCTAGTGTAGAGGAACAGAGCCGGACAAAACTGTCCTGTGAGAATTCATAGTTTAGTTTTGATTTTAATAATAATTTAGATTTGATTTTGCCAATTTTTTATAAAATTTGCAGTTTACTGTAGCAAAGACTGACCATTATATAGGGAAGAGGTGGTAGGGGAGTATTGGATAGAAAGTGATTTCACAGACACTGATAACTTAGACTAGTGTTTCACTGTTATTTTCCATCTAAATTGGAATGGATTCCATTCAGGATAGAAGTCCCTGTATGTCAGTTGTGGATTGAAAATTTGCCCCTTGACAGAAGGAAGCGGCGTTGGTATTTTCTGGTCCTTTTTTTACGAAGGCTTTAACTTGGCTAATGAGACAGCAAGCGACATGCCAATTCAATCCCAGCCTATATCAGTCTGAAAGGATTAAGTCAAACTTGACCTTCAGTTCAGAAATCTCAAAATTTGCAGTGTACATTAAATCAGTGGTCTTGACCCAGATGGAAATTGGAGTCAAATTTGCATCGCCTGGATGTACGAAAGCAGAGATAAACCGTCGCTCTTGATCAGAAACAGCAATCAAAAGCCACTTTACTCTGCATTTACAACAAGCACAACATTTCAGCTTACAGGTTGGCCCTGAGCCATCTCTCAAGGTGATGTGATTGCATAGTATGGAAACCATTCCTTCAATGGGGGGATAGAAGGGACTTTTTTAATGAAAATTACAAGGTGAATATTGAGCAGTTGTGTTCAATTTTTGATTTTTCAGTATGCAAATTCAAGGCTCATAAACGATGTGCAGTGAGAGCTCTGGCAAACTGTAAATGGTCGACGCTGGCAACGGTCGGGATTGAGGTCATAGAAGACGAAGATGGGGTGAGTAACATCCTTTGAACCCCTCTTGAAATGAAAATGGTACGATCCAATCAGTAAACCTGACCAAGGCCAAGTCCTACATACAGATAGGAGAGCATTTTCGATGATCAGTCCAATGGAAAGAAATCTGACCTTTTGCAATTTTAATGAGTAGTCTTCAAAGAAGAATTGTTACAGTATCAAGTACTACAAGGATGATATTTAGATGGAAAATCTATACTTCCATCAAAGTTTTTGAAGAAATCAGTTTTTATTCTGAAGACTGATGAAAAAGCAAATTTTTTTTTTCCATTTCAGGGAATCAAAATTTTTTCAGCAGGGCATTAAACTGCGAGTCGTAATCACATCAGTGAGAGACTCTGAGCTCTAATGTCAAGGTCGTAAATAATGCAAAGAAAGGTTTAAAGTTGGATTGATTTTTGAGATAAGAAATCAATATGATGCAAACGTGTTCATTCTGCAGTCGATGCAGACTGTAATTTTGAAAGCCTGACTAGGCAAGAACATTAAGTAGGGTTTTCAAAGAAACTCATCTTATGGTATGACTAGGAATAAAAAAATTCTGAAAGAGTGAGTTTGTTAGAAGCCATTTCAAATTGCTAATACAGGTTTATCACCTTTCTCTCCCTACTTGATTAAAACGTAACATTTCATTACCCCGGTTATTTTTTTGCTGCTTTAATATTTAATTTACATATGATGACTTTCTGCGTTTTCTTTTCGTAGATTTCAATGCCTCATCAGTGGCTGGAAGGAAATTTGCCCGTCAGTGCCAAATGTATCGTCTGCGACAAGACGTGCGGCAGTGTTCTTCGTCTTCAAGACTGGAGGTGTCTTTGGTGCAAAGTCATGGTCAGTTGTGATTAAAAAAAACTTTCAGAAAAAATAAAGACAGTTTCTTGCCTTTGCTTGCAACATTAAATTTGTGAAATGTGCATGTCAGAGCTTTTCTCCAGGATTTTTTGTTAAGAGATGAACGGATAAAAAAAGAAAAAAAACTGATGTGTTTTTATAGTAAAATATGCAAGGACTATAGAAAGAAAACCTTTTTTTGTATGATGAATGATTCCAATCAAAAGTTTGAAGAAAGCCTCTCAGCATATGGCTGCAATTGCAAATTTTCTACAAAAAGTCATTTTCAGACCAGATTAAACAATATATGAACGATAAAGAATGTACATGTATACAATATTGTCTATATAAGCACTACTTTATAATGGGCAACATTTGTATGAACAAGTCTTTTTCTCTGCATACCATAAACTATTTATTTCCCATTTCTTTTAATAGCTAAAGGGTGTCCATATTTGAAACATATGACACTGCCTTTCATGTCATGAAATTTCTCAGATAAAGAAAGCCAGACCAATTTCAACTGTGTTGAAAAGAAATGTACCTTAAAAAAGCTAATGGATAAAACTCTATTTATATATTTCTTTCTTTGTTTGTTTGTTTATTAATCAGGTGCATACACAATGTAGGTCTCAGTATGTCACAAAATGTCCGCTAGGGCAGTGCAGGGTTTCTCTAATTCCACCGACGGCACTTCACTGCGTGGACTCTGATGGCTACTGGGTAGCGGAGAAGGCCAGCTGCAAGAGCCCACTGCTGGTGTTCGTCAATTCCAAAAGTGGAGATAATCAGGGAGTTCGTTTTCTTCGTCGTTTCAAACAACTTCTAAATCCTGCTCAGGTCTTTGATTTAATGAATGGCGGACCACATTTAGGGTGAGTTTTGTCTGACCATACCAAACCCTCCTTCTTACTATCTTATCTTCTATTTCCAAGATAAATGTATTCATTTATGCAAATTGTATTCATTCATATTTTGCATATGCAAATTGCATTGTAATGGCTTTTTAATGGAGAATATTGCATATGCAAATTACATTGTAATGACTTATGAATGGAGAATATTGCATATGCAAATTACACTTTAATGACTTTTGAATGGAGAATATTGCATATACAAATTATATTGTAATGACTTTTAAATGGAGAATGTTAATTGGCCAAAAGTCAGCATTGTACAATTCTTGCAACTGATTATTTCACTTACGTGGCCATAAAATATAGGGAGTCAGGGTGTTATATGAGGAGCTGAACAAGCAATGTCCATGTTCTTTAGGAATTCACAATAGCTGCGAGTAAAAGAATTCAGTTTTGCCGATAAAAACAAAGTTGCAAGTTGTAAGAGAAACTTTTAGTAGTTAAATTTTAATATCATAAAGTTAAAAATATGTGAGAAGAGCTGAGACTGTTCATGTAACTTTATCATTAAAATTGTAGACAACCCTATAGACTTTTTCAATTATGTAGAAGTTTATTGCAATCTAAAATGTTACAGTTTTAAAAATAATTGTTTTAAATTATCTCCAGGTTGCGCTTGTTCCAGAAATTTGAGACATTCCGTGTAATTATTGCTGGGGGAGACGGCAGTGTGGGGTGGGTTCTTGCCGAGATGGACAAAATGGACATCCACAGGAAGGTAAGAGGAACACTCACAATTTCTGTTGCCTTTCTCCTTATGAAAGCATTGCTTGCAATTAAGTGTTCGGTAGATCAGGACCAAATAGCATCCAGGGTAAATGTGATGCGTCTTTTTACAGAAAAGTGAAGGACACATCCAACCAATCTGCTCTGTCGGTAGTGGCCTTGAATTCAAGTCATACAAGTGCTAAATCTTGTAGTATAGAAATGATCAGATTTGTGATTTTTCTCATTTGATATTTGCCAGTTTGTACTCCATGGTGCATTTAAAGGAACATTGATATTTCAGTATGAGGACTGAAAAGAGTTACAGCCATCATGAAAGTTCAGTACTCTGTAGAAAGTATTTCTCACAGAACACTCAGCAGTAAGAAATTAAGATATTATGCTTTGAGTTGCCGTGATGACTTCACCCCTTTCACTACTGAGTTTTAGTACAGCCCGCATTGGACCTGTCCACATGGATGTAGGAGGGAAAGGGTTCATTTCCATGAACTGTGGAGATTCAGTGCTTCCTGATAATTGCCAAACCAAATACTGTGTACTTTAAGCATTGATTCATACCGAGATGAAAACTCAGTAAAATCACGCTGGGATGACCTCCATACTGACTAGCCATGGGAAGATGGCCAATTATCAGATGGAAGTTTTATAATGTCGGTCCAACAATAATAGAGCTAGTTAGTAAAGAGAGACAGGTGAAGATTTTTCACTTTGATTCAGTTGCCATGACGATCTGTGATGTCGGTGACCAACAAAAGGACAAACCAGTTGTGTATGCAGATGTTTAACAACTCAAGAACTCTACAGTGAATTTCTAAATTTAGAAGGATTTTTCTCTGACTCACGCAACCATCAGTGAAATATTCATATTCCAACAGCAGGAAGACTCTTTGCATATCAACGTTTTCCTCCCCCGAGACAGTTAACATCCTGTTGGAGGGGAAAAAACAAATAAATTTTCCAAGAAGTGGCATTAACACCTCCACAGGGTACTGGCGATGTTCTATATTTGGGTTTTCAGAATTTTGCCCCGTCATAATGATATTATCATCCGCTATCAACCTTCCCATCCCTGAACTAGAGGTACTGAGGTCAAAGAATATTGTCTTGATTCAGTATTCATCACTCTGTCAAGTGTATTTCCAATTTACAGTTGATATAAGATAAAATGCGCCTTCAGCATATTGGACTCTCAACTCTTGTGTGCTTCTTGTGTGGAATTATATTGAAGCTGTGGAATAAATGAAATTTACACCATCCAGTTATTGTGAAAATCAAAAACGAATTCTTTTCCCATAGAGTAAACATAGGGGTAGCAGACATTTTGAATTTTATGTAAATTCAGGTAAATTTTAGATCATATTTTTTTTTGAAAACCAAAATTAGCACGGTGACACCTGATTTTAATTCCTGATTGTGAAAGAGTATTGTTTAAAGATTTCTCAAAGAAAAGTTTGAGCAAGAGTTTTTTAAACTTTCTGTTTCGAGGCACTTATTACCTTTAACTGCTTGATGAAAGTGACAGCCTTGAATTTACAGTATTTGATTGATTCAGTGTTTTTAATATCAGAGCTAGAGTTTCCAATAACGGTCAGAGGTAAGAATTCCTGTTAACCCTTTGAGCGCCAAAGTCACTGTTTGTCGCCTTTAAAAAATAAATGCCAGTCAAATTTTTCAAAGATTTTTGCCAAAATTTTGATAAGAAACTGTAGCCGATAAAATGTAATGATCATTTGATTCAAAAATTGAAGAAAAATTCATAAAAATTTGTAAAATGTTGCACTAAAATTTTGGTGGGAAAAAAATCAGCACTCAAAGGGTTAAATATTTTGGAAAAAATTTGCTGTAGGTCAGAGACACAAGAGCAATCAATGCTGCTTTCTATGTAAAAGTGAATTACAATTGAAACATTCAGTGAAAGTGACATACACATAGTAAAAATAACTGAAATATTAAATTATTCATCCATTGTCGCCATAGTTTCAATCCAGTTGAAGCAGTCACATTGTGAAGGTGGCTGGCTGATTGTGTGGTAGTCGTAAAATGCATACCCAAAAGGCAAAATAATTCAATTTTTTTATTCTGCTAGGATTTTAACCATAGACCTTTTTTAATAACACAAATAGCAACCATTTTGTTCAGATCTATATTTAGCAAATGAAGACCAACAAATCAAAGACATTAATCAGCAAGGTGGAAATGTGAACTTCTGTGAACTTCCGCTAACAGCAACTTATATTTTCTTTGCAGTGCCAAATAGGGGTGTTGCCCCTCGGAACAGGCAACGATCTGGCTCGGGTACTGGGATGGGGTACGGTCATTGACGACGATGCGCAATTACCAGCAATAATTGAAAAACTTGAAAGAGCACGAACCACAATGCTTGATAGGTATGCAGCAGAGCCAAACACAGTATCTCACTGATTTCAATCTGTCCTCTCCCACTCATCGTCTTTAGTATCTCCTTGGTTAACTTTTCCTTAAGTCATCCACTCGAAAAGCTCAGTCACTCTGTATGTCTCTAACCTGTCACACCTTCCATCTATATTCTCCCAAGTTTCCCCTCTGGGGTCTCTTTCATTTAAATCCATATACCCCCATAGTTTTGAATATACTGGTCCAGGATAATTGGATGAAACCAAATCGTGTTGGTCCAAGGGTTGAATTACCCACCTTCCTTCCTCAGTTTTTACTATCAAATCTCACCGTCAACTTTCCACTGGGCGTAATTTCAACAATCTCCCTTCTCCCCCATTCTATTGAATTTTTCAGTAATTTCGCATCAATCAGAGAATATTTCCTGCTGATGTTTTTGCATCAGCAGTGGTGTACATCTACCACATCTCTGCATTTCCTCAGTGTCGTCCGGTTACATCGTTATTCCGATCACACTGCGTCGTGGTTCACCTCACTGCCGTGCCATTAAAAGTTATCAGTTTTCCGTGAATCACTGTTTATCACCATGACGATCTCATCTCTCCCATCTCCAGATGACTTTTAGTATCTCAGAGACTGAACATCAATCTCTATATCTGAACTACCGAATCTTATCCAAGCATAGATAAAACAATCTCAGCTCTTATCTGAAGTCATCTCCACGCAGACTTCTCTACAATCTTATCCAAGCATAGATAAAAACAATTTCAATTCACATCTGAAGTCGTCTCCACACAAACATCTCCCAAGCCATTCTACCTCATCACAGCATCAACAAAAAGACAATATTTTATTATGATTAAAATTGTACTGTATCCTCCTCATAGGAAGTCAAAATTTCAATCCTCGTTTGCTTTGAGTATCTTCAAAATATATCTTCCCGTCGACAGATGGAGCATTATGGTCAGGGAACACCCGGAACCTTACAACTACGAATCCACAGAGTCCACAGAAGACATCAAACACCCGGACTTCAGCAGCACCGCCGAAGTGGAAGCTGCCATCTCCAATTACGAAGACTCGGTGGCAGAACATCTGGCAAAGATCTTACAGTCGGACAAACATTCTGTCGTCATTTCATCAGCAAAGTGAGTCCCACAGCTTCAATCTCTCTGGAAGGAAATTCAAATTATTGATTTCATAATGGCAATCATTAAATTTTACAGTTAAATTTTCAAATTTAGAGCTATTTTTATTTCTAAATACTTTTTATTGTGGTCCATGGCAGATAACCATATCAGAATTCTATTTCTGAAGAAATTCAAATTATATAATCAGAAACATTACTGATTATGAATATCTTTAAAATCATTGACAACAACTTTTGTTCATACTCTATACAAGGAGTGTTTAAGCACATCCTTAACAAGATAAAGATAAGAAACAGAGAACAGCATTTTTGAAAAGTTAATTCTCCATGCCAAATTTAGCAATAGCGTCTACCGCAGTACTTCTTGCCTTCATCAATTTTTGATGGGAATCCACCGATTAAGTAAACCATGATGTACTTGTAATTAAAGTAGACGAGGATTTTTTTATAAGCATCTCTAAAAACTGTTTTTATAACAGGGTGCTTTGTAAAACTGTGAAAAACTTTGTGGCTCAAGTGGGTGCAGGGTATTGTGAGAATAGTTCTGACACAACTGAGGCTGAAACCATGAAACAAAAGGTAAGCATAACTTTTAACCTCTGTCCTCCAGTATATGTGCTCAACCAAGCCACTGAAAGCAATGGGTTTAACCCTTTCACCACCGTGGTTTGTCCCAAATCAATTGTTTTTATGGTAAAGTTGGACCTGTACACAGGGAACTGGGGTGAAAGGGTTAAGGCCTCGGTCTGGCTGTGAAAATAATGAATCCATTACTGCTTGTCAGACTGGCTTTAAAAACATTGGCTTGATCTTACATTTGAACCAGAAAGGCTCAAGTAGCCAGTAGCAGTTTGTATACAGATTGGCTAATCAATAAGCAACAAGATAAATGTGATTATGTACGTAACTGTGCCTCCATGATGTGAAACATATACCATTTAGTATTTCGAGCGACAATTTCTTCTGACTTTAAATGTGAAACGTACTTGAGGCTCTATGTATAATCTGAGATGCTGGTGTACGGTAACTGCACGTCCCTTCTTCCTCCAGTGTGCTGTATTAAATGAGAAACTTGAATCCCTTCTGAAAACGCTCAACGAGGAATCCAACGCAACGCCAATACCGGCCGGAATGCCGGTATCACAGTACGTCAAAGAGATGGAGTCGCCGAAGGAGGCCAATCACAAGGAAGAGAAGGAGATTGACGAGATAGAAGAGGAAGATGAGAGTGCCGCTGTTTCTCAGGATAAGGACACCGTGCCGGAAGTTCCCACCCGTATATTCAAACCGAGGGACGCATTGATGTTACGAGCCAATAGCTTGAAGAAAGCTGTCAGGCAGATAATTGAGCAGACAGAGAAAGGTAAGGCATCAGTTGAAAAGTTCAAAGGTCATCTGTAAAAGAAGAGTTAACAAGTTTAAAGGTCAATACCAAAACATCAGTTGAAAGTTCAGAGGTCACTTTTACAAAGATTAAAAAATTCAAAGGTCATTATTTATAAAAAAGGTTGAAAGTTCAAAGGTCAATATCAAAACAAAAGTCGAAAGTTCAAAGGTCACTTTTCCAAAGAAGTTTAAAAGTTCAAAGGTCAATATCAAAAACAGTATTTGAAAAGTTCAAAGGACACTTACTGAAACAGTACTTGAAAAATTCAAGAGAGTCTGATATGTAGTTTGTAGTCTTTGCAGCATGACTGACAAGTCTCTCTTACTTGAGAGGCAATTTTTTTTAACAAAGTTGGATTTGTTAGAGTTTTTTGATTTTTTTTTTATCAAATTGTTTCAGCGGTTGATGAACAAAATGCCCACACACAAGAACAAGGCACCCTAGCAACAGTGGAAGAAGGAATCCCATCGACAAGCAAAGATCTCCCAGTCATCATGGCACCGGAAATAGAGGTAACCATGACGATGGATGAGGCGGAGGAAGAGGAGGAAGCCAAACCGAGCATCAGCGAGTCAGAACAGATTGAGGTGGATCGGCTCAGTGTTGGGGGAGGTGGAAGTGGAGGGGGAGAAGCAGCTGCTGCTGCAGAGGCAAGGGGGACCAAGACCCCGGGGAGTCGGAGTCCCCTCATGGCACTGAGAAAACACTTTTCAGGCTACTCATCGAGTGCAAAGGCCAAGAGCGAAAAGAAAAAACTGGGTGAGTGAAGATTATTGTTTCTACAAATGTCAGAAATCAAGATTGTGGTGAAGGTTTACTGTGTGAATGTTCTAGAACTCAATCCATCAGATTTTTTTAATGAAAGAAAAATGACTGCTCGTAATAAGCCTGTATTCAAGAGAATTTATTGTATTATGGCAACTTTCAGTTTGAAGCTGCAGTGCAACTTTTCCTTTTGTAAGTAGAGGAAAAGTCAAAAAATATTTTCAATTACTGAAAGAAGAATCCAGAAAAATGAATGCTAAGTCGTCTCATTTAGAACTATAATTTCACAAACTCAAAATCTTTTGCTTAAAGTTGGTTTCATTTTAAAGACATTTGGTTTCAAATTGACACAAACTATGAGCCACCCATCTTAATGTTTCTACACGAAATTGTCACAGCCGTTGCTGAGTGGTCGAATCTATGTGCAGGGATGCTGGGGTGAAACCAGTTTGTCAAAATGTGATGTTAGCGCCCTCATCTGTGTCCCGACCTCATATTTCTCTTTCTCTGCCTAGAACTGTGTGATTGAAATTACCCATCTTTATAATCCGCTCTTTGCTTCTTTTCCTTCCTCTCTATAGAAAAAGAGTTGCTCAAACTCTCTCCAGATAGCTTTAAAATGCGAAGGATATGTCACGGTAGTACTTTGGTGCCACCGTCCAATGTGGGCACGGGTCCCATCGGCTTGTCTAGTAGAATAAGTAGCATGGAGAACATATCTGCCCTGCCAGGCAAGTTGGGTTTTTCTTCCTACCATGTGGACTTGGTGGAGTCTTGTGTGTTTTGTTGTTATTAAAACAGAAAGAAGACACATAATCCGATTGGCTGTTGTAAAGCAATGTCATCATCTTATTGGCTGCTGTCATGTCATGTGACTGTCAGCTGAATGAGGTCATGCTGTTGATTGGCTTATTGAATACCTCTATCCTCTTTGTGCATGTGCTTTGTGTCTTGATTTAATCTTTTGATGATTGAATTTGATGTGGCCTGTTTCCTTGTCATTGTCGTGTTTGATGTTATCGGAAGAGCTTTGATAATCCTAGTTTGTAAGTTGCAAGCCAGGCCCTCACAGCTCACATTGTCTGTCACTATGTCAACAAAAATGGCGATGCTTGAAATCTTGCTTCTTTTGAAAGGCATGGCTCATCACTATTTCCTCACAATGGCATTTGCCCGTCTTCTGTCTTTCCCGAGTATCATCACTTGTTGCGATTTTCCACCGGAATGGCTCATTTTCCCTTTCCAAGCATTCTACAAGCCCAGGAAGGATAGAAACTTCCCTTTGAATCTCACACAGCAATGATCTCAGCTGTTTTGTTCTCCTTCAACCCCATCCCCACCCTCAGTCCAAAACCCAGTCTGCCAACTCCCACCCCTACCCCCCCACCCCAACATCCCAAACACCTGCATTTTGTGCTCGAGTTTCTAACAGGCAAATACTACAAGCTATTGGAAATGTTTGTCAGTGTTTGAAAGCAACTAACACTGGCTCTGTTTATTACCCCAGCACGAAACATGTTGCAAAATATTCATGCCAGCATTGTCACACAGTACATACACACAACATTCCTGAATGTGTAAATAAGTACAAGCACTGTATGTGCAAGTCAATGCAACAACGTATCATACGGCTAGTGCATCTCACAATCTATGTACATATATGTGTTCTGAGGAAATCACCTTTGGAATAACAGCATTGATTTAAATCACTGTTGCATGTAGGTGTGTTTCAGAAACGATGGATTCAAGTATATCTGAATACTGCAGGGCGGATCTAATAAAAAATATTTGCATTTCAGTAAAATAATCTCATAATGTAGTACTTCAACAATGAACACCTTTTGAACTCATTTCACATAACACCATGCTTGACATGCAAATCTATATTCTTTCTACAACTGCACTTTGAAACCATGCTTTACTTGAACATTTTCCCTGTTGCACCATTTTCAAGGCAAAATTTTGCACACAAGTGTCTGACACTCATGTCAATATTTTAGTAGCGTTGAAGCTCCTCTTTTACAACTCAAGCTGCATAATTAAAAGCTGATTTCACCAGTAATATGATGTTCGATAAATGAAAAAAAAGACCAGACAAAAAAGTACAAAAGAAGCAGACGATTATTGCAGTATTTTTCTCATAATTTCTTTCTTCCCTGTTCTTGCGTTATCATACAGGACTCAACACTCTCTTTTGTTCCCTGTCAAGGGGCGCTCCACCTATGAGCAAAAGTATGTTCTGGTTTTCTACAAGGGAAGCTGATCAACTGGCAACAGAGTTTTTACAGGGGGGGTAGGAGGGGGGGTGGGGGGATGGGAGTGGCCTCATACTCTCTTTTGTCATGATATGCAAGGCTTACCTTACAAACTATTCCTTTAACTGCTCTATGTGGGCTCTTTACAAATACAACTCACCCCCAAAACAACAAATGAACTGAAAAACGCTAAAAAACAAGAAATTTGCTGGAATTGTCTATCCCATAAAATTGTCTCTGTAATACCAGTTTGCACATATCCGTAATACAAGGATGTAGACAATTTTGGTTACAGGTGGAAAAAATAAAATTACAGGCAGTTTAACTACAAGTAGTGTATATATGCACATTAAGTTTGTGCAGAATGTCCTGATTTTTCACTAAAACTAAGTTTTCAGAGCCAGCAAATTTTAGCTGACAGTCGGTTGTTTTTACTGTCTGCCAGCTATTTTCTACATCCCTCTAACTGCAGAAAACTGACAATTTAGATCAGACTCTTTTGCCTGTTACACGTTTCCCTTTGTATTAACTTTCATACTTTAAGCTTTATAAATGTATAGTCCATCATACATTCATTCATTCAGTAATATTTCTTTTTCTTTCTTATTAAGGATTTTTTTTTCCTTTTCCTCAAAATCATCTATCCTCTCTTTTCATACCATTAGTGTTTTCTTAAATGTCACATTTTTTTGTACCATTCCATAATATCAAGAATATTGTCTGCATCTTCTCATTCTTTCACTTCTGATTTTCCATACCTTTGCATTCCCAGCCTTTTTTTGTCCATTGTTATTCACCTTATGTCATTACCAAGTCTATTCTGCGTAGTCTTTCTAGTCTGCTATCATCCATTTAATATGATTCTCTGTTCCATATCCTTCAGCTGACCTATCGCTTTTTTCTTGTCATCAGGAAACTTTGACAATATAATCGCAGAAATTCCATGCAATCAATCAAGAAGCTCATCTGTCAACTCCTGAAAAAAATGTGTAGCAAATATTCAACATCTACTTCTTAATGAAAGAATATCTATATGTCACAAGATTGGCCGGTTATCATCAGTGCCTCCTTTAATGGCAGCGCCCTCAAACAGCATAGCTTAGAAAACTTTTGTATTTGAAGCTTATATCGCTGTATCATCACATATATTTTCCCTACCCTGATGAAAAGTCCATTACTATAAGCTTCGTTCATTTGCAGATTCATCAGTAAATATTAATACAAAGATTTAGATTGAATAAAAAATAATAGCTAACTTTGCAGACAAGCTGTACAGTCGTTTAAAGATATAAAAGTACCGCCTAGGCATGGTGGGACAGGTTGTCAAAACATTCACCAACACTAAACTTTGCCTGCCGTAGTGCAGTGAGTTATCAGTAATTTACACAAGTCACACAACTTTTAAGCGTACAATTGTCATTTTCTCAAACTAGACTGGTTACTATCTTTACTATTCCAGGTATAAGTGGCGGCCTTGCAGGTTTAGCTGGCGGTAACCTAATCAGTAAAGTCTTGCTGGCCAACGCTGATGCTCTCTGCGCTCCAGCCTCACCGTTGATGGACCAAGATATGTCAGATGTGTAAGTCCTATGTGATCAATATATATGTATATGTATATGTATATATATATATTATCCATATTTTCACCTGTAAGTCTTTGGTTGATAATGTAAGACAAATAGAAAGATTATTTTAAAATTGCCTAAAGGAACTGCCCTTTCCATCGATAAAGACAGCCTGATGTCCAGTTGTACTCACACCTTGACCTCCAACCCCAATGTATAAGTCCAGTTCTGATTTAGTCCCCGCGGACGAAGTCCGGCGGGGACTTATAGATTGGGTCCCGTCTGTGCGTCCGTCCGTCCGTCCGTCCGTCCGTCCGTCATCAACAGTTTCTCAGACACTGCTGAACCAATTTCGTTCAAACTTGGCACAAAGGCATAGCAGTATGACCTACAGATGCACGTCGATTTATTTTGTGATACGATCGAATTTGGCCGCGAGGCGGCCATTTTGTTGCGATTTTTCATGTCTTTGGACCATAACTCAGACATCCTTGAGCAGATTATGTTCAAACTTGGCACAAAGGCATAACACTATGGCTTTCATATCCATGTCAAATAATTTTGCGATATAATCCAATATGGGCGCGAGGCGGCCATTTTGTTGCAATTTTTCATGTCTTTGGACCATAACTCAGACATCCTTGAACAGATTCTGTTCAAACTTGGCACAAAGGCATAACACTATGGCCTACATGTGCATGTCAAATTAGTTTGCGATACAATCCAATATGGCCGCGAGGCGGCCATTTTGTTTGCGATTTTTCATGTCTTTGACCATAACTCAAACATCCTCGAACTGATTCTGTTCAAACTTGGCACAAAGGCATAACACTATGGCCTACACATGCATGTCAAATTATATTGCGATACGATCCAATATGGGCGTGAGGCGGCCATTTTGTTGCGATTTTTCATGTCTATGGACCATAACTCAGACATTCTTGAACCGATTCTGTTCAAATTTGGCACAAAAGCAAAACAGTATGCCCTTCATATGAACACCAATTTATTTGGTGAAATGATCCAATATGGCTGACAGGTGGCCTTTTTTTTGCGATTTTTTCATATCTTTGAACTGTAACTCAAACATCCTTGAATTGATTTTGTTCAAACTTGGCACAAAGGCAAAGCACGTACTATGGCATGCATTGCATGTATCAATTAACCTTGCGATAGGATCCAATATGGCTGCAGAACTGCCATTTTGTTGGAATTTTGCATGTCTCTGAAGCATAATTCAAAGGTCATTACACCCATTTTGTCCAAACATGGCACAAAGATCAAGCACTATGGCATACATGTCAATTTACTTCGTGACATGTTCCAATATGGCTGCCAGATTGTAAATTTTTTCCAATATCTCTTAATCATATGCAAATATTCCTTAACCAATGTTGTTGAGACTTGGTACAAAGATAAAGTACTATGGCATACATATGCATGTCTACTAATTTTGTGCTATGATCCATATGGTCAAGAGACAGCCATTTGATTTCAATTTTGGTGTGATTTTTTTATGTCTTTGAAACATAAACATAGGTCACTGTCCCTCGATGGACTGATTTGTTCAAACGTGATACGAAGATAAAATACTATGGCTGCATTCTTGTGCACATTAAATTGTTTCATTATATGATCCGAAATGGCTGATTACAACAACATACCCAATCCCATAGCATTTCGAAAATTCCACCAAACCATGTGTATAGTATGTGCCGTCATGACACTAGAGGCAGTGAGGGCATCGTTATGTGTGATGTAATCGAAAGTTCCTTCAGTGGTCATTACCGGCAGAGATGAGTCATTTATTACACGTTCCTCAAATTACTTTATTATGCAAGTCACAGGCCTGATGCACCCATTGCATCAATGTCATTCCACAGCGACCTAGACCACAGCTACCTAGACACCAATGATTATAACAAAATGGACAAGCGGGGACTGTGTCATCAACGATGACTTGTCTGTATCAGGTAGTACATTGCTTTCCCCTCTAAATTATTGTCACACTGAAAAAAATCCCAAAAGTTACGTTTTGTAATTTTTTTGAGAGTTCTTAGTAATTGACCTCAAAAACCGGTTAACTATACACAAAGTTGACATTTTTTACCGTTATTTGTTTATTTGCCAACAGGGAAGGCTATGATGAGAGATATGTAATGAATAACTACTTTGGTATTGGTCTGGATGCAAAAATCGCCTTAGACTTTCACAACAAACGGGAAGAACACCCTGAAAAATGCAGGTCAGTACGTTATAATGCACAGAGAGAATTTAGACATCGAATGAAAATTTATGTAGAAGACAATGGAATTGATGAAGTGAAGAAAAAACATCTCGTAGAGAAAATTTGAACCTTGCCTTATGATACCACGTACCTCTCAGACAGATACTAAGACTCAACATTTTACAATATTTAGCTTGCTTGTATTCTGCTCGTGTGGACTAATTTAATAGCTTACTGAGTTCATGAAATTTTCACAATCTTAATATTTCCTCGTAGAGAGCGACCATTTCTCTTTTTTATATATGAATAGTGGGTAACTTAATTTTGTAGTGCCAAAATTAGAACGGTGATCTCCCCCCCCCCCCTCCCCCTCTAGTTTTTATTTGTGATTTTGAAAGAATGTTACAAAGTTCCTTGAGGAAAGTTTGAGCAAAAGTTTAAATCTTTCAAGTTTGAGGCGTGTACTACTTTGACCCTTTGAGTGCCAAAGTCAATTTTTGTCACCTTTGAAAAATATAACGCAGACTATTTGTTCTAAATCAAAACAATTTGTTTTCAGATTATCCCCAAAATTTTGATAAAAAAATATAGCAAATGTCCGTTTGGTCCAAAATTATCAAAACTATTAAAGAAAAATTCCAAAAAATTATTACAATGTTGCACTAAATTTTTGGAGGTAAAAATTACAGCACTCAAAGGGTTAAAATCAGAGCAGTCTATGCAGCACACTGTTGAAGAGTTCAGGAAAAGGTGATGAATGCAATGCAACGTAAAATCAATACAATGTAATGTGATTTGAATCCCATAGGAGTCGTAAGAAGGCCAAGACTTGGTACGGAATCTTTGCCGGGAAAGAGTTGGTGCAGAGGACATCCAAGAATTTACATGAGAGAATACAGCTAGAGGTGAGAACTGGCACTACTGTGCTATTTGCAACTTTCTTGAAGTTTCTAGATACGTGTAATTCTGTAACTGCTTTTTGAGTAGAACTATGCGGTGTTGTGTCTGAAAGAGGGACAAAGTCAAGCAAAAAGATGGCAAGATGGATACACATGAAGACACAGGGAGAGAGAGAGAGAGAGAGAGAGAGAGAGAGAGAGAGACGAGAGGGACAGAGAGAGATGGGGACAACGAGAGAGAACTGGTTCAGTTAATGTATGTGGAAATATAGAGAATAAGTGAGTGAAATTGGAAAAAAGTATCGGATAAATAATTAAGAAGTTGGCACATTGTACCCTGGACAACTCTCAACCTTTTGTAGATCTGTCACTTGGCATCGTCAGTCAGTCACTTCTAGTTGTACATGAATGCATACTTACATCTTTATATTTATCACCTTTCAGTGTGATGGGCAGAGAATACCATTACCCACACTACAAGGCATTGTGGTTCTCAACATTCCAAGTTACATGGGAGGGTTCAACTTCTGGGGAGGGAGGAAAGAAGACTCTGTAAGTACTGTCGGTCACATCACTCTACCCCTCTCATTAAACCCATCCTGTCCACCCCTACTCAATTTCAATTTGGAATCAACCTGTTCTCTAGCCGTTCATTTAATGGAATTGAATCATGCCGCCTGAGGGTAATCATGATTTGATTGCTAAGCAAGCCTTAAGGTAGTATGCACCTCGAAAGTGAAAGACTTAAACTTTTGCTCTAACTTTCCTCAAGGAATCTTTAAATCATTCTCTTTCAAAATCAAGTATAAAAATAGGGGGTCACCATACAAATTTTGGTACTAGAGAAACAAATTACCCAAGATTTACCGATATTAGAAAATCAAAATGGCCGCCATCCCTGTGTTAACTCTATGGAAAAAAATAAAAATTTTCGAATTTCGAAAAACTAAGTCAGTGAAAAGTTTTCTTTCACCAAGAGCTTTAAAATGAACCCCCACATGTGGTATATCAGAAGAGAATTGTAAAAGTTTGAGAGTCCGAATGTCTGTCCCCGAGGTGCGTTCTACCTTAAGCTCATTCAGTCTCCCTACATTTTGCCGAGTGTTACTTTACAACAGTTGTCAAAGAACTAAACCACTCTTCCACTTTGCTCTGTTTGGTCAAAGCACACTAAAGTAATGATTTTGGTTGAACTATTTTGAAAAAAGTTGCATAATATTATTGATGTTCAAGTTTCCATAATGTTGCTGTGTCTAAGACTCAGGTTAAACATAAAAAAAGTTGAAGCATATAAAAAATGTTGCAGCTTATTGCTCATCATCGACTAATCTCAAAAACATATTCCCTAAGACTTGAAACTCTCTTCAAACAAATGGTACAGTCCATTTACAGATGTCAGCAAATATTTAACCTCTGATTCTGAATAACTGTACCTTTCAATTTTAAGCAGATAAAGGTAAACATTTCGTAATTGTTTATTGGTGACTAATGTTGCTATCTAATCGAATTTTGTCATTTTCAGAACTTTGCAGCGCCATCGTTTGATGACAAAATCCTAGAAGTGGTTGCTGTCTATGGTGTTACACACATGGCCATGTCTCGCTTGATCAGTGTGCAACACCATAGAATTGCACAGGTAGGGATATTTTCTGTCTCTCAAGTGTAGACTGTGTATTTGCATTGTACCAAGGCTGTTTCATCAGCCATAATGTTCAGCTGTTGAAGTGTGAATGTGGAAAAAAGGAGCAAGAAACATTCACAAAAGATGTCTTGAGGAAAAGAGTTACCTGGAAGGAAGCATACTATGGACTCATGGTCACCACACTGTGGCACTCATGGTGCAGTGAAATGATAAAACAAGTGCATATAGTTTCATAAATATCAAACAAATTAATGACAGATAAGTGATAATTTTAAAGAAGTTTTCAGGTTGTTAAATTATGGTTATTATTTTTATTTCAGTGTCGAGTTCTGAAGCTGACAATCCTAGGTGACGAAGGCTTACCAATTCAGGTTGACGGGGAAGCGTGGATTCAGCCGCCGGGTTTCATCAAGATTGTTCACAAAAACCGAGCACAGATGTTGATCAGGGATCGAGTGAGTAGTAGAGGATATATTGAAGATAATTTTTCATTACATATATGTGTGTCCATCCCATTGACTCCATGTATGATCTTGCAATGTTGATATTGTCTAGGTCATGGGGAACCCTCAACTTGCAATATTTTCATGAGTGACTGACACTATCACCCCTGTTTGCCACTAAGTTGGTTCATCCCCACGCCATTGAAAACAATAAAATTCCACCACAGCTGAGTGGTGCCTGGGTTAGTTTAACTTAAACTAACAAAAAATGATAATAGTAGTGGCAATGTATTCAGATATTGTGTATACCAATGTATTCAACACTTCTTTCCATACATACACAAGCAAAAATAAACTTATGAGTGCAATGACACTTTAGACTCTAACATACATGTACCAAAACTTCTCTAATCAGTACATCTGTATATGAAGGACTGATCTCCTTATGCTAAATTTCTCTCACTAGGCATTTGAAACAACTCTGAAAATCTGGGCAGACAAGCAGAAAGTTGAAAAGGGCAAGTCGGTGCAACTGCAGCCAATCACAGATGAAGAAGCTAACATTCTTACACCATTCTCAGAAGCCTCTGCTGCACTCATAAGAAGGTGAGCATTTGTTATGTTACCATCCCTCTTCTTAAGAATAGACTCATCCAAAGCAAAGAGTAATACGATTATATCAACAATTGTGGGGGTAATAGCTTTAAAATTTGTACTTAAAACAGTTCAATTAGAAGGACACTATTTCCTGTGGAGCCTGTAGGCAAGCCTTTTGGTACATATTTCAAAAGCTTCTAGCAATGAGAGCCCTCAGTGTTAACCTTTGTATGATTCTTTCTTTATTTTCCATCAAGTGTGAAGATTGCCACTATCAGCCACAGCACAGTGGAGCAGGAGCTGTCTCCTTTCGCGTCATCAGCATCAAACAGCCTTGATGTACTCTTCCCTGGAGGGAAAATAGCTGAGGTATGATATTTTGGTATTCTACAACGTCTTTGAAACAACAACATCATCAGGACGGCCAGTACATCATAACCCTTTCATCCCATTTCCCTTTCTAGAGGTCCAACTTTACCATGGAATACAATAGAATTGGTTTAAACCATGGTGTTGAAAGGGTTTAATCCCTATCACCACCATGATTTAGATCAAAGCCATGCTTATCAATGGTGATTGTGGCTATAACATTTAATTTTCATTGTTTTTGTTTCGTTTGTCATTTCTATGTTTATGTTCTAGCCTCCAAAGTGTGTTGAAACACCATGTAAATTGCACTGTTATAGTTTAGGTTTAAATTCTAGTCCAGACCAGAATTAACTCATCAGCAATAACAATACCGTTTACACATGTCCTTACTGAGTTGACTAGTAAGTCACCATGTGTGGCGCTGTATTTGATATTAAAACCAAAAATGGTAAAAAAGGCCATAAAAAGTTAAAGCTAATGCCCTTAAAGGGTCTTTGCAGGTGAAAGGTCACATCTGCAGTGGATACGTCCTGTAAGTCCATTCACAACATCAAATTCTTAAATTTTTCAAATCCTCAGATTTGTCACACAACCTTTTCAAAATGAAAGCTATTTCCTTGAAAATTTATCAACACAGAATATTCTTTTTTCATGAGAAATGTGTCATATGATTACGTTTACAGGGAGCCAATCGCAAGAATGTGATTGATTTCATCAACAGTATCAGGACATTACACCAAGAGACAGCTGTGTTTTTAAACACCAAGTCATACAACTTGGTAAGTTATTCTGCATCTGTATATCTATTATGTCTGTGCTGTAGTGTCTGATATCAAGTTGTGCTTTTCACTTTCTTTAATCAGAATACCTCCACAGAACAAAATTCATGATCGGCGGTGAAGGCTGATGGAAGGTACATTTTCTCACCCATGAAAATTTCGACAAATTATAAACAAAGTGAATGACCTGTAACCCCCATTTATGCTCATTTAGGTCCAATATCATCACTGTTTAGCAGCAGCTGTTGTATAGGGCACAACTGGCCTTGCTCCCTGATTTACTGTTTGTGTTTCTCATACTCAGGATGTCAGTTTGCGGGAGGAGTTGGACGAGAAACTGACCGCAGCTTTGCAGAATGTGGACACAGAATTGAGGAAGGTGGTCAATATTGAAGGTGTCTCCTACGATGATGAGGTAAGTGTATACCGTAATAAGTTGCCCAGGAGCGACTTGGTTCCTATCTTGTTCAAGTTCAAGGGTTCAGAAAAGCAGGAAGAATTTAAAAAGATGCCAACATTGCCAAATTTTAGTTTTGATGCTACAATAGTACAGGTAAAAACCTTTTTTTCAACCCTTCCTATTTCTATATTGGAACAGGCTGAGCAGAAGAGAAAGGGTGCAAAGTCAAAGACACAGAGCGCCCCCAAGGTCAAGAAACTATCTAAGAAAGATTTGAAGGAGCTGGAGAAGAAATATGCTGCTGTACAAGCAGGTAACAATCACTTTGGATATTAATATCATATATAAATACTTTTCATTTTCTTTCAAACAAAAATTACTCAAGCAAAACTGTAAAACTAATGAAAATAATATGATATTGTTCATTTTCAAATACTTTGTCCTCACAACAAAGTCATGACAGACTTAGATATTATATCAATCGCATAGTTAATAAACTGACAGCTTCTTTGAAAATTATGTATGAAAACATCTTCTCTCTGTTTTTGACACCACAGCTGAGTATGGTCAAGAAGTCGTTAACAGAGCAGGTAGGTTATCCTTCATTGACGCTATGAAGAACTCATATCTGTAAGGATAAACTGCAGGAATGGCATCATTCAGATATGCTCAAATGATGATGAAATTAGTATATTTAAATTGTACCTATTTTGGCAGTAGGTCTATGGATTCCAGGTGCTTCAACAAACTCTGCACCTTTGTTATTGCAATATATCACAAACAAAGACACATCGATGTATGCGCACAATATGCCTTGTCTTCCGACTTTCCTTTGGGAGGCTTTGTGTCATGTCAAAAATAGGAAATTCTTTTAAATCATTCACTTTCAAAGAGCTGGCTTTTGCATTTGTACCTCCTGTTTTAATTCCTGGGAACACTTCATTCAATTCAGGTACGGTGAAGACATGGGGCACTGAGGAAGTAGCCGGCTGGCTGGACAGTCTCTCCCTGGGGGAATACAAAGAAAACTTCATCAAGCACGACGTCAGGGGGTCAGAGTTACTCATCCTGGAACGAAGGGATTTGAAGGTTGGTATTCTCAGTTGTGAATCAGAAAACATAGAGCTAACACAGGGATGGCAGCGGTTTTGAACTTTAAATATCAATAAATGTTGGGTACCTTGGTTCTCTACTATCAAAATTTGAATTGTGGCCCCTGATTTTTCTTCTTGATTTGGAATTAGAACGGTTGACTTTTTCTTGGAGAAAGTTTGAGCAAAAGTTTAAGCGTTTCATTTTTGAGGCACATACTACCTCAACATTTATTTTTAAATTACTTGCCCTGCATGTTCAAAATCACAAAAATCTAACCGAAGAGTATTCCTGCACAAAATATGCTGCTTCAGCTTCCTGTCCTAATGTATGTCATTTACACATTCAAATTTGGGCAGTCCAAGATAAAGTGCTTTGCATTTCAAACTCTTGAAACAAGTCTTTTGCTTAATTATTTTCAGGAACTTGGCATTTCCAAAGTCGGACACATCAAAAGAATTCTGCAGAGCATCAAAGAAATGCACACGCAAGAGAGATTGGCCATATATTTGAGAAACCCACCAAGTCCTTGAACGAGGATGGACCACAATTTACAGTCTTTGGAAGAGGATGGATGTGTGTCGCTTGATCGATGTCTTCCTTTAAGGTCGAAAACGGTTTGTACAATGGATGCTGTGAAAAGACTGAGGAAGAGGACATGAGGAGGCAGAATATTTTTCACAACTTATTGATGAGAATGTTATGTTGTGGTGATTAACACAATGGTGTTGGAACAACAGAAGTCAGGATGGTTCAAAATTTCTGACAGAAGAACTTAACAGAATTTCCCAATTCTACTAATGGACTGTCCACAGATTTTAAGATAATGTAAGACATCTGATGGATGAACGAGTTAAAGTTCTCAAGACAAAATGCTTACTTTTCAAAACTTGCACATTATGTCTTTCAATTTCAACCAAAAAAATTCTCCTTTTTCCTAAGCTCAGAGTCATTTTTTACCAAATTTCAGAAAAAAAATGTGTTTTTTGAGACTTTTTTCACAAAATCTTTCCACATTACAGTGTAAGTTATTATCAACTTTTTACATTACTATCTCTTTCACAAATTTCAAGAAATGCTACTTTCTAGATGTTTCAAACTACAAGCCTTGAAAAATAAATGTGTGTTTGCAAACTTTTTTTTTTATTCTTTTGAAAAGAATCATGAACAAATTTTTCAAGATTTTATTACCTTGTAACATGCAAAGTTTTGTACATATATATATACAGCCACAGGTTGCCAATCTACCCAGCTTGAACTGTACTCATGTTTTTTTTCTCAATTGAAAGGTGACCCAGCCCTTTGCATTTGTCGTCTTGTTGTCAAACTAGGCTGTTGACAGCTCCTTGTGCCATTTCAACATTTTTTCACTAACTAAGACTTGAAAATAACGGAGCATGTCCATGGCCCAAGCCATACAGTCAGCCTTTTTGCACTGAAATGGTCCTAACAACACTTGCCTGTGACACAATACCTCCTGAGTGCAAGAGTTTCACACTGCACTTGGCCACAACCTACCGTACTGTTGGCATGTCCACTGCAGTTTGAACACAACCTTTAAGTCCATCTGAACGTGATCACACTTGTTGAGAGTTGTTTACTTCGCAGTAAAAAGTCATAGAGATTGTACTTTAGAACTGTTGATAACAAACAGTGGCAGGTGATTGCACACAACAAAGTACATGGCCACTCTTCAGGATTGTGTTACCTCCAATTGGTTACTTTCTCCAGGCTTCTGTCAGTAATTTTTAATATATAAAGACTTTATATTCAATCTTTCTGGTTGCAACATTCACCATTATGTCACATGTCAAGCACATGGCAAACCTGTTCATGTTTTTTCAAGCATAAAAGATAGCATCAGTGACTAAGATACACTTAATTAAAAACTTGAAAAAGTTTTGCAGACACGATAGAAAAAATTTATTAGTTTTCAACGTTCAACCTTGACCTTACATACGGATAATGTTTGTCTTTCACTGTATTTTTTTTTAATACAAAAAAAAATTTAAAAAAATACTGTGAAAGACAAACGTTATCTTTATGTTGTGCTGTCAGCAAATCAAGTGATTTGTAGAAATAGAACAGCTTCAGAAACAAATTCCTAAAGCAGTTATAGTTATTTTGATAACATTCAGATCAATTTCAGAGTTCCAACTGTGCTTGAAATGCAATGTTTGTTAAATTTTCTGTAAAACTAACAAAAAAAGCACAAGAAACTGCCAACAGTCTGAGGCAAATGTGCAAAACTCCTTTGGGATGTGATTATACATGATTTTTTACAGCCAGCAAAATTGCCAGACTTAAGATAACAGGGGCTGCAGAGGGGGTCCAACCACTATCAGGGCTGACCTAGGTCATCACCAAGGTCATTAAAGTCATCACCATGCCCACCATTAGTTCTCTCGAAATCCAATAATAAACACAATATTCAGTATACATTCCTGCTGGGTAGATTTGGCTTTAATGGCCTATAAGCACGTGGATGATACGATTTTCTCAACCTATATGTTTTGTTCAGTGAGTGTTTTTCTGTGTATGAAACTAACTGTGATGATCACGATTTATCACCTTTTTATCAAATTGCACAACCGTAGCCGCACAAAGGCACACAGTCTTTCTCAGCTGTTATCTTTGTGTAGTGTGACTTGGTGTGCTTGGTATCTCTGGTGAGCTTTATTTCCAAGAGGACAAAATACAGTCAGTACGGTGGATTTACCCGTACTGGAATGAAAATGGCACAAATACAATTGCTCGGTAGAATGACCTCTGGCACGGAGGATTTACATCAGCCTGTAATATGATTAAAGGTTCTCTACATTGGTCAATACATCTTGATGTTCAGTAATTTCAGAAACTTTCAGAAACTTTCAGAAACACACAAACATCTAATTTTCTTGCTTTTCAAGAAAATCTCACAACTGTAAATATGTTCCCAATGTTTTCAGCAGAAATCTATAGAATCTTTATAGAATCCATCTAAAATCTATACAGAATCTATAGAAAACCTATATATGGTTTCACATAGAATGTATAGATAGAGAATATATTTTTTCTGAAATAAAAACCAGTTTATCTCAGTGGTCTCCCTGCAGAAAAGGGCAATAAAAAGTTGTTCACCACACAAGTGATCATAAAAATAGTTGAAAGGTGGTAGAATTGCAATAAGTCACACATTCTATGACACTGAAGGTTCTGTATTCTTTCGAGACATTGCTGCTGCTGCTGGGAATTTTCACACTTTTACAATCTATCTGTCAGGCTTAAGTATGTACAGTGGTGCTTGATTGCTGTTTTTCCCCTCAACTTATTGCATTTTTGGCAGAAATTACAGTTTTCAGCAAGTGTTTCCTTTTTGAAACTTGTCAAGCACATTTTTCACGAGTTTTCTGAAGTATGTACAAATGGTGCCGTTGAGGGCGCTGTCAGCACAGGCAGCGTTGAAAGTTATTCCTTGATTCTGTGTTGAATATATTTGAGATCTCATTTGAGAAACTGCAAACTGCCGTTGTCCATTTGCATGACATTTTTATTCATCTTTAAGACCGACAAAAAATTTAAAACCTTGCTACTATGAAGATTTATCATGTTTTCACCTTTAACCTTTGCCACTTTCAGAGTGAAATTATCATCTTTGAATTTTCATAGTAAAATTGCACAGTAGCGTGGTTATTGTTTTGAAGTTTTATGAATTGAAAGCAAGTGAGCTTATTCTACGATATTTCATATCAATTGTCAAAGACTTGGAGTCACTTTTAATGGGGACTCATGTTGTAAACTTATTCTTTAGCTGTTATTCACCTTTGACCCCAGTTGTAATTGTGACCTCTAAATTTATGCATTTACAATAACATGCATACCCTTTTCAGGACACTTCCAACATCTCTCAGAGATATTGTCAAAATTTATCATGTGTGATTCACCAAATCAAGCTGATTTTGATCACCTTGCCCACCCCTCTTGAGTGCCTGCAAGTTACATGAGGGCCCAATATAGTTGTGTGGGCCATCGGACTATACCATTGGAGGAGTAAGGGGTGGTATGCTTGAAACTACACCAACCCGAATGAGCTAACCATAGCAAATATGTATGTGTGCTTACCTATAACCAGTGGACCAAATTTTTATGTGAATTTTTACAGAGAAAACTTGCTACAACCTACAACCTGCATTGTGCCTGTGGAAATCAGTTTAAAATCTGAAAAAGGACTTCTTTTCAGAACAAAGCTACAATTAACCAATAAGAGTTTGGTTTTCTTGTTGAGAAATCTCACACAGTGAAATATTCATAAACTATCATCTCAAGAAAACAGGAATACACTCAGACCTTTTGATGCCTTGAAAAAATATACCATGAAATAGCTAATGAAAAGTTACCTGTGATTCGTTGATTGTCACACATTACCTATATTTATCACGCATTCGGCCAATCAGGAGAAGTGTAATATGTTATGGTTTGTATAGCATTGCAGACAGTTAGGTGACTAAACATTATGTAAGTGGCTCTCTCTGATTGGTTATTCCTTACCTTTGAGGTGTTCTTCAACCAATCAGTATCAGGGTTTCTAAGTTCATCATGTCAACTCCCTACTGATGGAAGTTTATATTTCTTTTATAATGAGAAATCAGGTATCTCTCACATTTTATTCATCTTTCAAATGCTGGTTTCATTTTTTACTTTGTACACGCTGAATTAGATGTAACGATGCAACGAATTGCCCCGTTTTGTTACAACAAATTTCTCATGTAAAAACAACATTTTGTACAGGGTATTCACATGTATGTTACTCATATATATTGTCAAATTACCTTCAAATTACTTTTATGAAAGAAAAAGAAAAATATTTTCCACATGTGTGTCATTGCTTGAGCTACATTTTTTCAATCTTTCATCGGGCTTGAAACCCCAAATTATTCTATACATCATACTATCCTTATGCACTTTCATGGAATCCGAAACTTTAACCCTTTCACCACCATGGTCCAAGTCCATTGTTATCAATGGTGACTGTGGACCTGTGTACAGGGAATTGGGGGTGAACAGGTTAAAAGGCTCTCTCCACATCAATTTTTTTTTAATGATATTCGTGGGTTTTGCATAACTCCACCTCTGAAGTTAAGGGTGCTTTACACACACTGCCCCAACCCTATTGGCTGAGGCAAAACAAAAGACACTATTATGCACAAAGGCTCCCTAACTTACCACTGATACATGTGTAATTTACATAATAACTGTTAAACCTTTCATGAGAAATCACAGATCAACAGATGTTCCACGTCATTTTTTTTCTAATTTATTGATAAAAAATCTGCAAAGACTGCAGAAACAGCAGAGTTCTTATTTTTACTCTTCTATACCAAGAAATATTCCTCTCTTGTACAGTCTTTATTGAAAATATTTGCAATAAAAGTCTTCATTTTGCTTCAAATATAGTCTGTGGTCTGTATATTTATTATTTTCAACCAATGAGATTCTAACAGTGCTGTGTCTGTGACACAAAGTTATGTGGCAGCCATATTGGATCAGACAAAGAAACAAATTGACTTTCTCTGGCATAGTACAGTGTACTTATTGTATCAAAATACAAAGTCTTCTACTGAAGCTTTCCGGATTTAACAGTTTTGCTCACACACTCTGATAGAGACACAAAATACTCTCAAGCACCCTAGGGTGTTTGATTATCTATCTTGGTGCCACAAATTGGAATTTTTTTGAAAACATATTTAAGAGCTTTCTTGTGTAAAGCTTCAAGCCTAGACAATGGATTCACAGCCTCTTCACTCCACACCTAGTACAAAAACACACAACAAAGTCGATCCTTGAGCAAAAAAGAGTGAATTTATTTTGCATCTGTTGACAGATCACAACCATATTGTAGATCTTGATCACGATAAAAAATATACATGTTCAAAATTCACAGAATTGAAAATCTGAAGATCCTCCGAGAAACTATACAATTGCATATTTTACACCAAAAGTTATTTTGACACAATTTCTAAGAAATTCGTATCACAAGACAGCGCTTAAAAATGTTCAGTATGTGTAAATTTAGGAAAAAAGCTCTGGACATGAAGCTAGATTCATGCTTGTGTACCATTCTAACTTTGTCCAAACCTTTTATATTCTTTACTGTTACAAAGAACCATGAGAGATATAGCATTGATCTCTCAGGGATGGATATTTTTTCAAGCTGTACTGCAAATCCCTGTCTCGACATAATCTGTACAATTAGCCATATGAAATCCATGGCAATTAACATTTGAGTGCTGTAATTTTTCCCACCAAAATTCTAGTACAACGTTTTATAATATTTTGATTTTTTTCTACACTTTTTTGATAATTTTTGACTAAATTGACATTACTCTTCAGTGACTACAATTTTTGAACAAAATTTTGGAAAAAATGAAAAAATTTTCAGGATTTGAAAAGAAAATTTTCTGGGTTATATTTTGGACAGTCGATAAAAATTGACTTTGGCACTCAAAAGGTTAATGTGGTTACATTCCAAACTACAGACCAGACATTGAAAATATAACCAGTTTGCTGAAAAATAATTCAAATTCCTGTACACATTACCCTGTTTCTGTTTTGGACCAAAATGTTCAAAAGGCACTTGTACCTGGTTCCTGTTGCCACTTCAAGCTGTGTGTATATGAAATCCACCTACCATCAACAAATTTTAAATTCTTTATCATTATACCGGCAACAAATCACTATAGTAACTATGCACAAATTGTGCCAGCCTCTTGAAATGATGAAAAAAGAATGACAAAACATTAGAACCAGAAGAGCTTTGTCAGCAAAAATGAAGTTGCACCTTCAGAAAGCTGGGCCAAACCTTCTTTATGAAAAAAAACTGGGTTTCCACAGGGGGTCTCTCATAGCTTTTTGAAGCAACTGGATCCCCTAGGACTATGTTAATTTGTAAAACTGTCCAGTGTGGCCCAATCTGCTTCAGTGTTGCCAAAGTGAAAACGCTGTGAGCTAATTTCCATTCACAGTAAAAACATTAAAATTGCTAAAAGAAATTATTATGAAAGGCTAACATTCAGTATTGCTGTGATTATATTCACCTTCTGGTATGAATTTCCAAGAATCACCACCACCCATGCATTTTTTTGGTGATAGCTATAGTGTTCATCTGACCAACGTGTTGTAAGGCTTGGTCATGTTGTGGTACATGTCACCATCAAATAGCATACAGTTTGGCATAAGAGTGTGTCTACACAGACAAAAATACACTGATCAGAAATATTTTTCATAATTCCTCTGGCCTCAAAAATACAAGCGTATGGGCAAAGTTACAAAACAAATATGTGTTAGCTCTTGTGTCAATGGAAATATTGTCATATCGCAATAAAACTTTGGCACAATTTGAAAACTGATCCACATGCAACAAAATTTTGACTTTTAGGTTTGTAGATTTTACTTTGTCGTTATTATATAATACTTAACTTAAATAAAATACTGAAATTAAAGTTTGTGAACTGAAACCAGTAGGTATGCATATTGTCGCATATGTAAATATTTCTATGGACAACACTCTCTCATTGGTTAGAATAACAGTGGTACTGACAAAACTGGCCAGTCACAGAGCTGTTTATATGAACAAAAACCCAAAAGAACAATTTGCAAACATATAACAAAAATTTTAGTTTTGCATCTCCAATGTTGGTATCTAAATATATATGATTTCATTTTCCAAAACAGGCGGTGAAAGCTCCACATTTCTGTGCTATTTCTGACCAGGCTGATCAAAAATGTCAGTGGTTCACTTCAGTTTTGATACATTACAGTATTCTACATAAAAAGATGAAATTACTATCAGTTTTGGACAAACATATATGATGTGATGTCACAAAAGTTGAAAATTGTGTTGCCTATTTAAAAATAGCACACTGTATTTGGACATAATGAAAATACTTTATAACTTCCCAGGCGATAACAGGGAAATATTCTGAAAAAAAATACTCCAATCAGATTACTACAAAACATTCACTGAGCTTACTCTGTTTTGTTCTAATGTTGACCTTTTGACCTTTTGACCCCTGAAAATTGAACAAGTCATCGTTGATGACACAGCCCCCACTTGTTAATGGGTGCTTTGATTACAGGTCCTCAGAGACGATAGAGTCCTCTTCATTAGGTCTGTGATAAAAATACTTTTGAATAAATTCGCTTGATACATGTCTGAGTTGAAGTTCAGGACATAAAAAAATCGTAATAAAATGGCCACATGGTGGCCATAATGGATCGAATTACAAAACAAATCAATGTGCATATGTATGACATACGGTAGGTCAATGTCCTTGTACCAACTTTGATTAAAATTGGTTGAAATATGCCTGAGTTAGGGCTTTGTACATGAAAAAATCATAACAAAATGGCCGCACAGCAGCCATATTGGATCGTATCACAAAACAAATTAACATGCATATGTATGACATTGGTCAATCTCCTTGTACCAACTTTGAATAAATTTGCTTGATACATGTCTGAGTTATGGTTCTGGACATGAAAAAACGTAATAAAATGGCCACACGGCGGCCATATTGGATCATATCACAAAACAAGTCAATGTGCATGTGTATGACATAGGTTGATGTCCTTGTACCAACTTTGAATAAAATTGGTTGAGATATGCCTGAGTTATGGCTCTGTACATGAAAAAATCGTAACAAAATGGCCGCCTGGCGGCCATATTGGATCGTATCACAAAAAAAATTGATGTGCATAGCTATGACATTGGTCAATGTCCTTGTACCAACTTTGAATAAATTCAGTTGAAACATGCCTGAATTATGGCTCTGTACATGAAAAAATCGTAACAAAATGGCCGCACGGCGGCCATATTGGATCGTATCACAAAAATAATTGACGTGCATATCTATGACATTGGTCAATGTCCTTGTACCAACTTTGAATAAATTCAGTTGAAACATGCCTGAATTATGGCTCTGTACATGAAAAAATCGTAATAAAATGGCCGCCTGGCAGCCATATTGGATCGTATCACAAAACAAATCGACGTGCATCTGTATGACATATGAAGTAATCCTTGTACCAAGTTTGAATGAAATCGCTTCGGGCATCTCTGAGATATCTGCGTGAACGGACGCACGCACGCACGGACGGACGCACGCACGCACGCACACACGCACGGACACGACCAAACCTATAAGTCCCCCCGGACGGTGTCCGTGGGGACTAACAAGACTACAGGCCAGCCATTTAGTCCCTCCAGGACTGTGGACTAGCAAATTTCTCTGACCCTGAAAATTTTATACCATTTGATATGTACAAATATGGCAAATTTTTTAATAATATTGTAGCAATTACAGAACAACAATACATACATGACCTAGCAATGTATATACACAGCATTAGGAAATTTCTGGAATATTTTATGTTATTAAGAATACACCATATACTGATGTAACAAATCTTTGACTGATTTTACAAATTTCAAAATTTACAAAAATATCTGCCATAATACTTTTAATTGAGACAGCATTGTACATTCAGAAAAGTAGAAAAGAGAAAACAGTAATTTCATTTTGTAATACTTTATTAGAAATTGCAAATGTAAATTTGTGATGAATGTAATACATAATCCACTTAAACTGAGTTTCTCATGATATGCTTTAAGTGTGCCGGAAAAATTTAGCATTTTCTGAAAAATATTACCTCACACAGCAATATTTGCACATGCTATCCAATCAAATATGCACTTTGAAATTCAAACATCCATATTTTACAGACAACATGACTCTACTGCTGCAGTCCACCTATTGGAATATCTGTTTCATCTCATTTCCTGATCAAGAGCAAGCCTGACTCTGATTGGCTTATGTTTGTATCACATGATAACAAAAAAATCAATTTACTGTACAGCAAATATGCCACATTTATATAAAAGATCTATCAAAATAGCTGTGATGCCAAGTTTTGATCAACTTGAGTTCTTTTCCAGTAATCAAATATGTCAATTTAATATTTGTGAAACTGACAGATATTCAACATTTTGCAAGCTACAAGTCATGTCATCTTTCCATAAAACCTTTCTAGTCATTTTTCAGTATCATTCCAAATCTAAAAATACTGAAAAAATATCATAATTCCAATTTTGTGATCATTGAAAATACCAAAAAGGCACAATTTTGACTCATGAAAACAGAGAGGCCACTTATGTGAATGCTATGAATGTAATACTCAGTTGAGTTGTATAGTCATGACAAGTAGAACTAGAAATTTAAAATTCATTGTTAATAAAACTGTATATAAATAGCTTAAGTATTTGCTTAATTACTTTTCAGTGCAAACTTAAGTTGCAAATTAGCCCATTGCAAAGCTGCTGTGTTGTAAATATTCTTAGGTTTCAGCGAAAATGTGTTGCCTACATTATTTTTTTTTCTCAACCTCTTGACCTATAACAAAACCCACCCACGTTCTACCCTAATCTATGAATCCTTAAATGTTTTCGAACTTGTGAAATTTCCCATAAAAGCTATATTGCTTTGTGACCTGAATATCTTCTTCGGCACAGCGCTTGCAGAGTTTAAAGTGATGTACATTTACGCCTGTGAGGATATTTGATGATTTTGGCCATATAGAAATCTAACTTCAACACCATTCCATTCTTTCACATATTTCCATAACAGAGTGACCAAGAGAAATCAGGAGCATCCCCCTGTGATTTCAGAAAACTTCCAAAACTAGATAATTCTGTGATTAAATTTGTCGTATAGTAGACCGGGGCTTTTGCTAAAATTTGGTAGACGATGTAAATGGTTCAGCAACATTAGTGCTATTACTACTGTACTCTGATAGGACTGTATTGCCCTTTGACCCCTGTAACCTTGGCAATGCTCTCAGAATGTGCCTTGGGGACTGATAGTCAGACTCAAATGTTTACAATACTCTCTAGGTCTACCATGTTTCTGGATGGGGGGCAGGGGGGGGCTCATTTTGAAGCTCACTGAGTAATAAAGTTTTGTCTGCTTTATTTTGAGCAAATGGAAAATTTAACGTTTCTCACACAGGCACGGCAGCCATTTTAAATACTGTGTAATTTTCTTCCCTACTAGTCTGGTAGCAAGTTATGCAAGATCACTCCCGATTTCTATTCTTGATTTGGAAAGGGAATGGTTGACAGTAACGGAATGTTTGAGCTAAAGTTTAAGTCATTCAATTTTGAGGTACAAACAACAGTTGTGGAAACCCTCATTGACAATCACAACTTCATACTGCAAGCAATATCTATCAGAAATTGAAATTTCCTCCTCTGTGTTAAGTATGATATGTCTCCTATAGGTTACTAGGAGGAGTGATAAATTGTTTTCATTCAAATCATTAACTATTGAAGTACTTCTCGACTACCTTTTCAACAAAACCACGGACACTTTTGCTATTGTCATGTGTGTATACTAACCTTTGCATTGCCAAAATGGCTTATGGGAAATAGTGTGTGTGTGAATGTTCAGTGATTTCCTAATAAAAAATATAGGAGTTACACCGGGTTTATCTGCCTTTCACGCAAAGCATAACTTAAAATGCTATAACAAAAACTGAACAGTTACAATCATTGAACCAAAGTCTTCACCGATATTACCAATAGTTGTCCTAGAAACCTGTGCCCCTGTCTTCTCAGGCTGTACTGCCAAATATTTGACTGTGCATCAGGAAGGCGCCCTCACTCAATGACTAACACACAACGTATGATTGATGATTCAGGGCGCTCTCTACAACATCAGATGTACTGCACACAGTTTTATCCCCTAACTCTGAAGTTGTGATCTTTTCTTTATGACAATATTACGCTTCCAGGTCGGCATGGCCTTCAATCTAGATGCTTCGTCCGCCTGGCGTTTCTTCTCTGCTTCCAGAGGAGCAGCAGCTTCCTTCTGCTTCTTTTCCTTCTCGATTATCAATTTTTTCTTCCATTCCGGCAGACCTTTGAACCTGGATTCCTCACTCTCCTTGGCAGCTTCTTGCTGTTGACAATGTTGCTGTGAAAACAAAAGTGGAAACAGATGAGTTACTGTCTGCCCTTAAAGTGAAATTCATATTCGTATATATATTCATAACCAGACAACTTCTTTGATTTGCGAATGAATATGTAAAAATCCTTTCAACACAGGATAATAAAAATTGCTATCTCTGAGTCTTGTTCTCAAGTCTTCAAGGGAACAATTTGCTCACACTTTGACTAATCCTGGTATCCTTTCAAATCAGAAATTTGGAAAAAAAATTATACCACAAGTCCATTTTGGCTGAACACCAATCTGGCTGACTAGCGATTGAAATGTTGTACCGTCCAGCTTAATTTTTTCACATCTCATAAATCGCCTCAACCATAAATGAGATATGTTCTTGGTGAGGGCTTCTTTCTTGAACTTCTCCAGATGCCTAACACTCCAAGTTATGTACCTAATTTTAGTCCTCATCACAAATTCCAGTCGTTTTCCCCTTTACAGTTACTGACAATGCATTCTGACAGTATTGCCTTACTACACACGCATTATACACAGAACAAGATAACGCAAATGGCCGTTCTCACAGTAAAAGCTAACACACACCAGTTAAAATAGTCTGAAACATATGCTTTCAATTACAACTGCTAAATTAAGAAGCCTTTCAGCACTACTGCAATATCTTTATATTTGATTTGCCATAAAAAAAGGCCTGCTCAAGAATTGCAGTTTAAACACCCAATAAAATTACTTTAGACTGAAAAAAGCACTGGGCAACAATATTTTCACCACATAAAAATACATTTTTAACAGAAGAGGATAGTATAATAATTATCATATGACAGTACCTGAGCTTGTGTTCAAACAAATTTACTTGTGATATGGTATATTTTACAGAGATATTTGACAATGATACACCTACAGTGATGCAAGTTTCATGGAAATATATTTTTACGTAAAAGTCATGACTAACCCTTCAGTTATTTTTAGGAAACAATAGTACAGACAAGAGCTGATGAAGACTGCTTGTTTGCAAATTACATTGAGAGTGATGAAGAGAGACAGAAATTTAACACTTTCACCCCCCATTTCAAAGTGTACAGGTCCAGCTTAACTCAGGAAAAAATAGGGTTGCTCTATAGTTTGGTGGTGCATGGGTAAAAGTCAATTCACCCCTATTTTACTTTCATTGGGTTGGGGTGGAGCCATTGTTGTGAGAGAATAAGGAGAAGACAGTAAAGAATCTAGTAGGTGTTACCTCACGGACAACTCTGACCTGTGTTAGTTGGGTGGAAAGGAAGACATGCTGGGATTAGTAAAACATGAAAATTAAAATAGAAGATCGGTGGTTATTTGCATGCATTTTGAAAACATAAAAAATATCCAAAAAAGCACCATAAAAAACTGACAATGTATTGGTTCTGTGTGAAGCCAGACCTTTGCACTCAAGAAGTAATTATACTTACAAAAATCATAACATACAACGTTGCCGGGGTCAATTCACAAAATCCCTTGTTATAGTCAGTATATTGGCTTCGAACTGATCAGAAATTTGTTTTGACATTGGCTGGTTTCAGTCTTATTAAATTTGTCTAATGCATTGTTGAGATCGGCCTATTGACTTGTTTACACTATGATGCATCACGTGTATGGGGTCTTAAAGAACAGTCACTGGTACTGACTGGAAAACCAAGGTATACCTCATTTTCAATGTCTTCATAGTCCTACCTCTAATTCTTTATTTTTTCTGGCAAATAATGCTTTTTTCCATTCCGGCATGTCATCCGTGATTGGGATCTTCTCAATCTTTTTCCCTGGTGGCATATCCATCGCAGCGCCGGTACTATTTATCGTTGAGAACGGCGAGGGTTCTGCACTGGCTGTTGGTGATTTCTTTGGCTTGACAGCGACCGGAGGGGGCACTTTCTTAATTGTGGGTGGTGGTGAGTCTCCCGGTGTTGTGAGTGTCGCGACACTGTCTGGATCGGTTTCTATTTCATCATCAGTACTTTTGCTAAGACTGGTGGAATCTGTGTCCTGCTCACTGCAGCTGCTGTCAGGATCCGTATCAGCCCCTGTCAAAATTTTAAACGAAAAATAAATGTAACTTTTCAGAATACAGTCAGCAATTTGTTCGAGATTACAAGCAAATCTTCGACTTCTTCACCCTTCTTCACTTCCTTAACCCTTTCACCGGCATGGTTTAGCCCAAAGCCATTGTTATCAATGGTAATTGTGGACCTCTTTACAGGAAAAGGGGGATGAATACATTAAAGAATGGAATATTACTCCAGTCAACAAAACGGAATTGAGTTCTATATGCAATGCCACTGTTACAGTAACAGTAGAACTATGGTCTGTATTTCTATTCAGTTGTCTAGCTAGTGCATTACACATTAAGGTAATATGCAACTCAAAAAGCGAAAGACTTAATCTTTTGCTCAATTTTCCTCAAGGAATCTTTCCACCATTCTCTTTATAAATCAAGAATAAAAATTTTGGGTCAACGTGCAAATTTTGGTATTAGAGAAACTTGTTCTTTGTATATATTTGTTATTCAAAATGGCCACCATCCCTGTGTTAACTCAATGGACAAAAATAAGATTTTTGAATTTCAAAAAACTAAGCCAGTGAAAAGTTTTCTTACACCCAGAGCTTTAAAATGAACCCCCGCAAGTGGTATATCAGAAAAAAAATGTAAAAGTTTGAGAGTCTGAATATCTGTCCCTGAGGCAATATTCTACCTTAACATATATAACATGTGGCATTCTGACAAGATTTAGGCAATGAAAGCAACCAACTGCATTTAAAAACTCATGATAATTGTTCAATTCTGTGATTGCTTTCCGCTCACCTTTGCCATGAATTTCTTCAAACATGGGACCATTGCTTCGGCGCAGCTTGATACCCATCTGAATTTCTCGCAGCAAGGCAGACTGTGTATCATTTGCTGGTGGCTTGGAATTATCTGAAATAAGAAATATTAAAACTCCATGAATTAATATTCTTTTATAGATCACCATTGGAGTCTCTTGCGACAATGATTTGGAGAAATTGCCATTTGCTGTGGTGGTATTGTTGGTGTTGCTATGACAACTTGTTCACACGCAAAAATGCTCAGTCTTGGTGGATCGGTTAAAACCCATCTAAAGAAAGCTGCAAAATTCATTGCTCAGTGCCAAATTTGACCCAGCAGAGGGGTTATTTGCGTAGAAATGATATGTATTCAAAAACAAATGCTGAACTCTGTGTACATGTGTACGATGTCAACATCGGTCAGATTCAACAATTACAAACTTTACAAATAAAAGTTACGCTTGCCACCACATTCGTCCTCAGTTTTATTTTCAATATCAGTTGATTTACATTAAAATGTCAGAAGCCATACACTGTAACTTCTGATTTTTTTCGCTTTTTTTTTGTTTTGTATGTGCATTGAAAGTTCTTGGTCTACACCAAAAAGCATATTGAAACGTCTGCTATGTAACTTGTCAACACATCTATACAATGTAAAATGCACTCTTATTGTTTATATTTGAATTCTAGTCCGGACCAGAATTCACTTGTCAACAATAACAATGCAGTCTACACTCACACAGGCTGAGTTGACAAGCTGAATACTGAGCACCTCAACATACTGTGAGGAGTAGAACATGAAACTTTAGTAGGCACTGCACACAAAACTTAGTGAAAAATCAACAAAAGTTACAGTCTGATGAACCTTCATGAGACAAAACATGCAAATTAAAAACGAGAAAACTGTGAAATATCTCTCTCGTTTTTGCATTTTTGTCAGAGACTCAGTGATCAAATTTATTCAACTCTTTGGCAACTTTTTGTTCACCCTTACTTTCAAATCCTGGACTTTTTCGCAGTTTGACACCCATCTGAATTTCTCGCATCACTGCACCCTGTGTATCGCCTTTGGACGTTGTTGCATCGTCTGAATGGGGCAAAAAACAAGGTTGAATTAAGATGATAATTTTAGGTAGTTTTTAGCGTTGCTGTTTACCAACTCATCAAAGATAAATAATCATATTCACCATTTGTGGCGCTACTCACAATAGATGACGAGAAGCGATACAGATGCAATGTTGTACTCTTACAGTACAAGACTTATTTGAATGTGATATGTGGTTATCAAAAATGTTACTTTCAACAGTTCAAATTTTGTACAAAACTTTGATTAGTGCTCAAAAGTTTAGAAGTTTATCAAATAAGTTTTGATGACTTTCATGTGAAATCCATGCACAGAGACATTTTGTCCATTTTTGTGATAAAAAATAGCTTTTCCTGGTACACTTTAATGAACAAAATTGGTATGTGTCTAATTTTACGTACTTGTCTTTTCAGTCTTTTTCAGGGTTACTGCTGTCAAACCAGCCAGCAGTCCACCTGGTTGGGATCCAGATGACGGCGGTGGGGGTGGTGGTCCCGGAGGAGGTGGCGGTGGCGGTGCTGAGGAGATGTACGGGGGAGGGCCTTGACCTGGCGGTGGTGGTGGTGGGGCACCCATTTGACCAGGTGCAGGGGGTGGTGGAGGTGGAGGTGGTGGTGGAGGTGGATTGCCAGGGGGAGGAGGAGGAGCAGAGGTACCAGGAGGAGGTGGGGCAGATGTCGATGGTGGGGGAGGTATGGATGTCATTGTGCTGGCATCAGGTCCAAGTGCACCTGGTATCTGAGAAAAGATATTTTTGGGGGGAGCTGGGGCCGGACAGCTAGGGGGAGGTGGAATGGTGCCCGAGTAGTAAGGTTCGTGTATAATGGCATAGACATCTTCAGGAGACTGGACGCCACTGGTCTTGGCTATTGCTACTGCCTGGGCTCCTCGTGCTGCTGTTGGGTGATAGTCGTAATCTGGTGGAGGCAAGATGGCTGGATCGATCAACTTGGACCTTGGTCGTGCCGGCACTGGTTCATCATCGACTACAGAACTCAACCGAGTTTTTGGGTCTCTCTTTGGAGGAGGTGGTTTGACACGATTGAAACTTGTTCCATGGGTGGCCGCCTGACTTGCAGGGACAAACGCCGGAGCAATTCCTTGTAGTATATCCGGTTGCGAAGTCCATCTCCTTTGAGATTTATCAGTCTGAGTATGTTCATATCTGGATCGTAAATCCGTCATAGGGGCAGCATGTTCGACACTCGGTGGCATCGACTTTCGATTCTCTATTTTTGATGGTGCTCGCGTAGCTGATATGTTTCTACACACTCCAGCTTCAGCCCTAATCATTGATGGCAGACGTGGGAAACTTCCTTGCGATGTGATGACTCCACCGACTGGCACTTCTGGTGGGGGAGGGGGTGGAATGTCTTTATAGCTGCCTTCACGACCCGGAGGAGGGCGTGGAAAGCTTCCTCTTGCTGTAATAACTCCGCCCACTGGTATCTCCGGTGGGGGAGGAGGTGGAATATCTTTGTAGCTGCCCTCACGACCTGGAGGAGGGCGTGGAAAACTCCCCTGGGCAGTTATGACGCCACCAAATGGGATCTCTGGTGGGGGAGGTGGTGGAATATCCTTGTAGCTGCCCTCACGATTTGGGGGAGGGTGTTGTGAGGTCCTTTGAGATGCATGGACACCACCCATAGCATTTTCCGGTGGGGGACGTGATGGGATACCCTTGTCACTGCTTTCACTAGGGCCAGCTGCTCTTGTCGGACTTGGCGGTAATAATGTAGTCAGCAACACCTCCGCTTCCTTTGGTGATGGAGGTGGTCTAATATCACGTATGGATGGTTGGGAGCGAGTCAAGTCACCTTGTTTTGGGATACTAGTGTCATCGTAAATGGCTTTAGTCTGTGTGGTTGCTGACACTGAGTTCAATCTTGGAATGCTGGTTGAATATATGGGTTCCTGTTTATCCTGTACTGCAGTGTTGGAAGACCGGACAATATTCCGTGAGTAAATGTGATCACTTGGGTCAGGTGGCAGGTCGTAGATCCTCTCATCACTTGGGTCAGGTGGTAGGTCGTATATTCTCTCTTCTGCAACTACTGCTGGTTTATCCTTCTTCTGAGACGATTTTCTGTTAGGAAAAATACAGAAAAACAAAAATGAGTTTACTTTGACATCTGTTTTATATCTTACAAACTCCAGCTGAGGATTACCTGAACAGCTGCATGGCCATGTATTAACCCTTTCACTGCCATATTTTGGTACATCTTCGTTGTCTGAAATAGAGTGGATGGAGCTATACACAGGGATGGGGATGTAAGGATCAAGCACCATATTTATCAGTGGTAGCGCTCATACATGTACTTGGGCAATTGTCCATCCACAAAATTTGGATGAAAGTTTCAAATCAAGGTAACATTCTGGTGAACAGCCTGATTTTTCAGGATGACACGATGCGTCATATCTGTTCAATTTCCATTAGCGCTATGCTGAAGTTTCGCGCAACTAATGAAACACATGGGAGTTCAAGCCAACACTTTAGTGTTGCGTTCTTTGAGGTGTTGAAACAAGAAGTGTCATCGTTCTTTCATGACGTCTATCGATGGAAGTATGTTGTTATCCATATTTTTCTTTCTTCATTTGTTGTAAAATACGGGCAGAACTGACGAAACTTCAACAGTGCTCAGTTCACACTATAACACATCTCTGAGGTTACATCTGCATTTGTAATTATCTATATGTAACATTTCAATAAAAGGTGTTCGTTTTAATGTATTCCCCATATTTACCTTGGCAAATATAAAGGAAATTAAGTTACTAATTTTTTAAAAATAATTTTATAAGTGTGTCAATGTCGATAGGCAAAATCTACACACCATTGCATAGCCTTAGCCAGCCAGTTACAGGGACTTTTTTTATCATGTTGGGCAATGGTCCATGCAAACTCCAACCCAACTTTATAAAGAAAATTCCATGCTCAGAACCCCGGCTGCATGGAAAAATATGGAAGGATTACTCTCTACATTGGATTAGGTTGTTTATCTGGTTTTCTGGAGAAAATAATTGCCACACAGGAAATGAGCTATTCCCAGATTCAAGGTCAGTTGAAAAAAAACTGCAAGTGTTGTGACCTTTTAACCAGATGTCTTGACTATAAAAATAACAATTAACAGGGAGCAATGAAACCGAGAATAACTTGATGTCTCTGATGTATTCAAGGCTGAAAGTGTGATATGTCTGGTATCCGAGGGTAATTGGAAAAATACCGCAATTATACGGTGTCGCTCAAATTTGATCAGAATTGGTATATACCAGTATGGGTTACCAATGATCAACAATAAATGTTGTTTCTATCTGTTCAGTGGAGGAAAATTCTATGTTGATGTTATGACAATGATTTCTCCACAGTACAACCAGAAAAACAACAAGAAATATTTAAACCAGAAAAACAGGAATGACAAAAGTAATTAAGGTCTGAAACTTTAGGTACTGGAGGTCAACTTTAGCAACATGCATAGCAGAAACAAGCCCCTCTTAGTTTGAGTATAGACGGTCTTCGCCCCCTCTACTGTCTATGGTTTCATCAGGTCTGTTAATATGTAACAGTTCATAAACAATGACAGGAAATGATTCAAGATCAGTGGGGTTGGCCTGTTTCTTACTGGCCTGCACATTTGCAGGATTTCACTTTTTTCTTACCTCATTTGCACATTTTTGACACTGATGTGTTCATTTGAACAAATTCACATCTCAACCCCTACATCTACCTGTACACCAAATACTGAGACTGTAGCTTTGGCGGTATGGGAGCCTTTGTGTGTGACGGACATACATCCACACATACCCACAAATATACAGACATGTCATCCATGGCCAGAAGTCGGGATTTTTTCATTTTAGACATTTTTACATTTTAGTAGTGCATGTTTGACATGTTAGGTCGGAACTAACGTGACCAAAAAAAGCCAAACTTGCAAACCTATCGTGTATCGTGCAGACCCAACATATCCGCACCTATCGTTTCTAAAATGTCTAACATGTATGTCAAGTTGGAACTAACGTGCCTAAAATGCCAAACGTGCAAACCTATCGTGTATCGTGCAGACCTAACGTTAATAACCTATGTCTAACATGTAGCCTATAGCATTTTAGGGCGTACAAATAAGTCCTATTCTATCATGCCAATCGTGCAAACCTATCGTGTATCGTGCACGTCCAACATGTATCCTATCGTGTATCGTGCAGACCTAACGTGTACGGACCTAAAGTGTCTAAAATGTCAAACGTGCATGTCATTTCAGGTTCTCAACATGAGTCAAGTCTATCATGCCAATCGTGCAAACCTATCGTGTAACGTGCCGACCTGACGTGTACGGACCTAACGTGTCTAAATGCCTATATCATGACTGTACCATTCAACTTATCTGGAGACCCTAAAATGACATTACACGTTAGACATTTTAGACACGTTAGATCCTTACACGTTAGGTATACGCACGATACGCACGATACGATAGGTTTGCATGATTGCCATGATAGCTCTTGACTCAATTGAGACCCTCATTGACATACACGTTTCACATTTTAGACACGTTAGCTCTGTCAACGTTAGGTCGGCACGTTATACGGTATATGTCTTATGATTGCCATGCCATGATACAATTCTACTTATCTTGAACCCTAAAATGACGTACACTTTTGACGTCTTTAGACACAATGTCGAACGTGTATGTCATTTTAGGTTGTCAACATGAGTCAAAATCTAACATGCCAATCGTGCAAACCTATCATGTATCGTGGAAACCTAACGTGTACGGACTAACGTGTCTAAAATGTCTAACGTGTATGTCATTTTAGGTTCACAACATGGGTCAAAATCTATCATGCCAACGTGCAAACCTATCGTGTAACGTGCCGACCTAACGTGTACGGACCTAACGTGTCTAAATGTCTAACGTGTATGTCATTTTAGCTTCTCCACATGAGTCAAAATGGCTATTATGCCAATCGTGCAAACCTATCGTGTATCGTGCACACCTAACGTGTACGGACCTAACGTGTCTAAAATGTCTAACGTGTATGTCATTTTAGGTTCTCCACATGAGTCAAAATTTTTTATGCCAATCGTGCAAACCTATCCTGTATCGTGCAAACCTAACGTGGTCAGCACGTTACACGATAATTTTGCACGATTAGCATGATAGATTTTGTCTCAATAACATCCTAAAATGACATCTACACGTTAGACATTTTAGACACTTTAGCTCCGTAAATCTTAGGTCAGCACCTTATACGATATGTCTCAAGATTCACGTGATGGCCTACAAACACGGTAAGGTCTAACTCTATCATGCCAATCGTGCAAACCTATCGTGTAACGTGCCGACCTAACGTGTCTAAAATGTCTAACGTGCATGTCATTTTAGGTTCACAACATGGGTCAAAATCTAACATGCCAATCGTGCAAACCTATCGTGTAACGTGCCGACCTAACGTGTACGGACCTAACGTGTCTAAAATGTCTAACGTGTATGTCATTTTAGCTTCTCCACATGAGTCAAAATCTATTATGCCAATCGTGCAAACCTATCGTGTATCGTGCACACCTAACGTCTACGGACCTAACGTGTCTAAAATGTCTAACGTGTATGTCATCTAAACATGAGTCAAATCTATCATGCCAATCGTGCAAACCTATCGTGTATCGTGCAAACCTAACGTGTACGGACCTAACGTGTCTAAAATGTCTAACGTGTATGTCATTTTAGGTTCTCCACATGACTCCAATTTCTATCATGCCAATCGTGCAAACCTATCGTGTATCGTGCAAACCTAACGTGTACGGACCTAACGTGTCTAAAATGTCTAACGTGTATGTCATTTTAGGTTTTCAACATCGGTCAAAATCTACCATGCCAATCATGCTAACCTATCGTGTATCGTGCAAACCTAACGTGTACGGACCTAACGTGTCTAAAATGTCTAACGCGCAGACTTTTACAGTGTTTAGTCATGCACGTTTGCCCTACACGTTTGGGTTCTATAATGTACAATGGCATACAACTGCCCATAGCACGATAGCTTCAACAATGTGAAACGTGCATTTTTACCGACTACTGGCCATAGCTCAGACATGCAAATCAGATGCAAATGAACTGATTCAGCTTATACGATAACCTCACATTGGTATACCAAATGTGAGCTAAAAATTAAACTGATGGGAAATTAAAATGTGGCGTTTAAAAAACAGAAAATTGGATTTAACTGGCTTCCAGTCTTGATTTTAAAGTTTTGCAACTTAAGTATAGAAACATGGATGTATGATGATTATCCTATTATACAATTCATGAAATAAGTGTAAAACAAACCATAGATGGAAAGACTGTTAGTGTTAATGTTTACTTTTGATTTGCATTTTTCACAATATGAAACGATTTTCATTTTATAGAGTGCTGTCACTGAAAGGGATACAGGATAAAATCCTGACCAACCACTACTTGTACAAAGCATTATGTGGAATCTGATAAATGTAGAGATGGCAAAAAGATGTGTTTGCCATCTCCTTGATATAGAAGTCAATGTGACTTGATCAAATTTCCTAATGAACTTATTTGATCATAACTGGTTTATTTTTTGACAGACTGTAGTTCAAGCGGTAAGAAAGATAACTACAACACTAAATTATTGCAACAATGGAAACACCATGACGCAATTAAATTTTTATAATCCCAATACAGAGTTTAGAATATTTGATGTGTGTATTCCACCTACATCAATCCCTCACTGAACCATTTGAAATCTGTTATAAAGGGAAAAAACTTCTCATTCTGTGCCCCGAAAACTGGAAAAAGACCATTTCTATTGGACAATGCATACGGTATGAAATATATTTCTATTCCTATGAATTGAACTTGCATGGCTTCCCTGTTCAACAACTACACTTTGGTCAGATCTGCTAAATTTCTCACAGGCAGGTCCCGTGACTGTATTTGAAAAGGCATCCCTAAAGGGTCTGTCTACATCATTTGCAGAAGGTAAAGAAAAGTCTGACTGGTGTTGCTGTGAGTGTGAATTCATTTACACACAGTGCTCACATAATTATGAACCACTGGCTTCTGTACAGACCTCACACGAACACCAAATGAAACCCTATTTCACATATAACCTAAGAAATCCATATGAAAGGTCATGACATGTAACTCACAAGTTGTAGTCGAGAATTCCCACAATGAGCCGCCACCTGACATGTGCCTAGTAACATCAGTCCGTTGTATTGGTGACCAGAACACCGAGCGTGAAAACCAGGGTGCCATATGCACCGAAGTACCAATCAACCTTTATGACACACATGGTGGACAATTGGACACACTCTAGTATTGATTTTAGGCATTGTTCACAGCACCAAACCTAGACAAACCTTTGTTCCACTTCAACTTAATGAAATTTCTTTTTTTTTTCCAAAACGAACTACAACCAACCTCATTCATGATTTGGCAACCAGTTATTGATTTTTTTATCGTAAATTTGTGAATGACAAAGTCTTTCATCAAGTATGCTAGGAAGAGAATTTTTAAGATACTAAAACTTAAGGTAGCTTTTTCATAAAAATTGCAATCGGACATTTCAGAGTAAAATTACATCTTGTTTCATGTTGAAAATACGATTGAAAGGGCAATGCTTAGTTTGTAATTATGACATCATTTCAAACAAAAGGATTATACCACTTTTCCTAAATAGGGAAGTTGCAATGGAGTTGGATGAGCACATTTTACATCATCCCTCTTCGCATGTGAACAGGTCTATACTTTACCACTGAAAATGATGAGTTTGGGTCAAACCATTGCGGTGAAGGGAATGAGCAACCCTACAGCATTATCTGTATTGTGCACCATCTACACATACCAATTTACGGTCAAGATTATACTCTACAACCTTGCCCATCATGTTTTTCCCCTTGACTTGCCTGGTATGTACCTAATATCAAAATCTTTCTCTACCACTTTGATCATTTAATAAAGACAACTACATTACAAAAACTCATATCATGATTTCAAATGTTTCCTCTAAATATTTTTTCATCAAATATCATGTCATTTGCTCATTGTAAAATTTTCATTTTAAACATGAAAGCACACCACCGTAACCTAAATTGTTGTCAAATTGGGCAAAATTACCGGCTAACGCCCGCTCCCTTGATGGTACTCTTAAAACCAAAAACCAGTGATAGTGTTTGTACAGATGCAAACACTGGAGAAATGAACTCTCCAATAAACAACAAACAGTGCCTCAAGGTCAACACAAATCATCTGAATGCATACATGCAAAAAAGTATGCAAGCTATTACGCACACAGATATTGGCCAATCACAGTGTTTTGGAAGAATATTTTGAAAAAGAAAGTCATTTTCAGTGTTGAAGTTCAGTCAAATGAAAAGGATCATATCTTTCTAAACAGTAGAAATCTATTTTGACCATTAAACTGAAACTAGTTCAATTAGAAGTTCATAAATGTATACACACCCCTGTTCAAAATTTATCACACTTTCTTGTGCAGAACTGAATTAATGATCCAGTATTGTTTTGTTTTGACCATCAAAATCAAATTTTTCAAATTGGAATGAAACAAATATTCACAAAAGTGCAATTGAATATCCATCATCTATTCGAGGATCTCTCACCTGATATTTTCTTCTTCCTCCTCAGCGACTTCAATGAGCTGCTTCTCGAGATGTCTGGCGACGTCAAATTCCCCCAAGTATTCCAACTCTTTGAGGAGCGGGGCCTGCCTCTCTTCAATCTCTGCTAGAAACTTGCTGATGAAAACCTGCTGTCTTCTGACGAGGGAACGTCGCCGAGAGAGCTTCCTCCTGCCAATGAACCCCCTGACCACTGTGAGGAAGGAGGAGGGGAAGACAAAAAAAGAACTTATTTGATGATCTCAATACATAATTATGCACATACAAACAAATTTCAAAAAGAAGCCACGCCTGAGAAATTATCAATAATAATTTTAAATGAAAATTTTTTGCCAAATTTTTACATACAAGTACACTGTTCTGATGCTGTAGGGACATTGAGTGGCTTATTGTTGCTACTGCTGCCAGCCAAGCCAGTTTGAATCTACCGGTATCAGGGTAATTTTGACAGAAATGCCAAATAATGAGGAAGATTTCACTGAGAAGACCAAGTTGACAGAAAACAAATATTTGCCACTTGTACAAAAGTATGTAAACTGTCAAAGGAATGGCAAGCATTGTAAGCATGCGACTAGCAATGGAAGAACTTCAACCAAGTTTTGAGGACGTAGTTTTTCAATTTCCATGTGTGGATATAAATATAACAGTGAGAAAATAAAACTGGGTTTGGGTGAACGTCCATCCAAGTTTTGTCAATTTTTAGTTTCATTGAACTAGTTAATTTAATCATAAATCCAGACAAGAAAATTCGGTGAAATACGAAAGTGATGTTTACATACCAGTGCAAGGATTTTCAACTTAAATGTGTATACACAAAAACTAAAAAATTTCTCACATGTTTGCTTCCAGCAAACAAAAGCTGGTCTTTTACCAGAATGACACTTAAATCTAAAACTAAAAGTAAATATTTTACTTTACGTGGCTTATTGACATTGAAACCTATAAATATTTAGCATGCATGTTTCATTTCTGACTTCAGTCAACAGCTTACCTTTTTGGCAGACTACAACCTTCTGCTCTGCGAGGGCGCAAATTAGGTTCAATTTCTCTACATGCCAGTACTTCAAAAACACCTTTGTCCGTCCAATCTGATGAAAACAGGAAGAGATCATTAGTCATCTATATTTTAAGTTTTTGAAATATCTTCCACAGCATACGTCAAGAACATTGAGTCAAGCTTTCTAGTTGTATTAATCAGTATTTGCCTAAGGGAACCGTTCATGATGAATTTATACAAACATACCCCCTAGGATAGTGTTAAATTTTACTGTACTTTACATGGACCCAGTTTTGTTCAGTCTTGCTTCTCTGGGTTTTTTTTTTTGAAATTTTTTCGATCAGAGAAAGGATGAACTCACATGAACCATGTTCATTAAGGTAACATGCACCTCCAAATGGAAAATCTTTTGACTTTTGCTGAATCTGTCTGTATGGAAACTTTACACCACTCCCTTTTGAAATCATGGATTTAAAATCAAGGGTTACCATTCAAAATTTGGAACGATAGAAAAAATTACCCAATGTTTACTGACATTTGAAATTAAAGATTGCCATCATCCCTGTGTCAACATGATGACAAGAGGAAAAATAAACTTTTTGATTTTTCACAAATATCAGATTTTTCACAAATATCAGACGGTGAATTTTCTCTGTGAGCTTCAAAATGAGCCGCCACAAGTGGTAGACCAAAATTGCATGTTTTAAAGTTTGAGAGTCTGGATATCTGCTCTGAGGTGCATCCAACCCTAAACCTGGCCAGCAAGTCAAACATGACGGGGGAAAGGGATATATTCATCGCTCATTCAATATTTGGACTTGAAAATCATACTACAAAATGGGAAAATTTGACGAAGATCATATTATTGAAAATCAAATTTTCTTGATATTTTACAACATAAGCTTTTTTAAAATTGGATGAAATTGCACAGCTGATCATAGATATAAAAAATAAAAGATTTTGAAGTAAAACTGAACAGAGACACCCATATCATAGAAATGCCTCTTGCAAATATTATGCAATAATTTAAACCACCAGAAAATTTTTAAAACATTGCAAAGTTATCATCTTTTTAGTGGGTCTTTTTTCTCTAATATTTCTGACAGATTGATAGATGTATCTTGAAATGTCACAGTTTGACCTGATTCCTTACCTGCCAATCCTTCAGTTTACAATATTTCAATATTGTGATACACATGTCTATATCAGACATCTTTCGACTCCATGGTACCAGACTCAACTTCAAAACTCCATATCTATAAAAAAGAAACAATAAAAAAACAAAAATAAAGAAAAAGCCAGTTTAAATCATGCAAGGATGAATTTAATATTTGTTTGTGTGATTCGAAAAGTGAACACAAAGATGGTCGGAAACAAGAAATGTTGGTTTCAAATACAAAAGTTCCCCAAACTTTTTCAAAATATCAAAATACCGTAAATCCAACAAGTTAATGACCTAAAACTTTACAGGCAAAGGGTAACTCTCCATCAAAACTGCCATCTATCATTAATAAGTCCTGGTTCTTTTGTTTTATTTTTTGCTTACTTTTCTTTTCTTAACTAAAATCTCTTCACTATTGGTGCGCAATAAAGGACAAGCATTATACAAGTAGTCTAGAGAGCTGGCTAGCACTACTTGATGCAATGATAGCAAACCTTTTTTGTTTAATTTAATACTGAGATACTAAATAAGTTGACCGCTAAGGAATTTTTTTGCATAAAAATAACAGCACGACTGTCTTGAACACACTGAAAATTTGTCTTGCCTTCACAGTAATTTCAAAATGCAACCATATTTAATACCTCATTAAAAATTCCTCAAAAGTGATTCTCATTGGGTAGCCTTGTCTTCTTATCTTCGTAGTCTCCAGCACACCTGTGTACCTCAGCTGTGCAATCACATACTCCGGTGTAAATGAGTTGGGTGCCTTGCCAATGCAGGGTTTTATACAACGTATGAAATGCGGTGAAGAGTTTGTCATCTTGTCCATTAACTCTGCCAGAGAGTTCTATCAAGGAAAAGGTGAGTCAAAGTCAAATCTTTGGTCAGTGGAACCTTCACAGGCATATCCATCCATAGATTAATCACTCCCTCTTTTCTTCACATTCCCTCTTTTCATTTCTCTCTCTCTCTCTCTCTCTCTCTCTCTCTCTCCCTCCCTCCCTCCCTCCCTCCCAAATCCCCCAACATCCCTCAAATATTCCTCCCTCCATAATTACCTTAAAGTGAAATGCCACTGTAGATGCTCCTTTCCTCTCAGTTCCAATCACAGGTCTCTCTCTTTTTGTGATATTCTATGGAATAGAGTAAAAAGAAGTGCTTTGGTACGTAACAATGAAAGTTTTCAAGGTATCATACTGCTATTAGCGAAATAATATCTATTGATCTATATATATATATATATATATATATATATATATATATATATATATATATATATATATATATATATATATCAGAATAAACAAAACATCCTGAAAAATCGCTGTTTTTTGCTGCTTTTAATATACACACATAGAAACACAGAGAAACACACACACACACATCCCAACACACTCATCCCCACATACATGATGTAGGCTGGTCATATGATAAAAGCATCATGAAATCTCATCACACCCCAATTTCGAAATGGCTTCACCCTCTTAGATCAAGACAGTCTACAAAGACTCGGCTTCAATGTACAAGTACCTTTGCAGTCTCATTCTGAGACATCCTCTTCTTCCTGAAGAAATCAAAAGGCGACGTCTGAGCGTCTTTCTCACTGGAGGATCTCCTGGACTGCCGCTGACGAGCGCTGGGCGCCAGGGAGCCAGTCCTGGTCAGCCGTGATTGGAACATCTCCCTAATGAGAAGGCTGCTGCTGGCTGCGGTAATTACACCAAGATTACGATATCAGTCAGCTGTACAAGAACTGCATTCATCTTGAAGATGGCCGCTCGGGGCATTTTGAAGCTCAATTATTCAAAATGTCAGCCCAATTACCGGCATCATAATATGTCTCCTTGATCAGGTACAACAACTGCACCAATACTTAATCTTTCCAACTGTGTCAAGAAGCTAAATGCAATTTTTTGAAATTACACTTACTAGCTAAACTGTCTAACCTATAATATGTGCTAAGGAGACATCAGTGTGAAAGAAATCTTGCAGAGAAAATTCTACACAATATTTCATTCTTTGGTGAACAAATTAATGAAAATTGAAAAAATCTTTGCAAAAAAGTTATTTTGAGCAAAACACGCTGTGCTATGTGCAATGCCACCTTAACCCTTTCATCCCCAGTTCCCTGTATACAGGTCCAACTGTACCATAGAAAACAATGGATCTGGGACAAACCATGGTGGTGAAAGGGTTAAGGTTGGATCTATCTCAAGGACGGACTCCAAAGTTTTATGTTACTTTGCTTGCTGGCATGCTGCTTGTATGGACTCTTTCCTTAAGTTTGAGGAGTAAATGAAATTTTCACGATTATGTTTTAATGAATACTAAAAAATTTACTTCAACAGATTTAGATGCACACTGCTACAGAAGCCATTTTGAATGTCACATATTGTTAACCCTTTGAGCACCAAAGTCAACGTTTGTTGCCTATATAAAATGTACCTCAGGCAAATTTTTTAAGATTTTTGATGAAAACCTGTAGCAAATGAAATGTGATGTCCATTTGGTCCAAAATAATAAAAAATTACAGAAAAATTCATAAAAATTGTTAGAATGTTGCACTAAAATTTTGGTGGGAAAAGTTACAGCACTCCAAGGGTTAAACGTCATGTGTTTTGTTTTTTCTGCTACCAAACTGTGAACTGTGACCAAAGATTTTATTTTCCATTTTACAAGAGTATGGCTTGAAGTCTCCTTGACGAAAGATTGAGCAAAATTTTAAATCTCTCAGTTTCAAGGTATATGCATGACTGCATGATGTATCTTTAATCTGAGTACTTTCAGAGTGTTTCATACTGTATATTCTGTAGTCATGATTAACAAAATATTAACATCAACTGAAAACGCTGAAGCAGAAACCAGTTACTTGTGTCTTTGCAATGCAGCACAATCTCCAATTGAACTCTACGCCCAGTGCTAGTTGATGACACTATAGAAACACTTGTATTGATTCAGTGTAGAGTCTGTGACCAAAATATGTGTGCTGAGGTACGAGAAAGAACTTACTTTTCATCGTAAACTGAATGGAATTTGGCAGAGTGTCCCTGTTCTTGTTCAGAACTCCGACCAAGTTGTATGTCACCTTTGGAGAGAAATCAGAACACACACTCTCATTATTTCACCCTTTCAGGCCTAAACCCTATATCTCTGGTAATTTTAAATCACCAGAAAGTCAGGCCGTAAAGGGTTAATATCAATTGGTTATTCATAGATGGACCTATTTCTTATAAAACTGAATGTATTTCATCATACAAATATAGATGAACGAAAATTTCTGCTGAAAGAAACATTAAAATTTCAGTCAGCAATATTACACATTTCGTTTATGTATATGCCACTTCCGCAAACAAAAAATAATATCCAATCATAAAGTGATTAAATAAATATGAACGCCTGTTCATCATGGCTATTTTGATTTTTTCCGTATCTATCATTAATGGAATATCTTTACTCAGCATAAAGAGTGAAACAGTACTCCATATCTGCAACAGCAGACAGAAGAATTACAACTGGAGCCAAATGTATATATTATATAAATTTGACAAAATACAGACATTGCATCTACTGCGAGTGGACAATTTCGCTCAATTTTTTATACCACACAGATTTGATTGTAGCTTATTTATTTCAGACTGCAGATTTGATCGGCATGGATTTTCACTGGTCATTTTGATCATGAAATTTCCTCAGCCTATTTTGATCTGACATTTCTACAGCCACAGACAAGGGGCTGTTGAATGAATTTTTTTTATTTTGATGCATACAAAAGGTAATTATTATTTCCCACGGGAAACAATTATTTTCTGACAAATTTGAAGGGTGATGAAACTCCATCTAATTTCTTCATATCACTGGATAGGTGTGAAAAGATGCAAAAAACAAATTACTGAGTGTAAATATACCTTGAGCCACACGCTTATATCAAAAGCAGAGAACCCTACACCATATGCCATCTAGTCAAATTTTTCAGTCTCAGACAAAACAGCCTCTCATTTGGAGTGCAATTTATTTTTTTCAAAACAAATTTGTGAGCGATAGTCACAAACATGGGAGGAAGAACTTATTGTCGTCAACTTGTTTACAATAATTGCATATCACAAAAAGTAGTCTAAGAGTACCTTGTAGATATCTCTTCTGTGTACAAAGTCAACTTCGGTACACAGGCACAACAACAGTGACTAAATATAAATTTCTAAACCTCTGTTACCATGGCAACAAATCTTGAACCCCGACAGAAATATCTTAATTGGAAGAGAGATGACAATTGTGAGATTATGAAAACATTAAGCAGTAACAGAAAACACCCACCTTGCCGGCGTAGTGCATAATAGCAAATGACACTCCACCATCCTTCGGGGCGAAATAAACTGTGTTTCCTGTCTTTCCTGGCCCGCTGTGGAGTTTAGTTGCCAAGGATTTGTCTGTCGCCTGAGGAAAATGGCTCTCCTCATCCAGTATTGCTAGGATACCACTGTGTCTCTGAAAATCAAAGGACAAGCCTCATAAGGGACTTAGTATCTCTTTAGGATATTTTGCAAGACTTCTGACGTTTGATGAGCCGGTCAGCAAGGCCAAAATAAATTTGTGTCATACCTTTTTCTCTCCTCTATGGCACGTTTAAAATAATCCTAGAACTTCCAGGGAGCAAACTTTAACCAACTTACTTTCCAAATCAAGAAATAGAATCTGGAGGTCACTGTGCAAAATTTGGTACCAGACAAACAAATTAACGACATTTATTTGAAACTCAAAATGGCCGTCATCCCTGCTGTAACTCTATGGGAAAAGATTAAATTTTTGACTTTAACGAAAATAAGCTGGTGAAAACATCACTTACTCCAAGGGCTACAAAATGAGCCCTCCTCAAGCGGTAGTTCAAACATGTATTTAAAAGACTGAAAGTCAAAATATTTGTCTATGAGGCGCATTCTACTTTATATGACCATTGTGAGTCGGAGCCACAGAGAATCAGAGATCTGGTACAGTCTCCATCAGCACCGTTCATAGTCTATACTCTATCAAGCCGAAATCTGACCCGAAAATTATCGACAAACTTGATTGTACAATATCTGTGACATACCCAATATAGCCATCAAACAAGCCCCACCAACTGTCATAGCCCTATGACCAAACATGAGCTAAAAATTTATCATCGAAATATCAAATGTCTGCTTTGGAAATATTTTTGACACATACAAAGAACTTTTATCACAACATACCTGAAGGAAAAGATCCACAATATGCTTGTTGCTTGTGTAGTGAATTTTTTCCAGCCTTATTCCTTCCTTTGTGCATTCTTCTTGCTCCCACTGGAAAATGTGCTGGTTAAAATAGTACTGCAACTGTTCATTAGCAAGGTTTATACAGATCTGATAAAACAAACAAAAATGAGAAAAAAACAGTTGTTAATCTTCTGTGAACTTTACAAGTGTTTCCTCAATGTCTTGTGTACAGCGTTAATATTATCTATTTTGACAAAAATTTTTATTTTTTAAAAATTTGATGATTTTTCATTATCTACCCAAACTGAATATTATTTGAAGTTGTCCATTTGGAAAACGCTTCTCTTGTCCTGAGTATGCATACTATATATACTGTACAAGTACCAAATTTATGAAAAACCATTTAGCACAAACATAGAAATGATATTATTGACAGTTCTGAAATAACACAATTTTTTTAATATTCGAATCCACACAAAAATTCTTATATTCATTACACTATCTTTCTGAAAATATTTGACAAATAACTTTTGCTCTAGATTTGCTTATAGTAATTTTTGTTTGTTCTTGCACATTTTGGGACTTGGCTGCTTGTCCGACTCTTCAACACTCACCTGTTCAAAACTGTTTTTAGAAAAATTCTCAAAACCAAAAATATCAAGAACACCGATCGGCAATGAAGGGCCGCTGTTTTCCAGTGGTTGTAACATCTGATTTATGTTGTTGACGATCCAACCAAACAGACGACCATACAAAGCCTTGGCAAGTGCGTCCCGGCAATCATTAGCCTGTGTTACATTTCGGTCCCTGCGGATAGTTTCACCTATAAATAAGAAATTGCAAATAAAGTGTACATTAGGTGTGATTTCTCCTTATAGCAAGAATTATTTTTCAACAAATTTTCTGCGAAAACTGATAAGCCATCACTTAAAGCATTGACACTCTATTTGTAAACACTTCTACGAAGCTTGACAAAATGTCACTTTTGAAGTACTCCAGATGAGGCAAACTATGTTGATTGTGTTAGTATTCATTTTTTAAATTTTGCATTAACCCTTTGAGCGCCAAAGTCAATTTTTGTTGCCCTTATAAAGTATACCTAAGTCAATTTTTGTCAGATTTTTGCCAAAATTTTGATAGAAAACTGTGGCCAATGAAACGTTGTGTCCATTTTGTCCAAAATTATCAAAAAAATTACAGAAAAGTTCATAAAAATTTGTAAAATGTTGCACTAAAATTTTGATGGGAAAAAATACAGCACTCAAGGGTTTATAATAAAGACTTCATTTCCCTACAGCCATTCATCTGATTTACCGCTACCGACACACTTGGCTTCTTTCAAAGTGCATCAATTATTACATCAATTTTTCACAACAATTAAGGCTTTATATCCTACACGCTTAAGTTACACTACTCAATTTCCTGTGATATAAAATATTCAAATCATCAATGAATAATAAATCAGCAATGAACGACATAGAGAGAGCGAATGAAAAGTCATATCAAGGAGGCCATATGTGCAACAGCCCCCTCAAGTCATAGCATCTCACTGACTGTGACTAACAGTATACTTGTGAGAGAAGTTTGGCCAACTGTGAAAGACACAATCAAGAGAACCTTGATTACTGGAATAAATGAGGACAAATTTATTTTTAAATACCTCTCGTGACATTGAACTCTGACACCAAGGCAGACCCAAGCTCTTCGGCAGGCACTTGTAACATGTCTGCTACTTTCTCAAGGACGTCAAAATTGACCAGTTTGGCAGCCTCTGATGGACCACTGGGCTCAAATTTGATGTCTCCCAGGTGAAGAACTGTAGACAGCGCCCTCATAAGGTGGTCTTCATCCTTCAATGCAAAAATGTCTTTTATATTAAAGTCCCAGTATTTGTAACTTTTAACAATATTTTTCATATTTTTGATTAAAATGACATCCTCAGTATGTGAAAGTAGACCATAATTAATACTGAATCGCATGGTTTGCATGCCCAGCCCGCCTCACGATTAACAGTAAAAGGAGTGAAAAATGACTTCTTGTCCGGACCAGAAGTCAGCTTTGTTGACACACGAAACGAAACGTAATCACACCACCGCGCATGCTCAACCACATCTACGCAAGTTTTACTGTGGCGCGTCCGTAGAAACCATACGCTCTTCGAAAAGGTCTGGTCCATCGAAACTGGAGACTCAGCTAAAAACGCGCGAAAGTTGGGTGAAATACCGGAAAGATATAAATTATAATGTAAGTGTTTACAGATTGTTCCGACTATAATGAGCCGTGCAAACAAACGTCTTGAACAGCTAAACTAACGACGGAGGCAGTCGATTGTAAGCTTCATGCAAGGCACTGCACGTTGTGACCGATGGTACAGAGATCAAGTTTGCTGAATGAATTGAGAGAGAAAAACATATATGAATAAAAATTCAACACTTCACCATTGTAATCATTGAACTAGTCGTTTCTTCCATTATGGATTATAATGAAAATTTCGTTGAAAGTAAATGCTCGGTCTACTCAAACGAAGTTTTGTGTACGGCCAGGCTACGCTGCAGGCAACACAGCCTATCAACTTCGCATATTGTTGCCGTACGGCGTAATTGAAAACGCTCAGAAAGGAAAAATTATATCTTGAATGCAGTACAAAAGTCTTACTTATTAAATTTAAAAGTATTTCAACATAATAATATCGAACGTAACGGGTATCTAATCCTCACAAGGACTACAGTAGTACAACAAGTATCGGCTAGCTGCGATGCGATGGAAGTTCGAACACAAGTGCAAAGTCGTCCCCTGCGCACCCGGCCCGACAGCAAACTAACCTCTTGGTTTGATTCTGTTGTTTAGATTTTTGTATAAAATTCATGATACATATCTGACTTTCACAACTGTACGATTTGCTCAGGCTATAGTCTACAGACGATCGGAGGGAGCTAAGGCAGGCCCCAAATTTGCATGGACAATGCCCGGGACAATTATAGACGCAGCTCCATGAGAAAGTCATTCGCATAAACCTAAATGAAGTGATCAATACAAAACTTTTCAACATCACTGGTTCTGAAAATTTATGATCAACGGTTCTGACCTACGGAATTTACACTGCGACGTTGTTTTTTGTGTGTTTGGCCAGCTACTAGATCTGTAAGGCTGTACTACATGGAGGTAGTAGACTTTACAAGTGCAGCGGGGCCGGGCCGAGATTGGTGTGGGGCCTGCAGCAAGGTAAAATTGACAGCGTCCGTTGCAGAATGCCCGCGTCTATTATCCTTTCTCGTTTGGGAGGAAATTTACCGCTGTATTCAGAATGCCTTTTTACCAGTAAAAAAGCTCAGTAACTGATGCATCAAGAGCCAAGAGTCTGTAAATTTCTTGGCAGTAGCTCCATTGTTTTTTCTAAATTTTCGCTGAGATACAGCCGTGCGTATACTGGTCCCGATCGTTCTGACTCGGCGTTCACAGCTGTTTAGGGAGCCGTCATTATTTACGATCTGGGGGTCGGAGGAATTACATTAGAAACTCCTTAATTTTGAGTCGCACCCCAGCCAACCATGATGACTTTGAGTAACCCCCTCTCTAACAGAAAGTTTTGCTTACCTGAGCCCATGTAATAATATGTAGATATAAAAGGTCACCTAATAAGCAGTCTCCGACCATATAGTATTGTTAAATTTGGAGGAGACTATATAGTATTGTTAAATTTGGATGGGTAGCATGTCATTATGGTATGGTTAAATGTCCAAATGGTTGTTGAACTCAAGTCAAATAAAATATACATTTCTATGATAATATAAAGGATGAATTCACAACAGTTCAGTTTTGTCCTAGATCCTGTGCACTTATAGTGATATCTGTCGAGAACATTTCTCCATGACCCAGCCTCTCCTTCCAACCCTGGTAACGACTGCAGAAAATTACTGTGTGACATCATCATCACCACTGTTGATCCTCATCTTTAATGTCGCTGGTGCCATTGCGTACATGAACAACGATATCATTCTAATCGTCACTACCTTCTCTTTCATAATAAGTATTGCTAGTAGTAGCACCTACTTGTAGTTTTTTGCCTTGTTTCATCTAGTTGATATTTATTTGTACTGTTAGAGTATTTTTCTTTTTATTTAATATGTATCAGAGTAAAATATATATAATCAACTAATCATTATGTCATTGAGGACAGAGTAAGACAAAGAAAAAACATTTTGAGCACCCCTTATAACTTTCAATTTTTGAATGACCCCCAGGTCGTAAATGCTGACGGTTCCCTTACTTGCTGCCAAAGGCCATCGCGTTCACTGCATTCGACAGCCTACCATACATTGCCAAACTATGTTGCTTCGATTTCGCAATCACCTTGCCGCTAAAGCGACAATCAGCAGAAATTTATTACTTCAAGTTACTCAATTTTGATAGCTATTTGCCTACAGAAGTGAGCCAAGTGTATATAGTGTCGTCTTGATTTTACATCGGTACCCGGAGTTCTAAGTGACCGGTGCACTGCCGACTGCAGTTTGAATAATCCGTATATAACGCACACGGTACCAGAATAGAATGTTAGCCTCCTCTGCCAAAGTTCTGTATCCTCTGAAACACAGTAGCAGTATGTATTTGAACGGAGAAGAAAAAAATAAAACCATTCGCAGGTCATTCTGCCAGCGACCATGGGCGATTACCCGGGCAGTGTGGCGTGGCATGGCAAGGCCCCAGGAATGTTGCAGGCTCGATGATGTAATCAGTATCGGCGTTCTCGATCACGTGCACAGCCTACAAATTGTCAACAAACCCGCGCGGCAATCCAACTCGATCGGGCAATATTTAGCGTTTGTATGTCACTACAGGAGCACAAATTTGGCTTATTTCTTTACTGAACAACATTTCACGATGGATGTAAGAGAATAATATGTAATTTCGAACATGAAAAAAGGTTAAAAGTTACAAATACTGGGGCTTTAAAGTGATCTAAGTATAATTTTGGCCAACATTTGTGCATTTCCTTACATAGTTCTCAACTTCGACGTTACTGAAAACCATGGGTTTTTTCCTGTGGTATGGTTAATGTTGAAAATTTCAACAAAACATTTCCACTTGCCTCATTCTATGCCATCTGAGATTGTTGTGCTAGTGTATATCTTATTTTGAAATTAAAACTGAACAGTAGGAAGTCACTTGGCAAAATATCAACTATACAGAAACATTTTCTGTCTTACAGTAACCTCTCTTACTACATACAACGTCCATTTAAGTGTCGTTACCTCATACCACAACTCTTCTCAACGCAACAAGCCAGACTTTTTCTATACACAAGAACAAGTTTCACTCACTGAAAACTGTGAGGCATCTCCTGATGCAAGTTTATGAAGTTACAAGAATTCCAAAGTATAAAGTGGCCAAGGAGAAAAGACTTCCAAAAGTCTTACAAGTAAGTTAGTGGGAAGTCAGTAAATGGTGATGGCTGGAATATCTTGGCAAGTGAACAATGGAAGGTCTCTGAAATAAAAGTGGATAATAACATTATTTAAAAGTTGTCTACTTACATCTCTTGTGAAACCAACAGCTCTCAGACAGTCCCTGATTTCATTGAATTGTTCCCGGTTGGTCTGCGTCACCAGCGCTTTCAAGTTTACGCCGCTGCCGGTTAAATACCTGAAAATGGTGAGATTTGCCGGTCATGATGTGCTCACTCCTTCCTCTCCCAAAGAGATGGAACATTCCAATGTTGTATTAAACAATAGAGCATCATATCTTTTATTGAGAAGAGGGGTAATAATGCAAAAAGCTAACACAGCAAACATCATACAGCCGTCCTTTATAAATGTGACTGATTGAGAGCTGTTCAAGAGAATTTTCAAAATGTAATTTTTGTTTTCAGTTTGCTTTTAAATCGTGGATAAATTTATGCGAATATCATATGCATTAGAGCTTTCATTAGAGTTCAAGTGTAAATTTATCTTGGAGTTAGAGTAACATTTCTGCAATTGCCTACTATGAAACTGCCGTGATAATTCACGAAAAAAAATCCCAGTAAAAATGGCTCACGGAAACCTAGTAACATTTTACAAGCCTACTTCCCTCGGCAAAAACGTTGTCTATGAAACTATATTGTGCAGGATAAATGTAAGCATGAATACACACATGCATCTGCACATACATGTTTGTCTTTGTGTCTGTCTGTACGTGTATACTTCTAGTACACATCTTCCTATGCCTTTGAGCTGTGGCAATGAAACGTTACGGTATGAAGTACTAGTATAAGCCTATAGTAACTGTTCAAAATAGACTTGGCATTCAACTAGGGGGTCTCCAACATTCACACAGAACAACTGACAGCCTGTATAACGGTAGTTTTCACAGTAAGCTAGGGAGATCTGCTATTCCACAGTCACGTTGCAATTTTATTCAAAGTAGGTAATTTGACATAAATGATAGAAGACAGTGTCCTCTAGGCTATATCGGAGAGGCTTTGATCTGTTTCTCGGGTATTGAAATCAAGAAAAGTGATTTCATCATAAATAGGCCATCATTTACAGTCTCTGTCAGTTTTTTCCAAGCTTGGAAAGAACACAATTTACTGATTCCAAACATTTTACGGGGATTATAAATTATCAATGTTGTAACTTTTTGAATTATCTTCCATCCAATTTCAATTTCACCTGACAACAGGTCTTGCCTAACCAAGCTGACACACACATATCATGCTGACACAATAAAATCACATTTCTGTCCAAATCCTGGATATTTCATTTGACACGCAGGGTGGAACCTGTGTGTCTGCAGATGCTTTGGTTAAGTAATATACCAATGAAATATGGCTTCATCATTTTAAACTGACAACATTGGAAAATTTAGTAATGAAAATATCTGGAAAAAAAAAAACGCCAAAATACCAAGTTCTGCTTCAAGCAAAGTCCTGCCCATATAAATTTTTCAAACCCCCTCATCCCCCCTCTATCTACAAGTGCATGAATCCTTTCATCCAATTCAAAACAATGGGATGTACAACAAGTACTGAAAAAGCTAAAAACTTGTATGGCTTATATTGCTTAAGGTGTTGTTCCAAGTATCTTTGAAAAATATAATTGTGTTTTGATGGGAAAAAATCTGGTATTTAAAAAAGCCCCACCCATAAACTCTGACTATACCATTTCTATAGGTATACATATAGGCACTGATTGTTTAATGGTGTCCTTTTACCGCTGTGTGTACGTGTCTATTAACACTGAGGGAACAGATAAAAGAATTGCTTTCTTTTCACACACACATAACAATTGTTTTGCCCAGAGGGTCACCATCTTTCACACCAATCACAGCAAATGTATTAAAAGCAGCTACATCACACCAATCACAGCAAATGTATTAAAAGCAGCTACATCACACCAATCACAGCAAATGTATTAAAAGCAGCTACATCACACCAATCACAGCAAATGTATTAAAAGCAGCTACATTGTGTTTGTTATCAACAATTACAAACTGGTATAGAGAATTCAATTACCATTCAAAGAAGCAGGAAAAAATTCCCATATAAAAAAAAATTCTCCCGATCTATATATGTAACTATCTTTCTAAACAAATATAATCACTTTCAATATCTGTTAGTCCCTTACCTGTGCTTTTCCGAAGATTCCAGACCGAATTTTCGATATTCATCCGGAGAGAGACCAGCAAACATGAGATAAAATATGTGGAAATTCCGTTCTCCTTTCCCCTGGTATACCACTCGTGATTTTTCCAGAAGATACTCGTGGATCCGTGCTGTGAATATTTAAAAAGTCACTGATTTAATTATAACCTGTCAAATGTTAAATAGTTGTTATGTATGGAGTTGAGAGATAGAATGTGCATTGGGGAGAGATATTTAGACTCTCAAATTTTTACAATACTTTCTAGAGCTACCGTTAGTGTGGGCTCTTGGAGTAGGATGAAATTTTTTAATGGCTTATTTTTTTTTAAATTGAAACTGCTAGTCTGCTGCCTGTGGGGATCCATTTTGAAAAAGAAGTTTTCAATTACCCATTTCTGTGACAAGTTCAAGTTTACTTTTTCCTCATAGAGTTAACACTTTGAGCGCTGTAATTTTTTTTCCTAACCAAAATTTTAGTGCAACATTTTACCAATTTTGTGCATTTTTCTGTAATTGTTTTGATAATTTTGGACCAAATGGACATCTCATTTCATTAGCAACAGTTCTTTATCAAGTTTTGGCAAAATTCTGAAAAAAATGACTGGGCTATATTTCACGAAGGCAACAAAAAATGACTTTGGCTCTCAAAGGCTTAATAGTATGCTTGGCTGAGACAATTTGTTTCTCTGATACTGAACTCTTCCCTATAGCACCAGATTTTTATTCTTGGGAATGAAAAAGAATGGTTTACAGTTTTACTAGATCAAAGTTTGAGCAAAAGCTTGAAACATTAATTAACCTTTTCACCACCATGGTTTGGCCCAAACCCAATGTTATCAATGGTGACTGTGGACCTGTTTACAGGCAATCCGGGGGTGAAAAGGTTCAGTTTTGAGGCATGCAGTACCTCAACCACTCACCTCCTTGTACTTTGCCATCCAGGCTGAAGAGCAATTCTAGGAATTTACCAAATCGGCTGGAATTATCATTCATTATTGTCTTTGCATTTCCAAAGGCTTCCAGAAGTGGATTTACCTGGAATGGGATACATGAGTACATTATGAGGTCAATATATGAATATTTTTCTGGGAAGGGGGATAATAAACAGGTCAATAATAGATTGATACTGAGAGAATACTTTGAGTTCTGGTATTGAACACCTAAGGATACTGGATAGGTTCAACATAGGGGAAAAATGCTCTGTAAATATTATAATATTTTATATTTATGTACTGCCATTTTATTGACAAGTCAGTAATAAAACAGTATTGTCTTGGTCCCTCATTAATATTCATCAACTGGCATATTGTGTTGATTTTCACCACTAGAATGTCACTGTATTTAGAATTTTGACCTTAGTTTCAACTAAAAACCATGACTCGACTACACTGCTGCGATCCTGGTCTGTATTTACAGTAAACTACGTATGCTTCAAGACATTTTACGCTTGCTTGGAATACAGAGTTTGCATTTTGTATATACGTGTATGCCTTTGGTTACATTACATGACTTTCAGTGCCTGGTCTGATAACCATGTTGATTTCATGAATCCATGGCACATGAATGGAATAAACATTTTTGAGAAGCCATGCAGGATAAGAAGTGTGTTCTAGAATCGCTGCATTAAGTGCACCAGTGACAGTAGTTTTTTTTGTCACTTTCCTCACTGAAAGAGAAACTGCACACTAATAGTCAGAACATATTTGTGTGTCTACTTTTTTAAGTTTGAACGGTTTCTGGTATTTTACCAGAGTGGCTAGAATTTTCCTTTTCAATATTGTCCATACAACTACATGTATTAGAAATGGTTCAATGAAGTCTGACATTTTGTAAAACAAAGTCGTTACAGCAAATTATTACACATTGGTGAAACTTTCGTGAGAAACGCTTTGGCTACGATGACCGTGATATGATCATATGCCATAGGTACGTTTTAGTCGGAATCATGCAATTGCGCCACTCCATTGCCATAACTCTACGACATTGCAACAACTCTACTACGTAACATTCAAAAAAACAGTATCATTCAAAGACTTGTCCCAAGTCGACACAATGACAGAAAAAAATCTAAAATTGACGGTGAATACTCCTGTGTATTCCACTGAACAAAGAATTAAGCTACAAGATGGCACAGTTAGGAGGCTGTGATACGATGTTTGTGAGTGACCATACAGGTTGATATCAAAAAATGGGTGGGGAAAAATGTAGACTGACAGATGGCAGCCTCTTTCAAGGACAACATTATTTTTTCACTAAGGTGAGAAAAAGTTGCAGGAGAAATGTCAAGGACAGAATAACAGATAGGTGGGAAAATTACAGCTCCAGATCAGGTGTACCTTGTATATCTAGACAGAAAGTACAGGAAGTGAGGTCGATATTTGGCATTGCTGGGCAGTGAAGGAAGTGATTCGAGGTCAATATAGTGCCTAGGAATATACAAATATTAAACAGCAATACAATTTACATACATCTACTACACAAATACGATGCATTACAGTGGGAAGTGTTACACATGGAATATTACTTCTAAAAGTGTTCATTTACAGTAAAAATCAGCTATTGTAACATTAAAGGGTAGAAATATGCTTTTTGCCCTGATGCAATTACTGTTGACCTAGAAGAAGTAATATTTAGAGATGTTACGGAAATAAGAGTATTATTGCCCTGGTTTGATTCAATCACTGTTAATGTAGAAGCGGACCTCTGTTAGTGCAAGGTGTCAACCATACATACATACAGCATACGGGGGAAATAATAATGTTTAGTGACCTGATGAGATCCAATCACATGTTAACTTAAAGGAGAATTCTTTACTTCTGTTAGTGAGAAAATGCCATGATATTTTAATAACTGTATGTCCAGATAAAGTGTGACTCAGCAGCAACACTTGGTCAGTATTGGCACTTTACTATGGAGTACATGTTAATGTTTTTACATCACATGACATTTCTGTATTTAAATATTGTAAGTTGTTAGTTATTTGAAATGGCAAAAATGAAGCCTGCTCACTCACCACCCAGCTAAGGAGATAGCGCTAAAATATTGTGGAAAAGAACAGTTACAGACGGTCAAACCATGATAAGAAGCCAAGAAGGATATCACAGAACTAGGAACTGATTGCAACGGTAGGTTTATTACTTATGGCTGGTACTGCAAGAATTTTGGATGATTTCTCTCTATTTTGGGTCTATTTTATTTCTTATGCCTTCAGTCAAAACCCCTGACATGTGATCTTTATATTTATAGCGTTGATCAGAATATTGGTGGCAACACGCAGTCATTTTCATCATTAAGTGTAAGGAGTCAGCCCTGTTTGGAAGTGGCAAGAATCTAGAAGGTAAAGTTGTCTGATCTTGTAAAAAAAATTCATGAGGGTAAAATTAGTGATTCTTTACACAATTCAATAAATAAAACACAGCAGTTTTAGAGTAATTTTGACATTGATTCTTGATAAACAAGGAAACTTCCTGGACAATCTTTCTTCAGTGAAAATAATCAGAAAGACGAAAAGATTTGCTCCCTCCAAATTATGAGTTTGTGAAATGTTGACATTTGACCTGGAATTAAAATTTGAAGTGTGTTCATTTATGTTGGCAAGATCATATCAAGATATGTAATATCTTGAAGTGAAATATCTGTCTATAAATGTAATTTGGATTATCTATTCTCTATTACAAATATAGGTGTTGTAGTGAAGCAAACACCTTCAAGTCTATGTTAACTCTTTGAGTGCTGTAATTTTCCCACCAAAATTTCTGCGCAACATTTTACCAATTTTTATGAACTTTTCTGTAATTTTTTTGATAATTTTGGACCAAATGAACACAACATTTCATCGGCCACAGATTCTTATCAAAATTTTGGCAAAAATCTGACAAAAATTGACTTTTTTTGGCACTCAAAGGGTTAATGATGTCACACAGGAAGAGATTTAACAATAGATAGACTCCTTGACACATTGATGACGTACTTGCAATCTGTATATAGGCTGAACAGATGGTATTTTGCATTTCTGGTAGACTGAGGTACATCTTGTGCTTATCATCAAGAACATAGGCACTTTGAACTGTGAACTTTTATGAGTGTTCCTCACTTTAGAAAAAGGTAACGTTGTGCAAGTACCGTCAATGATCCATTGGAGAGGCAAGCCTCTTTATCAATAGTATGGATCATATTACTGTACTCATTGAATATACTTATTTTTAGAAATTTTCCCTTAACATATATCATTGGTATCGTTTGATAATTTAGACAAAAAAACAATGTTAGATTTCATACAACTGGAAATTAAACGGTAGTTCATTGTTTTAATTTATCTATTTTGTTCAATTTCTCCAGAAAAGACAACTTTTTTACGTTTTCTGGTAATGCTATTTAAAACCAGATATGAACTGAAAATGCTCACGTGTTTCATACAGTTATGTGTAAATTTGAACCTTTGCCACATGTTTGCAACTTCATTGAAAGTATTATGATCAACATAATGAACAACAAGTCATCGTTGATGACCCAGTCCCCGCTTGCTAATGGGTACTTTCATTACAGGTTCTGTGATAAAAATACTTTGATACAGATGGCACTCAATGGCCAAGAATGAGTTCCATGGTGATGAAAAATATGAAACCAATGTAGGCCACTATCCTAAAGGTCATTAAATGAGTCAACTGGGAATTAGTTGACAGGATGTTGCAAAACATTTTTTCATTCTATCCTAACACTAATAGATAACCGGTACCATATTTCATCAAGTTTAATGTAGTATTTACAACACTATGAGATCAACATCTGTATCAAGTTTCATCAAATTTGACGTTGTATTTGTGGATATATCACTCTAATTAGGAAAGTTCATTACATATGCAATTACAAAGTAATTAAAATGACACTGATAAATGTCTTTTTCACTGTTAAAGCAATGTGAGCTTAACATCTGTACAAAGTTTCATGAAATTTGATGCAGTATTTCTGACATATCAACCTAATTATGAAACTTCAATAATTGACATGATACTGCTACATGATGTGAAACAACTGACGAGCATGTATGAAATAGGTCAATGTCCTTGTACCAACTTTGAATGATACTGGTGGAAATACCGGTACGTCTGAGTTATGGCTCAGTACATGAGAAAATCGTAACAAATTTGCCGCCACGCAGCGATATTTGATCTTACTGTTTAAAAAATCAACACGTATATATATTACATAAGTCAATGTCCAGGTACAAACTAATAAAATCAGTTGAGACTTGCTAGAGTCATGGCTCTCGACATGAAAAAAACCATAACAAAATTGCTACCATGTGGCCATATCAGACCATATCGAGAAACAAATCAATGTACTTATGTATACTATAAGTCAATGTCCTTGTACCAACTTTGAATAAATTTGCTTGATACATGTCTGAGTTATTGTTCAGGACATGGAAAGTCGTAAAAAATGGCCACAAGGCGGCCATATTGGATCGTATCACAAAACAATTCATTGTGCATAAGTATAACATAGGTCAATGTCCTTGTACCAACTTTGAATAAAATCAGTTGAGATATGCCTGAATTATGGCTTTGTACACAAAAAAATCATAACAAAATGGCCGCCTGGCGGCCATATTGGATCATATCACAAAACAAATCCACAAGCATATATATGACATTGGTCAATGTCCTTGTACCAACTTTGAATAAAATCTGTTGAAACATGTCTGAGTAATGGCGCTGTACATGAAAAAATCGTAATAAAATGGCCGCCTGGTGGCCATATTGGATTGTATCACAAAACAAATCGACATACATATATATGATATAGGTCAATGTCCTTGTACAAAGTTTGAATAAAATCGGTTGACATATGCCTGAGTTATGGCACTGTACATGAAAAAATCGAAACAAAATGGCCGCCTGGCGGCCATATTGGATTGTATCACAAAACAAATCAATGTGCATATGTATGACATTGGTCATTGTCCTTGTACCAACTTTGAATAAAATCGGTTGAAACATGCCTGAGTTATGGCTCTGTACATGAAAAAATCGTAATAAAATGGCCGCCTGGCGGCCATATTTGATCATATCACAAAACAAATTGACATGCATATCTATGACATTGGTCAATGTCCTTGTACCAACTTTGAATAAAATCGGTTGAAACATGTCTGAGTTATGGCTCCGTACATGAAAAAATTGTAATAAAATGGCCGCCTGGCGGCCATATTGGATCGTATTGCAAAATAAATCGATGTGCATCTGTAGGTCATAGTGCTATGCCTTTGTGCCAAGTTTGAACAAAATTGGTTTGGCAGTGTCTGAGAAACTGTTGATGACGGACGGACGGACGGACGGACGGACGGACACACGGACGGGACCCAATCTATAAGTCCCCGCCGGACTTCGTCCGCGGGGACTAATAATCACCGCCGATTAATTCTCAAAGGTCATGAAGTATACAAATATGTAATTAGCTGAAATAAAAATATTAAAGTTCTTTGACTGCTGTCATTGTATCACCATTTTATATAGCAAGTGTAATTACCATTGGCCAAGTCCTTCAAGCCATATATGCCGAGCTGTGAAAGCTCATTAGATATGCAAATTGTAAATTAGCTGACATGAAAATGTGAAATGACTTTCGATATTGTTTTAACCAGGTATAATCATCAATGTTGTCATGTTTTGCCAACTTTGATCAAGTAAATCCCAGTATATATCCCTAATAAGCAAAGTTCATTAAATATGTAAATTAGGAATTGACTTAAGTAAAAATGCTTAATGATTGTCAATAATGTTGTATCATGGTATCTGCAATATATGTAGAAAGTTTTGTCAACTTTGGTCAAGTCAATTCAGATATATCTCTAATTAGGAAAGTTCATTAAACATGCAAATTAGGAATTGGCTGAAGAGAAAATGCTTAATGACTTTCAATAATATTGTATTACAGTGTCTGAAATGTACATAGCAAGTTACATCAATTTTGATCAAGTCAATTCAGATGAATATCCCTAAGTATGAAAATTCATTTAATATGCAAATTAGGAATTGGCTGAAGTAAAAATGTCTTTTGACTTTCAATAATGTTATATCACAGTATCTTTGATGTATATAGCAAGTTTCAATGACTAAAATCAAGTTAAATTGTGTTGCTAAGTTATCCCTATATACCAAAAATCAGACCTCTAGCTCTATTGGTTGGCTCAGAATTAGATATGCACATAATTAATTAGGTACAGGATGTGATGTCATAAGGTCTCCCATCATACCAAATATGAAGGGTGTAGCACTTGGGGTTACTTAGTTATGGCCATATATGTATATTTGAGGTCAAAGGTCATCAGGGTCACATGACATTTTGTCCAAAAATTGTATTGCTAAGTTATCCCTATATACCAAAAATCAGACCTCTAGCTCTATTGGCTGGCTCAGAATTAGATATGCGCATAATCAATGAGGTACAGTATGTGATGTCATAAGGTCTCCCATCATACCAAATATGAAGGGTGTAGCACTTGTGGTTACTTAGTTATGGCCATATATGCATATTTGAGGTCAAAGGTTATCGAGGTCACATGACATTTTGTCAAAAAAATTGTATTGCTAAGTCATCCCTATTTACCAAAAATCAGACCTCTAGCTCTATTGCCTGGCTCAGAATTAGATATGCACATAATTAATTAGGTACAGGATGTGATGTCATAAGGTCTCCCATCATACCAAATATGAAGGGTGTAGCACTTGGGGTTACTTAGTTATGGCCATATATGTATATTTGAGGTCAAAGGTCATCAGGGTCACATGACATTTTGTCCGAAAATTGTATTGCTAAGTTATCCCTATATACCAAAAATCAGACCTCTAGTTCTATTGGCTGGCTCAGAATTAGATATGCACATAATCAATGAGGTACAGTATGTGATGTCATAAGGTCTCCCATCATACCAAATATGAAGGGTGTAGCACTTGTGGTTACTTAGTTATGGCCATATATGCATATTTGAGGTCAAAGGTCATCAAGGTCACATGACATTTTGTCAAAAAAATGGTATTGCTAAGTTATCCCTATATACCAAAAATCAGACCTCTAGCTCTATTGGCTGGCTCAGAATTAGATATGTGCATAATTAATGAGGTACAGGATGTGATGTCATAAGGTCTCCCATCATACCAAATATGAAGGGTGTAGCACTTGTGGTTGCTGAGTTATGGACATATACTCATATTTAAGGTCAAAGGTCATCGAGATCACATGACATTTTGTCAAAAAATTTGTATTGCTAAGTTGTCCCTATATACCAAAAATCAGACCTCTAGCTCTATTGGCTAGCTTTGAATTAGAAATGCACATAATAAATGAGTTGCAGGAAGATGCCAAGGTCAAAGGTCAAGTGGAATCCCCAAAATTGTGGAGAGCAATTTGGTCCCCTACTGGCCATTGTCCAATAGACGCTGGCTGTCTTGGACTTTAACATACGCCAGAATAAGCCATTGCCATAGCTTAGCTGCATAGGTATAGGGGAGGTCAAAGGTCATAGAAAAATCAGAAAAAAAATACTTTAAAAATCTTCAAAATTGGCAAGACCTGTGACTTTGATATTTGGCATGAAGGAGCAAGGCTATAAGGTCTAACCAGAGTTAGGTTGGTAGCGGGTCGAGTTGACTGGGGTCGAGTTGGTTAGGGGTCGAGATGTCCAGAAACCATGGTCATCATGCTTCCCATAGACTACCATGTATCACAAAAATTAAAACTGTGATAACTTCATTAATATGCAAGCCACGCCCACCAAAACCTTTTCAGTTCTAGCCATTTGAATTCTGAAGATGTCTACTGAATTTGACTGAAATACGTTCAGCTGTTTTTGAGATAATGGGGATACAGACACACGGACACACACACATACACACAGACAGACATGGCTAAACCATATGCTCACGTGTGTGAACACGTGAGCAAATAAAATAATACAGCAAATGGGAGTTCATTTTTTATGTCATTCTGTACACTTTATGTGTTCAGGTTCTCAACCTTCAAAGACAGTCCTGGAGTTGTGGCAGCTTAACACATCAATGTTTATTGATTGAAATTAATTCAAACCCTGCAGGTAGTACTTTTGGTGCTGAACTTAACACAGAACTGTCTTCCTGTCTATTGTTGAAAATTCAGGAAATCCGAACTCCAAACAAAACAGGCAAAGGACGTGATATGTCAGAAATAGAGCAGTGGTAAACGACTGCCAAGCACAGATGACAATCTTGGACAGCACGGAACAAAAACTAGCTGGCTGCTATTGAATTCAACCCTCCACTGAATACGAATACTGTGAATACGTTCATTTCATCACAGACGTGACATCCCTAAAGACGGCCTTGCTCTAGTAAGGATTCCCTTCCAGAAATATCTAACGCTGATTCATCGATGTTCAATTCATTACGGCTTGAGAGGTAGAAGTGAGAGTCCATTAAGTGATTGAATACATGCACTATGATTTTGTTTCACATATATATATACATATATATATATATATATATATATATATATATATATATATTTTTTTTTTTTTTTTTTGTTTTTTTTTTTGCTGGCAATCAGTGTTAAAATATCTATACACATTGATTGGATGCAACAGTCATTATTGCAAGTAATTTATTGTGACTGACAAAGTTACATCACTATGACGACAGATCACCACGGATACATCTTTATAAGCCATGAGCAACCCTACCTGTTTGATTTTGGCATTCATCATACTGGGTTCCAAGAGAAATTTTGGCACATCAGACTGAACAGAGACATCAGTGGGTGAGAAATTGTGTGTGTGAGAAGAAAGATGTACTCATGATTCACAGATACCGGTACAGTGAATGACCCAGACTGATTGGGATACGTTGGGTGTAATAATTTCTGCATCAAAAGAACTCGTGAGTCAAGCCAGAGAATGCATTCAACCCCTTTTACTATCATGCTTTCGCCCAATGCCATGGTTTTCTATGAAAGTTGGACCTCCCAATGGCGGAAAGAGAGATAGGGAAGAAAGTGATTTTCCACATATTTTGTAATCAGAGATAATGCTTTTTGGTCGGGTACACTTTCCATTACGTCACCACTGACAGGCCGTTGTGAATCATGAATAATTATGAAATGCAGATATTCATGATATTCATTAGAAAATGAAAACGGTACATGTATAATCAATGTTAGTCAATGAGTTAATGAAATGCCCTTCTCCCCCAAAAAATTTGTGAATGGAACAGTCCAATGCTTTACATGTTGACACCATCAATTTTCTCATGGGGATTGCAATATACACATGGAGGGGATCAGAAAACCTACCTGTTGAATTTTTTCGTTCAACATATTTTCTTCACTTTTCGCCCTTGTCAGAAGATGCTGAATGAGATATTTGCAAGATTCCGTCTTGCCCGCACCACTCTCTCCGCTGATAACGCAACACTGGGGCTGCTGGGAGCGCAGTAGTGACTGATACGTCCAGTCGGCCATGGCAAAGATGTGGGGGCTCTGCGTCTTCCTGTCAGGAATGTTGGTGTAAATCATGGAGGCCTTTGCAGAGTAGATGGTCAGCTCTTTGAACGGATTGACTGCTATGAGGATGTCACCGACATACGTCTGCAAGCCAACGGAATATAATTTGAGTTATGTACCATTCGGCAATTTGACCTGTTAACCCCCAATTCCCTGTAAACAGGTCCACATTCACCACTGATAACAATGGGTTTGGGTCAAACCATGCTTGGTGAAAGGGTTAATTTACAGATTGTACATGAAAGAAAGTGTGAAAAACACCTGAAATATATACAGAGTTTTATACATTGCATAATTGAGGCAAGTCAAATACTGAAATTTGAAAGAGTTTACAGAGTGGGTTTAACAGACTGCATTTGGCTCAGATTGACTTGAACTAAGCTTCCTCAGCATTGTAGTTGTGCAGACGACAATGCCATGCCATGCCATGCATGACACATGTTACAGTAATTCCTATATTTCGCCGAGGCATATTGGCTGCACCACAAATAGTATTAAACAAGTACCAAACACAAAAGATACGACTGATTCACACATCATCCATGATATATTCCATGAGCATTCTTGTGAAAACATTTGTATCACATATCTGGGGGCAAGACTATGATTTAAGATGATGCCATCAACGTAACCACTCGCACTAAAGCCTAGATTATTGTCCCTATACAAGGTACCCTCATTAACATTGCAAATAAGGATGACCGCGGCCTCTTTTCTTAGGTGTCTAACAAAACTTACGTAAATTTGGTCAATTTTGTATCTCTTCATCAATTCCTGTAAGATGACCTTTTCTGAGAGTTCCGGCAAAGATGCTAAATCATCATTTGGAGCCACTGCAGGCAGTTTAACCTGTAAAAACAAAATACACAAATCAAATTCAAACCATCTCTAACACTATTTAGGTATCAAAACTGTCATATTTCAATACATATTATTGATAATTACAGATTTCAAGACAAAAACACCCCCTTCTATGTTGAGAAATATATTTTTTTTTAATGAGTATAACATAACAATGAAATCTTGCCGAATTTTATGACCTTAGGTGACTGCATGCTGAAACAGTCTTTGCTGTCCATACATACGATTGGTCCATTCTATCAATTTGACCTGGGGTCAAACAACTTGGTTATCCAATCACATGACCTCTTACAAAAGCAAAATGTAGGATGTTTGCAGCTCACCTTTTCCTTTGCTATGTCAGCCTCTCTCTCAGCATTGTCTTTCTGACTTGGGCTTCTTAGTTTCTCTGAGGTTCTATCGTCTTGCAGCCGTGTCTGAGCCTCGTACAGTTCATCTGACTTGGACAAGGTGATGTGTCTTGGACGACTGCTCAGAACAAACGTTATACACAATCAGGTTTAAGCTTTTAACCTCATTTGTACAAAAGAGATTACTTATTGTCAACCAACCTTGAAAATATACTCTTGCAATTGCTTCAAATAACCGATACAGTAATATGACAGCATATCACATACTACATTCAATAACATGACGCGATAAAGTGACATTATAATGCATACATTTGTAAAACACTCATGAAATGTATTGGCAATAGTGAAGTTCACGGTTACAGGTTTATTACTAAATACAGCTGTACGCGGGCAACATCGAACAACGCTGTTTGAAATGCGGACAGATTTTATCAATATTGCATGCATGCATGGCTGTCTTTGCAGCTTGTGCTCTGAGTGGTGAACATGTCTTTTAGTATTTATTGTTACACTAGCAGTCGCCTACTAAGATGTGTTTTCATCGTTCTTGCACGCGAAATTCTCAAAAGCGTAATCTAAAAATGCATACAAATATTTATTTTTGCATATATATGAGAAAACGATGACATAAACTGTGAACAGCCCTATACGAGATGCGACACGTACCCCGCTACATACAGCTATGTGTCCTACAGTGTACATAAGAAGTAATGACACTTTTAGTAACACTTACACATATTATACTATAAACATTACAAACAGACGATCAAAGACTGACATTATCAAAATAATGTAGAGAAATATGATCCACTCCCATCTTTTTTAAGTTTCCATAACAACAAGTGAATCACTTTTTCCAAAACACTCACATTGTTTTGCTGTTAATCCTGGAAACAATTTCCTCATCGTTTTCATTCTTGCTGATGTCTGTTATCGTCAGGGTGACGTGCTTCTCCGGCGGTTTGAACTGCTTCTCTGCAATTTTCAGAGTCTCTTCAATCGACTCGCTGGCTGCCAGATCTTGAAGAAAATTTCGAGAGAATTCATCCACAGAAGTCTGACTGATACAATAACTTTCACATTGCCCTGTCTGATCATAGCCCTACACAGGTTCCATGATGCTTTTTCACACCAGGATGAGTAACCTGCCCTGGACAATACATTTGTTGCCGATCGAAACACAAGACATCAACCTGTTTTTGGTCTTATGAATTATATTTATTTACTGGACCATGTGATACGATATGTACACAACAATAAAAATATTTTGTTTCATGTGAGTATAAAGAGTTTCAAACAGCTACAGCAATGCATTATGGGATCACCAGGAAAAAGGTCTACAGCAAAGGTAAATTTGTATAGAAATAGCAAAAGCATTAGTTATTAAACGCATAATGATAAATAAAAATTTACTCAATTCAGCTTGGTATTTTTTATTGCTTTACATGTAAAGTCTCTATCTTTCCACTGCTAAACTTGTCTATGTTATCAGTAGAAAAGGCAAAATAGGAAATAAATATGATTATTACTGGTATTTCTAATTATTATCACTACATTGGAAAAAAATTTTTGTGAACAGAAAAGTTCTCTAAGATTCAAAATGAGGATTCAGAGTGGTAAACCCTGACACGCTTACCAGAATAAATGTGTCACCATTGCAGGACTCTACATTCAAACTGTAGTGCACAAAATATAGAGATATCTTTGCACACAACCGAAGGAACAGACAAAAATGCCCATCAAACAATGGCAGGCAGGTAGAGTTTATCAAAATGAAATATTATTTACCAACCTGAGGGTCTTGCTCCATCGTAGTCAGCAATATTTGGGTTAGCACCATATTTGAGCAATAATTTGACTGTTTTGGTTTGCCCGTAGCGGGAGGCAGCGTGAAGAGGAGTCCAATTATCGTCGTCTTTCACGTTCACATCAGCACCGTTGTCAAGCAGGGTCCTTGTTACTTCCAAATAACCGTTGGCTGCGGCCATGTGAAGCTGAGGGTGAAAGAAATTCAGTATTATTTAAAAATATTTACCCGCTTTGCCAGGACATATAATTGTAATTTCTAGCGTTTTTGAAGCAATGATTCAAATTACTTTCATTCAGGAAAATGGAACACTTTTCCAAAGTGAACTAATGGCCAATGACATGTAATACATCTTCAAGCAATCATACAAATCATTAGAATATCTTGGAAAACCTGCAAAGACATGAAAAAATATCCCCACCTTTGCAAGCAAAGAAGACACTGTTCATCTAAAATGCAAAATCACTGAATGCCCAGTGGTATCAGCAGATAGAACATATGCTTACAAATGCAGGTCAACCTATTGTTTTTTGAATTGATTTTTTAAATTAATTACAAATTCTATGATCCGCTTAGGTCAACATAGACATAGTCATAAAATACGCCTTTGAAAATGACAGTTGAAAGAAAAAGATACTCTAATCATTTTTAACGTAAGTTCCGTTTCATTATTGTGAAGTTGTCTAAGATACAGAGCAAGGTTTTAATACAACAGTTGTTTCACCCTTTGAGCGCCAAAGTCAATTTTCATCACCTTTATAAAATATAGCCAAGTTAATTTTTTTTCAGATTTTTGCCAAAATTTTGATGCAAAACTGTAGCCGATGAAATGTGATTTCCATTTGCTCCAAAATTGTTTTAAAAATTTCTGAAAAATTAATAAAAATTGGTAAAATGTTGCACTGAAATTTTGGTGGGAAAAATTACAGCACTCAAAGGGTGAACAAGACCTCTGGATGCTCAGCATGGAATAGAATCTCTCTGAAAATGTGTAAAACAATGTCTCTTACATGACAAATATACACTGACAATATGGTTGTTATATCATCACTGATTATGATCTAGGTTGGTGACATATTCACAGGTATATATATAGACAACAGTGATTTCAACAGATGCATGCCTTATATTATTGGCTGTTGCCAGTTGTTGTAATGTGGTTGTAGTCTGCTCCCTGCACACTGACTGTGTGTTCCATGCTTAGGGTATTGCAGTTGTCTCATGAGAAATGACCAGCACACAAAACGGTTCACAAGTTCAAGGAGTTAATATTACATAACTGCCGCGCAAATTATTTTGATGGTGCCATAGAGTATTGTTATTCAAATTACAATGCGTAATTACACAAACTATTTTGTACAAGATCAATAATATGTCAGATGTGTCACCTCTCTGTAAAAGAAGCTAAACTTGTTCTCACGCAGAGAAAAATTTCAATGTGTCAGTGTCACAAATGTTACAGGAAGCGTATACTGAAGCGTATACTTATATCTTTTATGTGAACTGGATATTACAACTGCAGTCGCTATTGTTGTTACCTTTTCAAATTTTCAAAAGGGAGGTATCTCACCTTGAAGCACCTCAATTACTTTGAGTTCATAGCCACAATAGCGCCATTATACAGTTTAAAAGTGGAAGGTTAGGGTGTGTTCCGATATTGATCAGTAGTGTAACGAAAGCTGAAAGAATATTACTACCATATACCTTTTCTTTCATCAGAATTGTCATTTCTTTTCAGATTTGTAAAATTTTATGCTCAGTTGATTGAAAATTATTGATAAGCAACACAATGCAACATCTTAGGAAAGTAAGGATGTAATTAAAATTGAGAATTTTCACAGTGTAAACAAAAAATGGTGTTAAAAAGATATGAAATGATTTGCTTGGAAAAACTATAAAATTTTGGATCAAATTTGAGGAAAGAACAAAAATTTTAATGTTGTGAAAGTGAATTTCAATAGCCTACAGAAGGGGTTTCTTTAAAATTTCTTTCATACAATAGTAGCGTTTGAAAGATCAACTTTATGACAGTAAGACTGAAGACATACATATTTCACAAGCTGATTTAACCCTTTCACACCCATTTCCCTGTCCAGAGGTCCAACTTTACCACAGAAAACAATGGGATTGGTCCACACCACGGCAGTGAAAGGGTTAACATTGAACTCTATTAATGAAAATTAGACTGAATCATGTCATAAATCTCACACCATGGTAAATTCCACAAGTTTAACCACCTGACAACACGTAAAAACCTACACTTTTTTGTTCTTCTATTTGATACACTTTTGATTTTTTCTTCCCCTTATGTTTCTTGAACCTGAAAAACCATTGTTTCAAGGAAAATTGTGGTTCAAGGTCAACTACAATGGAAAGATATTATAGCGCTGGCACCACACCACCGATAGCATTGTTGATAAATCACTGCAGATTAATATTCACGTTGCTTGGAATACAGAATGTAGCATTTTTTTCATCCAATAAGGAGACCACCATGTCAAAATACTCTATAAATGTGTGAACTCTAAATCTGATAATGCTACAGCAATCGATTAGAATAAAACGCTGTCAATATCCTTTCTATACATCACACAGTGGAAATTTTCCAAGGACTTAAAAGCAACGACATTTCTATTGACAAATTTTCTCTTGCCAGGGAGGGGAAAATTGTTGCATGCACATACAAGGAGATATATCTCAAAGAAAACGCTAAAATTTGTATTTTCTACCCCAAAATACTGACAAGATATCTTACTTTGATGTCATCAGTCTTCATTGTTCTTTGAGTAGATGAGATTGGCCATGAATCGCAAATTACGATTTTAGAGACGAAAACAACATAACCCAAGCCGACATCTGCACGTTTGTCGCATATGATGTTTGATGATACAAAAAAACATCTTGCAATTCATCCCTGAAGTAAAGATTTCCAATTGGACGAGAACCTGCGATGATGTAACACTCGGGTACTTTTATCACATGGCTTTAACTCTTGACCGTAGTTGTCATGGTAACATCTGATTTTGAAAACGTTTGTGTAGGTGTGAAGATAGATAGGAGGAGGGCACACTATTATAATGTACTTTTGAGTGTACTCATCTGCTGTCAATCATAGGTTGGATTTTTCAGAGACACATCTCAATATTCACAAATGCTGACTCAATAAATTTTTTAAGTGCTTTTTTTCATCAATAAAACCCAAATATTGCAAAATTTGAATTCAACATCGCAGGTATAACCATTTTCCTTTACATTCAATGTACAGAGCTTTGAATTTACATTCCATTTTAAAGGAGTCAAGCTCATTAAAATTCATGAACATCATAGCCGTTGGCAAAACATTGAAAAAAGGTGTCAACTTCATTTTTGTGTTTACTTTTTTTCTCATTTCATCAAGGACAAAACACACGCAAATTGACCGCCTTTTTTTCCATGAAACAGAAGATCATAAAATTTTGAAAGCATGAAAAAAAAATGCCTTCATCATTATCGGATGACTTTACTCATGGAAACTTTAAACTACATGTTATATGATAAAAGAACAAAAATCTAGGGTCATAATGCAAAATTTAGTATCACAGAAGCACATCAAGTCAAATTTTAATACTGATATTGAAACCACTGTGTCAGTATAACCATTCGAGCTTTAATACCAGAATGTAAATACAGTATGTATCTTGTTCTCTGAGTTAACTTACAGGAAAACATCAAGTTATTTACTTTTCACAGAAATAAAACATCCGAAAGTTTATTTATTCACAAGAAGCAGAGATGATGAAGACCAAAAAGAATTGTGATATTCTTAAGACTTCTAAAATTTCTTCAAAAGGCATCTTCTGCTTTTTATCTTACGTTTCTCGAAGCAAGAAAAAGCTCCTTTCTTGCAACACCAACATCTCACTTTCTTGAAGACAGAAGGGGTAAATAAGAAGTTGTCATCACATATTTTAAATCCAATCGGACAATAATATCCGCATGCTTGCTTATTCCTCTCAAACTCTTAAATTTAAGTCTGTTTCAAGAAATCTCTTTTTCTAAAGGGCCAGTAGCGGTATCTTTTGATTACTTTTATCACCGTTTTATATTTTTAACCCTTTGAGTGTTGTAATTTTGCCCGCCAAAATTCAAGTGCAACATTTTCCAAATTTTTATGAATTTTTCCATAGATTTTTGATAATTGTGTACCATATGGACATCAATTTCCATTGGCTGAAGATTTTGATCAAAATTTTGGGAAAAATCCAAGAAATTATTGTCTGGATCTAAAAAAAAATTGTCTGGGGTGATATTTTATAAATTTAAGGCAACAAAAAATTGACTTTGGTACTCAGTGGGTTAATATTACATGTAACGACGTTTTCTGGTTCTACCCCCCCATCCCCCCCATCCCCTCCTCCCCCGAAGCACATTGAGATAAAGAGTACTCAGCTTGCACAGGTGTTATTGTTGACAAATGAATTCAAGTCTGGACTAGAATTCACAAGTAAACAATAACAGTGCATTTCACATTTACAGATGTGTTGAAAAACTAAATAGAAGGTGTTCTACCATGCTTTGGAGAGTAGAACAAGATCTTGCAAAGGACATAGAAAACAAAAACAATCAAAAAATTACCTAATGTTACAGCTACTGTCCCTGCAAGCCATATATATATATATATATATATATATATATATATATATATATATATATATATATATATATATATATATATATATATATATATATATATATATATATATATATATATATATATATATATATATATATAAGGTTTCATATGTGAAATTGTTTTGTGTCAAAGTGACATATCATTTAAACTACAGGGAACACTGCCTTAAGGTCTGGTACCGGTGAAGTTTGCTTGATATTAACTGTAAGACTATACCATATAGCCTTCGAAATCACAAGGCAACTTCAAAAAAAAATCTGATCTTCCAATCACAGCAGGAGTACAATTTTCCAAAATCTTGCCTGGAGGCTATCATTATTTCTGAGTCGACAGAATGAATGATTTCCAAAAGTCAAGGTTCAGCTGAACTTTCAAGACATTGTTCAGAGCCTGGTAAAATCTCCAGTGACATCACTTAGTATAAACTCTGTTTTCAAAATTCAAAATTCAATTTCATCATAACAAAGAAAGATGCTTCTGGTGGAGATGAGATAATAAAACTGACCGAACCTTTACAGAGATTCCATGATCCCTTTTATGTTACAAAACATATGCAACTCATACTACAAAGATACATCTTTTCAGCTTTCTTGAAGACAACCAAATAGAGCAATACTATAGTCTGTGAATATTTTGGATATACCGCACATAAAAGCGGAGGAAACACTTAAAGGTACACCACGCCCAAAAACTGAAAGACTTCAATCTTTGCTTGAACGTTACTTTTCATAAGGAAACTTTCGACAGCTCCCTTTCTGAATAAACGATAAACATCAACGGTCACCTTGCAAAACCTGATATTAGCTAGAGAAACAAATTATTAAATATTTACTCTCTCTGAAATTCAAAATGGCCACCATTCTTGTGTTAACTGTATGGGGAAAAATAACATTTAAAATTTTCTGATTCCACATTTAAAAATGGTAAGCATTAGATTTGGCATCTAGAAAACAACAAAGTCCATCAACATTTACTTTGTACACTTTAATAAAAGACTAAAGTTTTCAGAGCTAAGTGACAATACATCTAAGGGTCAATTTCACATACCGGTACTGCTTGCACAACAATTCTAATTAAAATGGATATATCACAGTTAAATGTGCAAATTTAAGAGACATAACTCAATGGTTACAAAATGTAAAGATATTACTGCTGAGGCTTGTTTCTGCTGTATATACTTGTTGTCCAATGTTCTCTCACTTTTGCACATCCTTTCCCAAGATCTGATGCCAGTATATTCTAACTGTACTGTGAGAAACACAGTGTTTATTTATTATGATATAGGTGGACAGTTGAACAGAAATTACAATATGTATAGCAGGGTGGGCCATGTGCTCACACTTTTCCGAACATCTGACATCACTTCTCAATATTATCCCATATAGTCAACACATCTACAAGTCTTGTGATGTGCATGTTTTGCTCTACAGCTTTCTATCACAACGTTTTTATAAAAGTTACAAATTTTGCAGAACAGATTGAGGGTTAATTCACATGTTGGTTATTTCAACACAAACAAACAAAAAGAGACAAAAGTATACAGATTTTTACTGGGGAAAATATACCAATACCAAGATTTTGTGTCTTACTGAGAACATTTAGAATTTCACATATTTAAGGTTACATTCACTGATATGAATGACAAATGAATCCGATGACTGAAAATACACAAAAACATTTTTCCTAATTTGACATCATTGTATGTGAGAGCTTTTGACAGAGTTGACTAAAGGGCTTTAAGTTGTGCTTCTCGACAGAAAGTTCAAGCATTTAATGACGTCAAACTACAAAAAAAATACAATAGGACTACACATTTATCAGGACGTCTAAATTCTTTTTTCGACTAATGTCTTTGATGTATATTTGAGAAAATAAAAAAAAATAACGTTAAGCTAAGCAATCATGCTCTCATACTTTTTTCAGAGAAGAGGTTTTCGAAATTCAGTCTCTCAGATGTGAAAGACATGGTTTATTTATAAATTTTTAATGTGAAAAATAAATTAATCACAAACGTTGCCCTTTTTCTTGACAAATATTGATTAAAAACTTCAACTTACCAGAGTTGCTCCTCTGTGATTCGTGGCATTGACGTCACCCCTAATGGCGACCAAATTCTTGACGTCTGACAACATGGTCTTCGCTTGATGCTGTCGAATCTGCTTCAGTCTGTTTCCGTCCAACCCTATTGTCATCGAATATACAGTGGTGTTCAGTAAATTTAGCAAACTTTGATACGCAAAACAACCAATTTGCATATCATCTCCACTGTAACTTTTAATATTACGGAAACTGTGTCAACATGCAAATACCAACTGATTTAGATATCAACTCTGAGAATAATGCAACCATGGCTTTCTTCAATACGCAAGGATGAGCCTCAGGGACACATTTTCAGAGACTTAAACTTTTACAATACTTTTCTAATCTGCTGTTTGTATGAAAGTCAGAAAATCATCAATGATTTCAACTCAAAAGAAAGTATTTGATATTACAATTATCTGACAAGTTTTCTTCTCAGAAAAGTGATTTTTACCATATTTGCATATTTTGAGCCACTTTAGACATATTGCTAAGACAACTGTTTCAAATTTGTCCAGTTCTAGCACCTAGCATATTTTTTTCAAGAAAAGACAGAGCAAATGTGTTCAAAAACTTGACATCTGTCGTACCTTGTTCCTGCATATGTCTCTCTATGATCATCTTGGTTTCACTGTCGGGTGGTGCATGGTCCACAGCAAAGTTGCCATCGATGTCCAGTATCGAAGCATCAGCACCATTCTGAAATACGTAAAGAAGGAACAAAAAAAGTTAATACTAAATTTACTCTAACTTTGTTCCAGAAACATCACAGTATCAGGCAGGGACAAAAATGGACCAGCCAAAGACCCTGTGTATTAATTTTTGCCCAGACAATGGCAAAATTGTGAGGTTCTTCATGAATTTTGGCTTGCTACTTTTCTGAGGCTATCAAAATTGAATCATCTACGGATTATATCATTACACCTTCTGAGGACTACCCGCCATGGCCGCCTATTGATGCCGATTTGCCTCACAAATTAAAGATTTGTTCAAAAACCTATTCCTATTTTGCAAGTCTATGCCCTGCAAACTTAACCTGTTCACCCGAATTCCTAGTAAACGGGTCCACAATCACCATTGTAAACATTGGGTTTGGACCAAACCATGGTGACAAGTGGGTTGGGTTAGACAACACTTTTTGGTATACTCTTCTATCCCATTCACCACGCAGACTTCAAATAAATACCCATATTTTTCAAAAGGGTGGATGGACCTGCATGGGAAATGTAGTTTAATAAAACCCATGCTTTCAGAAATTAAGTTTGGATAAAAAGTGTAAATGAAAATGACAGTTATTATGAAACATCATTCTATGAATAGCCTACCAAATATTGGTTACAAGGAGGTTGAAATTTTACCATTTTAACAGAATTTTGTTTTATGTCTTATTCAGGTCAGATGTTTGTTCAAAATTTTATTCATTTTTTTCGCCAACAAACTAAAACATTTCAAGATTGATCAATAAACTCGAGATACTTTGGTTGAAGACTGGGTCGAACATTGAACAGCTCTGAAATTTACCTTCACATCCCTGCTTTCTACCCCACCCACCCCAACTTCCCTTTTAAAGTATAACTTTACCATAAAACACAATAGGGTTATACCAAAATATGTTGGAAAAAGGGTTAAAACACAGCTAAGGAACATTGTTCACTCTTTTTTTCACACACATGGTATTTTTTTACCATTTACAGATCATCATAATCATTGTACTAATAATGATGACGATATCCTAATTCTGTTTCTGTATCAAAGACAACTACCACAAAAATAGTGAAAAAGATAGCTGGCAGTTGTCATAGTCACCTACAGGAGAAAATCTTTCAAGCACTAATGTTTGACCTGGGGCAGACTTTTGAAAGGTCAAGATTGTACTTGATGGGATTTCTCGTTCTCAATTGGACGGAAGTGCCTCAAGCACGGCATGGAAAATTTATTCAACCTTGGATGTGCTCTGAGAAATTAGTTCAAATTTTGTAGATCACATATAAATATTTTAGTAACATTACTCGATTGATTTGAGCCGGAAGTTCTGAAGCCATACTGTGAGTGAAAATTTAAGAACATGTTCAATTCACAGATAATGTCATCAGAGTACTTGACACACCCACACCCATTTTAACCCTTTATTGATAAAAAAAAATCTATTTAGCCCCAAAGAAACCCATTTCAGAATACACCATATGGCCACCACACCCAAATCAGGGAGTTGCCTATTGAAATATACACCGCTGGTGAAAGAAACACAACTGTGATGGGCATCAAATTTTTATCTTTGTATCACTGGCAAAAAACATCTCGCCGACTTACCGTACATGGGTTTCCTTTTATGCAAATTATAATTCGACCTAGATTTTGTCATCAAAAGATACCAAGACTACCATCAAGAATGACGTATGCGTAAATCAAATTAAAATTAAACCTTCATGCCAGAAATAGAAAAGGAAAATCTTTGTGTGACGACTGTTAGTTAATTCTATGTGTTCATGGGTTCCTGTAATTCTGTTTAAATCACATGACACTTTAAGCTTCCCTGTCACTGGCAGATGGATAGATGCTTTTCAGTACAGAGGTATCCCGTATTTTTTGTATCCCGTATTTTTTTCTTTAAATGATAAAGACAGATTTTCTGTTACCACACAATATGATGAGCGTCATGTACTACATACATGCAATACTATAGTAGTGCAGTACAAACTAATTCATTGAAAACTGATAATGAAAACTGATTTTCTAAATATAACAATTTTTTCATTGGATTTATGTGATATACTGTAATTTTACACATTCAACCAAATTTTCAAAATACAATGAGGTAGATATACCGTAACATGGGTATGTATGTGCATATATGTATGTATATACACACATATATACAGACGGAGACGGGTAGAGAATAAGGTGACAAACTTCTGTTCAATATGGTGGGAACTTACTGATAGAAGTAAGGCAACAAGTTCTGGGTTGTCACAGGCACTAGCGACATGTAATGGCGTCCACCAGTCGTCGTCTTGGCGATTTACATCAGCACCTTTCAAGATCAGAGTTTCCGCAGCGGTGAGGTTGTCATCCATACAACACTGTGAAGTAAAAAGGAAAAAGGAAAGCAGCTGTTAACTTCGAAGTGTGTCAAAATTGAATGAAAAGGATTATAATGCTTTTTTCATCTGTCAATTTGTCACTCAATAGTTATATACAATATAACAAGGCTGGTTCTTGTATGTATGTGTGAATGTACAGTATCTTGGCATGAAAAAATTGGCCACTCCTCAGTTGCATGTTCAATGCTTTATAAGGGCAAGTCATAGTTTTATGGCAATTTTTTTGTTCATTTTGAGAAAAAAATCAATACTCTAAAATCATAATGGATTCAATGTTGGAGCATAATATGAGTGTCAAACAGGAACTTTGTACGCGTTACACAGACGATGTTCCACTGGATGATGGAACTGATTAGAGCAGAAAGCAAACAGTTTGGAATGATTTAGATTAAATGGATGTCAAGGTGCATAATAAATTAGCCATGAAAACAGAGAGCACAGTGTCCCTTCAATGCTAAACATTATTAGAACAGCTATCATCTCATTAGTATCATTTGAACTGGTGGATACCAGATATTGTCATTTCTTATATATCTACTTTCAGACTGGTCTGCAACTGGAGCCGAAGGTTTCACGTCTTGTCGACATCTTGGTCAGCATATTTCATGATACTAGACAACACAATAATTACTATAATACTATAATATCTACAATACTATATGCATAAAACTGAATTAATGAATTCCACAAAGAGCAACCCTGTTCCCTTTAGGATCCCATCTTTTGCATTGCATGGGTTTTCCTGATCCAAACAAATCAATTTTTACCAACAAATTTATGTGGCTTCTATGAGTGGACATATGTGCGATACTTATAGCTGAGTGTGTATATATGCCAGTGTGTAGACTTGTATCAATTTAAGGTCGTATGCCCTTGAAAGTAACAGAGACTTAAACTTTTGCTCAAACTTTCCTCAAAGTAAACTTCAACCATTCTCTTTCAAAATCAAGAATAAAATTCAGGGGTCACCGTGCAAATTTTTGTACTAGAATATCAAATTACGTAAGATTTACCGAACTTTGAAATTTAAAATGGCTGCCAATCCTGTGTTAGCTCTATGGATAAAAAAAAATATTTTCAATTTTTGAAAAACTAAGATGGCGAAAAGTTTTCTTACACCAAGAGCTTTAAAATAAACCCCTGCAAGCGGAAGATTAGAAAAAAACTTTAAACATGTGAGAGTCCAAATAGCTGTCCCCGAGGCACATTCTACCTTAAAAGGAATTGGAGTAGAAATTAAGGAAGTAATTTACCTTTAAAATATGTTAAAACGCAGACTGAAAAAAAATCTTGCATGTTATTCAAAATTCAAATAGGAAATCTATGAACCCTGGCCCATACATATATATATATAGGTACTCATTTTTCTATTGGTGACAGAAATTTCATGTTGATGTACATAAAATTTACAATGACGAGCAATTCGCTGACAAGCACATATAAGGTATTCTTTTGGCATCCTTCACTTTTGTAATATGATTTGAAAAACTCTAACCTAAAATTTGTGATTAGCTGTCACCTTTATCTGATCACACAACTTTCATCCTAATTTCACACGTTTTTGTACTCACAGCTGTAGTTACACAAAAACTTAACAAGAAAGCCTTTAGCATTATATTTTGTTACCATATTTTGCACCTCAATGCATGTCTGTCAACTATGGAAGCCTGACAGACATAAAATGGTGAAAAAAATCCCACTAAACTTAAAAATAGCACTGAAAATAAAGCATACTCTAATAAAAGGATGAACAAAATTCCATGAAATATTGATTTCATAAATTGCAATGAAATGGTAATTTAAAGTTTTACATAAGATATTGAATTAAAATTATCAGTAACCAGCGACATCAAGATCCAAACAACTCTTCATGACAGCTTTTAGGATAGAAGTATTACAATTACCATAATGGAATAAAATAACCTGTTCAAATTGGAATAACTTCGTCTATCTGGTAATGTATGTGATGCTTTAAATGGACAGGAAAAACCCTGTCTGTATCACACTATGGTCTAACCCTATTTTCTCCAATGGTACTCCAAGGCCTCTACACTTGCAAACAGGGGTGATATGATAAGAGTAAGACAAGTTTATGTATCCTGATGACAGACATGTACATACAGACACAGTGCTTTATGTATTGAGGTGTCTTCACAATCTGTAAAAACCTTCGAAAACAAAAATGTAACTGCCAGTAATATTTAGTATAAATAGAAATATTGTGATTGTAGATTTAACACTGAATACAGTAATACTCAAGACACTGGATGATGTTAATAGACACATGATTATTTTTTTTTTTTCAAAATAACCCAAGCAGCAGTTTAAGGTAGGAACCATAAACAAAGTTTCGATCTTAATAACAGATGTTGCAAAGTACCATTTTTCGATATTTTTCAATACTATACTCTAAAATAAGTGTAATTATTTTTGCTTTTCAATGAAACACCTGGGATACTATTCAGTATCGAGCTGGTTGATGCATTAACCCTTTGAACTCTGACCTCATTTTGACCTCCAAAGTCAAGCAGGGATTTGTACCCCCAGCGCCCCCATCCCCCTCCCCCCCCCCAAAAAAACAACAAAAATACAGCTCTAATAATCAATATATAAACCATCAAGTAATTTCTGATTTTTTTCAGTTGCAATGATTCACATTACACTACAACTGAGAATTTAAAGAAATATTTATCATGAACATTTTCGACACTTCTTTACAACATTTGGATCATAACTAAAACATATTCAATCAAGAATAGGGCTGAGTTGAACATACAGAACCCCGAAATGTGGAAAAAATCACAAAAGCATATACACCATAATCTGGGTGTAACTTTTGCTATTCTACACCTTTGGGCATCTTGCTCTGCATAATAATATTAATAAATTATAAATGTCATGACCTGCAAAAGCGAAGATAATCCCTAACTTCATTGTGTAGGTTACGCCCAAGTATCGGTAGTTTTTGTGCCGTCTTTGCTTTACAACACAGGTAGTGCTCTTCATATAGTCTTCATATATCTCTGATCAATTCTTGAAATCAATTTTAGCCAAAATGGAACAAGGATATTTATATATTTATGCACATGCCAATGAAAATTAATGATGTCATTTCAGCCTGTGTTTAAAATTATGATTTTGCCAGTAACTGTAGAAGTACAAAAAATGGGCTTTCGTGGTAAGGTCGAAAAAATTCCATTCATGATCAGAATTTTCATGGTTGTGAACACCTTATCCAATTGCACCAGATCTATCTAAAATGTATATGCATGGCCACTGCGGGACGAACGTATGCCTGAATGTTTCGTATTCCGCGAAGCATATATTCTACCTGAGAGTGCTTTCAACCGGTTGCTAGTGACGACAGCGAACATTGTATCAATTTATTTTCAATAGAATATCGATCGAAATCTGCTGGCGTACAGGTTCATGTGTCGAGGTCAAATCATTAATATGTCCACATAACCCGTATATATTGACTTAGATAGCATAAAATCAACGTATCCGTTGGTTTCTTGTACTTAGATTGAATCGTCGACACTTTTTTACAGTTTTTGCGATGCGTTCACATTTTGGCGCTCTTTGCAAGTTTGGCGCCATTGTGAGCTGAATATGACCTGCGAGTGAGCACGACAACAATGTATCAATTTCCGATAAAAAGATATCGATCGATAACGTTCACTGCACGATTACAGTGGAGAGTCTGTGCCCGTTCGCCTCCGTTCTGTGTTATTTTTCAAATTTACTGGAATTTTCATTGCTGATTTTCGCCAAAATTTGGTATAAATTACAACAACATGACATGCATTTGGTCTGTACATCTTACGAGATGCATACTGATAAAAATGCGTCAATTTAAGGCCCGTGTTCTGCATATGTACACGCCGTCAGCTCGCCAAATTATTGATGGCAACAGTATATTTCAGTGATCGGAATAAATAAAATTCAAATAAAACAATTTTCGTGAAGATATTTAAAAATCTAAAACGATAGGAATTTTGTATATTAATCAAAGGATCACCAGGTCAATTTTCATCATTATTCGTTCAAAATTGAGGAATTTGAACCGACGAGAAGTGTGCAATCTGTTCGGTATATTACGCGCCATTGTTTTCTACGGGAAATCAAGCTTATTCGCCGCGTCGTAAAATGAAAAATATATCTGAAAAAACCCATTGGTTTAACTTTTTCATTTCGCTGTAATTTCTTACGATATTTGAAATAGCATATCTCATGAAGGTTAACTAAAACTCTATCGTTTTACTTTTTTGAGTTTCCCTCTTATTTTTATGAAATGACGAGTTAACGATCGTTTGGCTGTTGACTGTGTTTTCACCTATTTTTTCATATGAATAATTAGCACATATGTATTTTCATAATTCCTTCATGAAATTATTGCCAAAATATCATAATGGAAAGGTCAACATATGAGGAAATTGAATCTGCAACTTTTCCATCAATATTAAGCTGTGCAGCGTGGACATTTGGCGAAATTTAATACATACCGTCAAAGGCGGATTTGACTCACTGTACGCGTACACAACGTATGTGCAGCGAAAAAGGGACACGCTAATATGAAACAAAATGGGGGGCCTTTGGCCCCGCAGTGGGCTGATCAAAATTCAAAATAAAATATTGAATTTTACTTATTTAGTGGTAACATAGATAACAATCGATAAAATAGATTTCACCCCAAGGGACAGAGTTCATCACAGGAATTCCATCTAAAAACATCAGCATGTAACCACAAGCACCACTTAATACGCATTTTATTGGAACATAAAATCTTCGTGTCCGATTGAAAATTAAAATGTCATGAGCTTCTTTACTGTGGCATGTAAATTTAACGGAGAGAAAAAAACAGAGAGATGGAGCATGAGAAAGGTAGTGTACATACAGCATATGTGTTTTTTCCTTCAGTTCAATCTTGCGGTAGAACGCACCTCAGGGACAGATGTTCAGACACTCAAACTTTTACAATTTTTTTCTGCCATACCACTTGTTGGGGTTCATTTTAAAGCTCTTGGTGTAAGAAAACTTTTCGCTTGCTTAGTTTTTCATAATCTAAAAAATTTATTTTTCTCCATAGAGTTAACACAGGGATGGCGGCCATTTTGAATTTTAAATATATTCTGTAAATCTTGGATATTTGCTTGTTTCCATTACTTTTGTAACAACTATTAGTATTATCAAAATTTAAGAAATATTAAAGTAAAAGTAATTGATATTAGTATTACTATGTGCAAACGAATTATTATATTCATAAATATCAGGTGAATGCAAGGGAAAAAAAATCGGCTCCATTATAGTACACACTTGAACAGCCTCAGGCTAGAAGCAACACAGTAAACACGCATCAATGCAAAATAAGATTTCTAAATAATCTAGGTGAGTACAGTGACTGTTATTTTAGGGACAATCAACACCTTGTGATTACTGCTCTTCAGAAATACCATCGTTCTTTGCTTGTTCAGTTTAGTTACTCCTCATCCTGCCAAATTTAAATGTCATCCTCTATGAGGTTGGTTAAAACCAATCAGGCATAGTCCAATATGATTCATTTTAACAGAGGCTCAAAAGTTTTAAAGGCCTCTGAAAACAGAGATACTGTGAACATTATATTTACTGAATAAACCTGTTATATAACATACCATGCTACAGTGGGTGAAAATAAATAAAGGTTTTAACTCAATACTATCACTTTTTACTGACTTGGCAGATTGGGAAGTGAGAGGCGTGGTGGGATGAGGGTTAATGGCATTGAACAATGAACCTGGTCGACAGAAAGCATAACAACAATGGCGACTCGGGCTTGCTCAGTACAGAGTTAAGAAGGTTGTATCTCACTCTGTTTTTGTGAGGGAATAATTCTGTAGCCTCAAAACTTTTGTTACGTCCGGGTACAAAAACAGCAAGATTAGCTCACACACTTGACAGAGCAGTGAAGACTTTTTCTAAATGCCGAACAGTTTTCAAACATATCCTAAATTTGCATTGATGTCGTCATTGAAAGATTATTTTGGTGAAAAATCACTAGAACTTGTCTTCTAATCAAACGTAACAGATACCAGTTGAGCTTGGATTTTCATTTCCTGTTACAAATTCAAACACGTCATAAAACACTCCAGATATGTGGGCAGTACCTCATCAATGGTACTTGGTGCTTCCCAAGTGTATGAGACAAAGACAAGCAAAATCTGTTCAAGCCAATGGTAGAAAATGTCTAAAAACATACTGCTTTAATGTTTGAGCAAAATTTAACTCATGTCAATTAGAATGCACAAATCTAAAGGTATATAAGGCCAGGAAGAAAAAATAAATTGTTCATCGGATTCGCCGCTTCTACTTTGGCATATTTGGATTTTTTTTTTTTTTTTGATCGCGGCAAATTCTTACTTCCGCATTTCCTCGTTTTGTAAAGGTTAGTACATGTCACATCATGAGTATTAATTTGATCACCAACATTCGACGTGATGGCCAACAGTTAGTTCAAAAGACGCTACTCAGTGTTTGTCCTGATATTACGTTCGGCATTTTTTCCACAAGATCGTGACAGCAGATGGACGGTGCATCTGATTGAAATTGCATCGAAAGTATAACAATTTACGGCAATGACAAAACACATGGTTGCGTCGATGTTAAAGTACGATCTGAATGATGACTACCAGTATATAACTTCACTCCGATCACAGTAAAGTGTTGTTAGACCATTGTGTAAAATGTGTAGAGACAGTGGTAAAGTGGCCAAAACATGGGGCCAAAGTAAAATGAAAAAACTCAGATGCTAGGTCCCACCAGGACAATATTAAAGGACAATACTGAATTGTTGGATTTCAGTGATTTGCTGTACATTTCAGTTTTATTCTGAAAGAATGTTGAAATTCTTGAACGCGGAGTGACGTCACTTTCACCTCACGTACGCGAGTGAGGTGAATTGGGATTTGACTATACAGGACAGTGAACAATGCAGAAATTATGTGACAAGGGACAGAACTTAGTGTTTATCATTGACATAATGTTGAAACTTTGAATACTGGTGTAAAGGTTGAAAAATCCACACTTCAATATTTTGTTCTCACGGTAGTGTGACACAAAAATGACGTGAAAAACCGCAAGTTCCCGGATGTCTGCGGTCAAGAATACTCAGAATATGTTGTGCAAACACTAACATCGTTTATTGTTGGGAAATATAGTATTGAATTCAGTTACCAGTATCAGTGTTTCTTGTCTGAGATATTTCTGGTAAAAAGGGAAACAGTTATCTTGCCTCGTCTGCATCTGTGCAGAAATGCCAGAGAACCGCGTTTACCTTCGGCCAAAAAAAAATTAAAAAAAAAAAATTTCGCTCGCCGCTCCTGGGACTTGGTCCAAAAAATCCGATGAACAAGATTTTTTTTTTCTCTGGCCTAAGCATAATATTCTCTATAAATACATTTGTGTAAATAGCAACATCATATACATTCATATTCATGTAATATATATATATATATATATTATATATATATTATATATATATATATATATATATATATATATATATATATATATATATATATATATATATATATATATATATATTTATATATATATATAAATATATATATACATACATAATTATAACATTTACATATTTAAATAAGTAAACAAATGTTTGATATATATATATATATATATATATATATATATATATATATATATATATATATATATATTATATATATATATATATATATATATATATGTTTTCATAGTCATGTTTTTTTACACTGCACGTGTTTAACGTCATCAAAATTTAGAATGAAATGGGATCTTATTATGCATGCTCATTAGGGTAATCTTTGAACATCTTTAATCTGCTGATGAAAGCAAAATGCCTGGAGCAATTACTGTTGCTGAACAAACACAATGGTCTTTCTCAATGTAAAAAAATACAAAAGAGTGAGGTCAAAGGTCACTTTGAATCAGCATGGTTAACTTGCCTATTGTGGCTGAAAGATGTTTTATCCACTCTTGTTGTCTGGGATAAGTGGTTTTTGCATTTTACTGTTGTTCTAAATCAAAATGGTCTTTTCCTGAACAGTTATTACGGTCAAAGTGTCTGAATTTAACCCTTTCACCACAATGGTTTGGCTCAAAACCAATTCTTATCAATGGTAAATGCGGACCAGTTCATGAGGAACTGGGGGTGCACAATCTAAACTTCCCTCCTTCCTCCATGTTGTAATATGTGCTCTTGGATGTTGCTTGTCCCACTTTATTTTGTATTTCGTCCCTGAGGGTAAAACTCACTTTTCCAACGTTTCATTCTGATTTTGTGCAATTGAACTGAAGTTTCATCATACAAAACTTCGCACATCAAGACACTGCCTGCACGTGAACTGTACAAAATCAATCGTAAAAACAATATGCATCATGATGAATAGTCAAGCTTTAATTTGACATGGGTGTATTTCAGATTTTCTTCCAAGGATTTTTTGAGTTCGAGAGACAATAGCTGTAACTTTTCATAATATTTTCATTATAAACTGTTGTTCTATGAAAGAATCCGATCTTGTTTTTACTCTTCTTCTTAAAATATGTCATATAAAATACATGTATGTTACATTACATGACTGACTGACTTAATCTTCAACACTAATTTCTTCTTGTCAAAATGTTTTAGCAGCTCCAAATTTGTAAGCATTTTTCCTGTCCAACTGTCAGCATTTACGGTACCAGTAAGATGGAACTTTTGATGATTTTTATTTCACTATTTTTGTTTTTTTAATGTCTCTACAGTTTTTTTATTCTACTACCAAAAGCATGATAACACACACAGTATTCACCTTGTCAACTCAGCTTGTACAAGTGTAGACTGCATTATCACTGTTGACAAGTGAATTCTGGTCCGGACAAGAGTTTAAATGTAAACAATAACATTGCATTTTACACATACAGACACTGTGTTGAAAAACTAAATAGTGGGTGTTTCAACATGCTTTGGGGAGTAGAACAAGCAACTGTAGTTGACATGAAAAACAAAAAATAGTGAATAAATTATCAAAAGTTTCAGCTACTGGACCTTTAAATGATGAACGGCACCTACTGACAAAACTGGTGGTTGAAAATGAAATACATCAGTTGTCACTTGGATTTCATGGGATTTCTTCTCTTACTGACAGTTCTTGCTTTTTCTTTCATCAACAAGAACTTACAAACAGCAAAAATCTTCAATAATTAAAATTGTTGAGGGTGTTTCTGTAAGTTACGAAAGCGTTTCTGGAAAAGTGTACAACATGAGGTGAACGAGCATGTAAGATGAAATTTCAAAACACAATTGTGGAGAGTTGATGACTAAAATCAATGCATGCTTGCAAAGTTGGTTTACATCTTGCTGTGGCCAAAATCAAGTCACAGGTGTTCAGTGATTTGTATTCATTTCTGAAGATGTTGAGTGCCTTTTGGCATTCTTCATTAGTTTTGTAACTATTGACAGTGATAAACTAATGGCAGGAAACACACAGCCTTGATTCAAAGGTCTTCCAAAGTTAATCCCGCTATTTCTCATAGGATAAAGTTAATGATAATGCTAAGTGTCTTCTTTACCTTATTTTAACCTGTTCATCCCCTATCCCCTGTGGACAGGTCCACACTCACCATTGATAACAATGGGTCTGGATCAAACCATGGCGTTGATAGGTTGAACTACCCTAGATTAGAAGTAGTTATCTCATTTCACCTGTAGAGTCAAGTTTCATCAAATACAGACACTACCTACCAACAATACACCTAGTTTTTTTCCTCGAACTCTCGATTACTTTGCTGGAGAAAAGTGACAATGATTTCAATCTAACTGTTCAATAATCAAATGAATTGTACTTTGTACGTAGTGCCAGGAGCTTTTAGGGATAACTAACAGTTGTTCAGTACTAGTAAGTTATTGTGTATTTTTTCACTTCACTATTGTCAATACTGTTACCCTTACAATCAGACAAAATTACATTATTGTGCAAGCTGGATATGTAACTTCCAGTATTATGATAAAAGTACTTCAGTAGCTTAAATTCAATATATTTTTATAAGTTATTCGAAATATTGGTTACCAAATTCATTATCAATGTCAAAAATCTGCCTCAAATTTTTTATGAATACTCGTCAAAGAAGCAGTAGCTATAACTTTTGACGTAAGTTCTAATTGTAACGACTGAAATATCTTGATCTGCCCCAACATATTAAAATTCCACATTTGGCTCACAAACTTTAAACCTATAAATGCATAACATACATTGTTATACAGTTGAAAATTAAATCTCTCTTCAGACCTGTTTATCATTAGCCAACAATTTTAAGTGTAAATATTTCTAATGTGTAAAGCTCTGTTGACAGGCTACAGAATATATATCAGCGTTCAAAGAAACTGTATTTGAATGCGAAACAGATATTGGTGAAAACAATGTTGAAAAGTTATATCGCTCTATAGTTTGCTATCCAGACTCTTTGCACATGATGGAGGGGTGCCATATCTCTCGTGAGTGCTCGTGGGGTGAAATTTTCTAGTTCACATACCCAGACAAAGGGATTTGCCTATACCAACTGACAGGGCAATATCTGGTTGCTGGGAGTTAAGCAGGCATTTAAGAAGTAGCACCTCTACCACTAGCTGGTCAGTTGCCGTGGAAAATGAAACAAATTTATTCGTACAACATGTGAAATCAACCACAGTTCACATTCTCCCCAAAAACTTCCCTGGGAATACAACAACTTCCAGAAATAGGTTGATCAGATCATTTCATGACAGACTGGTTATTTCAGTGGTAACAGCACAGGAGGTGGAGTGTTTAATACATTCCCATTTAAATACCATGGCTTATCAAATCTTAATCAAAATCAGTTATGAACTACAGTACCTGATAATACAGGTCACATGACTTATCTTCAGCGATAATAATCTGAAGATCTCTTAGTGACCTCAAACACAATCATCAAACTTTATCTAAAATAACAAGGACTAATTTGACCATTGACCAATAATTGGTTCCGACTGAAACAAAAATGCTCAATATGTGTTTTCATTATTCACTACACCTATTCAGGGAAAGTCAAAACAAGAAATTTTTGTGATTTTTTTTCAGGTACAATAATTTGAATATGTGATGACTAAATGGCACTTTCCTTTTTAGATTATACATAAAGACATACACAGCCATTAAATTTAAGGTGGATCCTCTGTTCCCTAGTCGTCTTTCCAGTCTAAACTTATGAAAATCTCCGTGAATGACCTCAGGACTTGGGGTCAATCCATTCAACAAGTTCTTGTCTTACTTGATATGTTCATGAAATTTTCACATCACGTTTCTTTGAAAATTTTGCAATGTGAACAGAATGCCGACTTACCATACATGTGTTCAACACTGATTACAGCACTGTGTTTTCATATCATTTTATGTTACCATCAAAAAGAAAAATATTTGTGTGCATATATATATATATATATATATATATATATATATATATATATATATATATATATATATATATATATATATATATATATATATATATATATATATATATATATATATATATATGCAGTATGTATGCATAAACAATAATAATACATCTAAGTAAAAACACATTATAGGGTACACATATTGACAACCATTTATTTAGATAAACAATATACAGAAATGTAATACAACATTGACACAGAGATGCAAGGGTGTGTAACTATGAGATACGTATTGGTACACGTAGATACCTGTATGGAGATGTTCAATGTGCAGAGCTTGACGTGTTTGTTTCTTACCTGGTGTAGCACAGATGTTCCGGTGATGGTTACCGTGTTGGGATCCACACCCTGATCCAGCAGCTTCAGCACTGAGGAGAAAGCAGATTTCCATGTAAAACGCCAAGCCATGGTCTCAGTCTCTTTTCTTTCTCTCTCTCTCTCCGAGAGGAGATTATTTAATATGAACGCGATAGATTATTGCGATCTCTTTTTGAGATAAACAACCGTGGCTTTGACATCATTGCTCTCTCACTCTCTCTTTCTCTCTCTTACCAGCGTGGCTGAGATACAAACATTCTGACCGGCAAACTTAATTGCAGGACCACACTATTCATAGCAAAGGGGGGGAGTAAGGAGATAAATCTGAGGGACTGCCTGAGATGTTAGGGTGTGGCAACGCATCTCAAGTTCTGAGGATGACCTGCTGAGGGCTCCCTTCTGTTTGTTTTGACTTCAATATTTCACAAAACAGGAAAGGAAAAGATTTCACATGAGGTTAAATATTGATACCAAGTTACTCATGAAATAGTCACACTGTTGTTTAATATGGGTAAAAGAATTTCGGAACATACTTCACTGACAGAGTCAAATAAAATGAAAAAGGAAATTACTGTATACATTCATTTTTTTGGCACGGCACTTGAAGACTCTTGACAAGTGCAAAAAATATATATTCTCATATGAGATTTCCTTGTGCCCATAACATTACTTGACATCGTTTGTTAAAAACAGAATGCCCCTCCTTAATTTTTCTTACAAGTTCTTTGTAGCATCTCTGGTCAGCTGACATTTTTCCCCTAAAGGTTTTTAACATTATGGCACATCTGTTCTCTTTCCAGGCTGTTGCGGTCAACTCTACTTTTTTAACAATTTGCCAAACATTTCAAACATTCCGCTAGAAATAGTTAAGCTGAAATGTGCCTCGGGACAGATATGGGACTTTTAAACTTTAAGAGTAGCTTTTAGGTCTACCCTTCGTAGGGGCTCGTTTTGAAGCTCGTGAAGTAAGTAAAGTTTTCATTGGCTTATTTTTGTGAAAATTGAAATTTGATTTTTCCTTATAGAATTAACACAGGCATGTCGGCCATTGTGAATTTCAGCGTCGGTAAATATTGGGTAATTTGTTTCTCTAGTACCAAGCTATGCATGGTGACCCCTGAATTTTATTTGTGATTTCAAATCTGTTACTTGATTTTAAAGTTTCCTTATGAAAAGTTTTAGCAAAAGCTTAAGTCTTTCAATTTTGAGGAGCAATTACAGTATTACTACCTTCAAGACAAAATTTCGACCCTTGAATTTCAGGAAAAAGTACATATTCTGTACATAACAGCGAACCAACATTTATAACATGCTAAAAATATCTGTCTTGACCACTACCTGATGTTTTCAATTTCCTCCGCCTTGTTTTCATGAACGTGACTTTACCGAAGCAACAAATCCAGTGACAAAAAAAGGGTTAGGTCTGTCAGAAAATCAAGAATTATTGATTTGATCACGGCAAGCTGCGTCAATAGAAGTTGACCATCTGTTGATGAATTTTAAGGTAATAGGATATCGTATAGTGATAAATACAATCACTTAATCCCAATTTCATATTCCTCAAATAATCTGCACAATGAGAAAGGTAATTGTTTTTGACCAACACTAAATATTTTTTTTGAAATTGTCTGAAAAGTATTATTACTTTTCTGACCTATTGAAGAGTCATTAATCCAAAATGTTACAGTAGAAATCAAATGCAAACCATTTTTTTGAAAAATTAAAAAAAAATGGATATTGTGTTAATAACTTGTTTTCAGTTTGTCTTGGTAAAAACAGTGTATTTCTTAAATTAAGTTGCTCCTGACTTGATCACCAGTCACTTTATTGTTGGCTTGTGTAGATTTTTGTCGCATATTAAATGCAGTTCAAAGATGTGAAAATCTGTTCACTGCAGAGTGGTCCAGCAGACCACTGTCAGGGTATAATCCAGTGGCCTTGTAACCTTTAACCCTTTGAGTGCCAAAGTCAAGTTTTGTTGTCTTTATAAAATATAACCCAGTAAATCTTCTTCAGAATATTTCCCTAAATTTTGATCAAAAACTGTGGCCAATAAAAAGTGATATCAATTTAATCCAAAATTATCGATCACATTACTGAAAAAAATCATCAAAGTTGGTAAAATGTTGCACTAAAATTCTGTAGGGAGAAAATTACAGCACTCAAAGGTGTAATAGTCTGGGTGGTCCTAGCTGCATTCACCATTTTAACAATGTACATTATATCTTTTATATTCGTTGGCACCCAACACCAGTATTATTATTAATATCATTACAACTGCTATCGTTTATTTTCTAAAAATGCATTACACATTCGTCTTGGTACATTTTACATAATTAAATTATAAAATTGTAAGTGCACCGGTTTGTTCAAAGGCTCTGCCAGTCTGGGATCTGGGATGACTGCTTACTTAACCTTCAAGTTAATTGTTCAATCTTCCAGAAAATGTATCAGAACACTCAGCATATAGTGTGTCAATGGTGTCTGCATGACTAGTAGGGTAAACCCAAAAGTATGTGTTTCAAGTAAACAAACCCACTCTCTTTCAACCCTGTTGATTGCTACATCTTGTTTCTTATGGATTTCCACCAAATACAGTGAATTTGCCTAATTTTGCTATCGTTTCAGGTTATAGCAAGCAAACTTATAATGCAAGTTCACAATCAACTATACCCTACCGGTACTTAATTCTCATACATATTACAGGAAACACATGGTTTCATTTTGGTCTGAATGCAGTCGTTGTTGCCAAAGGAATAAGTCTAGACACACAATCATTTTGGCAACACTTTATTAACACATTCCTGTGTGCCACCAACCACACACTGCCACACTGTATACTATATTCTTAAATGCAACAGATTAAATAAAAAAGTTTCAGCACCATAACATTGATAAAATGTAAGCTCACAGGAAAAATCTGCCATCCTGTTGTGTGTGTGACTCATTCAAAACATCCCCTCTCATCTTGTTTTATAATACTTAATCACTAATAATCTACAAATTCCTACATAATCAAAAAGCTAATCTACCACAAGCTGTTTCATTATCATTTCCCTATCGGTCACTGCCATGTAGAGTTCAATGTAATCATTGTATGTGATTACTCAGTAAATGGTGGACACTAAAAATATTCACCAAGATTTGACACTTACATGCGAACTTTATTCTTTTGCACTCTTTCATCACAGTCATATTACGACTGTTGCATGATGGGTAAGGGTCCTTTTGCCCAATTAACATGAAAGGAAAGTCATTTCTGCCAGTCAATTGAACATAGTGTGCACCTCAAAAGTGAAAGACTTTACCTCTTTCTCAAACTTTCCCCAGTGAAACCTTCAACCATTCTCTTACCAAATCAAGCATAATAATCAGGCATTACCGTGCACATTTTGGCACCTGAAGAGAAACAGCTGACCTTACATTTACCGATATTTGAAACTCAAAGTGGCCACTTTGCCTGTCTTAAGATAGAACACGCCTCGGGGACAGATATTTGGACTCTTAAACTTTTACAATTCTTTTCTGATCTACCACTTGGTGAGAGTTAATTGTCAAGCTGTTGGTGTACAAAAACTTTTCATCGGCTGAGTTTTTTGAAATTTGAAACTTTTATTTTTCTCAATAGAGTTAACATAGGGATGGCGGCCATTTTGAATATTAAATATCGGTAAAACTTGAGTAATTTGTTTCTCTAGTACCAAAATTTGCACAGTGACCTCCGATTTTTATTCTTGATTTTGAAAGAGAATGGTTGGAAGTTTTATTTAGGAAAATTTGAGCAAAAGTGTAAGTCATTCACTTTCGAGACGCAATATACTACCTTAATGGGGAAAAATACAATTTTCGATTTTATGAAAATATAAGATGGTGAAAATTTTACTTACTCCAAGAGCTATACCCCAACAACAAGTGGTAGATCAAAAAAGAATTGTAAAAGCTTGAGAGTCCAAATATCTGTCCAGAAGGCGCATTCGACCTTAAAGCAGGTCTTGTTCAGGACAATTGACTTCACTAAGGTGGTGCAGTAAACGTTTAAGAGGTTTAGGAGTTGGTATTTGAAGATGGCAAGTCCACAACATTTGTTTGTCTTTGGGTCTTTTTGGGTTCTTTGTTTTGTTGAGTTTTTTATTTTTTGGGAGATTTTTTTCTTTTTTTTTTTTTTTTTTTTTTTTTTTTTGGTAAGTTTTTTTTGGGGGGAGGGGGTTAGTTAATGCTGAAATTTCAGAGAGGTTCTTGTGTAAAAGATAGTTAAAATCCCTGCCATATTCTTATTGAAAACTAACTTCCTTTGTTTCACCTCTTCCATTTTAGGTAACATTACCATATATGTTGAGCAAAGTTTAAATAACAAAAAGCAAATACAATAAACGCAATATAATGTCCTTCATCATGAATAGATATAAAGAGATTTAAAATGGATGTGATCAGCCCAGACTCTCACCTTCTCTGTCATCAAATCTGACCACCGCATCTCTGAGCAGCTCATGATTGCCGAACTTCACCTTGGTGGTTCCTTTTTGCGGATGGGGCTGTGCCTTTTCCTGCTTTGCCAGTTCCTTCTGTTTCTCGTTGTATCGCCGGATCTGTTCCTGCCTCATCTTCTTGGCAATCTTCATCCTCTGCTCCCTGGGCAGGGTCTCCAGTATTGACTGGTCTATCTCCATGGTTACTCCGAGGTCGCTGGTTACTCAAGCAAAAATAGGACTATAACAACAAAATAAAAGGATAATACTGAGCTACTTTTTGGAAAATATTGACATCGCATGAAATGGAGACACAACAAGGACAGGAAAACAAGAGGGATTGTGTTTTCATATCTTATGAAATTATTTTTATACATAATTGATTTTGTTCCAATGACAAAAGGTTACGTCTTTGTTTGCCTGAGAGCTATCCATTCAAAATGGCAAAAGAAAGCATGCAGGTTTAATGAATACAGTTTGAATTGACTCAGGGTCATACATACCCGTACTCACCTGGTCTGCAGACTTATACAATGAAGCATCATGAAGACAGTTTCAACAACTAACTCATTACAGGTGTACTATGTGATAGAAACATGGTCCTGCCTTGCTTTACAATATAAAGTAGTCAACAAAGTGGTTGTGCTGACTCACAAAAATATAAAAATATTATGCTTATGCATATGTGTCTGGTCCTTCAAGGGAAAGTGCTTGGTAGGCCCTGCACATTGTTAAGTTTGCAAATTCATAGTAACAATTACTGCCCGAGTCCTTTCACAGAAGCAGGCTGAGTTGGCTAAAACTGGTGAAGCACGTACACTATATATGGTGCATTTTAACAAAAATTTGAACAGTTGAAGGCCCTTGTAATCACAAATACTATAAACATGATTCTTTTACAGACTACAGCCACAATAACAGACCCAAGCCAAGTGGGTGAAAATACATTTGGCTTTGGCTCAATACCACTTTTCACTGAATTTGCATATGGGGACCAGATACTGTCTGGCTGGAAGAGGGTTATTAAAGCTTGGAAAACAGAAAATATCAGCTCTGTTCCAATGGACACTTTGTGCCAAGAGACTTCAAAAAAAGAAGAATTAAAGCTGTCTGAGGTATAAACAATGTATCAAGAAGATGTATAGGATATAATATTTTACCAAAGAAACTAAGTAAATTAACAGAGATGCCTAGGTTTATGGATTACACGAATACTCCACATGCTGAATTGACTGATCCTAACAGATGGTGTTGAAACTTTATATGTTTCTATATCTGTTCATAAAACATGTCTAAACTGTATGATGTGCCTTGTTGAGTTGCCGTCTTTTTCCATCAGACAAGAAAAAAATTTTAAAGGCGCAGTGTGTCCATGAATTGTGCCAGGGTTTCATTATTATTACGTTATGAGACACGTTACCACTGATGGCATTTTCAATGTGTCACATTGGTGCTTCCGTGAGGCACCAGTGTGAGAAAGCACTTTGAGAAAACTTTTTAGAGAAACGTAGAAACGAATTAAATTCAAATGTTTTCTTTACTTCTGAATCACTGTATCACCACTATAGGGATCTGATAGCAATTATCAAGATGAGTCACCAAAACAAACTCTTATATAATCAATATCGCACATTGCAGTTAAAAATACAGATATGAGAAATACTTCAATAAAGTATTACATCTTTGAAATAAATTATTACAGCGAAGAAGCTTGCATTCTTTGCACACAAAACCACAATAAATTCTCAAAAGTAATATCACAAGGTCTGCAAAGTAAAAGAATATAAATAGTGTGCTCGCTATCTCTTATCTCCTTAACAAACCTGACACCTACAGATTACACCATGTTTAATGATTTTGAAAAAATTTCACGTGATGTTTGTTTAGAAACTCTGTAGGCACTTGGTAATGACAATGACCATATCTGTGTACTGAAAAGATCTCCACTTCAAAAGTATGTACTTTTTGGTGTAGCCTGACAAGTGGGATGTTTCTGAAGTGAAAGTGAAGGGCTTCCATGGAACTTATGGTCCTGATAATTCAGGCTATTTTGGTCTCAGTCCCACCTAAATTTCAACTGAGTATCCGCCCACTCCATGTTACATGGTGAAGCTAATACAAAGAAACCGATTGTCACATTCATTCATCCTAAAATAAACGGTAAAGTGTTGTGAGAATAAAGAAATTGAGTCACTGTCGGCCTTATATAGTCATATGTGTGTCAACTAACGGCTTCTTGTTTTGTTATGGGGACAAACAATTCCGCGTTCCACGTCCGCATACCGAACTACCTGCCCAATGACTCGGCTGTCCTTTCTGGTGAATAATGTCATGTCTAACGTTACGTAAGAGATAGCTAATATAAAACGGCAATTGTCTCTGACAAATGGAGAAAAATAATGACGTGAGAGTGGGGAATAGTGACGTATTATACTGGGTGGGTTGCACCCCGTCGAACAAACATCGTCATTATTTGCAAACCGAGATCTGGCAATTATAATTTCAAGTCGCGGTACAAATTTTGAGAACGGTGTATTCAAGGCTGCACGAGGAATGTTTCCGTATACTAAAGAAGTTTTTTTTTTCTGTTGGAAGTCATTATAAATGTTTATTTAGTTTGGTTAAGGATATTTTCACCGACATGACGTACACTGACTGAATGAAGTACACTTGGACAAATCCATACTGGAATCGATCTGTCTTTGGTGTGTACTACTATTGCCAGCCAGAGAACGGTACGCGGTACTTTTTTGACATTCCAGCACGTCGTCGGTGATTGTGACTCTAATACTACACCAACTTCTTTCGCTGTTGTATATCGCACGCCGTTTGAGTCACTGAGACTGAAACCATGCTTTGCAGGTGCTTTACAGTGCACAGTAAATACCACGGTCCCTAAACTTGTGAAGGGCTTCACCTTGGCCCTTCACATGGAAAAGCTCACTCCCAGATTACGATGGATTACACCGTGTCAGTCTTTCTTGATGCGCTGAGCATGCGGTCTACGTGTGATGTTTATATGACATGCATACCAAAGCTTAGTAAAACAACTTACGAGCAGTCAGCCAGCCAAGTTTGGTAAAATCACGGTCCTGTGGTTCAGCAGACAAAAAGGTATTCGTTAAACCAGTCTCTTCAAAATCGCGCTTATATTCTTGCACCGGAGGTCATACCAGCGTGACGGATAGTTTAAACGAGCCGACCAGCGGCTGCGTGACTTCTTCTAACGTGTCCTGTGTCAAAGTTACACTGTACTGGGTTACGCATGACGAGGGATCCACATAAATTCCCCGGAACCCGGAAATAAACATCGCAGGGATTCTGCACTGCACAGGTGTTGGGCGTTCTCGTACCTTGCTTACGTCACATACCGCTAGCGCGCCGAGCAAGCAGAGCCCTACCGACGAAAGTTGAAAGATCTATAATTAACTCAAGGGGGCGCTGGTCAAAAATAGCCGGACAGGTCCAGGTCCCGTGAGTAAGGTCACAGTCGCTCGAGAGCTATTCAGCTCTGGGACTATTCGCCCCATTTCTCGCTTCTGTATACTCGTCTATGGGGCGAATAGTCCCAGAGCTGAATAGCTCATTTCTCGCTTCTGTATACTCGTCTATGGGGCGAATAGTCCCAGAGCTGAATAGCTCTCGAGCGACTGTGGTAAGGTTCGCAGGGTGTGCATCGAAGATCTCTGCACGAGACATTCAAGCAAATACTATGTGCAATAAGAGGGAAAACGCACTTTTACGGTTTTTATGTTCATAAACTTTAACATTTTCGTAATAAAAACTTGTTGATTGGTTTTTCGAGAAGTTACCCGAACGACCAAAATTACGATTATAATATATGCAAACGAAATTCTTGGCAAGCTCGGACATGAATTATGTTGTAAACTATCAGCAGATTCTGAAATAGGAAGTTTTAAAAGTATTTTTTGAGGGAGGAGCACAGTTTTATGTTTATTAGAATTTACTAAACTATGGAGCTATAGAATATATCCCTACAATTTTATACCGATATTATTACCACCACACAAAAAAAATAAAAAAATACTGATTAGCTCTGCCTCTTCCAAAGGCTTTATTGAAACATCTGCAGCTTTCAAAATTCCAGTGAATTTGTTTATAAAAAGGAATAAGGAAAGAAGCTTCAGAATTAGTATATGTACATATGTCAGTGTACAGTATAGGGGCCTCAAAGTCACGTGTTTGCCAATGCTGTGAACAATCATGATAAAGAGACGTCCCATTAACAGAACAAAACTGACATGAGTCGACAATAATGTTCATGTAGGACATACTTTATTTATTTATTTATTTATTTATTTATTTAGATATTTATTTAGATACTAAAGAAACATTCATTCATTTATGTAGATCCGTCTGAGCAAAGGTAAATTCTAAAGAAAGTCATCCATGGATAGGTTAGGCGATCTAGAGGGTTTATTCTTGCACATCCTGACGCTCATTTGTCGTCCAATTGAGTAAATTACTAGAAATACTGCCTTCGATCTTGCATTCAGAACTGTGTACCCACACGAATTTCAACTCAGTGTTCAATGAATGTGTCGAGACCACAAAGAACATTTATCTGAACATGTTTCTTTAAAAAAATGAAGTAAAACATCGCCTCGGGAACGGTTTACAATAGCACAGACATAGTAATTAATTGTCACAGATACTAGTTTACACACAACATGAAGGAGACAATAGATGTGTGTGACTTCACAGTTTCAGAGCCATTTACAAAACAATACCATTTCCGAGGCAGAAACTTATCCCACTTCCCTACACAAAGGTCCTCTGACGAGCTGAGAAGATGAAACCCGCACTTTTCCTCCGTATCGAAAGAGCGGGGAAAAGTATAGGCTGCATTGCTGCAGGCGCCATTGATGCAAACTGGAAGGTTTTCTGATCGGACGATGGAAAGAATCGGACCTGAAGATATCTAGATAAGGTCAGCAACGTCGTCCGTAGGCAGCTCATGGACTTGTGTGTTGTAATATTGTACAATGTCCTTCAGCGTAGGGATCTCAGCTTTGGTGATGAGGTTTATCGCAACTTTCACGCCTTTGTTGCGACCAGACCGTCCACCTCGACCAATTCTAGGGAAAGGGAAAGCAGTAACATCGTTAAAAACCGGGGTCCAGATACGATAAGATGCACACGAATCATCAGCATCACGCGTGATTTGAGTAATATGACTGCCATAATGCTATCGCTACTAAAATGATCCCTGCCGCTAACAACGACTGATTATAGTAATAATAGTATAAAGAAACGACACTGACTTTCTGTGGTCATAAATCTTTTGGAATCACGCAGAGAACTATAAATGGTATTTATTTATTTTCATTGACAGTTTAAAGTGACAATATCTGTAGATTTTGGCAAAAATTTCATTATTTTTGTTGAATAAATTGGGCAGATTTTTTTCCCTTCTCAGTAAAGTATGCCGAATTGCAAAGTATTGGCTCTACCAAGATGTTGAATTGAGTTCAATTAATGTAAAATGCTGTCATTGGCAAATGAATTCTAGTCTGGACTGAAATGTCCAGAGGTCATCGATACATTACAGACATAGCTTGTAGAGACTGCATCGGCATATTGAAACACCGGGGTGAATATTTTTGGAGCTGGGCAAGATGCGACATTTACGAAAAAACTAATACCGGAACTACATTCTGTAACATTCTGGTTTGTCTCGATCGTGATTTTAAGTATAAACTTCACAAGATCTTCAACAGAAACACAATTAAAGTGAGTTATAGCTGTATGAGGAATATGGCAAGTATAATCAAATCGCACAATAAGAGGGTAATCTCCGGAGAACAGCGTAAGGACCAACCAGCTGATTGCAATTGCAGGGTTAAGTCGGCATGCCCCTTGAAGGGTAACTGTCAAGTCAAAGGCGTGGTGTACAAGGCCAACGTATCAACGGAGGGCAACGGAGAGAGGGTTTATATCGGCCTCACTGATAACACCTTCAAGACGCGCTACACTAATCACATGAAATCGTTCCGCAACGAGAGATACAAAAACGACACCGAGTTATCAAAATATGTATGGAACTTAAGAAATAAGGGACAAGACTTTGACATTTCATGGTCAATCATTGATAAAGCATTGAGCTACTCTAACATGAACAAGCGATGTAATCTTTGTATATCAGAAAAGCTGCACATTATCAATGCTGACAAATCTACACTGTTAAACAACGCTCTGAGTTGGTTTCAAAATGTCGCCACCAAAACAAATATTATTTGTCGAATTTTTAACACTACCTACTAATAGAATGGTTCGTCCCAATCATATATGTAAGAGTGTCGAGCTAGAAATCCTTTCACTCTATCTGAGGATTGCAAGATGCATGAAACTTAAGTAATAGATTTCATTACTTTGTACTTGAAGTAATCTGTTTTTATATATATATATATATATATATATATATATATATATTAATATATAAATATATAACTTTGTACACTGTACAAAGTACTTTGTGTTTGCGAGACTAATAATCTGTATTTGAACACACCCATACGAACAAGAACACAAGAAGAGTTTGTGGTTGTTTTCTAAAATGGCAGTGTAAATGTCATCGAAAGTCACCGCTATTGTCCCTTTCATTTCGTCCATTGTACGGTATACCCATGCGGGTATTTTGTTGCATGTGATGAAAGCAGTAACTTTTGTAAACACGCCACAGTTGGTCAGTTATTTGTACATTTCAAAAAGTACAGGTCTTGGCCTCACGTTAATTTCTAACGGTACCTGGATAATTTAGCTATCATTAATATCACCGTTTTGTTAAATTAAGTTCATTCATGCAAAACGCTCACGAAACAATCTGTGATTACATCAACACTGTCCTTGTTGTTGGTGTTACTGTTGGATGCCCCTTCTTCATGTTTGTGGACGACTTAATAAAAATGCAAAGCTACACAAGTCGTGGGTTAGAGAATATACCAATACAAGATCTGAAAGCCACATTTCCACTATAGCATGTATAGGTGATGATAGCGCCCCGGGGGGGGGGGGTACTCTCCATTACTTGCCAATATGTATACGTGCCGCCAATGGGGTGGGTATTTCAGCAACTTGGTCTAAAATGGGGGTATCAATTCACAGTAAACCAGGGTCTAAAATGGGGTCGATTTTTGAGTGCCACACAAAAACAAATTCCAACTGTCAATTCCTGTCTTCCTAGCACAGGGTTTTGAGCTGCACTCAATAAGCATCGATATCTTTTTGGTGTGGCAGGGGAACCATTAAAGAGACCCCCTGGCTTTAGCCAAAATAAATGTAGACTTTGTTTTAAAACACTGTCACTAATTGGTCAGAATTCCATATATGGAAGAATTTTGCCCAATAGAAAATATCGAAACAAAGTGGCTCTACTACTACTACTCTCATAACAGGTCGACCATGGGAAAATAGCAGTGCCTTATTGAAGTACGGCGAGGCTGCTTGTAGTTTGGAATTTTAAAAACCACCAGTTAGACTGTAACTGCAGATAAGTGATAATTTCAGAAGCTGGACAAAACTTTGGTGAGGGTGAAAGATAGTTTCTTTCACTCAATTTTTTTGGTATTTCCAAAAATGTTTTTGGGAAATCGTGGCTTGGCCAGCAACAACAAAACCGTAAATGCAATGTAGTGGTAAGCTCTGCCGGTAGCTCGGTCACGCAAATGCTTGCTTTTTACCCGATTACATTTTTGAAAATTTTGACACTATGACTTTTCACCTAGGTCAAAGGTCATAAGATCTAAAATGGGGTCCTAAAATAACGAGATTTTAGGTCTGAAATGGGCCCCGGGTTTTTTACGTGCGGCCGCACAACCCTACCACTTCTCAGACCAGGTACCCCCCCCCCCCGGGGGATAGCGCAAGGCACCGAACGTGGTGTCACAATGGTTTACAAACAAAGGTAACAGCGGGACCTACCTGTGAATATAGCTTTCTATCACCAACGTAAAGTTGGCGTCATCCTCATCCTCATCCTCAGCCTCAGGGGTCACGCGAAAATGAGGATGAGGATGACGCTACAGCGTCAGCTTCACCGGCGTCAGATCCGATTATTCCCGAATGCATCTGATGGAACAATAAGTGTAAAAATGACTTTAAAAATGTGCTCCAAGTTTCATATCACTGTAAATGTTAATCAAAACACAGTGGGGTATGTATTTCATAATACCTCTCCTCTTAATATCCGTTTCTCACGATGTAGTTATAACGCAATATTCTTAGCCCTTAATTTCCTTAAAGTTCAAAGCTTGTATGTTTAATACGTTGACTTTTCAGGCCTCAAGTCATAGTTATACGAGTTAATTGTTTTATATGTCCTCTGAATAATTAGAGCTTTTATATTGCCTCTCATGGTGGCGATTTTTACACATTTTGGACCACGTATACTTTTTTGCACCAATTTTTGGAAAATCTTAACGCAAGAGTTGAGAGGATACCAACAAACACATCCGCGGATCCATGGACTGAAAATTACGAACATTTCCAAAGAACTAGTCTGTATGAGATATTCTAATGATAAAATATTACCTACGAACCAGTTTTACGATTCAAAAGAAAGTTGAGAAAGAATGGAGTTGTTATTTTCTTAAGTTTTGGGCGAATTTTATCATTTAACCGTCATCGGGTAGCGCAACTTCGGCAATCTTCGGATACGACGCTGAAGCTGACGCCTGAGTAGCGTCATATTCAGCGTCAGCATAGAGATAGAGGAGTACGCGCGTTTGGGAGTCCTGTCATCTGGTTGTAAATATGTCATGTGGTTGTTGGCTATGACACACCCATATTTGGTTATGTTTCGATGTCAAAGATCAGAGTTGAAAGTCCAAGCATGGGTAATTCCTTGCATTCTTGATACCTTGTGCTAGCTCTGGTTGTCAAAGCACGTTTTCATTTGTGCCATTTCGAAGCAAGTGAGTACAAGTATAGTAGTCTGTTCGATTCTTGATCGTAGGCTTGTAACACAAGGATACGATTTCTCATATATCTCTGGTGTTAGCATGCAGGCGGTTTTAAAATTCAGGGGTCTTTAAAATTCAGAGGTCAGACGAAACCAGGTCTACATGACAGTTCGCCTCTGACTGTGTCTACATACATCAGTCATCATGATCGACCTCGACAGATTCAGCACTTTAGTGTTTGATCGTTATGGTCCAAAGCCGTACAAAGCTACTGTGCTTGCTTTTGTATTCATGGCACTGCTTCAGTAACAACGGTCGAAAATGCTCAAAGCATTGTAAACCTGGTTGCATGGACACTCCGGCGCATCTCTCTTAGTGTGCTATGGCTGTGACTTCTAAGTTTTCCAGTGGTTTATAATCTTTCTATGCTATCGCCAACTAATTTAAGTTGTCTAATCTAAATATTTTGCAGAATCTGCATTTGAGTATGCTAGTCACCATGTGTCACCTGGTTGCACGGACACTCTGGTGCATCTCTCTTACTGTGCTAAGGCTGTGACTTCTAAGTTTTCTCATTGGTTTTCATCTTTCTATGCTATCGCCAACTGATTTAAGTTGTCTAATCTAAATATTTTGCAGGAACTGCATTTTTAGTATGCTGAGTCACCATGTGTCACCTGGTTGCACGGACACTCTGGTGCATCTCTCTTACTGTGCTAAGGCTGTGACTTCTAAGTTTCCCAGTGTGTTTTCATCTTTCTATGCTATCGCCAACTGATTTAAGTTGTCTAATCTAAATATTTGCAGGAACTGCATTTTTAGTATGCTGAGTCACCATGTGTCACCTGGTTGCACGGACACTCTGGTGCATCTCTCTTACTGTGCTAAGGCTGTGACTTCTAAGTTTTCTCATTGGTTTTCATCTTTCTATGCTATCGCCAACTGATTTAAGTTGTCTAATCTAAATATTTTGGCAGGAACTGCATTTTTAGTATGCTGAGTCACCATGTGTCACCTGGTTGCACGGACACTCTGGTGCATCTCTCTTACTGTGCTAAGGCTGTGACTTCTAAGTTTTCTCAGTGGTTTTCATCTTTCTATGCTATCGCCAACTGATTTAAGTTGTCTAATCTAAATATTTTGCAGGAACTGCATTTTTAGTATGCTGAGTCACCATGTGTCACCTGGTTGCACGGACACTCTGGTGCATCTCTCTTACTGTGCTAAGGCTGTGACTTCTAAGTTTTCTCATTGGTTTTCATCTTTCTATGCTATCGCCAACTGATTTAAGTTGTCTAATCTAAATATTTTGCAGGAACTGCATTTTTAGTATGCTAAGTCACCATGTGTCACCTGGTTGCACGGACACTCTGGTGCATCTCTCTTACTGTGCTAAGGCTGTGACTTCTAAGTTTACTCATTTGTTTTCATCTTTCTATGCTATCGCCAACTGATTTAAGTTGTCTAATCTAAATATTTTGCAGGAACTGCATTTTTAGTATGCTGAGTCACCATGTGTCACCTGGTTGCACGGACACTCTGGTGCATCTCTCTTACTGTGCTAAGGCTGTGACTTCTAAGTTTTCTCATTGGTTTTCATCTTTCTATGCTATCGCCAACTGATTTAAGTTGTCTAATCTAAATATTTTGCAGGAACTGCATTTTTAGTATGCTGAGTCACCATGTGTCACCTGGTTGCACGGACACTCTGGTGCATCTCTCTTACTGTGCTAAGGCTGTGACTTCTAAGTTACTCATTGTTTTCATCTTTCTATGCTATCGCCAACTGATTTAAGTTGTCTAATCTAAATATTTTGCAGGAACTGCATTTTTAGTATGCTGAGTCACCATGTGTCACCTGGTTGCATGGACACTCTGGTGCATCTCTCTTACTGTGCTAAGGCTGTGACTTCTAAGTTTACTCATTTGTTTTCATCTTTCTATGCTATCGCCAACTGATTTAAGTTGTCTAATCTAAATATTTTGCAGGAACTGCATTTTTAGTATGCTGAGTCACCATGTGTCACCTGGTTGCACGGACACTCTGGTGCATCTCTCTTACTGTGCTAAGGCTGTGACTTCTAAGTTTTCTCATTTGTTTTCATCTTTCTATGCTATCGCCAACTGATTTAAGTTGTCTAATCTAAATATTTTGCAGGACTGCATTTTTAGTATGCTGAGTCACCATGTGTCACCTGGTTGCACGGACACTCTGGTGCATCTCTCTTACTGTGCTAAGGCTGTGACTTCTAAGTTTTCTCATTGGTTTTCATCTTTCTATGCTATCGCCAACTGATTTAAGTTGTCTAATCTAAATATTTTGCAGGAACTGCATTTTTAGTATGCTGAGTCACCATGTGTCACCTGGTTGCACGGACACTCTGGTGCATCTCTCTTACTGTGCTAAGGCTGTGACTTCTAAGTTTACTCATTGTTTTCATCTTTCTATGCTATCGCCAACTGATTTAAGTTGTCTAATCTAAATATTTTGCAGGAACTGCATTTTTAGTATGCTGAGTCACCATGTGTCACCTGGTTGCACGGACACTCTGGTGCATCTCTCTTACTGTGCTAAGGCTGTGACTTCTAAGTTTTCTCATTGGTTCATCTTTCTATGCTATCGCCAACTGATTTAAGTTGTCTAATCTAAATATTTTGCAGGAACTGCATTTTTAGTATGCTGAGTCACCATGTGTCACCTGGTTGCACGGACACTCTGGTGCATCTCTCTTACTGTGCTAAGGCTGTGACTTCTAAGTTTACTCATTTGTTTTCATCTTTCTATGCTATCGCCAACTGATTTAAGTCGTCTAATCTAAATATTTTGCAGGAACTGCATTTTAGTATGCTGAGTCACCATGTGTCACCTGGTTGCACGGACACTCTGGTGCATCTCTCTTACTGTGCTAAGGCTGTGACTTCTAAGTTTTCTCATTGGTTTTCATCTTTCTATGCTATCGCCAACTGATTTAAGTTGTCTAATCTAAATATTTTGCAGGAACTGCATTTTTAGTATGCTGAGTCACCATGTGTCACCTGGTTGCACGGACACTCTGGTGCATCTCTCTTACTGTGCTAAGGCTGTGACTTCTAAGTTTTCTCATTGGTTTTCATCTTTCTATGCTATCGCCAACTGATTTAAGTTGTCTAATCTAAATATTTTGCAGGAACTGCATTTTTAGTATGCTGAGTCACCATGTGTCACCTGGTTGCACGGACACTCTGGTGCATCTCTCTTACTGTGCTAAGGCTGTGACTTCTAAGTTTTCTCATTGGTTTTCATCTTTCTATGCTATCGCCAACTGATTTAAGTTGTCTAATCTAAATATTTTGCAGGAACTGCATTTTTAGTATGCTGAGTCACCATGTGTCACCTGGTTGCACGGACACTCTGGTGCATCTCTCTTACTGTGCTAAGGCTGTGACTTCTAAGTTTTCTCATTGGTTTTCATCTTTCTATGCTATCGCCAACTGATTTAAGTTGTCTAATCTAAATATTTTGCAGGAACTGCATTTTTAGTATGCTGAGTCACCATGTGTCACTGGTTGCACGGACACTCTGGTGCATCTCTCTTACTGTGCTAAGGCTGTGACTTCTAAGTTTCTCATTTGTTTTCATCTTTCTATGCTATCGCCAACTGATTTAAGTTGTCTAATCTAAATATTTTGCAGGAACTGCATTTTTAGTATGCTGAGTCACCATGTGTCACCTGGTTGCACGGACACTCTGGTGCATCTCTCTTACTGTGCTAAGCTGTGACTTCTAAGTTTTCTCATTGGTTTTCATCTTTCTATGCTATCGCCAACTGATTTAAGTTGTCTAATCTAAATATTTTGCAGGAACTGCATTTTGAGTATGCTGAGTCACCATGTGTCACCTGGTTGCACGGACACTCTGGTGCATCTCTCTTACTGTGCTAAGGCTGTGAATGCTAATTTTTCTCATTGGTTTTGCTCTTTTTATACTATTACAAAGTGATTCAAAATCAAAATTTTATGCAGTCGTCTGCTTTAGGAGTATGCTGAGTCACAATGTGTCACCTGGTTGCACGGAGTCATGTGGTACATCTCTCTTTCCCTTATAAGGCTTTGTCATCTAAGTTTCTCCTATGTTTTGCTCTTTTCATGCTATTAAAAAGTGATTCAAGTTTTCAAATCAAAATTTTATGCAGGAATCTGCTGTTAGATCATGCTGAGTCAGAATGTGTCACCTGGTTGCACAGAGACTTTGCAGTGGTATAAAACTTGCTAATTAAGGGGTGCTGCACCCAACACAGGGTATTTTGCACCAAAATCACTTTTTGTAGACATTCATTTAATTTAATGAAATGTTAACCCAAGATTAAAATATTATTATTTGGGTTCATCTTCAAGGCTGTCAAGCAGTCGTAGGTTGCTTGATAAAGAAGTGTTAATTTTTGCAAATGTTTGCAAATCACCCAATTTCCTGGCTTCACTATTCTTCCAATTTCAAGATTTCCAAACAATTTAACTCCATACTGACTTGGTCAAACTTTCTTAAATTTTCACATTATTTTCTTTAAATGTTGTTAAACAAACTTTTTTTGATTGGCAATAAAGTTCTTACATTTTGAATAAGAGCATTTTAATTTGTATGAGGATCATGTACTGTAAAATATGTTCAGATGTAACCTGCCAAAAGAAGGAAATGACGACCATGTTAAAAGTGATATTTTATTCAAATCATATGTGTCACTGCCCATTTGGGGCAACTGTTGTCAGCTCCACTTATACATAACCATTGCAAGACTAATATCATTTTTATATGCAAAGTAAAACATAAACTGTGTCTTTTGAAGGTTTATGGATGTCTGTTGAAAACAGAGAGTATTAAAAAAAGAATACTTTTTAATATGAAACGTCTGTTAACAGTGTTTATTCATTCTGATGTAATAATGGATTTCTGTTTGTTTTGACAGTATCTTTGAATGATATGACACTGCCTTAACAACAGATGGAAGAGGAATGTGAAAGAAACGTCAATGTAAGTAGGGTATTATGTTCATATGTTGCTACTCACATTGGTGTACCATTTTGTAGTTACAACTTGAGCTGTATCCTGTGAATGGTTTTGGGATAATTGTGTAAGTTATTATATTACAACTCTCAAAAATTTAGAGGGCCTGTAATGCTTACTTTGATATTATTTTCATTATTTATATTTGTCCACTGTAAGTTGTTATTTTACTACAAAAAGATTGCTAAAAAATCAATATTTAGCTTGTCAGCATAGCATTTGAAATATACAAAAATGTATTAATAGTATATCTATATTTCTATTTTTCTCACTCAGGTTTGTTGTAGACTACATCACAATTGTGTTGTTGGAGGAGGCTGAAGTTTACCTTATGTCAAGGAAAAAGAATGGTTATGCTTGAAGAAGCAAATAAACTCTAGTATTGCCACAGAAATCTTAAGATACTGTTCTGCAGGGATAACCTTATTGACATTTGTTCATATTGTTATGAAATATTTTAAACTTAAATTTTAAGGCAATTATTGTCATATTTAACCAAAAATATCATTCAAAAGTTCTGGTCAGACATTAATATTGATTATACATGTCCCTTAGGATGGCAGCAATAAGATTTGTAAAATCGTGCCAAGATATGCAACTTTGTATTTTTGAGATTATTTTTGTCATTGTAGATCTATTTTTTTCTTCAAAACTCCTTGTCAGACTTTTTGATATTCAGTATACAGGTCCTTAGGATGACTTAAGTCAGATATTTTTATACAGTGAGAAAATGCAAAATTTTGTATTTTTGGAGCAATTTTTGTCAATTTCGGTCAAAAAGTGCTTTTGTCTCATTGGTGTTTATCTGATAGCTTTGCATTTTCTTATAAAAATCCCTGGAGACTACCTAAGCCAAATCATTTTTCAAACTGGGGGAACCAATGATTTTTTGTTTTTGGAGCCAATATATTAGTCCGCAAGCTTGAATGACCTATTCCAACCCGGAATACCTTGTAAATCAATTTTGAAGACACTGAAAATAATGTAGTTTTATTTATGCCAATTTGTAGTGAAATATGATCTAGAAAAAAGTTGTGAGCTTATGTTTTATGTAGTGGATCAACTTTAGCAAATATTTCATGGAGGAAACCCCATACACTGATGAGGGATTTCAATCCACAAGAAGGCATATGGCAAGATGCACCATACCAATAAAACAGACTCCAGTTTATTTGTATCAGTTCCAATCATTATGTTACATAAACAAAAAACCTGTCATGGTATCACTTAATTAAGTAAATCTTCACAAAGATGAAGGCAGCCGAGTGAAATCATGTGTAGATTGAATAAGATGAGTGATGAATGATAATATCAGGTAACTTCACCACACAAACTTACTTACACAAACAAACTTGTGTATAACTTGACTCTGAGTAAATCTTAACATTTCAAGCAAGGACCATCAAATTTTTATTGTTGATCTACAAAATTGAAAAGTGGCTGTTAAAACGGAATTCTGCCCATGAAAATTGAAAGTTCAAACTCTTTGCAAACACAATAGTATTTTGAGTGAATAAGTGGAAATAGGAATACCTCTTTTTGTTTGTCAGATAGGAGCAATACTGTGCCCTTGGTGGTATATTTTTAAATGACTTGCAGAAATTGATATTTATTACTGTTGTTATTATTGCTAACTGTTGTTTTGCCTGATTGAGGCACACACCTAGCTATCCTATGGATTCTCTTGAACATTATCACAGTACAGCTACATGAGATACCAGGCCGCTGCTAGTTGAAACGCCTATTTGTAGGGGTTTTAATGACTGCTAAGCTAGTACGAATTAGTAATGTAGATATTGTGAGTTCAAGCCCTCAAGACTGCATCAAAGTTGACCACTTTTACTGTACATGTTGTTCACAAATTAAAGGCCATCAAGTATATTTTTATGGGTCTTTTAGAGTAATTTAACATAAGGGCCTGGGGGGTCAGAGGAATGTGAGGGTAGTCACTCAAAAAATTGAAAGCTACAAGGAGTGTTCAAAATTGGAAAGAAAGAAGGGGGTTGCTCAATTTTTGGTACAAAATGAATTGAAATACCTCTCAGATTGCACCATTTCATCAATTTCTCAAAATTCTTAATGCGACCCCCTGTCACTTCCTCTCCCCCTGGGGTGTTCTGACAGTTTTACTTAGTAAAAACAAATAGAAAACACCTAATATTGCACCAGACTGCATCATTGAACTCATTAATTTCTCAAAATTTCCGACGTGGCAGAGGGGACACGCCTCTCACACTTTTCCCCTGTTGGGTGTTCTAACAGTTTTACACAAATTGATAACATCTCTCATATTGCACCAGACTGCATTATTGCACACATCAATCTCTCAAATTTTCAACACGAGAGGGTACAACTCCTCTGACACTGCCCCACCCCCCAGCCTCCTGACTGTTCTCCTGTACTTTCAAATTCTGCCCTGTCAGATATCTTAGTGGAAACCTTGTCATGATACCCATCCAAATAAACAATACTGTATGGTAAACAATACTATATGGTTGGATAGTGGTTACAGCATGAGCTTTTGTATCTACATTTTATTGTGACTTTGAATTTTCTTTTGCCGGTCACATCTTTTTCAACTGTCATGAGGTAACGATGATATTCCAGCAGGATATGAAAGGTCTGTACTATTGCTGTAGTTTTGTAAATGTTACAAATACATGTCTTGGTATTTAACTGGTCTAAGTGGGGGGAGGGGAGGGATCGGTCAAAATTTGTGTGTTAGAGACTGGGTTACTCAAATGCATTTGGGTTGGCATGGGGTTTACTCGAAATTTCAGAATACTATGAAATTCCCCAGACTTCCCCCCCAAGGTCGTAAATAATTACAACTCCCTAAGTAAGATTTTTACCACAGGAAAACGTTAATTTTATTCATTCTTCATCCTTTGTTAACCTTAGAAAGTTTGATTATGTAAAATTGTGTTGTTGTAATCTTGAATTGTTGAAATGATAAAATCTTGGAAAGTAAAACATGATCCTGTGTCACTGTTGTTCCTGTCTTGTTTCACCATCAGAGAAAAAAAAAGATTCTAATAAATTCACACCCAATTGCTCTACCAAAACAGAAAAATTATTGAAATTTTTCAGGCAAAACACACGCCGTCTCACCAGTAATACTTGTAAGTTCAATGCAACTCTGCATAACATGTTCGGACGAGAGAGGTGACCATAGAGGGCGAACGTCCTACTGGTACTCGTGTGACAGGCTTGCAACCACATGACATACTCCGAGTGCGCGCGTACTGGTCTACAGCAGCTAGAAAGGTCACCTGAGGCTGAGGATGAGGATGAGGATGACGCCAACTTTACGTTGGTCTTTCTCATGTCAGCAGGCAGGTCATAGTGATGACAACGAAAGACAGACCGTGGACGTCGATACCGGCGGGTAACGGGTCAGTCGTGACGGGCGCACGGGTGCGGCCGCTGCGGAATTCACTTGCAAGTGTTTCGAGTTCCTGTTGGTCCATTTCTCCGTGCTGTAGAAAGGCAGTACAGAATACAAAAGATGGTGAGATCAGACACCAGCAAACACAAACCATATACACAGTGGACGGAAGACTGCTGACTGTCTATATGCACACAAACTATATGTTTGATTCAGGATGGGTCCAAACTTAACATGATATTTATTTATATGTAAAGTTTAATAAAATCGATCGCTAGTACACGAAAATATTCAATATTCGTTTCGAAACCAATCTTTTCACTAAGTCTTTCTTTGATATTTTTCTTTCTTATCACACAATGATAAATTGATAACAGTCTGTTCTTTGATATAATGGTTCAGACACAAATAATGAGCGTTGATGTTTTCGTCGGCTATCAGGAGTTTTTTCTCTGCAATGAAGCGGGAATTCCCCCTCACCGGCTTTGGAGAAAACCGTTGCCCAGCAACAGCGGTAACGTTGGAAACGGGATGCTAAATAGATTATGATCTCGTTTTCAGCGATAATTTGATAGGTATGGGGATACATTCACCAGGCGGCGGTAGAGTGTGTGCAAGCCTATTGACATGCTTCAAGCCCAGCGACATTCCGATCTTGTGTAGCACTTAACCTCTCTAATAAGGTCATTGTGTACATCTGGAAAAAACCGCCATGCCGAGCACTCATAGTACAAAACGACAAATGGCATGTTCAGTAACTCATGATTGAGGTAATATGCGCCTCGAAAATGAAAGACTTAAACTTTTGCTCAAAGCATTCTCATTCACAATCAAGAATAATTTTGGCACTAAAGAAACAATTTAACTTCACTTTACCGATATTTTGAAATTCAAAATGGCTTTTGAAATTCAAAATGGCTGCTATCCCTATGTGTAAATGAAAATTTAGATTTTCGTTTTCCAAAAAAATAAGATGGTAATAGGTTTACTTTCTGCAAGAGCTTCAAAATGAACCCACACAAGCGGTAGGTCAGAAAACTTTTGTAAAAAAAATTGACAGTCCCAATATCTGTCCCCGGGGCGCATTCCATGCTCCTTAATCCTGAGTTGCATGTCACAAAACAAGGGACTTGCTAAAAAGATTGTGGTGTTATACTTACTATTGGTGACACTGCAAAATCTCTGGTAGGCAGACTTCCTAACAGCAAGTCAACTTTCTCCCGAGTGTTGCAAAAAATCACAGCCGATGACGTCACCAGCGCTTCCAATAAATCACAGAGGGTATCCATTTTCCATTCCTGTAGTCAAAGAAAGTGCTACAATTCGTTTCCCATAATACTTTCAGCTAATCGTCAAAAGACATTCTGCAGTGCCCTGTTCTACAGCATTATTTCCCTTGGCCTAATGCCAAGCACGGTTTTAGGCTAGCTATCTAATGTTCTCCATCGACAATACGTGTAAGTTAAATCTGTATTAGTTCATTTGCACTTTCAAACATCGATTCTCAATAGGTCTTGCCTTTGACTTGCTCCAAGTGTGTGGGCTTAATAACGTCGCAATAAAGTATACATTTCAGAAAAATTGTCTCGATTAAATTTTACGTGAGTGGTTTGATCGCGTAATAGGCGTGTGATCGCGTGGAAACCCACAGGAAACAGTCCCTCCATCACGTGACCTGGCCAAAGCACATGTCCGGAACGTATTGAAAGATAAAAACGGGTCATACAAATAGTAGACAGAGAATGACTGAATAAGTTGAAGATTTTTATTTAAACACCAAAAACAAAATACGGGACTTGTCGGCTCGTATAAATAAATTTATTTTGGAAACCGAGCACTAGGCATGAATTATTTAATTGCTAGATCACTACATGTGCATTTCTCGAATGTTTAAGTTTATTATTGGCATGATTCTGGACTGTTAAATTTTAGCATCGTCATAAATCATAACTTCTTTCAACTATTGTAGCTACTGACCTCTTTTTCCACGTCAACGTAAAATTGTTTGATGCCCTCGAGGGTAAGATCGTCCTTCTACACGCGTATTGGGATGGGGTCTTTCATCATATCCGAGAGATCCGGCGGTACCGTGGCGGATGCGCTGATGACCTGGAAAGGCGAAACTCTCCATGAACAAGTCTTTCATGTAAAGCTGCGAAATAATTATTACTGCGAATACCTTCGATATGGATGGAAAATGCCATCACGTGCAGAAACACTGGAATTCGAATGTTGGCCACCACACACAGCAAAATAACTCGTGATAGTATAAAACAAGATTTTTAATGTTTATTTCGGAGTTGTTTCTTTCCGCCAACACCATAGCGATATTAAACTGTAGCGTTTGTATATTGCTGTCATCAATTCTATAATGTGGATAGTAAACGTGTAACATTAATCGTTCTAGCAGTTTCCTCTTTTAATGTTTTTTGTTTAAATAAAACAGAGTATATCACAATTTAGATCACCATGGAGTTCAATCTCCCGTATAAAGGAAAAACTAGTGTGCAAGAATCTCAGATCTCACCTGTACATTTTGTGGTAACGCCTTGAACACGTCATATACTTGCTCCCTGAACCCTCTCGACAATATTTCGTCAGCTTCGTCGATAATAAACTGTTTGATATCTGTCGTCTCTTTATTTCAGAAAAAAAATATAGAGATATTAAAGATTTGCCCTGATTACCCTGATTACTAACCATTTTACATTTTTGTAGTGTTTTCGACATTGAATTTCACAAAAATCAGAAGGTGAAATGTTTATTTACTCCAAAAGCTTCAAAAATGATCCCCGTGTGATCAGAAAAGAATTGTAAAAATTTGAAAGACTGACAATGTGTCCCCGTGGTGCATTCTACCTTATAAAGTTTGTGCTGTTGCGCATGCCTGAGTTATTCCCCGGCCGACAAAAAGACCTTTGTCGTTATCAAATTTAAGAAGCTCTGACGAATATTAAACCTGTCATAACGAGAGCAAAGTTAACTTTCATACTGCGTGCTTACAACAACTGACGTATATGCAAAATGTTGTCCATATAATCGAGTCATCAATAATAGCGTAACTTGACACAAGGAAGTCTGGATAAGAAATGGTTTGTTCACAAAGGGGAAATTCTTCACAACTTTTTGTGGGTCACCGTCGATAGCTTGCAAACGTTCACCCATTCCTTCATGGAAAATCCAAGTCTTTCCTTTCTTATTACCAATGAAGTAGTCAGTGGTTTTATACACAGCATGTACAAATGCAGTATAATCAATGAGTAGTACATCTCGCAACTGTTGCAACAAATATTCGAAATTCGAAAATTCAAGAACACTGGCAAATCTTTGTGGCCGAGCGGTAAGTTTTCCTGTAAGACCCAAGTTCTCATACTTACTGAGTGATCCACGGCCCACCATGTCGTACACCTTATACCAGGGGTACCCACAACGACATGCACGCCGGATTCGAGTTTACGGATGACGTCACGAACGTTCGTGCCACCAATGCAACAGTGGCAGTCAATATTCATGTATTCTCCAAGGGCGCTCAATTCCTTTCGAATCTATATTTATATGAAACAAAAATTCAATACAAATATTTAAAACATTTCGAATCGAAAAATGATGATCCTTAGAAACTGTACTAAAAGCTAAAGTAGTCCAACTGTTAGACTTACTTTTTATTTCGATGTTATCACAATTATTTAGGAGAAATATTTCATGCATTTTAATGTTCACTGGAATGATTTGTACGGTACATGCTTGTAAGTCACGAAGAGGCTGTTTGCATGTTTAAGTTTCGCTGTATCGTAAACAAGGTTAAGGTATCGGTAACGGAATTTCAATCATGAAACACAACAAATCAAACCAATCATGGTGTATACATGTCGAGTGGACGTCGACAAAGGTGTTTATCGAGCTTAACAATGAAACATTTTATTACGTCATATTTTGTAATTGGAGTATAGAATTCGGTACAAGAAAACAAAAGGCGTTAATTCGTTTTATATTGTGGTTTGGCTCCGGAATCCTTACGTCATACTTTTGCCATGAATATCATAAATACTGATAACCGCGAGTTAAAATCGCAAAGCTCTTCAATCAAAAGTACGTTAGATTTTGATTTTCATCCAATCAAGTTCTTTTTGTCCCTTTTTAGCGAATTAGAGTTCGCTTCCTGTATAGTGTTTGATATAGTTACGCCTAAAGTGTTGAAGGTTGTAGTTTCGGTCTATAGGAGGGCTGGTCAAGGCTTTTAGGGATACATGTTTTATCGGAGAATTTGGGAACATTTGCCGGTGGCCCTACTCACGGTCACTCCACAAACCTGTGCCCTACTCTGTCGGCCACAGCAGCTGCATTGAACACTGTGTATTTGTATTCACTTGGTACCTCTGGCGAGCTATAGTTCTTCGACGACTATATTTCCACGATGGCTTCGGTGGGGCGAATTTTCCTGAAGAAGCAATCGGTTGTAAATTCAACTGCTACATGTATTTAATACGCTCCTGTATATCTGGCGCCCGGTGTAAAATTAAGAGGTAGTGATGCAGAGATCTAGGAACTCAAACACCGTAAATTATGGTACCCGAAAGCAAGAAATGGTTCACGGCATCGCGACAACTTCGACAAACAAACGGAGACGGTTGGTCCAACAATGATGTGTTCACACATAGTTACCCAACTGGCTGAAAATGCGCCCGGCGGAAACTGCATGCAGATGACGGACAGTATTTTCAAAGAGAATGATGGACGCTGACGATCAAACAGCTTGTTATAATAGTTCGGAAAGAAATGGAGAGGAACTGGTATGGATCGGAAATTAGTACCCCTGGCATCGGGACCAGCTTGAGACGTCCGTTCAACGCGGCGTTGACGTGTTTACATAGAGGGGCACTGTGACATCCTAACGGGGAGAGTCTAAGAGATGAAAGGTGAGGCAACTGAAAATGGTAACTGTTTAGCACCGTGGTGGAGGGACTGTGTGTGTCTTCAGCAATTATTAGTAACTCCGATGTCGATATGGTTTTATTATAATTGGCTAGAAAAAGTCCAATCAATAAGAGAGTGGTTTACATGAACTTCAATGATTTCTAAAGAATTCAATGTGGCCTATAGTCCTTGGAATGTAAAGACATTAAATTTACGAATTTTCCAATAAAGTATAGGAACAGTGTAGCTATAGTTTTTGCTGATTTTCCTTTTTACTAATTTTTCCCACTTTTGTTTTTAGTTTTGTGTTTCAATCGCAAGTTATTGTTCTACTCCTGAAAGCCAAGGGTGTTTACTACCGTAACGTCACCCTATCCAAACCGCATGGACTGGACAATCTCCAAAGCATGTTGAAACACAAACTATTGAGCTCGTCAAGACAGCATCTATACGTGCAAAATACACTCTTACTGTTTGCATTAGAATTCGAGTCCGGACAAGAATCCATTCGCAAACAATAACAATGCAAGCTTCGCGTGTACAGGCTAAGTTGACAAGCTAATAACTATATGCATCTAAACATGCCTTTGTTAGGAGAATAAGAAACTGTAGTTAGTATTCTAAACAAAAATAGTGGGAAAAATCACCACAAGTTACAGCTACTGACCCTTTAAGCTAGACTTTGCCGGTCTATATTGCTGGTTGCAGCTACCGCTTCCAAAACACGTCACACCACAGACTACAACTTCTGCGGAATGCAGTTTTCGTGTATCGGTTCCATGCGGAACTTCTCGGCATATTTCGGAGAAGTCGTTGACGGTGCGAAAATGCCGTTATAACAAGACGAAGATTTTATACAAATACCATAGCTGACCAGGGTTCGTCGAAAACTGGCAAAATAAAGGGCCTTTCTGTTCTGCCTGTCCACGTGCTCGGTGATAAAAATGCGTGTTTTACGAAAATCGGAGAGAGTGCATGCCACCTACCTGTTGCGCCACCGTGCGAGTTGGAGACAGGATGAGAGCTTGACAGCTTGGCACATCTGTAATTATCTGTTGCAGAATTGCGATCGAGAACGCTGCGGACTTGCCGGTACCAGCACTCGAGTGAACAATGACATCGTTGCCTGTGAAATTCAAGATCAGAAATTCAAGATCAGAAATTTTAGTCATTACTGGCAAGAAATTGCGACTTTCATAGAAAGATATTTTACTTAACTCAGTCTATGTGCCTTGCTATACTGCTACATCCACACAATACCGTTATCTTTCCAGGCGCATGCCAGAAATGGTAGAGTCGGAGACAGGTTCATGAAAAGGGAATCTACATCTAAGCAAAGTCATGCTCAGCTCCCATGCGCCACGTCGACAGAGCCAGCGAAGGTAATTATTACTGGGTGCAAGCGTCGAATCCATGTCCAAGTTTGAAACTATAGGAATGGTTCATCCTCGAATGGTATTGCATACGATAACTTTCATTGATGGATTCCATACATAAGTTAGTTCACTCGACCAATATGAATGATGCGCTTTAAAAATAACTTGAAAAAAAGGGTAGGAAGCGTTTAGAATAGAAAATTGATATGGACATAAAACAATTTCATCGTCAAAACACTGACCTTGCACATACGGTGTTTCAGAAGACACGTTGTTTTTCCCGCCAAATGACAAAATTAGTCATGTCATACACATTAACGTCGGTCGAGTCATTTAAAACTTGTCAGAAGAAACGTTGAAATTTGACAATCGTACATTACCTTCTATACAAGCATTGCTGACAGTCAGCTTGGTTGAGAAAGACGTGGGGCTCATGGAATAGATGGAATATTACTTCTGAGTTCCCCCCCCCCCTTCTCGGTTATTAAACAAAGTCTTATATTGAAAGTTCTTGGAAAGCGTTCAAATGTATTGTGTGGTAGACAAATTTACACAAAACCATATCATAGAATGTTATATAACTGGACGTGTTCCTTATCATGTGCAAAAGATCGACCCTTATTGCCTTTATTCGGCAAATTGTAGTTTTAAAAGTGATTTGGCACTCGTTGCAAAATTCAACTTGAAGGTTGAACTGTGATGATTCGAACAGATGTGCCCTGATTAATGCTTGATCTTTTGCTTTCCTGGTGTCTTTTCTCTCTCTCTCTCTCTCTCTCTCTCTCTCTCTCTCTCTCTCTCTCTCTGTTGGTAATTAGGAACAATAGTAAGGAAACAGAGGTATTTACAGCTAGTATCATAATTTTCTTACCCTTGCAACAAGGAATAATCGCACGTTGCTGAATAGCTGAAGGTTTCTCAAAACCATAGGCATATATTCCTCTAAGTAAATCTTCTCTGAGGTCCATATCGTCAAAGTTATCGACTACCTCTTCCCAGGTACTCTGTAATGGATGTAACGAAATCACTGCATTTTGCTTCTTTTAGTAGCAACAGGGAAGATATGTGTCGACAGTCTGTAAGTTTATATCACAATGAAACTTTCAGGCCATAATTCAAATCATTATGACATATTTGTTAGTATAGTTTACTGTCTGTATGGTGATTCTATAGGACCAAAGTAACTCGCCAACAGAAACTATGCATAATTATAGGTCTATACTTGGTAACAGGCGTGTCTGTCATCTGAGCATCATGGCACTTAGTATACTGCATGACGGAACGATAAATTTGAGGGCGCCCTTTTAATTATGCAGAAAATGCATGATTGGAGACTATAAATATTGACGACCGAATTCCTGTAATTAATGTAATAGGGCTACTAATTGAGTCTTTTGTTAAAGGCTGTAAGTGAAAGTAAACGAGCTTACACCGAGAAAGTTCTAAAATTTCCTTCGGTTGGTTATCAAAACGACATTTATTTCTTCTTTTTCCATTGATCACTTTCGAAGTTTGAAACAAGAATTTATTCCCGCGAGTCCAGACCGTATTCCTATAATAAATATTCACGATAGCATTCAAATGTAAAGCTCTGCGGGTAAACACTTCATACTGTTGCCGAGAAGAGGGCGCTAGTTTGCGACTAGTATAGTACCTTATCGATACTTGCCATTGCCGTTCCTGATTGGCCTTCAGCGTGGTCTTTGCTCAGTGTGGCATCTTCCTCTATGGCATTGTCTCTTTCAGGAACCAGGCATTCAGATCTGCGAATAATAAAAGATTGGCTGCTTGTGGAACGTCACCGCTGTTTGGCAATACGAAATTTATGAACCGATTACACAATAGAACCCCAGAAAGAGAACTTTCGGATATGAGATAATATTTTAAGCTTTATTCATTCTAACAGTATGGATGTGCACGTACGCACGAATCTTTATTAAATACTTGTTTCAGATGCCTACCAGTACCTCCACTATATGAGGTTTATGCATAGTGATGTTCACGTTTGGTCTGGTATGGTGCACTCCCATACAAGAGTTATGAGCCCTCTCGCGGCCAACTGAGTCCCATTTTCACAGGCCTTTAATCATACCATGGAGGTAAAAAAAGACCTCCACGATTATACTAGAGTGGGTGATGTATATAATTAGGATCTTTTTTGGAATATGGTACTTGGAAACCTTTTTTTCATGAAACCTTTTTTCAAAAGGTGGCAAAAACGTGTCTCTCTGTGTGAAACTGCACAGCGGCGTCCACCAATATGAAATGACAAGTTGCACTTTCGTCTGAGACTTTTTGTGCTGCGCAGACTCGCTCATCAATCTCGTTACAATGCACAGCTTTAATACACACCTGTCGCTCTGTTCTGTCATCGCGGCGTCTTCCGGGCAGTCAGGGTTACCGACGCAGCCGCCTTGTTTCAGATCTTGACCGCTCATGGGTAAGGTGGTTGGGATAATCTTCGCAAGTGTTCAAGTGAGTGTTGTCAGGCTTTGCTGTGTCTTGGTGTCGAAAAAAAACACCGGCTACCATTTATAGGCCTAATGCTATTCTGTTCCTATTATTGCGAAACCAGTGTTACCCGTTGCTCAATCTCTTAGCGCTCATTGGTCAATAACTGTTTGTATGGCTTCGAGAGTATGCTCACACAACCACCAGTACGGTCCTTTTATTCTAAAAAGAAAAGTGGGCCAATACAACTATACAATAAGAATAGGGAAAAAAAACGAGAAAAATGAACTCCCCCTTCCACAGTCCTCGTAAAAATGTGCGCATTTGCGCATTCAAAGGGCATATAGAGTTTGTAAAAGCCCCTGTTCATTTATCTCATCGACATAATCCAAAGTCCTATGCAAGTTAATCGTCATATAGATGGTACTCATATTTGTTCTTTAAAAATATCCAAACATTGGTCAAAGCCGCGAAGAATGAACAGCTATTCCCTTTTAATAGGTATTTTATTTCAAATGAAAGTTTATCGAGTAAAAAACTTCAAATGAGACAGATTCTGCAACGTGCAGGCGAAACATCAAAACGTCCGGTTATTCCCGTCCTATGCATGGCGTACATCAAAACCACACAGTTTACATGTAATGGAACACAACACTAACACACGTGAGAACGTTATGAAAATGACCTAAATTCCTAAATTACAGACTTTAAGATGAGCGAGGTTTAGCATATGGAATACCGCGTCCCTCATGGAGAGCCAGCAAATGTAGACATTTGCAGGACGCAATCACTACTCCTGTCGTGTCTCAGACTGAAAGATACACTGGTTGCTGAGATTGGATGTACATTAAATGATGAAACTTTCAGTCTAATCAGGTTTGCAACCTTGTTCAAATTCATCGGTGCCAGTTCACAAACACGGTCCCTCCAGGGGGACCGTGGTCCCTCGTAAGTCTTAGTACAGCTCACAGTCGCTCCATCTACAGCCAGTATATACGCTTGCCGGAGGGATGGATTCATTGACAATGCGATATGCGCAAGTCATCGTCCCGTTCAAAGATTTCGCAATACAAGCTGTGTGTGGCGTGTTTATTCGATAATCGATGTACCAGATACATTAAAGGTTATGTTTGAATATTGTGTTCTAAATGCGAAGGTTCGATTTTGTAATAGCCTATAATGCCGGTCACGATTGGGAAACCAGCATGTCATAAAATATCAGCAATATGTGGATGGGATCTCAGAGTGGACGTGAAAAGGTCAAAGTAAAATGACTATAAGCTTATGGAATGGAGTAGTTACTGATTTAGGCCCCCTACATGCAAAAGTATTCAACTTTTAGGGATATAAGATATTTTTTTCGACGGCAGCAAAAATCAGAGGCAGAGTAAGCCTAATCCACAATACATATAAGCGTGTCAGGCTCTGTCAACGCTTCGCGGAGCCGGAAACGGACTCCGGCCGTTAGATTCTGTACTTCACTAACGAATACATTGAAAAATCTGGCACAGTTTACAAAGAAATGTGTATCATGAATTTATACAATTTCCTCGTTTCTGGCATGAAGCTAGTCTGAATTAAATTGAAATAAGATCAACAATAAAAGGTCCACATGCATTTCATCAATCCTTGGAGAAGAAACACCCGCAGGCTATGAACTTGTAGGTGACCTTGCGAAGTGAATTCCCAAGGAAGAACAGTTGTCCATTTCTTCTAAAAACTTTTTGAAATCATATTCTTGTCGATTTTTGTTTTGGAAGAACTGTACTTCACGTAAATGTAAACTATCAGTAACCTAGGGTTACAATTTTATAGATTTCAATAAAAAAATATAATTTGAACCAAATATAGTACCTTTGCGGCAGTAACAGGCTTACGCCTTTATACATAGGTAGGTATGACTCGGGTAGCTACCTATTACCTGTTACCTAAATATTTCTCTTGACGTGTTGGCGCGAATAAGTTCAATCGTTCCTTTCAAATCTTCCGGAAGTCATTTTAGTGTCCCCGTCAATTTCCTAAAATCATTTCCCTCCCAATCTTGTTTTCGCACAACTTTTTTCATTCTGAAGAAATTGCGACAACACAGTTGCGTAATGCTAGCGCCGATATCAGTAACGTTGTACAACCCGTAAATAACACACTGACACACAGCTCAACAGACACATAGACAAACGACAATACCAATTGACAAAGAAACCGAAATTTAACAGTAATAGGCCTAATAGAATTCTGATTTCTGATTTTTTTTTTATTTTCGATAGTGAATGTACTTGGGTATGTAGTTTTTCTTTTGTGAAATACGGAAAAGAAAACCCAAATCAAAGTATACATTTTGTGAGTTCCAGGAAGTGATGACGAAAACTGACTGAACTGTACATACAGAGTAGAGAGCTGTGCACGTAATGAGCAGGTCTATTCGGGCAAATCATCCGGGAAGACCTGTCGAATATGTTACGCGGAAAACTCGCAGATCTGCGCAACCACGGTGGCCAACACTCCCCTGGTTCGAGTTCATATTACAGCAGTAACGTAAATGAAGCGCTGGGGAGGTAATAATAATAATAATAATAATAATAATCTTTATTACCCTTAATCATAATAACAGTACAATTCAATAATGAATGTACATCTGAGTTGTGCTGTGATAAAGGGTAAATGGAAACGGAAAATAGCAAATGCTAGTCTAGTCCGTTCCCAAAGCCATTGATGTTAAAGCAAGAAAACGAAGAAGAAAAAAGAAACTGAAGTATATCGAGGGTAGTGTACATGAAAGTAGTGGGATTGCAAAGTAACCTAATTGTAACAAAGTAACTAAGTGAATAGAAGAACAACTACATAAATAAATATATAACTAAATAGATACGTTACGAGTAAGTAGAAATGCGTAAAAAAGAAAACGATAAGAGAAAAAGAAAAAAAAAACGTATATAAAATATATATATATTTAAATATGATATACATATATGTAAAGTTGAATATAACTCTTCATCACTTAAAACAAAAAAAAACAAAAAAAAACTAAGTGAATAAGAACATCTACATAAATAAATAAATATATAACTAAATAAATACATTACGAGTAAGTAGAAAATATGTAAAATAAAATAAAACAAAAACAAAAAACAAAATGTATAGTGAAATATATATATTTATATATTATGAATTACATATTTGTAAAGTTGAATATAACTCTTCGTCATGTAAAACACTAACCGTGTATGAGGAGACTTGAAAGGGAGTGTCTGAACGAACTTCTAGTGGTTTTTGTTTTAATTTGATTAGGTAATGTATTCCAACAGATGCAGCCTGTATATGATATCGGTGCCTCGGCCTACAGCCGATGGGGCAATTCCCTCCCCTCCCACACAATACTGAGGAAAATATAAAGACAATGTGCTATTGTGCGCTTGTCAAGGACACACCAATCGTTTACCAGAAACCAGTGCAGTATGGCGTACACGCATACGTCATCTGATCGGTCATTGACCAATGAGCAAGCAGCGGTTGGGCAATAGTGACGTAGGTTTCGAAATCGTGTATAGGGACAACTGTATATATATCTAGAATTAGTCAGAAGTTAGGTTATTTCGAAATTAAGAGACTAAACACTGACAGCAGCGTGCTTGTAAAAAACCCTGGGATTATTACTTATACTTTGCTATGAGCAGATACAATTCGAGAGAAGACTACTACAACAGTGGTTACCATAGTAACGACAGCAGCGGGAGCTCGTCTTCGTCCGGATCACCTCGTTTTGGGGAAAAGAAACATTCTCAAAGGAATCGCGAAGAAAGAGTTAACGGATATCGTAGTCAAAATGAACGTCGGGACGACTATTGGCAAAGCGAACGGTAAGAAAAAATTCGGGAAAAGTGTGTGTATAGGTATGTGATCGTGAGAACAATGCTTCACAACTTTAGGCCCAGCCTACTGTTTTGCAAAACGGCTTTCCCCGAACTAAATAAAATGTTGTAGTGAATTCACATCTGAAAAGTCAACTAGATTCACATCTGAAAAGACAACAAGCCGAATGTGATATTTTTTCTTTGAAAGAAATGATTCTGTCGACTTCAACAACCACACCACAAAACAGTTCTGGAGCTTGTTTCGTATAGTTTGTCTCTTATAGAATATGCCTTCCTTGGTACATTGATCTCAAAAACCGCAAATCAACGGACCATAATTAACGGACATTTGAAAGCTGAAAAAATTGCGACTACTCCTCTTTACAAAACTTTTTTGTCCAGGGTAACGTCCGACAGTGACACGTCGCTATGACAACGAACAAAATTTTATGAGAAGAATGGCTATCAATGTATGTTGTATTGGAGCGTTTTTACGTTTGCTTAACCGTTATTTAAAATCAAAGGGAATTTCTTACACTTTCACGACTTTTGAACAGATTTTGTATATTTATCCAATTATATATTCAGCTTAGAGGCCAAAAGTTCGTTTATTCTGGGAAAATTATTCTAATTAGGGTCAACCGTCTCTGTAATGCACATATAAAATGAAAAAAATTGTCTCGTTGAATGAAAGACATATTTCTCTCCTGAATAAATCCTCCTGACGTCAATTTTGGATCGCGCGTAATATCCTGTGTGATTTCGGCTATTTTGGCTTACTAATTCGAAGTGGGCGGTGCAAGCCGGGAAATCGTCACACATGCACGAAGGTTGCGCAATCTGGAGGGGCCAGCGCGAGAAACCCCGTGCAGATGAACCAATTCACGGAGCGAAATAATCCCTCCGCATGAATGAAAGAATGAAGAGGAAAACGATATTGATACGGCTATTTTTCAAGATTAAAGTGAATAAATAAATAAATGGAAATTATTTGCGTTAGCGAATTAAACGTCTTGTTTATATGAGTGTTTATGTCGATAAAACGATTCATCAATATGACATGCGGAGGAAAGTAGTCCATAGCACTCTGAACCATACAGAGAAGTCAATCTCTCTCTCTCCGGTGCTATTTTCACAACTAAGATGTCCTACTACGATGACGGTGAAACGAGGTGGGCAAGTATTTTTACAGATTTCGACCTCTTTTCATTCTCAGTATCATTATTTGACTCCTAAAATCGATTTAAAATGACACTAGAAAGATATAAATTTGTTTTTGTCCGCCGGGATATGAGTATTAAGTGACTTATAACAAAGAAAAGAAGCCAACCACGACCATCATGGCGGATAGGAAAAGCACGTGTAAAAATGCCGGCTGGCTCCCATATGCCCATTGAGAAAAATGTACATTTGATTCATTAATTTACCAACTCTTCGGGCAAATCGGTAGGTATGGTGGTATTTCCAACAAATGGAAAGTTGTTCCTGTTAAAGTGACACGGTTAACCTTCTTGTGTGCGATTTGAAGGAGGAATTTGTGAACTGCCCGTGTTTGACGCCGCGACGTGGACCCTTTGAAAGTTTCATGGAATCGCCGTTACATTTCAATGTAACGGATCGAAAGAACGTCGCGAGACGACGTAATGTCCAGTTGAACAGAATACTTGACTCCTCAATCCGAGAGACTAAACCCGCATTTTTTTCGTAAAGACATTGTTAGGCGGTTTGTCTGTGCAGGTCTTGTCAAAACGGCCGCCTGCGCCTGCCTGACGTCAGACCGAACGATACATTGTGTAGTATAGTATTAATTAAATATCGGAATCTTATCACTTTTGTGGGTTATCATAAATATTTGCCAGGTCGTAGATGAAAATTTGATATTTCTCTTTCCTGATTTTGTAAGAAATGGTCGTACAGTGATTTTTGCTTGTGCATAATCTACCGGCATTGGACGATCAAGCAAGGCTCCTGGACTTGACTGGATTTCTGAATTTCTGTCCGACATACCAAGTCGTAGCATGGAAAATGCACAATGACCAGTAATTGTTTTATTTTTCCAGATCACCGCAACGAAAGTCTAATCGATTGTTTCACAGACGGTTTAGCTACGACGCACGGCTCTCCAGTTTTTGTTTCTAAACTAAGCGAAATCTGACAGCAAATGAATGATTCATCACACACTCACAGAGATATCATTGTTTGAAATTGCCCAACCTTTTCTTTCACGGTCAAGTTGAATTTTGTCCCTAAGGGTCCACTTGTACCAACATTGCTGTTGGAATCTTACCCATGCCAGTAGCTAAAAACAATTCAGAAATTTAAACTGAAGCAAATAAATTCAATTGACTGTACAAGATGTCACATTGATTAAAGTACAAGATGACATGTCGGCCAATCGAGCACGTTTTGCCACAATTCATTCATTTTGGTATAAAAATATTATCTGTGCAGTTGATGTTTCACAGTTCAAAAATTTAGCCCAGTGCGTTTTGATATTTTCCTGGAAAATCAACTCGCTGGCTAAAATGTTCTCACTTCTCAAGTGTCATGTGAATGGCCTTCATTTGAAACCATTCGAGGTTGTCATAGCCATACATATCATACGTAAGAGGAAGTTTTGGTTGCATGGATGTTATCAAAACACGTCTTTATGAAATAAGTCCATAACACCCAGTGCCATATTTAGTGAGCTGAATATTCTTGGCCTTGAATCAAAACCAATCCTTGAAAATCAATTATCTTTCCTCTCCTTGCATTGATTGAAGCGTCCTTGTGCAAAAAGAATTTTCTTCCCTCCCCATGCAGTGATTGAATCTTCTGTCGCGTCTCTATTGAACGTTATATTTAGTAGGTATTTTTAGGTCTAACATCTTAGGTGTTCTTCGCCGTTTACTGTAATTCTTCAGGCATTTTGGAGTGTACTTAAGTTATGCAGACATATTCTTCTCACATCAAGCTGAGAAAAAGTGCCAGTGAAACAGGAAATTATTGTTTCCTGTTTTTAACTGCCAATTGGTGATTAGATGCCTGAAAATGAAGGCTCATAGCATTGATAAATGCTAATGAAACTGGAAATTGCTATTATGACGAACTTGTATCATTAGACTAAATCCAAAATTCAAATGTGTTTATGAAAGGAATTTGGAAAGGGAAAAGTCACAGAGTATCATAAGCTGAGCAATATTTATGCTACTAACTGCAATATTTTGGCAAAATTCACCTCTAAATCATTTTCCTTCATCCTTGATAATTTTATGTTAGAATCCCATTGTACATAATTTTGAATCACAATAGGATGCTGTGATTTGAAGGTCATTGACCTATTTACATTGTTTTCACACTGCTCCGTTACATGATTAGTTAAGCTGCATTGTATAAACAAGCCGTTAGTTTTTCGTTGTTTTAAAAGCTAGAAGTTGCCATTTACTATGCTTTTCCATTGAAGGATGCATTTTGGTGGCTGTTGTATATTTTAAAACATTCCTAGAGACTTCAAAAACCATCAGCCTACTTTTGAACTTTATACGGGCACTTGTGTGATGTTGATCAAACAATCCTTTCTCTATCTGCTACTTGTATAGTTGTACAGTGACTAACCATACCGTTTCCACACCCTCAGGTCCCAAGATTGGGTGCCTGAACAAGATGACAGAAATGGTAAAGATGGCCCAGCGACAAGAGACCCTGATGGGCCTCCTGGTATGGAGCCCGAGGGTGTCATTGAGGTAAGATTTTTACTTCCCTGCCCAACAACAAACTGCAAATTGGCAAAGTTTAACCTGTTCATCCCCAATTCCCTGTAAACTGGTCCACTCTTTCCGTTGATAACTAAGGGGCTGGGTTATCCCATGGTGGTGAAAGGGTTAACCTTTGTCTTGCTAGGCCTGTGACTTTTCCCCCCTGTAAAGTCACCATGGTGGTGAAAGGGTTAAATGTTAGAAATGTTGCTGCCAGGGTGACTCAGTTCCAGGGATGGTCTCAGAACTTTGTTTTACTGTTGGTATTATGCCAAACTTATTTTTGATGCAAGATTTCTTTGAGGATACTGTTTCACTAGTGATGTGTCAGCTTTTGAAGGATGGTGTCAGCATTTTGTATATCAATCAAGTAGCATAATGTTCTCACTTTGGCATTACAGAGTACCTGGGAAGAGGTAGTCGATAACTTTGACGATATGGATCTCAGAGAAGATTTACTTAGAGGAATATATGCCTATGGTTTTGAGAAACCTTCAGCTATTCAGCAACGTGCGATTATTCCTTGTTGCAAGGGTAAGTGTGATTTGACTTTCCTCGAAAGATTTATTGTACCCAGACCATCTTTGTTTTCCAAAACACATGGATAGCTGGGATTTTGCATCTGGTGCTGGAATAGTCCAGTACAAAACCCATATTTTACCAAATTTTACATTTGCTTGGAGAAAGTATTTTACTTCTGTAAACATCAGTAGTGCTACTATACAGTTCTAATGTTGTATTGTGTGCTGAGGTTAATGCAGTGAACCTTTGCCTCTCCAAATATTTGTTCAGAGTCCAGTGTCATATTCCAATTCTAGGAAAATCTATGTTTTTGCACAGTTGTTAAAAATATCTGTGCATTAAAATCTTAAGCCTTTATTCTGCTAGGTCCATCACTTCCCCAGCTGACAAGTCAGAAAAAAAATTGGTATGGGGCCAAAAATTCTCCTTTAAAATACCAATAAATAGGGTCTATTGTACATGTTCATTCACCTGCTTTGCATGGTATCTTGTGGCAGGTTTAGTAAATATAAATCTTACTTACAATGTATCTATTTTCAATCATTCAAGGCGCTGTAAAACTGCAAGTACGAGACATGCTGTGCCTTGCTGGTTTTACGGAACTTGACCTGAAAGCGAGGCATGAACTTGGCAGGATAAGGCCAACCTCGTGTCACCATTAGGTCAAGTTTGGAAAAATACAAGCATGGCGTAATGTGGCTCATATGTAACCTTTTAGCGAAAACTTGAATAACATTTGAACAGATACTGTAAATACAATTTTTACTGACCAAGCCATCATGCCAAGAGGGTGAAATATTACAAATTTGGCTCCATACTGCTTTAATTGACCAAGCAGATGGGAAAGTGATACTGCCTGGCAGGGTAAGGGTGAAATGCATTGGACCAATCTGCTCAATGGATATGAATTTACACACTTACAATGTACCATATTCAGTTGTCCAAAATGCATACAAACATCTGATCTTGCTGAATACAATGGCAAGAATGTTCTACATGTGCTGATACAGATGATACCAAGGGTTTATATCCAATAAGGCACGTAAATGCACACAATTTGAGAATTCTGCTTCTGTCAGGGAGGGAAGAAAGACACATAATTTGTGGCTATCTTCACTAAAAGCAAGCTAAACTTTGCATCCGACGTTGGCACCCAGTGATCATTACCTTCACTGGCTCTGTCTGTGTGGCGCATGGGAGCTGAGCATGACTTTGCTTTGATGCAGATTCCCTTTCCACGATGTCGGAGAGCAAACCTGTCCCCGGCTGTACCATGCACATACACATGGGCATGCTATCGCTGGTGTGGGCAGATTCTTGCATATTCCTACTCCTTCCCAGAGTCACTATGTGACAGTTACTGGCGAGAGAGACCATGCAAGAAACATCCACTGACTTTCATGCGTACCCTCACTCTGTGTACTAAGCTTTTTAGCCCCTTCACCACAGTGGTTTGAACCGATCCCATTGTTTTCTGTGGTAAAGTTGGACCTCTAGACAGGGAAATGGGGGTGAATGGTTCAGAAGCATGGGTAAATGGTTTGGGAGCTCTAATAACTATGCTCCTATTATCTACTGGGGTAGGGGCTGCTGCTGTTTACATCATGTGGGAACCATATAAATATCTCAAGGGTAAATCCTTGCCCAAAATCACTGCATATTGGAACCATCAATCCTTTGAGCGCTAAACTCAATTTTGTTTCCTTTATTCATTTTTTCCTAATTTTTCCTAAAATTTTGATAATAATCATTAGCCAATGAAATGTGATGTCCAATTGGTCCAAAATTATGAAAAAAATTACAGAAAAATTCATAAAATTGGAAAAATGATGCAGTAAAATTTTGGCAGAAAAAATAACAGTGCTCAAAGGGTTAACCATATGGAAAGAGGTAAATTGGTAATTTTCTGTCACCCTTTAATGCCATTTTATCAGCGCTGAAGTTTACATATGTCAATATCACGGGCAGTTTTTTCAGCTCCAGAATCAAAAACATATCCTTTGTGTTTTCAAGATTCTTTCTTTGGCTTGGTATTTTGTGTTTCATCTTACTGGATGTTCTCTGCTATTTGAATTTTGCAGGTAACGATGTCATTGCTCAAGCCCAGTCTGGTACTGGCAAGACTGCCACGTTTTCAGTAGCAATTCTGCAGCAGCTCAACATTGAGTTGCAGAGCTGTCAGGCGCTCATCCTTGCTCCAACACGTGAGTTGGCACAGCAGGTAGGATGATGTTCTCAACCGAAACTTCCATGCATGCTTGCTGTGTAAATATTGATAATCTTTTTTGAGTACCATTACTGACAATTCATCCAATATAGAACCCCACTCGGATGTCAATGTACAAAGGAATCTGCTGTTTTGAGTGGCAGATGAGATGAATTTCAACAAAAGGGGATGAACACCTATGATAATAAATGATGTTGCTTGGCAACAATCACCAAGTACCATAAGGCATGGCCTGTGATTTTCAGTGACTTGTCTAAATGAACTCAAAAAATTTTGTATGTAATCAAATCATCAACTCTTCCACACTCTCATGCAAGGGTAGTGAAACAGCAAGTACTGCCAAGGAAAAATATTTCATCAGCTTCATTATACATGATTGTGTATCATTCTAGACTATTGAAGCACTTTTAACTTTTAAGGTAGTGTGTGTCTTGAAAGTGAATGACTTACTTTTGCTCAAATTTTCCTTATGGAATCCTTAGACCATTCTCTTTCAAAATCAAAAATAAAAATCGGGGATCACTGTGCAAATTTTGGTACTAGAGAAACAAATAATCCAATATTTACCGATATTTAAATTTCAAAATGGACGCTATCCCTGTGTTAACTCTATGGAGAAAAAATACAATTTTCACATTTTGAAAAACTAAGTTGGTGATAAGTTTCCTTACACCAACAGCTTTAAAATGAACCCCTACAAGTGGTATATCAGAAAAGAATTGTAAAAGTTTGAGTCCCTGAATATCTGTCCCCGAGGTGCATTCCATTTTAAACAGTTTATCAAATTTTACCCACCAGGAGATGTATTAGGAACTGAAATCAGGTGTAACCTTCATTCTGAAGTACTGAATGTTTTGCTTGGGTCATACTGTGACAGGCTTTTTACATCGCTTCCTTTTTTCCCCTTTTGTCAACCCAGATTCAAAAAGTGGTCATTGCTCTTGGAGACTACATGAACGCTGAATGCCATGCCTGCATAGGAGGCACAAACGTCCGTGATGACATTCGCAGACTGGAGTCTGGTGTGCATGTCGTCGTTGGTACCCCTGGTCGTGTGTACGACATGATCAACAGAAGAGCACTCAGTGAGTGTAATTTACAGTCTTCATCTGGGAGTTTCTGTAATCTTAAGACACAGGTGAAAAATGTACCTGATAACGAACATCCCCTCACCACAGGTGTAATGTCTCAATAAACTTGTCAGAAATGTATTTATTCGCCAGTTTTTCTGACAACATTTATCATATTTTGCTGTTTATTGAAGTTCTGGATACATCGTGACTTTTCATGACACCATGGTGGCAGTTTTTTCATTCTCAAAAATTTTCAATAAATTGCCTTGACAATAATGACACTGATATTGTGCCTGTTTGATGACCACACGTATGGTTTTAACAGAATAAATTCTTTTGAACAGATGTGCAAGACATTAAACAGTTTGTACTTGATGAAGCTGACGAAATGTTGTCCAGAGGATTCAAGGATCAAATATATGACGTGTTCAGGCTCTTGCCAACAAGTGTACAGGTAAGCCAAGGATGCAAAACCATATTTATTCTTCAGTGTAATAATTACCCTTTGAGCGCCAACATCAATTTTTATCACCTGTATAAAATATATCACAGTCAATTTTTCTCAAATTTTTGCCAAAATTTTGATAAAAAACTATATATGTCCATTTAGTTCAAAATTAAAAAAATTCAGAAAAATTCATAAAAGATTGGTAAAATGTGGCAGTAAAATTTTGGTGGAAAAATTACAGCAGTCAAAGGGTTAAAAGACCTGTCTTTCCATTTTGTTGTGTCACAATGGGAGGGGAGGGACTTCGAGGGTCTAGCTGTGTTACTTGAGGTATTCAAATAATTGATTGTAAGATTTCTGCAAAACCATTGACAACTTCACTGTGACACACACACAGACCTTGTGTCCAGAGTTTATCTCATTGTGAGAACACTCATGAGGGCCTGCATTGAGACTTAATGTGGAGGATGTAAACTTTTGCTCAATCATTCTTAAGGAACCTTTCAACCACTCTCTTTCAAATTAAGAATATCAAATCAGGGGTCACCGTGCAACTTTTTGTACAACAGAAACAAATAACCCAAAATTTACCAATATTTGAAATTCAAAATGGCCGCCATCCCTGTGTTAACTCTACTGAGAAAAATAAAATTTTCAAATTTCGAAAAAACTAAGTCTGTGAAAAGTTCTCTTACACAAACAGCTTTAAGATGAATCCCGACAAGTGGTATATCAGAAAATAATTTGAAAGTTTGAGAGTCCGTATATCTGTCCCCGAGGCAAGATCTACCTTAAAAAATAATATTCTAAAATCTAAGGGGATAGCCTGACACACATCTTTGCAAATTTATCACTTTAATTCAGCTCATTAAGATATACTTACTTGGGAAGCCAGTTAAATCAATTGCAATACTTGCATCCCCTTGAGAAGGTTTTAATAAATTTTACCCGACGTTGGCACCCAGTGATCATTACCTTCACTGGCTCTGTCTGTGTGGCGCATGGGAGCTGAGCATGACTTTGCTTTGATGCAGATTCCCTTTCCACGATGTCGGAGAGCAAACCTGTCCCCGGCTCTACCATGCACATACACATGGGCATGCTATCGCTGGTGTGGGCAGATTCTTGCATATTCCTACTCCTTCCCAGAGTCACTATGTGACAGTTACTGGCGAGAGAGACCATGCAAGAAACACTTTTTTAAAAATCCTGAATTGAAAATTTAATTTCATAGCCTTTTGTTATCATATGTTCATCATTCAATATTTCTGCATCCATTTTGATTTTGTGCAATAATTGAGAGTAACATTCCTTGTGTCCATGTTGAAAAATTGCACATTTTCTAATTTTTTTTCATCGTCGTTTTCCGCAGGTCATTCTTTTATCTGCCACTATGCCAGCTGATGTCCTGGAAGTGACGAAAAAATTTATGCGCGAGCCGGTCAGAATCCTGGTCAAAAAGGAGGAACTTACTCTTGAGGGTATCAAACAATTTTATGTCAATGTAGAGAAGGAGGTAAGTGCATTCTTTAAAGTTTTTTAAAAGTTTAATGATTTCATTGGGATCACAGTCAGATTAAAGGAAGTGGGTTCTTCCAAGGTTTTCTGAAGTACATTGATGATGGCATGTCTGGTGAAGACCAATCTACCTTGATGGTTGGTATCTTTGAAAAGGCTCAACCTGTTCACCTCTGATCTCATCTGTAGACAGGTCTAGAATCTCCATTGATAACATTTGCTGTTGGGCAAAACCATTTTGGTTACGGGGTCAACACAGACACCGGAGTTAGCAGATGCGAATGTTTACTGCTGTCTTCAGATTATACTTTGCTGAAATGCCCAGGTGGATCCCTTTGACGTGTGACTGGCCTGCTTGACAGGCAGTTTGACGTGATCAGATGCCTTTCAATGTTGATTGTGAATTGAAATGAGCTGTATGTCAGTATGACATACAGATAGCTCAGATATATGTTGGTTCTATGATACAAGGTCATATCCTGATGATTTTGTAGTCAGTTTTGGTTTCGGTGTACTTCGCTGTGATCGTGTGCAGTTACTGCATGGATTTTCCTGCAAATGTCTCAGCTTGGCTACGTAATGGCAGATTGGCGCAAGGCTGGTTAGGATGTCTCTGCACGACATGTCATGTTCCCAGCTCTGGCATGAACAGAACTTTCAGATCAGAGCCAGGGTCAATGACAGCTTTGTATCTTAGTTGTCAAAGTTTGCTTAGTGTTTGTGTGTGTGTGATTGTTGCATTTACGACAACAGGGTTGTGCCTCTGATATGTGGTGTTCACATTTTATTTTTTTTACTGCTCACAGGAATGGAAATTAGATACACTATGTGATTTATACGAGACTTTAACTATAACTCAGGCTGTAATTTTCTGCAACACACGGCGGAAAGTCGACTGGTTGACAGACAGAATGCACAGGAGGGATTTCACTGTGTCAGCCATGGTAAGTCTCTTCAGCATCTTTTGCAAAACGGGGTTTTGTCTCTAATCCCCTTTTTCCTGTGTATAGAGTCTAGCAAAGCTCCACTATCAGCATTGACAACTATGGGCATTAGGCTAAACGATGGTGGCAGAAGGTTTAAAATAATGAGGATGTACTTAGTGTTTGGAGGAAAGGTCATGAAGGTCTCCCTGTTTGCACTTTTTCAATTCTATTTCTGTGTGAGATGCCATGAAATGTTTGCAATAAAGACCCCCTTATGTTCCTTACCTGCTTCAAATTTGTTTTGCAAAGTTAAATTTTGTCAAATAATCTTTCCAAAAATGTGAGAAATAGAATTCCAAAACCATCAATAGTTAAGTATAATTTTCAAAATTCAAAACATCAGGATCCATGCTCAGACTTTTAGATGGACAATTTGAACAGATGATGTCCAGTCAAATGTAGTCTGGTCATGTCTGTCAACGGTAGCCCAGGAAGAAATATGGGACTAATCATCACACGACAAAAAGATCTCTGCTATATTTATTTTCATACGCCTGACATTTTGTGCATTGGGTAGTTTATGCTGTGTGTGCTCTCTTCCCAGCATGGAGACATGGATCAAAAGGAACGTGACATCATCATGAGGGAGTTCCGTTCTGGTTCCAGTCGTGTTCTCATCACAACTGACCTCTTAGCTCGTGGCATTGATGTACAGCAGGTGTCCCTGGTCATCAACTATGACCTGCCTGCCAACAGGGAAAACTACATTCACAGGTAGGCACTCCACATTACTGATCAATGGGTGGTGGAAGGAGAGGGGTAGTTTGAACACCCAGGTGGTTTTGGACATATTGTCCTGTATTCATTCCTACCCTATTCTGTTCACATATGTACCTGGGTGAACTTGTGAGCATATTAAAAGTGCAAGACCATAATTTTAGTCGTTCTGTAGTAAGTGGTTAGAGAGAATGATGTTGTGTTGTCATTTGTGGAAACATTTTTGAGCTGTATGTTCCATGTATACAATGCTTTAGGGTTGTACAGGTTGCAGTGTTTTCATCAGCAATATGCTAATTCCGGTACCAAAATGATTTATTCTAGAAAGGGTATTTGCAACAATCATATGAGAAGACAGTAAAAAAAATTGCATTGTGGTTACGGTACCCTCACAACTGCAATAGTAGGATATTTTAAATGGTTGGATAAACTAGGCAGCCACAGCCTGTTTCATGAACCAATTGTTCGAGATGTTCAGGATACAAAGTACAATTATTTTGCATGGATATTTCTGTGTGCCAGTCAGTTATGATGCCTGTACAGAAAACCCTAATGTTGTAACCTCTCCCCAAGTCTTGTAAAATTAATCTAGTTACACCCTGAACTTCCTAAAAGCGCCTATGTGTGTGATCACGCTAACAGTCCATCTGGTGGTGTGATGATGGCTCAATAGGTCGTCAAACGGAAGGAGAGAAAACCGCGGCACTGTTTTATGGGTGAGAGACGGGAAGACCCTGTCTGAGGACTACTCTCTCAATCCACAGTGCTACATGAGCCTTCAGTGTTCACAATTTACATAACAATGTATAATTTTGGCATTCTTTTGAGGGAGAACCCTGATGTCTTGCATCTTGGAACATTGCCAAAATCTTTCAAATCAAACTACCAAGATATTGAGAAATTACTGCTGTTTGAGAAAGAGTTGTAACACTTCTTCACTGTCTTGTTATTTGCAGAATTGGACGTGGTGGACGTTTCGGTCGTAAGGGTGTAGCGATAAACTTCATTACCGCTGAAGATGTTCGTATTCTGCACGACATTGAACATTTTTACAATACTCAAGTCGATGAAATGCCTATGAATGTTGCCGATCTGATCTAGAGATTCCGTGACATTTTCTCCGCCGTGGTAATTTTTGCCAGCTTCAGCTCTCTGTATCCGATTTGCATATTCCGATGCGACTACTGTGATATAAAAAAACGAGTCTTTGACTACGAAATATTTTTCGCTGGGCTGGCAAAATTTTTGGCTCACTGAGTCAGGGCAGTGTTTCTCCCTGCTCCCATTGATAAAGCAACCGAGACAAAAGACGGTTGTACATTTTTTGAATATATAGATAATTATTATACAGTATTTTGTGCAGGCCACAGCGAGGCCAGTGGACTTTGTGTGAGTGTAAAAACCTAGTGAACGTACAGAAAAAGAGGGTTTCTCTTCTGTTTTATTTTGTTGTACTTGTACTCTTGCTGGCCTTTTGATATTCTCTCTATTTAAGAAAGTAAAGAAAATTAATGTAAGGTAATTATTCACTGGGACCGTGACCACTCTGTGAGACACAACCCAACATTTCTTTTTTGGTAGACAAAAGTAGCGAAACCTAGGGTAGATATTTTTTGTCACTTTTTTTTTCCTTTTTTGCATAAAAAATCATATAGAGACACTGCGTCCCCCTCTTTTTCGGGGGCAGATATCAACTATAAAAAAAATTGTCATTTAGGTACTTGGTCATTTCAGGGCATGGCTCGAAAAACGGTGACCTTTATTACCCAGCACTGTAGTAAGTGTGGTGAAAAGATTGATGTTAATATAAAAATGCATATGTGTACAATGTTGAAACGTAGACACATTAAAAAGTTAATTTACTTATGGAAAGCTTTGTGTGAGGATTGCTGTATTCTATCCCCAGCAGTGCAACAGTTTGTTGGATAATTTACATGTGTGCGTATTCCCGCTCATTTGTTGGCCACATCAACATACTTCTGACTAACAATTGTTCTTTCTGACTCAAGAAAATTTTAGTTCTTTGGCAGACTGGATCACAAACCAGGTCATTGTACTCCCAGACAGTTCCAAAACATGAACCTCCAGTTCTCTATCCACCATTGATTTCAAAAATCATGAATCTGTTGCGATACAAAAATGATACTGAAAGAAAAGCATAGCAAAAATGACTCCTTGAAAATTGCATTTCAGACCTAGTGTCTTGAATTTGTATGTGGTGGATGTAAGAACCATTTCAACATGCCACAAATCCTGTTCTGCGGTGTACTGTCAAATTTGGGGCCGACTCGCAGCGATTTCGAAGCTGTTATCCAATTGGTTGGCAGAATCGTACCGTTATAATGAAATAATACAAATAAACTCCCTAAGTTGCTGTGAATAGTGACAATCGACCAATCAGATATAACCTTGCAAACACGCTGCGAGTCAGCCGCAAATTTGCAAAACAAATACAAGCTGAGGGGTCTGTCCTTGTCCTTACCCAGAGCTAGCTGTATGTGTTCATGAATGAGCCACGTTGTAAGAAATCAGTAAACTGATAAAAGGTGGTTTGCCAAAACTACTAGTAATGCAATAAAGTCTAGCAGATAGGCTAATTTTGTGCCGTAGAGTTTCGCAAAGGAGTACACTAACAGTAAATAGTGTGAAAGAAATTAACTGGGGTGATCCAACACTGCACTTGTGAAGTACCTACCATGTCCTATTGGACATTTTCACTCGTGCAATTTGTCTATCTGGGAGTTTGTCCTACCAAAACATTGTGAATTGTTTCTTTGCTGTACTGACTGGCAAGGGGGATTTTATCAGTTTATCAACAAAATACAATTTAGAGTGTTTCAATACGTTTAAGAAGCCCATCTCGGTACTGGGCAAAACTGACACAGTCATTCACTACTTGCTGTACCTGTGTAACAAACTTCAGGGTCCACTCACTCCAGGGAAATTCCGTGAATTTCAAAGTCTGCTGGAAAGGCCATGAAAATGAAACCAGCCTGGAAAAGGCCTGGAAATTTGATAAGACTGCAATCATCCAAAATCATGAAGTGTAATGGTCAGTATATGGTATAATTACAATGGAAAATGATAACACAAAATAAATGATGTAGGGAAAATAGCAAAGAAGACCTCAAAAGTCATCAAAATTTCTGAAGTCCTTGAACTCAAGGTGACTGCATTGAACATGAATTACAAACATAGACATGGCAGTGAAAAAGGTGAGCACATCAAACCCTAGCCCAGTTGGAAGACTTTCTGCTGCTGATGGACAGAAAAAAGGGGGCATGTCAATGAAGAAAGCAACATTAATCTTACGGATTTAATAGATAAGCGGATGCCATGTCAGCTCATGGTTGAAGTGTACAAGTGGAAAAATCCTTTGTTTCCAAGTACCGAGAGCAGCCAAATGTTCTGATACAGTAAAAGTTCTTCAGATCAGCAGTATTGATTTTGATTATGTACCTACCTTATAAGACAAAAAATCAGTATGGCCCCCCTCCCCCTATTTGACCCCTTTACCAATCATGGTTCATCCTTTTAAGTCATTGTTATCAGAGGTCATTCTGGACCAGTTTACACAAATTGGGGAGAGTAGGGAAGTACATCTCAATAAATTAAGCATTTACCAGTATGTGTCAAGTAAACAGAACCAAACAGCACCCCCACCCTTTATATCCATAAGTTTGTTGCTAAAAATAGGAATATATGAGCAACATTGACTGCTGCTGACAGACATGGAGGCAAATTTTATTTACAAATCTTTTTTGCAGTAGTAGCCCTTGGTATGCTTTTCAGTTTTCATCGCAAGATGCTGAGTGGAAAGGCCATTTTCTTCTAATTTTGTGTGTGAAAATTCCAGATTGTAAAAAATTTGCACAAATTTTTTCTCATACATAAATACATGGTTTAACTTTGATGTCTCTTTATCACTCCTTTGCTGGTAAGGATTTGTTGCATGACAGCGCCCTCGCATGTGCAATTTTGTAAAGACATCACAGTTCTGTCATTTGAAATGCAAAAAGATATCTGAAAATTATGCTCTGTAAAAACTTAACAATCACATCCAGGCTCCAAACAGTAGCCAACATCACATGTGCTATGCTACATCAGTATATTTAGCAACAAACCTGCGAGCATGAATGGTTTGACATAGTTTTTTTGTTTCTTTGCATTGATCACAAACTAATGTGATGCTTTACCAGTAATGCACAGATTTGAAGAACATGTGAACTTCTCTGAATGCCACGAGCAGAAATCACAGCTGTTTATCTTCTGGCAAGTTCAATTCATTAGCACGTCAAAGATGGCAGAGCAAGTTCTGGTTTGTCAAATTCAGTTTTGTATTTCAGTCCAGCGAAGCCAGTTAGCTGGCCAATAATGGTCAAACCACCAGAAGCTGAGGAGCTAGCTATCATGACTGTAGCCATGTACATGGAACTTGGTTCAAGTGCATGATTTAGTGAGCAACCTTCCAGTTGTGTGTACTGGAAAGTTGTAGTTGGATGGATGGGCAAATGTTGGATTTATCCTGGAAAGTAGGGAGCTACATGCTTCATTACAGTTAGCCACAATACCTAGACTCCATTCTACTGTATTTACCATTGAATATCGAAATATCTGCTCTACAAAGGCAAAATACTTTCTTCGCACAAGAGTAAGCGGCTCCTCCAAACTGTTTGACATTCATCGCCCAAGTACACAGCAGATGCTTCCTATAGTATCTAACACTGAGGGCGCTCTTGATGTCAATCTAACATCTGCAGAAGGGTTTTCATAGAAATGTAGCACGAATTGAAATGGCTGTTGATGGTGTCTTAGTTTGAATTTATTGATTTCTTGACATTTGTTTTTTGGGAAAACAATCGACAGGAAAGTTTATTTGTAAGGGTTTCATCATCTATTTGACACCATTGTTTTCTTTTTATGGCAGTGTCCACCTTGTGTTGAAAGAAAAATTTGTTACGAAAGAAAAGCATGACTAATACCTGATTTAAAACATTTTACAACCCTGTTATTTCTTTGTTTTTTCTGTAATTTATTTGAGACACATCTGAGTTTGTGAAATTCATGAAATGACTCTAACTAAACTGCCAGTTGGTGTGTAGTCATGACACCTTACTTTGAGGTTGTGAATACCTGGCCATCTTTCAAGTGGTCACAAACAAATATTCCATAGTCACAGGAAATGCCAATATATCCCTGTTATTGATTAAAATACAGAAGTAAATCATAACACAGACAATGATAAAATTACAATCTTTCACTTGCTTGTTGTGGAGAAGTACAATGTATATTGAAAGAATACTTGAAAACGAAAGATTTGATTACTTAACAGAGAGGGCGCTGTCAGATTGCCACTGCCTCTCAAAATGCTGCATTTCAGTTGAGAAGTAATCCTTTTTCAATGTGTTTCAAATCTGACATGGATAGTGTCTGTGAAGCTCTCTTTCAAGATTATTGCCTGCAGAAATCTTCGTCATAGCAGTGTTTGCACTTCACATCCAGAAATATTTTCACATACTACTCCCAAGTGGATTATAATATTAGTATTATTGTAGTGGGCAGTTTCTGAAGGCATGGCTATGGAGGAATGATCAGTCTTGTGTATGTCTGAAAATCAAACTATTTCAGCAATATGAATCTCATTCTGAATTCAATATGAATATGAATCTCATTCTCCATGACAGAACTGCTGCATCATCAAGGTGCAAAGGTCCATAATTTGAAGGTATTCTTCCGCACCGTCCGACAGGCGCTTATCAATGACAGCGAGGCGTTCGGCAATGGCCGATTTCTGCTTGTCGGAGATGTCAGGTTTCTGAACCAGAATATCATGCATCTGAAGTGGAAAATGAAGAGGATATTATAAGAAAGATCAGAGCAAACCAGACAGATTCAAAGAAAGTTGAAGGTGTATCAGTACTTGCACATGATGCTGATGTTATCAGACTGAAGTCCATGGTACGATTCATAACAAATGTGTGTTTTTCTCTGTGAGGACATGGTAATAATAACTCGGCAAACTTGTTTCCCCAGAAACAACCATTATTGGAAATACTTGAATCTTGACAAAATGCTACTTTCAATTTGTTATAGTTGTATGTAAATTAATTGAAAAGAGGAAAATGCCACAACAAAGTTACTAGTGCACAGCTTTTGAAGTACAACTTTTTTTGAGTGGGAGGTTCTTGTTCATCATTTTTATCTCTCTTGAATCCACCAAAAGGTACAAAACAATTTTGAGACCTCAAAACTGAGATTAAAAAACGCAGCCTGGTCCAAAAAAACTAAACTGGAATGGTAAATTTTTTTTCTGTGATAATTGTTTCCATAATTATCCACACTTTACTGTTAGTTTCAATTATCCAAACTGTTGTCTACAGTTTTGTTTACACAGGATAATACAACATCATTTTTCACCAGTCTTGGGATATTTACTTTGATCAGCAGTTGGTTGGGGGCGGAGGAACTGTTTTGCATGTCATAGCTCTCCGGGGAGCTGTATAGATTATGGCCCATTTACCTGGGATGTATCTCAAATAAACACCCAGTTGACTGACAGAGCAGACGGTAAGTCCTTTCTTACCTGGGATAATATTTGCGAAGCTGAATGACCCTCTGCCATGATTTCCTTCACAATTTTTTCTAGTTTTTCATAAGAATCACTGTAACAGACGGCTATCAGTTCATCTATGAGTGTTCCTGGTATTATCTGTACAAAAATGAGACAGGTACGGCAAAAATGAAAAGATCAAGTATTTTCACTGGCACAGTGTCTCATGGCAAGTGGTTTTGCTCTTTTGTAGACATGCTATTTAAACATAGAGAAATTCTCTACAATAAAAAAAGAACTGTTATTGGATCATAAGATTAGTGGCACTGATCACAATTGCATGCTTGTCACTGATTGGTGCTGATTCACCATGATGTCACAGTTACATCATTAACATGCAAAAATAAACACAATTGCAGGCTTGTCACTGGTTGGTGCTGATTCACCATGTCACAGTTCCATCATTAACATACGAAAATAAATATATTTAACCAAAATTTTTGACAAGACTTTCAGAAATTGGAACTTTGTTACCACTGATATCCTGACAGAAAGAGGACTCAACCACAAGTTGCAGTACAAAAGCAAAATTTGTTCCGATTTCTGTCAACAGCTGCAAATGTCGAGCAATTATTGCTATATTTAGTAACAAACTTGCCATACAAAAAGTGCTAAAATATCAACGTTGGAACACAAGAATGGCTTCTGATAACAGAACTTGGACAATTTTAAAACCTGTTTTTATTTCTCAAGTCTTAGAAATACTGACACTATCAAAGGATCAAATTTGTCACTCTTGCACAAATATTTTCTGCAAGTCTCGTAAAATTTGTGACAAGCACAATTTCATTCATTTTGCAAAATAATGATAAAACTATTATGTCATCTGTGATCAGCATTATTAATTGTACGTATATTTGTCAACTCATCCCTGACATCTCCGAAAATCATCACAGTTGATCGCTCAAAAAAAGAAGAGGTCCTTATCCATCCAGTTTTTTTTTTCCAAACAGCACTTTGAATATCCTTGGAAACAAAATCACAGACACTTACTCCAGCAATTTCATAGACATCATTTTCAGAGATTCCTTCTTCACTTTTCAGTCTGTGTGCACTCTGTAGGTAAGTGATAGCTTTACGAAGATCACCCTCTGATGTCGTGACAAGTGCTTTAATTGCCTGCCGGATAAATCATGTGTTTACATGTATATGCAAATATGTATTGATATACTATACACTTACAGAGTCTGTTTTATGAGTAAAGCGATAAGCCTACACTAGAACAAACCATTTCGACTAGCACCCATTTCATTGGAGAGCTTTGAAAGGGGAATAAAATATTGAAGAGTGTAAAGTTGTAGTTATAATTAAAATACCAAAGGAAAGACACAACACAGAATGATTGCAACATATCGTATTCTACACTCTACAATATTTTATTCCCCTTTCTAAACTTTAAAGTCTGGGCATATCAGTTTACTCAGTGGAGGAGCTACCTGCTGAGTTTGGTGGATTCCTTATAACCTAATGCGGTGTGCCAATAACATATGCATCTGCTGTAACTTTCACAGTGTTGTTCTATTCTGTTATGTGGACTTTTTACCCCCAACTTTTGACAAGACTGAATGCATTGTGGGTGGACTCACAATGCTATGTTAATCATGCGGGTGCCATTACAGAGTCCAATGAAAAACGGCCTAGGATATATTTTACTGTGGGCATGATCAGTCGACCTTTCCACTGGTGTGGTTTTCCCAAAAGGTTGATATAAGCCACCTGGGAAAAAATATGTGTCCCCCACAATCAACCCTTCTTGCAAATTTGAAGCATACAAAAGAAATGACTCAACCAGCAGAAACTAGCAACAAGTGTGACATTGTGTGCGATATCTGAAAAGACTGGTTGACATGTGTTGGTATTGGAAATTTCACTGCCTTGACAAAGACAATGGTTCATTACCTCGTCACTGCATATCACGTTCTCTTTCTCTGCAATACTCTTCAGTCTGTCTGTCAAAATCGATGTCGTCAGCGGCTTGAAGCGAAACTTAGAACATCTTGAGGTGATGGGCTCTATAATTCTGCAAAGAGTGAAATGGATTTTACTCTGAAGGAAATGACAGTATTTACACAAAATTCCTCCTGTTTTGATTTGAGGAAATGAAAAAAGTGTTGGGAGATCACACATTCCAGATAAAAACAGATGTATTGAGACAGACAGTCGTCAGAATTTGAAACAATATGGTCGCCAAATGAAGAACAGTAGATTAGAAGACCCATATGTAGGGAGATATCTTGCTAAATTTAGCTTACTGATCATTTCACAGAGTACCTATACATAGCTAAAAATTTCAAACACAACTAATTATAGTACCTAAAACTGGATACATATGTGATAAAGTCAACATATTACATCAAAAAAGCCAAATATCAGCAATGTTTCAATTATGTTAACTTTTCATCAAGACTATGAAGTTCTGTACAAAAAAACACAGACACAAGACTGCTGCTATGTCTTTCTCTGTCACAAATATCAACAAATAGATATTCTACAAACTGTTCACACGGCTATTTTTAGGAAAATGCTCACTCCTTTTATTGACTATGAAAACTTCACAAGACTGGTTATTTTGAATTTTTTTCCCCAGCAGTTTTCAATGCTGCATGTTCACTGTGTCAACAAAAAACGGCAAAGCTTGAAATCTTGCTTTCTTCTGAAAGGCATGGCTCATCACTATTTCCTCACAATGGGATTTGCCTGTTCTCTTGTCTTTCCTGAGTATTATCACGCTGGTTCCAATTCTCGATCGGAATGGCTTGTTTTCCCTTTCCAAGCATTTTAAAAGCCCATGTGGGGGATAGAAACTTTCCTTTGAATATAATAATAAATCATGTTCATCACCTAAAACAAAATGTAAGTATGGAAGCTGATACAAACATAGAGATGTACTAACCTACTGACATAGTTGCAAATCAGACAAAATCTTGTCGTCTTTGATTCTTTCTCCATCGTCCGTCTAAGTGCAGCCTGTCAGGAAAACAATTTTTGTTATTTAGAGCATCTATGAACAGCTCAAGTTGTGTTCTTGCAGGTAGGCAGGAAAGGTACAGCTTTGTATTGTAAGATTATCTGGTCCTGCCAGATCACGATTTTCTGATGCATTCCGCATCTCAAGTGTTCACAGTACATGTTCAGTGAGCAAAGACATATTTTGGTCAATTTTTACCAGAGTACCTGAATGATCATATACTTAGTATATATTAACATATTTATATACAATATTTATTTAATATATATTAACCATTTTCAAGTGGATTTTCAGGGGAATATGAGCCCACAATTACAAGACTGAATGTAGCTGAAATTATGTTTAATTTTGATCAACTTGCAGATAATATTTTATCTTTCAGAATTTCTACTAGATTCGATGTTATCTGGACAATACTATAAACAGTCTGACAATTAATGCTTTTTGATGAAGCGACAAAATTACTAGAATTATAGGCAGCTGTTTTGAACTTTAGTTTTTCATATTTGCTCAGATGCCATGGATCATATGAAAGTTTCCAAGAAATTCAATTTAGTGAACAAAGGATGAAATACCAGAAGGTATTTACACAAACACTATTTGGTTTGATCAATTCAAGTTTTTTCTACCAAACAGTAATGCACAACCTGCTAACCCCTCATTGTTTAATGGTACTGCCAAAACCTGAACTGTCAAGTATTGGAAGATTCCATTGTAAAAGGGTCATGAGGGTAGGTATGTCCAGACTGACCTGTGCTGCATTTGTCATGGAGTCCGCTTCGTCCAGGATTACTATTTTGAAAGCTGGGCATGGTTTGCCACTGAAATAGAAATTGAAGACTGTAAAGTATGACAATTCCATGAACATTACAGTCATTGCAAGAAATAAAATACCCAATGTTATAATCTTTGACATCTTTTGCCATTACATGTTGACAGGAAAAACATTCACAGGAAAAAACTCAACTCAATTAATTGCTTTATTAACCCTTTGAGTGCTGTGAGTTTTCCCACCAAAATTTTAGTGCAACACTTTACCAATTTTAATGAATTTTTCTGTAATTTTTTTTAATAATTTGGACCAAATGGACATCACATTTCGTTGGCTGAAGTTTCTTATCAAAATTTTGGCAAAAATATAAATAAAAACTGACTGGGGTATATTTTACAAAGGTGGCAAAAATTGACCTTGGGGCTCAAAGGGTTTAACAAGTGTTGAAATTCTCTCCCTGCTATCCTTTTTGCAATTGTTACTGAATTTTATTGTGAATTTTTTTACATTCAATTATAACATGTTTTATTTGGTGGAAGCCTGACTAAATAGTATAGTTGAGAACGTGTATTGCAACAGACATTACATAAAATGAATTATTTTGATGGGTTTACATGACAGTCCGACTGAAAATGAAGAGGGTCAATTTGTGAATTAATGATAGGTAAACATATGGTACAGTAGGTGTCAAATTAGGTAGGTATGAATTAATGATAGGTAAACATATGGTACAGTAGGTGTCAAATGTCAAAATTCACATCCCCTGTAAAGCTTGGTTTGCAGCTCTGGAGTGAAGGAAACTTGTTACATCATGGAAAGGCACCAGTGAATTCATATTTGAATAGAATGGATTGTGGGAGCAGAATCTTAGAGAAATGAAAGTTCTTGAAATATTATGATACAACAGGTCATAGGCATGGTCTTGAAAAGTATTGTGAAAATAGGGACTTGGCCATTCAAGTACCATATCTGTCAGCACAGAAGGCAGTCGAAATTTTGAATTTTCAACATTTTTAAGAATTTGACGATATGGTTCTCTGAACATGAGGGGTTATTTTCACAAAGTTAAAGCTTATTTACCAGATAACATATATATATACAATGATAATAATGAACCCTTTGAAGGCTTAAGCCAATTTCGTCACCTTTATAAAATATACCCGTCAATTTTTGTAAGATTTTTGCCAAAATTTTGATAATGACCATAGACAATGAAATGTGATGTCCATTTGGTCCAAAATGATCAAAAAAATTACAGAAAAATTTCTAAAATTGGTAAAATGTTGCATTGTAAATTTGAAATGAGAGGTTTTAGCATTCAGAGGTTAAGGAGCCTGAACAATCACTATTAAAGACTTGTAATCTTGGTGAAACGGAATTGCAAGCAGTACACTGTGAAAAGACTCTTGGTACGCTTGTCGATGAAAATCTGTCATGGAAGCAGCACTGTGACAAGATTTTTAAAAAAGTAAATAGTAATATTGCTTTGCTCAAGAGGATAAGACATTTTTTACCTATGAATATAAGAAAACTTTTTATAATAGCTATATTTTACCACACTTGGATTACTGTTGTCATTTATGGGGAGCATCACCATTTATGAAACGGTTGCATACGATTCAGAAACGTGCTATAAGAGTGTTGTGTGATGCAAGGTATAATGCTTCGACCAAGCATTTATTTAAAACAATGCATTTACCAGATAGAACAGTTTATAAGAATGTTTGTATGGTTTTAAATGTTTAAATAATCTTGCACCAAAATATATGACAAGTATTTTTACCGAAATTGATCATAAAAGAGTTACAAGATCTAAGAAGCAAAAATTGTTAGTGGTTCCTGCAATAAATAAGGATTTTTATCGAAAAGGGTTTACTGTAAATAGTGCCAACCAGTGGAATAATGTCGATTTAAATATAAGATCTAGTAATTCATTGAGCAGTTTTAAAACTACTTACCTTAAAGCTTATTGGGAATAATTTTTGTGTTTGTGAGTTTTAGTTTTCTTGTCAAATTGTTTTTGTTGTGTAGTGTGATTGTGCATTTATTTTCTCTTGTGTGCATGTTCACTCCTGGCCACTTTTCTCTGTGCATTGTATTGTGTTAGCTTTGTTTGTCATGTTTCATGTTGTTCTGCTTTGTATCAGTTTGTATGTTCATCTGAGGGCCCTGGGGAAGATAAGCATCTTTACTGAAGCTTACCAGGCTACCCTCGTTAAACAAGGTTTAATAAAATAACAAAATAAATTAAAATGATTAATCTGGTCTTTAAATATCAAAGTGGGATGAACAGGTGTTTATGTCATTAATATTCAAATACTTACTCTGGTCTTGTAGCGGAGGCTGCAAGCTGTGAAAACCTTTTCACTTTATCTCGGATGACATTGATTCCTCTCTCATCTGAAGAATTCAGTTCCAGCACTCTAGTCTTCAGCATATCGGCACTGAAATTACAAAAACGATGAAGAAAGATTTTTCTTTTGTTGAGTGACTCTCATTTTGCCCCGGAAAACTACATAGTCATATCCACCCTACTACAACAACCATATACATGTAACCAAGAGCAGTCGAATCTGCTGGCGAAACAATTAAACATCAAAAACTCGTTTTTGTTCCAGGGTTTGCTGTTCACAAACAGCCCAGCACTGAAAGTATGCTCAAATTACTGTGAAATGATCGAGAAAATTTATACCTTCCACAATATCCATTTGGTTTGATAAGTCATTTTGCAAACGCTCATGTAGTTGGTAATTCTCACATTTTTGGAGATAACACGGGAGGGAAGGAGAAGTTTGATGAAATTCAACTTGGTTGAAAACGATGCCGAAAATTGCCACATTAAAGTCCAGTCAATAATTTGAAATTTGTGAAACTCACCCAAAGAGTCCTCTGGCTGCTGCTAAAATAGTGGATGTTTTACCAGTACCCGGAGGTCCATAGAACAGCAAATTTGGAAGCTGGGAGGAAAACAAAAGCAGAGAAGTGACCCCTAATTGTCAGTGCATGGGTCAAGATACTCTGTTACAAACAATGCAGTTGGACCAAACTACATCAGAATCTCACATGCAACCATTTGAAAACCAACTCACCTGGCCACACCAATAAGTTAACTACTTGGGGGAATGATTGTATGTAAATTATTTGTAAAAAATGCTATTCATAAACAGGGAACCTTTATAAATTTATTTTTAAATCAATGATCTTTTTTCAACATGTTCTGTTCTGATATTGATAAGGATCATGCACCCATGCCGATATCTCTTCATCCTGGTGCTGCTTGCTGTGCTGCATCTGACACTGAACTTTGTCTCGTGCCTGACACATCACGAATGACACTCATGCTGATAGGACACAGGAACAGGAGATATTATAAGGTTATTAGGAAAATACCGCGAAGGATGCACGGCCAGGGACATTCAAGTCTGGCGATGCACGGCACCAATGTCCAAATGCATCTTTTGCAGTATTTTCATGATAATCTTATTATTATACATCTTACATTCCTGACTGGGGAATAAAATTGTCTGAGTTATGACCGTTGTCATGCAATGTCAACAATTTTTTCTGCCCATTTATAGCGCAATTGTGGAACGCTATCTTGGACGCCTGTGCACAGCACGTACAGAGCACAGTGTTCTCCACAAATGAAAATTAAAGGCGGGTGGCTAATTAGCATATTTATTTGCATAATATTTGCATAAAATTTACATATCACCAGGGCTATTCACAAGGCATTCCAGTGATGAGATATACTTCTGACATTTTTAATATTTTTCTCCATTCAGCAGTGATAAATGGCAAGCTATACAATTTATTTTTAAATTTAAATCCTTTTTATTTACATTAAATAAATAATAAAACATCAAAAATGAAAAAAAACCCATTGAACTAATAGTAATACAAACAATACACAATTTAGTAAATATATTGCACAATACCAACATGAAAATTCAAAAGTAGGCCTACATGAGAAGTAATCAGTGTTCGAAATAATCGGTGGCAAATGGTGGCACGTTTTCATATGATCCTCTGTTACTATATGTTTGTCTGTAGCCCGATTGGTAAAGCCATGAACGTCTTTTTTTACGTGCGGCGTCCATGACAAGTTGATACGGGACTGAATATTTGCACTAAGTTACAATGCGGAGTCAGCGGAGCATGCCTGCAGAGAAACATACGTTGACTTTAAAACTCTATTCATAATAAAGAGAGGCCCGAAAAAAAATGATACCAGGTATTTCCAAGAGAAAGATTTGAAATTTCATCGACTCATAGTTCGGCAAACGTACAAAACTTTGACAACTGCGCGGCGTAGGCTGCCATGCATGTTTGTGTGGAGCACGCTGGCGCTCTTGATCTCGATCACACGCGACCTTTGAACTATACAGTACAGAACCGTATGTATTGTACATAGCTGCTGTATTCGGATGATCACACGAATGATGATTTTAGCTCGTGCAGTTTCTTTTTACTTCATTTCATTGTGCCTTTAATATTTTAAAACGGTCACGGATTTTGAAACTTGATCAAACGCAACTGCTTCTCAAAGTCAATCGAGTGAATCGCATGCAAGTTACGAATGCGTGACAGGAAGTGACACACATGGCTTCAACGTCATGTGGACGTACACGGATCTCAAAATGGCTAACTCGGCTCGGATACGCAACGACCTGAACACGCGAAGTACCATACTTTTTTGCATCTGATATTTGTGTCAACCAATCGTACGATTTTAGCCACATCTGATCGAAATCACTTTTCCTGACCTTCGGATCCTTACAAGTACGAGACATTGGCGGCAATGGTAGTTGCCTATAGTATAGATGCTTTGACTGAGTGCCCGCTGGCAAAAATGCAACACCGAGCCTTGTACCGTGTCCGTTGTATGAAATGGACGGTGTCTGTACGGTACGGTCGGCAGCTTAACACATTTCAAGCTTTTTGAATTGAAGTCTTAGCGAATGTTCATCGGCACTACGGCCGTTTCACACTAAAAGCTCGTTGAAATAAAAGCGTGACAAAATCGCCGCTGAGAAACAATAGGTCTTCAACCACATTTTAATAAAGAGTATCGGCGGATATGAAAGAGGATCGGGCGAAAAAAATAAGGATCGGGGCCGATCCTGTTAAACGGCCTGGGGAGAACATTGAGGATTGCTTGCAGTCGCAAAACAAACCGACAGATGTGTGAACAGCCCCTCTTTATTACACGACGTTGTCAGTTGCTGTCATTTTTATACAATAGGCTTTCAGATATTGTTCGGACAACTGACTGTGAAAACAGTTTAGGCGACAGAAAACAAAGGTGGGCGGGCGAGATAAAAGGTGGGCGGGCGAGATTAAAGGTGGGCGGCGACAAAAAGAAGCCGGGCGCACCGCCCGTCAAAAACCCCTCGTGGAGAACACTAGAGCATGCAACATATTCTGGCACTAGTCTAATAGGTCCCTTGAAAGTGTTCAACAGTGTACGCGCAGATGCAGCCGTAGGGGAATGGGGCACCTGGAAACAGTAAATGTTATGGAACTGTCATTCCGTACGTCTTTTTTAGCTCGCGTAAAATTCTGTTGTTCACAATGTTCTCAATGGTAGATGTATAATGAGTACCTGTAAATATTATTGAAATCCTATGATCTACAGAGTTGTGTATGGTTGTTTTGTCAATGATGGTGATGTTTTTTCCAACAATTTTAGGAAAGGGCACATATGCTAAATCTTCCATATTTCATACTTTAAAAAAAAGGATTAAATATTATAGATGTAACATGTCTTATTTCTTTTCCCCTGAGGGATTTCCAAATTGCCTTGAGGTTAATGGAATTTTTTTCATCCACACCTCTGTCTATAAACAATATCTGGATTGTGTCTACACTCACATCAGCTCCTTCCAGTGTCTTCTTTAGCACGGCAACAACGTCATCTTGATAAGCAACTTCGTCCACTGATCTGGGACGACTGAACATAAAGAGATGTTGATATGTAAACTATGAAGCAGGACCATTAGACAAAACCAGTCCCTCTACTGTTGGTAGAGGGACTGTGACAAAACACATCATCACAGTCTGTCCTAAACTTTGTATCGAAAATAATATTTGTGATTCACACAAGGAAGTTTAGCTATTACATGTAAAGTTAGCTGTGATATCGCAGCGGTACTTGTTGTGGCGTGTATCGAACGCGCTCGGGTCATTGAGGTCATCGCCACAGTCCCGCTGCGAGCCAACGCATAGGCTTCGTTGGCAGTTTACTACGAGACCGACCGGTATCGTAGATTTAGCTTGCAAAATAATGAACTATATTAGCCTTTGAATAAATAAACTTGTATCATCTTTATCATTGACTATCTGAGACTCATTCTGTACGCCTGCTAACTTTCTTGAAGATAAGAAGACGTATTTTTTACCATTTTCCCGTGAGCCGTCGACGGTTTCTATGATGTTTGCTCGATCGCGCGTACAACCCACTGAATACATTGGAGTCAAAAGTTCAAATTCAAGCAGGAACCATCGATAACTCACCGAAAAACGGTCGAAAATACATGTTGTCAAGGTCGGGCTCGTTAGCAGGAGTAGAAGATGAGTCTCAGATAGTCAGTGATACAGTAGGTATAATTTTATTTATTGCATACTTTATCTATTTTATTATTTTGCGAGCTAAATCTACGATACCGGTCGGTCTCGTAGTAATCTGCCAACGAAGCCTATGCGTTGGCTCGCAGCGGGACTGTGGCGATGACCCCAATGACCCGAGCGCGTTCGATATACGCCACAAGTACCGCTGCGATATCACAGCTAATTAGTTTTAAGCAATGAGGTTTTGGTAAGATTCTACCTCCTTGCGTTTTAATGAAGAGGTGTTGGCGGTGGTCTCTACATCATTTCATGGAGGTAAAAAAGACCTCCGTGATCACACAACTGTTTACTTTTTAATCACAATACAATGAGCTGGGACAGTTATTTGTGATAATAGTAGGGATTTCAGTCACGTGACCTATGAGCGTAGACTCCGTACGCATAAGCCACGTACGACCTCATAAACTAAATTACCTGGATGATTTCTCCAGCTTTTCTCGCGTTACAGACTTGAAATTTCACAGAAATTTAGCCAATTATATAGTTTCCACAAGTAGAAAGTTTCATATCAAAACACCGTATAGAAAAGTAGTTACGCTCGATCTCGTAACGTGTGGTCACCGACTACTCGCTTCCCACAGCAGGGCCATTGAGTAAACATGGTGCAATGCAAGACAAGAGCTCTGACGTAACAGGAAAATGCGTAGATATGCAAATAGCAATGCACCCACGAAAGTTCTACGTAAGCAATTTTTCTTCCTGAGATGTTCCCGGTCCGAATGGTGGTCGAAACTACGCGATCCGTCAATTTTTCGATATTTTTTGAGCAGTAAGAAGGTTCCGAAGTCAAGTATTTATTACATCTCTCAAATTAATCAAGTTGTTTCGCATTTCTTTTTAAAATATAACATATTTCAATCAATTTTCTGTTAAACCTTTCAAGATTTATTACATCTCTGGGTGCATATCTGTGACTTTTACCCCTGTATACGTACGGTGTACTGCACATCCGGGTGTTTCGGTGAGTTATTATGTATGGAAATTCCCAGCATGCATTGCGAAAAAACGGGTCCTTGTTTTTCATATTTTGCTTGTTTCTGATTGGTTTTAATGACTTTTCCACTCATGTTTGATCCAAGAAATCTTCATTTTTGTTGTATATTATAATTTCTTTGAGTTTGTTCTTTTAATTTTGAGAAATTGGCCTACAATCCTTTCTTAATTTCATGATGTTCAAAAATGTCATTAGAAAAAAGTTTCATAAATAATCTTTATTGTGACATGCTGAAAATCATGATAATGTGATCATGATGGCACACATAAATCAAACATAACTGTAAATGTGATGACACATCCTCAGATTGGTTGACGGAACAGTAACAAAGATAGCTACTCATAATGATGACCCCATGAAAATACAGTATAAAGTTCGGTATGACCTTGATCCATAAGACTTGTGGCATTTCAACCTGCTTCTGTCAGATTTAAAGAAATGAGATCTCATTGTGTGTAATCGATAAATTCGGCAACGTACATCATTTTTGCAAAACTTTAATTGCATCAAAACACATTTTTCAGGTACAATTAACTACCGGTATAATGAATTCTATCTCCTTTACTCTACAGGGCAATAGGTGATAATCAATGAAATATCTTCCTCTTTTACAGGTCAACAGATCAGGGTCAAAGGTCAATATGCCTGTTTCCATGGAAACTTCGATTTATCTCAATGTTGTGATTGTTTTGTGTTTCAGGTGAAAATGTACTATTTATAACAAAGACAGAAAAATGAAGTCTGGTTGTATGTGTTATAGTTTCCAAAAATAACATTTTTCTCCATTATGTTGCCATGGTAACCACAGTATTTCAATCTTGAGCGTTTACTGCACTGGTATTTGGAAGAAAATCTGTAATGAGATTGTTCTGACATCAAAATTATTTTAATAAATGATTTTTGTGTACAGTATCATAGTTTTGGTCAAATTTAAGTAGTTACCATGGAAACTGGTGATCAAAGAAATATGACATCATCATAATCAGCAAGAACTCACTGAATTACACATATCTGCCAATTTTCAGACTGATTGATTTTCAGGAATTGGAGATAACATCAATAATAACCCAGCTTTCTTATCAAATTAGGATCTCAACGGTGCCATCACATGTTACCTTTAGCAGTATTGAATTACACACACCTGTCAAACCAAGTTCTGACTATAAATAGCCACTTGGCATATTTCTTCGAACTTCTGTAAAATCTACAAATTTCAACGGATTTTCATGGGATAAAAAGCATTGTGATCACAATTAACCAGGCTTTCTAGTGATATAAATATAATTAATGTCAGTGCATTCTTTAACACAATTGGAACTATTTTGTGATTATAAGATCTTGAGCATTTTGTTGTAATCTATTTAAAAATCACGAATCTAACAGTGTTTTTGTGTGAAGACGAGGGCAAATTTTATAAATTTTGATAATTGCACAATCATCAAATACACTTATAACAAATTTTACAATTTTGTCTAGCTTTTCGCACTCTCAGGAAAGGAGAACCCATTAAATGTAACTGATTTGTCAAGTGAAAATACAAATTTCCTTTCCAAGGCTGATTTGTAGGCATTTGCTTTTCTCACCGAACGATGCATGATAAAATTTTAAATTTTCGATGGTAAAATGGCCTTCTACCTCAACCTAAATCAGTTCTGCTGTAGTGTATGTTTTTTTGGTGATCTCTCTTTGAAATGATTTGGCAGATGATTAAGAAAATGACTTGTACATTTATTTATTTCATATACAAGGAAATGAGACCTGGTAAATTTGATAAAACTACCCTTTTCTTGTGCTTGTGCTAATTAATGCTGGAAAATTTTAAAATTCACTGAACTATTTCAGCCCTTCTATTAAAAATGAACTCTTTTTGGTAGATTCAAAGAAATGTAATCAATATCATCTGTCTGTTGAAACCTTAAAATATCAACGGCGGAAACCAACAGTTTTTGTCTGGAATCTTTAGGGACTGTGCAGAGATGTCTTGCATCTTTCAGGGACCACTCCGAGGAGACCCTAAATCTTTTAGAGACCACACTGTCATGACCTTGAAACTTTCAGGGACCACCCAGATGAGTCCTTGAAACTTTTAGGGACCACCCAGATGTGACCCTGAATCTTTCAAGGACTATCCTGATGTGACATTGAAACTTTCAGGGACCACCCAGATGAGTCCTTAAAACTTTCAGGGACCACCCAGATGAGTCCTTGAAACTTTCAGGGACCACCCAGATGTGACCCTGAATCGTTCAAGGACTATCCTGGTGTGACCTCGAAACTTTCAGGGACCACCCGGATGAGTCCTTGAAACTTTCAGGGACCACCCAGATGAGTCCTTGAAACTTTCAGGGACCACCCAGATGTGACCCTGAATCGTTCAAGGACTATCCTGGTGTGACCTCGAAACTTTCAGGGACCACCCAGATGAGACCCTGAACCTTTCAAGGACTATCCTGATGTGACCTTCGCTCGTCAGCTTGTGCATTCACAAGCATTACTTGGTAAAGCTGACAGGCAGACGAATCACTGAAAAGATTTGGTCCAACTTCCTGCACATACAGCGTCAATATTCATGACGGTCGAAGCTAAGATTATGTAATGGCTTAACACAGCGTCCTCATCGCTCCCATGTGTGACTGGTCGGCCGGCTCCAAATCACGTCTTTGCATATTTATCACGCGACGAGATCTACAAAGCATGTTCTTCCCGGCATAAATGTGATAAACTGGGCAGTGGCTGAACCTTCAGTCGACTTAGACGAGCAAGCCTTGACGATTAATGGTAATTTACTCGCTGGTTGAAGTATGCTGTTACTGGCCGACGCACCGCCTGTCTGAACAGTAAACAATTAATTATTCGCAAACAATCAGTTCATAATGGCACATTCCATTTTAACCTACAGGGGCATCTATGATTGTGCGATTGTGTAAGGTCCCGGGTAAGGTACATGTTGCTCTTTTATGCTGTAAAGTTTCCCCACCATTTAAAATACTATGGTTGTATGTTACAGTCTTCATGATTAATTTGGAGATATCGTCAATGATACTTTCTCATTAAGCGACACACTGAATCGTACACCAACTAATATGGTCCTTGCTAATTTACATAGTAAAGGTCACGGGTCACATTGTTGTGAGGCTCTGCATTGTTTCAAGTCGAGTGTGTAAACAGCGTGATGTTCGAATGGATTTTGACTACTGCACTAATTCCGAGCGGGAAAGGTTGCCGATCTGAATGTAGGACGTCCATTACCCCAATTATTTAATGACAGGACTACATGGAAAGCAACGGAATACTGGATATCTCCGACGAATTTGATGTCTGTTACCACGGTCCTTTGTGGAGTGACACTGACAGTGCTGTTCCCGATCTCGACAATGATGTCAGCGACTGTGATTGTAGCGTGAACATGACTAAGACTATGAGTCCTTGAAACTTTCAGAGACCAACCTGAGGTGTCCCTGAATATTTCAAGGACTATCCTAATGTGACCTTGAATCTTTCAAAAACCGCCATTGCAAGACGAGTCTTTGAAACATTCAAGGACCACCCTGATGTGTCCCTGGATCTTTTAGAGACCACTCTGATGTGACCTTGAAACTTTCAGGGACCACCCGGATGAGTCCTTGAAACTTTCAGGGACCAACCTGAGGTGCCCCTGAATTTTTCAAGGACTATCCTAATGTGACCTTGAAACTTTCAGGGACCACCCAGATGAGTCCTTGAAACTTTTGGGGACCACCCTGATGTGTCCCTTAATCTTTTTAAGGGACCACTTAGATATGACCCCTAAACATTTTTAAGGACTGGCCTAGAGAGGCACTTTGAAATAGTAAAGAACCAATCAGATTGATCCCGAAACCTTCAAATGCATCCAGGTCCTCTAAACAATACAGCAATCATCAAGTTTTGACCTTAATCTTGACATTTTCAAGAATGTGTATCAATGAGATGAATGATCCTTAAAAAATTGTCAAAAAGGATAAATTTACAATTTTTGAAAAGCAGATGGCTTTAAATACTACAATTTTTTAAATACTACTTTAACATTTAATTCAATAATTACAGTTTTGATGTTTTCACTAGAAAAATTGATAATTACTAAATGCTTTGAGTAAACCCTCTCTTAGAGAGCACATTCTGTGACTTTTACTGTTCATCTTATAATCACAAAATAGTTCCAATTGTGTTCTGTGTAAATGTGACTAAAATCCCTAATAACAGTAAAGTTTCTGCATTCTACTTTAATTTGAAACTGTAAACTAATATAAATAAATAAATAAATAAATAAATAAATAAATAATATTTTCCATTATTAGTTTCATTACTTACTATTTCTCCACCCAGGGTGTAATCTGACGCTTGCCACTACCCGAGCTGGTTCCACTTGGTCCAGCTTTATCTTTGCTGTCCTTATCCTTGACTTTGGTGCTACCACCCTTCAAAAACGCTTGCATCTTTGGCAGTTTTTCAAACACCTTACCGGCACAAGTATATATTTGAATCGATAGTTGCTAGATCGGCTGTCGGCTCGTAGGATGGCAGCTGAACTGTTCAGTCTACTAGTACATGCATTTGACAACATCCACTAAACTTTTCAAATGGACCCTTGATTCATTGAAATAGCTCACTGCCGCTGTTGTCTTGACGACGATTCGCCTTCATGTGACGTTATAAATAATCAAACTAGTTGGTGATGGCTGTGATCAGATATTGCAAAGGATACTATGAATTAGTCGCTCTGAAATAGCAGATGATCGCTGTACACGTTGTGGAGAAATGGAGCAAACACAATGTGAAAATTTCCCGCCATAACACTGTATCCCAGTACGCATGCGCAATTTTTCAGTTCAGCGTAGGTCAAAGGATTTACTTCCGTCAACTCAATGGTTTTCGTTGCTGGTGAATTTCTTGCTTGCCGTTTACCATTGAATCGATGATATAGAGTAGTTTGTTATATGCTGAAATTTAAGTCAAAGACTTCGGAGAACAATGGCAGACAAACATGAAGTGGATCTGGGCCATGCATCGCGAGGAGTCTGGCTCGTCAAGGTACAGTTCATGCACGATTTCGTTTGTACTGTAGTTTAATCAGTCAGTTTTTATAGGGAAGTCAACTTTGTGGTTACTCCTTACACATACAGATCTCTGTAATGTTTATAGCACGTTTAAAAAAGCTGCAAGCATCATCATGACATAAAATTTGCTGTACAATCTCAGGAGGACATCATCGTTCTGTTCTTGTTCGGAATCGGTGCCCGGAATCGGTTTGCTTGCAATTGAGTCTGATGCCTGTGGCAGTACCATCATACAATCATAGGGCTGTACCTCCATGGTACCATGAAGTTAGGGGCAGGGAGAGATTCAGAAGCAAGACGTTTTCGCTTCTACCACTCCTTGTATGCTCGTTGCTAGTACACCCGGTGGCACATATTTCGTACACTTTCCAGAAATACTGAACTTTTCATACTGCTGACTACTGTTTGTGCTACTTGGTATATATGAGGACTTTAAAAACGTTCCCCATTGCTTGCTCCCTAGATTTTAAAGTTGGTGCTTTATCATGAACTTGTCATAACTTTTCCAGATAACTCACACCCTTCGCACACACAAATAATCAATATACTTTTGAAAACACATAATCAAAATTCCTGGTTTTTATTCCTATTGTTGGCCCCATTGTTGTTCTTCTACAACAGGTCCCAAAGTTTGTTTCTGAGCAGTGGAGTAAAGCCGATGGGAAAGGAGAGGTTGGAAAATTACGAATAAGCAAGTAAGTTGTTGATGCAGACTTCTTGAAAATTTTGTCAACATAACAGAGAGGTACAAGCCTGGGGTACAAGGTAACTACTCATTGTGTCCCACAGAAATTCAAAGTTCTCGTCAATCATGAAGTAAAATAATTTTGAATCATTGATTGCACGCATATACATCCCAGTGTTACATTAACCCTTTACCTGCCGGACAGTATCACTTCCCCATCTGCAAAGTCAGTAAAAAGCAGTATTGAGCCAAAACCATATATTTTCACCCACTGTTTTGGTGTGTTATAGCAGCTTTAGTCTGTAAATATCATGTTTACAGTATCTCTGTCTTCAGGGACCTTCAAATCTTCAAGTCTTTGTTAAAATGCACCATATGGGACATTGTTGTGCTTTACTAGTTTTAACCAACTCGACCCAATAGTGAAATACAAACTTGGCAGGAAAAGGGTTAAACCAAAAGTACACCCCTATGCTTTGCACAGAATCCATGAAATGTTGAAGAGGTACAAGGTGTCGCTAGCTGAAGCAAATGTAAGAGCTGCTCATCCCCTACACTAGCTTACATAATGAAGCCCTTAGACAAGGGGCAAGTCCACACATCCACAGAAGCTTTGTTGTCAGTATCATAATTACCAGAATTGAAATTCTTATGATATAATCCACTTCAAGGTTTGTTGGATGTTAACCAAAAACTCACATCTAAAAACAAAAAAAGTGAGTTTTGAAAATCATTCCTTTTTAGAAACATTTAATATTTTACTGGTCCAGATATACTATTGAAATGATTGAGAAAGCCTTCCCATGAAAAGAGCAAAACACAATACATGTACAATTTTTCTATTTTCAAGTGTTGATGAGACAACTGAATTTTTCTCACCAACTAATTTTCTGTACCAACAGGGGAGGGCCCAGAAGAGAAGTGACATTTCACATGAATGAAGAGTTGAGGAAGAAGGGACGGGACACTGACATACCGGGAGAGTACAAATTTATATTGTCCAGTCCAGGAGCTCAAGCCTTGTCCGTGTTTTCAGAATCCAGTGCAGGTGAGATGTTGCTCCTTGCCCCAAGACTCTGTCATGAACGTATGTGATACCCTGTAACTGAGGTACTTATGGAATATTGTACATGGAGTGTTGCATAGCTTCTTATCGATATTCATGAGTGATAAACATACAGTTGCTTGCGTCTGGCCATGTTCCCTCTGTCTTGATGATGGAGGGACCATGGTCTACAGATGATATGTGATAGAATTCTCTTCAAGCCAGAAAGAGATTGCTAGATAGAAGGACAGTAAGGGGGATACAAGTCTTTCCACAAAGATAGTTTCCTTTGAAAGACTTGTATCCCCCTTACTGTCCTTTTATCTAGCAATCTCTTTCTGGCTTGAAGAGAATTCTATCACATCTCATCTGTAGACCATGTTCCCTCTGTCTTGATGATGGAGGGACCATGGTCTACAGATGATATGTGATAGAATTCTCTTCAAGCCAGAAAGAGATTGCTAGATAGAAGGACAGTAAGGGGGATACAAGTCTTTCCACAAAGATAGTTTCCTTTGAAAAAATGCATAAGTATGGTGATTCGGTGCATCATAATTCTACACAAAGAGTTTTGTCAAATCTGTGAACTCCCCAGGGTAGCACTAGTGTGATTTCTGTTATATCTAGCATCAATACAAACAAAGAAAAATGGAAAGATGGCTTTGAAGGTATTTGCTGATCAGAAATTACACATACTAGAGTGTTGATCACAATGCACACAATGCTTGCCACAGATAACTATATTTTAACATTCAATTTTCTCTGGTTGATTGCTTTCTTCAGAAGCATCATCATCGTCAGCCAGTGGATCACAGAATCAGGAAGAAGAACAGCAAAGCAGCAGTAAGTGGATCCTTAGGAGCCTCACATATTAACCCTCCGAGTGCCAAAGTCAATTTTTGACACCTTCATAAAATATACCCCAGCAATTTTTTCAGAGATTAACCAAATTTTGATTAAAAATTGTAGCCAATGAAATGTGATGTCCAATTGGTCCTAAATTATCAAAAAAATTACTGAAAAATTCGTAAAAATTGGTAAAATATTGCGCTAGAATTTTGTCGGGAAAAATTACAGCACTCAAAGGGTTAAAATGACGCAGTCGTTTTCTTCGCAAGAGTTAGTCCTACTCCCCAAAGCATGTTAAAACACACACTATTTATCTTGTTGTTTCTATGCGTGTAGAATGTATTTTTAACGTAACTTTGAGTCAAATCAGTGGAAATTGCATTTTAGTCACTGGTTACCAGTAGTCCTCAAATATAAACTCATGTACCAAAGGATAATGATATCAGCTTAATGAATAATCCAGAGGTGCACTCACTAATTAGTGGCCTATGGACCTGTATTGAGGTACGGACTTTGCCTACAGCTGTCATGGAAGACTGCCTCTGATTGATTGAGTTCATTCTCTTTCATTGTCAAACCAATCTGTATGTAAATTCAACAACCATTTTATTATTTTATGTATTTTATGTTATAAAGAGCTGCTGGTCAGTCAGCTCAAATTCAGTGGTTGTACAGCTGTTTTTTGTAGTCGTTCATATGTTTTTGTTATACAAATCCGTAAGTTTTCTCGTAGACTGGTCAAGTGGCAAGTTAATTTGTTTACCAAATTAATTTGTTTACCAAATTAATTTTAAATTTTGCTGAGTACGGTAGCATCAGCCCAGCACTGAAAGTGGTGACAAAGGGATCAAATTAGGAGACTTAACTTTCAAATGATTTATTTGTCCCTACAGCCAAAGTTGTAATGGAAGGAAAAGTTGTACAAAGAGCGGAATGTCGTCCATCTGGAACTGACAGCTATATGAAACTTAAAAAGTAAGTGACTTGTATGGCACAGGGGTATGAAGGATGACAAGAGCAGTTTTGTATGTTAATATGCCATTATGAATGTACATGTACATGTACCACCGTTTCTGTCTGGAGGACCATGCCGATGGCTGTAATCATATGAAGCCTATTTTCTTTAAAATCTCACTTCTAAATTGCATGGCGTTTTCACCTTAAGTTTATTTCAAGTCCGTGGAGTTGTGGTGATTTTCAGTGTGCTCAGAAGCTTGCTCTCTGGACCCGTTATTCTGTCAAGTCAGTGAAAATCAGTATCACCCAACCAAGTCCAGTGTCATGCACACTATGCTGAGCACAAGAACATCTCATTGCAAGTCAGTAAACATAGATTTAATTCCGTCCTGCTTTTATCGGACTTGACAGGTGACGGCCACAGTAGGAAATGGGTTAATAATAAAGGCAATATTGGTACATTCTTAGATGTTGTACTGATGTTCGAACCATATCGAAAGGTAATACTCAGGAGAGATAACTTTGCCGTACCATCTTCAGGTCAACCATTCACCACAGCATAAATTCAACATGCCGGATCATCACATCACATGCACTGCTGAGATATACACCTATCACTTCCAGGTTAAATGCTGCTAAAAATTGCCATGCTTACCTTTTTCTGCGGAAGACAAGTCTATGAAAATCATGTTTATGTGTGTGTTGAGGGGTATTTAAATGGTCAAGTCTGTTCAGTGGGTTTTATATGATTCATTATACACTGCTGATTTTAACCAAGCTGACCTGATAGTGGCAGATGATTCTTACAGCAAGGGGGTTTTGTAACATGCCTCATATATCGAACGTCGTGCATTCCATCTGATTCGATAGTAACTCTTTTATGACTTTGCGGGACACATAGTCATCATTTGACTGAAAGTGAACCGGAACCATTTTCAACTTGACAACTTGGGATTAAAAAATGTTCAAAGTACATGTTTTACAAAGGAAATCCGATTTTTAAGGAAATTATGCACGAAAATTCAATAAACCACATAACAGTGATATAAATATATTGATTCGCCATTTAACAATGAAAATCGTTCTATTTTTAATGGATTTTGTCTAACATTGATATAAAGACATGATTTTCATTTGCAAATAAATACTTCTAGTGAAAGCTATGTAAGAGAGACATTTAATAAAAAATGGATGCCAGCAAATGGTCACCTACCCTTGGGCACATAGTCCCTTGTTTGGGCTATACCGGTAATATATAAAATTGTACTCTCATGCACAGACTTTCATGGTCTACTGAGGCATGACAAATTATGACTTTACAGTAAAGCCTTGACAAATTTACTGTAAGTGTTAATGTATTTCCAATATTCTGCACTCTGCTTTTATTGTTTCACTCTCAAAAGCATGTTGAAATGTAATTGTATTTCAACATACTTTAGAGGAAAATAAATATTTGCTTTCTAGACAAAAAAAATGAGAATTTTGTCATCTAAAGTTCTAGCTTCTGCCCCTTTTAAGCTAGAACAATTCTTTTCTGATCTACCATGTGTGGGGGCTCATTTTAAAGCTCTTGGAGAAAGAAAACTTTCACCGGCTTTGTTTTTCGAAAATCCAAAATTTAAGTTTTCCCCATAAAGTTAACACAGGAGTGGTGGCCATTTTGAATTTCAAATATCACAAGATGTTTGGCAGTTTGCTTGTTTCAAACTTTGCATGAAGAACCCCGATTTTTATTGTTGACTTGGTAAGAGAATGGTTGAGTTTCTTTCAGGAAAGTTTGATCAAAAGTTTAAATCTTTCACTTTTGAGACGCATACTACCTTAATTGATATTCTGTGTTTTTGTTGACAGGACAACCATTGAGTTGGCTCACAAGCCAGCACGTTCTGTACGACAGCTAGAGAGAGCTGTCACCACAACATATAAACCAGTGAAAGACCACAAAAGTAATGTAAGTGTGCACCAATCATGTCAAGCGTTACTTTGCATCAGCAAATTTGCATATGTCCATATATGGTTGAAGCTGAGAGGCACATCATCTGCTACATTAATTTTGCAGTACACTTTCTTTTAAACTAAATGCGAAACTGTATACAAACTCAGGAAATCATCTTCCTGCTAATCTGTGTTGCATATTTCTTGCCCCCCAAAAAAGGATAAAATGGCTTTCCAGACTATGATTCAAAATGAATCTTTTTCATGGATGCCAAAAGTTGGCACAGAAGTAACGATAATGGCATTTGCATATTATGTCACAAAGAAAAAGAGAGATCACTTTTATTGAAAGTGAAGATTTGTTCATACACACCAGTTTTATCCCTGGTGTGAGGTGTTTTGAGCAACTATGAACAGTGTCCAGGGGAACGCTGTCGCTTTTTATATTTCTGTCATTTTTAAATAAATTTGAATTACCGTTGATACCAAAATGTGATATGTCAATTATATTACAGCCTTGCCTGTACCAGTGCAAATTTTGACATTGTCCCCTCAGATTATTACTGATACTTTATTCGATTATCCAGCATTGTTGCCCCAGATGTTTTCTACTTCTACAAATTCACTGGCATTGCCAAAACTATATAGTAATAGCAATAATGTACCATCTCCCAGCTTATAACGTACTGGGCTTCACCTTGTACATTATGGAGTGCAAAGCTTAGGTGAATCCATTATGGAACCTGAGGGGGTACACCATTGTTTAAGTATTCAGAGAAAATTTTGGTGTAGATCTTATGAAAGTGGTCACACACATTTTAGACAGTTTAGGCTTCAATGTTTGAGATCAATGTAATTTCAATTTCCGAAATTTTACTCTTTGTTCATAGACACCAAAAAATAAAAAATTGTCCTCACCCTGTCCTTGAAGCAATATTTCAGGGAAAACATTTTTACCTGAACAGTAAACAAAAGCCATTGAAAACATTTTTATTATGTTTGTTTCGATAAATCCAATCCAGGGGACACTGCTTTGCTTCTGGGCGCTGGAATGTGAAAGAGAAATAAAACGTCAGTCACATTTTGCATTTCCAGGTTGACTACGAGAAAAAAAAGAAGGAAAATTACAAACGCTCACGTGGGGAAAAAGATCAAGTTATGGACATGTTATTCAAAGCATTTGAAAGACATCAATATTACAATATCAGAGACTTGCAGATACTTACACAACAGCCTATAGTAAGTAATCGTATTCTCTACAACTTTTACTGTTTTTTTTCCTGCCAAAAATTCCTACATGATATCCTTATATTTTTTGCTACCCTTTACCAACTATTTTACATAATCAATTAAATCTTTCTTTCTTTAATTAAATTGATTTGTTTTCCATACTACACTTATTGAAACTTCAGGAAAATGTAGTCTATCAATTTTAAAATATAATGTCATGAATATTTCAATACAACAAAGTTGTATTCATCTGTAGCCATTCTTGCCAAAAGTGTGTTTCCTCAATAGCTGTTGAAAACAGGTATGCCATAAAGTTTCTATGGTTGGCACAGTGTTCATTTAAAATAGAAGGCTTCTTAATACTTTTAATAAAACAGATTTGTTTTGTTGAAGTGAGGAATTGCTTGATAAAATTCATTGTCCCGTAATTGGATTTTCCTGAACTGAAAATTTGAATGGTTTGCGTGAATGGGGCCATCCTCAGGAGATTTGAAAGAGGTATGTACAGAGATGAGTCAGTCATTAAAATAGCGCCCTCTAGAGACCTGCACTGGTCACAACCTTTGACAGTTTTTGAGTACTTGGGATGTATGTCAGTAATTCTTACAGATTGCAAAGCCAGTCAGACATTCAAGCTTCATTAGCTGCTAATTTTTGATGTATTTTCCATTTTTTTGGTCCTATTTATATTTGTGAAGTATGCTTTCTTCTATTCCCAAAATTGTGTTGAAATGCCGAGCATTGCCAACACAACAAGATTTTTTGTTTGTTTATCTAATGTTATTGTTGACAACTGGATTTTAGTTCAGACTAAAATTTATTTGTGAAAAATAACATGACATTGTGTATTCAATGTTTTGTATTAGGCAAATACTTAGCATTTCAAGATTCTTTTCGGAAAGTATAAGAAAATGTACTCATTCTGTAGAGCAGAAATAATGAACAATATTATCAAAAATTGCAGCAATAGTGACCAAATCTGAAGGAAAGGTTTAGCTATTGAAAAGTGAATCATCTTGTGCAACACTGTTTGAGTGAAAATTTATTTTCATCATTTTGAAAACAAAAAGTATTTGACGGCTGAAAATAGATGCACACAGCTTTTATGAAACAAAGTAAACCCAAGGATTAGTTCAAAAATTGCAAAGTCGCCTTGCTTCGGGCACAGCTCCCAATTTGGAAAGTGGTTGGGCTTCAAGAGTTTGACAGAAAGAACACACGAGTTCCTTCATGTGTTTTCTTCACAGACATACCTCAAGGAAATTCTCAAGGAGATTGGAGTGTATAACATGAAGGCACCACACAAGAACATGTGGGAACTCAAACCAGAGTACAGGCACTATGACCAAGCAGGAAAGGAGTGAAAAATTCCTAGTGCGAAAGATAGGACAAATTTTACATTTCTCGTGCAGGGGGCAGCATGTTTATCCCTAGAATCAATGCTTTTGTGCCATGGAGTTTTTCCAACTCGTCTGTCAAGCTGCACAAGGCAACACTGCAAGAGAATCTACGTTTTTGTATCGGCCGGTGTCAGAAACACAGGACCACTTTTGATTGTAAGATGTGCTGCTTGTCGGCCATGTTGTTCCAATCATTTTTCAGTAAGCTAGTAAAGCTTTTCTCACACAGTATGATTCTGACTGGCCAGTGATGGTGCTCTCGGCTGATCGTCTGTGTAGACCCTCATTTGCTATCATGTTGGTGTTTTAATCAGGGGATGCATGAAGATTTCAAATTTTTTCCAGGGTGCAACCAAGACATGATGATTTTGATTTACTGAAATTTATAGAGCGAAAAAGAACAACAAGGGAAGGGTGTGAATCACAAAAATATTAAAGTGGGATACATTTGAGAGTTGTACAATGATATTTATTTCCGCAAACTTTCCATAGTTGTGGCGATCTTTAAAAAATATTTGTTTCCAGGCTCAGAGTCAGACGTCGTGCATTGAACGCTTCAAGTGGGATTAAACCGCCAGATATTGTAAATCTCAACTTTGAGTGTCGGTGTCTTGGTTTTACCTCACAACAGGCCTTCAAAACAAAGGGCAAACAGTATGATAGATTTATTTTCATTTACAGCGGGTCCTATTTCGACAAATATAGCTGAGATTCACTCAAAAGTATGAAATTTTGGCTTACAATCATGACACAAATTGGTACAGCATTTTCTGGCACCACCAAAAGTTCAATACAGGATTAATGAATGTATGAAACCTACTGTATAAGTCCTTCCACTGACAAATCGCTAATGTAAATCATGGATGAAGCTTTTGATTTTACAATTTTTACTCTACTGGAAGGGCACAATATTTCTTCTTGTAAAATGTTTTTGGAACCAAACCAAACCACCTCTGAACTCCAATGTTGTATCTGTGTTATTCAAAACGTGTCTCTTGACACCCTCCTTAAAATCAATAAAAGTTTGACATAAAAATGGATAATTGATGTGTTGATTGTTTACATATCACTTTGGGATTTGTTCATTCAGGTTTATGCCATTTTACCCAAAATGCACTTGTACCCGGTGTCAAACTGACATTCCAAAGATTATTTTTTTTTGAACTGACAATTTTTAAGAGTTTGATTCAATCATTTCTATGCAAAATGTGTTTTGAGGAAATTACATGAAGGCTGCTTTCAGTGGACCTATTGAACTGAGATCAGTTCGCAATGAGATGTCAAAGGACAATAAAACAGTTCCTGCTTCCTAGCTTGACCTGTTATTCACACAAGATTAACCGCTGAGGCCTGTTTAAAATGAAGGAGGAAATACCTTTTCACGGATAAGAAGTGAAGAATTGTTGTCTTTCCATGTCTCTGTGACTCAGGTGGGGGGGGGGGAATTCCTTGGTCAGAGTTACTCTGAGAATCCCATTCATGGTCAATATTATAATGAGAAACGATTGTTTCCTGTGACAGTGGTGTAGTTAAAGATTAATACTGTTTTGCTGTGTAACATTAGATTACACAATTGTGTCCTGCAAGGTAACATTGTTCGATACATAACTGTGAACAGAAATTTGGCTCTTATCCAGGGTGGTAAAAATTACTATGTCAAAGGTCGTCGTTGTCACCCACAGGCACGATCAGCTTTTGTATTAATCCCCACTGTTGTTTTGAGGTTTTGGGAGTTATTGTAATTCGGTTGTCAGTGATATCGCTTTCTTTTCTCATACCTGACGTTACCAAAGTGCTGCACCTCGGGTACCTACCATGTTGTATGCGTACACGGATACCAGTTCTTGGATTTTGAATTTGACCCTGAAATTCAACCACGGAGTATGTTCCGCAGAGGATACTAGAATCACGATAACATTTACCATTGAACTTTGAGTCCCACCAATATTTGTTTATCTGTAGATTATTTTGCTTGTGAGTGATTCCCTCTCTCATATGTGACATTCCAGCCACGATGTCTCATGATAACAGCGTCACATGGACCCCCATGCCCTTATTTGGAAGTGACAATGACGCAACTGTGGGGATACTGTAAAAAAAATGTCCTTGTAACGTATGTGAGAAGTGGATGACAAAATTTTACAGGAGTGGGCACAAGCCCCTCCCTGCTCATGCTCACTCATGCACGGACACCCACATACAACCCACACACGACCTCCCTACCCTTACATTGATAGATGTTACCTTTTGTTCAGTGCCTACACACAAGATATTGTTACACTTAAAACACACCTGGATGATCGTGATTTGAGTAGACAATAGTTGCTTATCATATACAAAGTCATTATCTCTTGTCCAATTTATCTTTTGGGCTTTTGTTTCAAAGTCGCTAAAAAATTACACTACTTTTGAAAATAGCTATAAAGTTTTACAACCGGATGAGATCATCATTTAAAAGGAGAATCAACAAAGACAATAACCTTACCAAGGTTTAACTGTTTATGGCAATGAACAATGATTGAAAACCAGGAGTGTCACTAGGTCAGAGTTCAAAGGTTACTTCATGGTTCAGCTTGGCTTCAGAGAGAAATCCCTCATCAGCATGGGGACTTAGTCAGTGAAGAGTTCATATCAGTAGGTTGACAGACAACCACTTCAGAAAACTTTTTATAAGATGAACTGCAATGTTCTACATAATGTGACCATAAATTATCAATGGTATCAGAGGGCAGGTTTGGTATACTTCATTTGTTTGTAGGTCAGTTTTGCAGGGATTTTTTATGACAAAGCTATCGATCAGCTGTCAGCTGGCATACTGATTTAAAAATATCATAAAAGAGCGAATCAGTAATATCTATATTTATAGTCTCTCAGTAGATATAAAAACTGATGCTTTAAACCAGGAAATATGCATGGCCCGAGCTGCGTTGACTGATGGGTGTGTGTTTATGAAACAAACATGATAGGTACATGCCTGACTGTGACCTTGGCATTCCTCATGCAAAAGTTTGTAGATTTTTTGTTCAGTCTTCTTAGATTGCCAGGCTGGGCAAGTCCTGTGTTCGCATGTAGATACACTTTTCTTACACCTCTTTTCTTATGTTGATTGCCATTGGGTGAAATTCAAAGTCGTCACTCCAAAGTCTCTGTGAATAGATCAGACCTGGACAACCTCACGGGGTGTCCGTGGCAGTTAAAAAGGAATTTAGATGAATAATCCTAGAACACGACAATAAGGGTAATTATTATATTGTAATGTCACTGAGAAGTGTGACTTTAAGATTTCCTATTTGTGAGTTATGTAACCAGGACAATTGTTCTTCAAATAAATGGTCGGATTTGTCGTATGTTACATTAGATGTTATGTTGACAGTACAGAGTAAACTTGAACTTCATATGGACAGACTTAAACTATCCTTCCATTTTGTAGGCTTTAAAGGGACCATCTCCAATCCCTGGTTCTTGCATTAGGTGTTGTTGACATTGAGTATAAACACGGTGTTCGCGCTTTGTTTTCCATAGGTTGGCCAATTTTCTCCTAGATAAAGCTGGTAAATGACCTGCACCTTTGACATTGGTAATGATGAGTGTGTGGACATGAATCCTGTTATTATCATAAACTCAGTGTGATCACAGTATTGCATGACAGTCATTGTTATTAGTCCCCACGGACACCGTCCGGGGGGACTTATAGGTTTGGTCGTGTCCGTGCGTGTGTGCGTGCGTGCATGCATGCGTCCGTCTGTGCGTGCGTGCGTCCGTTCACGCAGATATCTCAGAGATGCCGGAAGCGATTTCATTCAAACTTGGTACAAGGATTGCTTCATATGTCATACAGATGCACGTTGATTTGTTTTGTGATACGATCCAATATGGCTGCCAGGCGGCCATTTTATTACGATTTTTTCATGTACAGAGCCATAATTCAGGCATGTTTCAACTGATTTTATTCAAAGTTGGTACAAGGACATTGACCTATGTCATAGCTATGCACGTCAATTCTTTTTGTGATACGATCCAATATGGCCGCCGTGCGGCCATTTTGTTACGATTTTTTCATGTACAGAGCCATAACTCAGGCATATCTCAACCGATTATATTCAAACTTGGTACAAGGACATTGACCTATGTCATACATATGCACATCAATTTGTTTTGTGATACGATCCAATATGGCCGCCAGGCGGCCATTTTATTACGATTTTTCATGTACAGAGCCATAACTCAGGCATGTTTCTACAGATTTTATTCAAAGTTGGTACAAGGACATTGACCAATGTCATAGCTATGCACATCAATTTTTTTTGTGATACGATCCAATATGGCCGCCGTGCGGCCATTTTGTTACGATTTTTTCATGTACAGAGCCATAACTCAGGCATATCTCAACCGATTTTATTCAAAGTTGGTACAAGGACATCAACCTATGTCATACACATGCACATTGACTTGTTTTGTGATACGATCCAATATGGCCGCCGTGTGGCCATTTTATTACGTTTTTTCATGTCCAGAACCATAACTCAGACATGTATCAAGCAAATTTGTTCAAAGTTGGTACAAGGAGATTGACCAATGTCATACATATGCATGTTAATTTGTTTTGTGATACGATCCAATATGGCTGCTGTGCGGCCATTTTGTTATTTTCTCATGTACAAAGCCATAACTCAGGCATATTTCAACCAATTTTAATCAAAGTTGGTACAAGGACATTGACCTATCGTATGTCATACATATGCACATTGATTTGTTTTGTGATTCGATCCATTATGGCCACCATGTGGCCATTTTATTACGATTTTGTCATGTCCTGAACTACAACTCAGACATGTATCAAGCGAATTTATTCAAAAGTATTTTATCACAGACCTAATGAAGAGGACTCTATCCTCTCTGAGGACCTGTAATCAAAGCACCCATTAACAAGTGGGGACTGTGTCATCAACGATGACTTGTATTTAGCTGACTTTCGATTCTCAGTGTATTGTACCAAGTTCATTTCTAGATTTCTGCAAAAAAAGCTCAGAGGTCTATATTGTAGTGTGTGCTGACTATGAACTTATGTGTCCATTTCCAGAAATAACTGCAGTTCCAAATTGGTAGAGTTGACTTTTCAGATCCTCAGATTCAGATCCTCAGATCTCAGACCTCAGATCCTATAACTTCAGATTCGAATTTACAAGCCTTTTACAATACCCGTATTAACAGTATGATTGCAATATTTGAAATAATAATTTGAATATGACATGTTCAAGGCAGTAATGAAAACAAAAAAAGTCTAGATAAACGTTTTCGCTCAACAAGTTTCAATGAACACGGGTCTACAATTACAGATTAGCTAACTTGCTTCTTCTGACCCCTGAATTCTGATTTAGCCCGGGGTCACTGGCGTCCAACATGGATTAGTATATATTCCCTCGCCATCAATATTACGAACGATGGTAAAATATGGACTGTCGATAGCCAGCATTTACATGATCGTCGTGGTCTTAAAAGCTTGATCGTTCGATCGCGGATGTGTTTATCTCTATGAGAGAACGTTCACGTGATGACATAACAAGTGGAATTATTGCGCACCCTGTCTTCGACTGATGACGTTCTGATTCTGAGATCGAAGTTTCTAAGTTCAAGATTCAAGATAGAAATAAAATAATTTCTAAAGCCTTTTTAAATCTAAATTATATTTTATTTATCAGTATATTACATCAAACTTTGAAAATTGTGAAATTTTAATTCCGAATCTGCGTCTGAAGTTATAGGATCTCAGGTCTGAGATCTGAGGATCTGAATCTGAGGATCTGAGGATCTGAATCTGAGGATCTGAAAACTCAACTCTACCGTTCCAAATTTGACATTTTATGTATGACATTGTTAGGTCGTGTTTGACACTTTTAAAAACTGTTATAATTGCATTATATTGTCAATACGTCTTGGAATGTCAGCTACATCAATATTAGAGCACTGCAGAATGAAGTGTGCTGAATTTACAAGTTGGTCAACACTATGTCTATTTTGCAGAAACATACCCTCAAAATTTTCATGACATTTTTTCGTCGTCAATTGACATTTCTTAGTTTAGTTCCACATCTTGCTGTAATTAAAATACAAGCACTAAAATATGTGGGTCTAGCAAGCTGTCCCCAATAGCTGGAAAAAAGAAAAAAATCGCCTTTGCAGGTTATCATATGGTAGCTTTCCTGTTAAGGTACGACAGCCTTCAGAAATGAAATTTTTGAAATTTTGTCCATAAGTCTAAAGGTCAAGAATGAAAATTAGGGGTCAGCATGCAAATTTGCGGATTAGAAAAACAAAATAATCTCAAATAGGCTGTTGCTAGAATTTGAAATGGTAGTTGCTGCCATTCTCTACAAAAATGAAAAAAATAAAGTTTTACTTTCAACAGCACAAACAAGAGAGTGAAAAGTTAATTTTCTCACATGGTTTCAAAAGGAGTCCATATCCACATAAGCTCTTGACCGGAAAAGCACTATCGGATTTTTAAGAGTTCTATTAGTCTGTCCCTGGCAGAGGTTCACAGGTCAGCATGACTTTTTTTCTGCCTGCAGATTATTGACCAGCTGTATAGGAACTTCCTCTGACATACAAATACAATCCTTATCAATAATGGGCCAAAGTGTCAGGTAAAATGGTTAATTTTAACTGAGTCGTGCAGTGTTGGAGGATGTTTACAAAGTCTCCTTGCAGTCATTTGTGGAATTTTAAAATTTTGTACAGTTTGGGAGAAAACCCAGAAGTCTGTAAAATTAAAATCTTCGTCGGACTGATTGATCAGTTTGATTTAATAAGATTGATGAAATACCCGGCCATCCCATTGTCATCCAGGATTAGTGGAGACAGAAGTGAAAGAGAATTGCAATGTGGAACCATTGCAATGTTGAAAAAGGAGGAACTAAAAATGCCATAATTGGGAATGGTAAACTATTTTCACCCTTTATGTTTTACCGTCCACTTCCCGTAAAATATGAAATGTGTGGCGACAACTGACCTTTTTGACTGCAACAATATTTGGTGTCAAGTTTTTTTACAACATTGAGCTCACCTTGGTTCAATGTCTGTATGCAATTACTGCAAGTGTCAGTGGCATTTAGCTCTCTGTCAATTTGCAATGGTTCCCCCTGTCATTGTCCTAAACTTGTCAGGCTGGTTGTGACAAAAATTATGGTGATGTTGGCAGAAAATTTTGTAAAACAGTAACTGGTGCTTGAACAGTTTTCCAGCACTATGATAGCTACAAAAGGGGTTCCCCTCCAGCTATCAACATAATAGGGAACCTCAATGATAATTGTTATCACAGTTCCCAAATCATGGCCCTCAGTGTTTAACCTGACCTCATTAAAATCCCACTGATATGTCACAGACAAATGTCGTGTATCTTCTCCTTTGCAGATTTTGAAAAATGATCTTCACAAGAATGATAAGTATTTGATTCAGGCCAAGGATTGAAATTAGTTGTAAATCTTATTAAAGTGTGTACATGGGATTCTAGCTTCAGATAATGAATAGTTTGCAGTTTCTTTTACCACCTTATCTGGGGTACTTCATTTTGTTGCGAAATAATCCATTCAAAGAGTGTTACGACAAATATATACAAAAATTAAGACATTACAACTCACAGTGTAAAATAAATTACAGAGTCAATATCAAAGTACCTTGCAAAAACAACAATGATAGCAAAATTGAAAAAATATTGATCTAGCTTAGCCTAGACCAATAGCAAAGATGGAAACAGTTTTAATTTGTTTCAGTCTCCAATGCCCATGGATCGCTGCAGAAGCTGTTAAAACTGCTAGTAGCTTTTCCAATCCAAAGACATGGTAGTAGGTGATCAAGAGGCTGGTTTTGTTTTTAATAAATAAAAAAATAAACATACGCTTTCTATATTTGTTTTGATGTAGCCAGATTTTACACTCTGCTGTGTAAAAGTACAGGAACTAAAACTATGGTAAATTAAAAGCGTAATGATGAATAGATGACTGTTTAGAGAGAAACAAATAAAATCCTGGATGAATGTGTTTTTTTGTGCAAGTTTCAGAGTCTAGTTCTCCTAGCAATTCAGACCTCGACATTACAGTAATAACATCGACATCCACCATTCAACACCACCCCAAGCCGAGACGCCCAACAGTTTGGTGGTATATGATTTTTGAACACCTATCTTGTTATGATTATTCCACCACAATGCCCACCTACCAGCTATCTCAGACACATCAAGGCATATGCACAGATAAAATCAACACCTCAATCTCCCTTTTCCTGTTCAATACACTGTACTACCAGAGATTAAGCGGTTCGTTGACCTCACACAACAGTTTGACACACAGATTGGCATATTTGCCAGGAAAAGACGGGCCATTTCTGCTGCTACCAAAATTTGGTATGGGGATTGTATCGGATTATAGTTACCCAGATACTGAGTTAAATTTCTGCAGATTTAATTTAATTTGCAGTCTATTGGCGAAAGTCAAATGGAATTCAAAGTAGTTTATGGGAATATTTATCAGTTTGCAGTTAGTAGCTGTTATATATATAAATAATTAGAGTGTTATATGGATGACTACAAACAATAACCAAATATTACTGACTGCAAAAGATTAGCACATTGTACTCAAAAAAATATCAGTAATATGCGATAAATTAAGTTGTCTTTGTGTATTATTGACTTCAAGATTTTTCCGTAGGTCATATAATTATCATCATGTGAATTCTGACTGATTCTACATCCTTGAGTTGCAGGAGTGAGTCACTCATTAACATATTTCATTCCATTGGATAGGCTTCCCCGAAAAGAGCCAATCACATCACGGTTGCCATGGATGCGTGATATTTAACATATTGAAACAAAAGGATGAGAGTCATCTGGAATACCGTGACTGATTCTTGAAATGCACGTATCACTCCAAATTTAATTTGCCTTGTAATTTGCCGCATACTGAAACATTGTATGAATTTTATGTGAACTATTTTACATGAATATTTACTCATGAAGTGTATCATAAATAAACTTTTCATACTCTCTGAATTCTTTGGGCACATATTTATTATACCCCTGTTTCAACATTTCCTCTTACATAGTGTAATTTGTCATTTTTATGCCTTGAGCTCTGTTTTCAGAGATCAGACACTGTACAAATGTACTTGTTATTATCATGTTTGGAGCTGCAATGTCTTCTTTTTCAAAATCTCGTTGATAAGGACAGTTTCACATCAGTGCATTGTCACTGTATACCTGGGTGAAACGGTCTGGGCCCCCATGCATGGTAAATACTTTACATCAAAATTAAACAATGCTGTTCTATAAATGGTGACTGTGTTTAAGCAGGTCTGTAAATAGTGTCAGTTGTTTAAAAATGACAGGCATAATTTTATGTGTTGTGTTGGTTGCTGTGTTTTCTGAAACCTGAGATCAAAGGTCATCGTTATGGTTATACGGGTATCATACGTGCTTAAATATTTTGCAATATAAATGAAGGTCGTCCAAATATTGAAAAGCCAAAATGTAAATCCCTACACCCCTGAAAATGTGAAAATGGTTGACAGATAGCTTGGACACTGTTACCTAACATTCGTCTGGGATTTTTGAAGTGAATGCTTGATTTAACTCAATGTACTGGAAAATTGCATTACTGCTTCTTCAATAGACTCGTCTCAAGGTCACCGACTATTGTTCTGTCAAACCAAACCCCCCCTCCCAGCTTTGCCCTTTTGTCACTGTTTACATTCAGTCTCAGCGTTCTGTACTCTGGCCTCACGCACTGACAGTCCTTTTAAATCCACTGGAATCCTTTTCGGGCACGACATAGGCTATCTTCAACATATGCATTGCCATTAAAACTAATCTGTATGTTGCAGACCAACGTGTTAAATGTACAATTTTTTTTTATCCAGGCATAATTTCCACCTTGTCGTACATCCTCATTCCAACAGTCACGGAAATTTACTGCATGTAAGTTGCACTTTGAGTTATCAGGAGAGAAATATATAGCCGTGAAGGGTTGTAAATCTTACTTGACATTCAGAGTCAATCAAATGTATCGAATTTCCTTGACATGTCCCTGACTGAAGGTCAGGTAATGCCAATTAGCATAAATTAGAATAGAGTCAGGGTTGCAAAGAGACGATCACCGCCAACACATATATTTACAAACTCCATTCAGATTCATTTTGAGTGATCAATATGTATTTTTTTGACCATGTAATAATGTTTTTCAACTTCAAATACTTCCATTTCTATCTATTTCATTGGTGTAATCGTTCTTTAAAAGCAAACTAGCTAATATTCAAAATGGAAATCACTGAAGCATTGATATCGTTCCAAATCCTAGCTATCACATATGAAAGGAATTTGAGTATAAGCAAAAAAGAAAACATTGGAGATATTTTGACAAGTTTTGATAAAGTTCTCCAAGTGTCCAATAATATTGTTATTAGTGCGTGTCCTTGGATTGTGTCTCAACATTTCAGATTACAGCCCTCACACAAAGTGATCACCTCACTGAATTCTATGTTGCAAAGCGACACATTGAAATGCTGCAGAACACATTTGCATCGTTTCCAAGTTTTTGTAAGAGCTCGGTTCTCTTAATTAAAATTTGCAAAATGACTGCAGTATGACAGATTACTGACATTTATATATTTACACAGAAATTCTCTCCATTTAGATCGCACAGAACCATGCATTGCCAGTACAATTTTTATTTACATTTATGAGCATGTAAATATATGTAATTGTGTTTGTGAATTACATTCAAAGTGTCATGTTATGTCAATTCCGTATTTTAGCCATACGTAGGTTTCTAGGCGTTTTGCAGGTTTTTCTCTTTAAACTTTCCCAAATTTGCAGAAAGCAAATAGTGAAAAAAAAAATGATTCTGTGTTGTACACTACAAACTGCAATATTTGATGTTACAAATTTTAACATTATATGCTGACTGATCGTTCCTTTCATCGGTGACATACTTGTTCTCAAGTAAACTGTGTCAACATACTTGTAACCAGTCTAGCAACACTTCGACTCTTGATGTCCCATTAATTTACAGATAAAAATTTGTTTTGTGTATCGAGGCAGCATGGGTCAGTTACACTGACCTGAATGCCATGTAACCTCTCTGTGTATGTCTCTATGCAGGGCAGCGAAACCAAGCATATTGACCTCTGACCTCTAATATATTGGCCCAGTGAGAGTACTTTAATTTGCCCTGGAAACATCTTCAGTTGATTGTCAGTGAGAGAAATACTGATGTCAGAATCGGATTCAGGATCAGATTCTTCTGATTTTTCGCTGAGGTTGCAAAGCTCGGTTAAATGAATTTGGAATCCTCGGAAACATGCATGACTAAATTTCAAAACCACAGGGGTGCTCTAACCAAAGTATCTAGGGAAGTCAGGGAAAATTACCCCTGCTTGATATTGCCCTTGCTTCAAATATTGAGATGTATGTTTAACCTGTGCATCCCCATTTCCATTTATATAAAGGTCCAGTTTACTACAGAAAACAAATGGATCGGACCAAACCATTGTGGTGAAAGGGCTGGTTGCATGAAATGAACTCTACACAAGCATGCAACACTGTGGTCAGATAATTGTCTATCATACATGAAATGAACTCTTGTTCTCACAGGTTTATGTTCCTCTTCTCATTTTATCAACAACATCACTGTAAAAATATCACAACAATAAAAGCATCAACATCAAATTGTTTTAAAGTTGATAGTGGCAATGTCTGTTGGCGACATCTTCTAATTAAAAGATGCTTTACATTGTAAAATCAACAGTTAATATTTGACTGTGCAATCACGTGCAAATTATGTCGAATTGATAAACTTGCGATGGCAGTTTCGGTGGATCTTTTGGTTTGATGACCCGGTGAATTTTAAGTTTGAAAGATCAAACATTTGTTACATGCTCTCTTCCAAGCTCAGCAAGGCAGTCAAGACTTATTTGTAAACCAGAAAAAATGGCATGGCACATTAAAGTGGTGTGCACCGTGTCTCTCTGGACTCCTAGTACTGAGTCCTATCAGAACAGCAAGAACCTTCTGAACACATCAGGTCAAAATAAGAACAGTTCAAGAAGCATCAGATTTGTTGGTTGCATTGAAAACTGTCCGCAAAGTTATCTTACAATTTTGCCATATCCATAGCCAAATATTTTACTGTTGGCGTGAAATTAGAAACAATATTTCAAAACTGTTACAAAGAAACGGTACCAGTTTTGTCCCTTTCATACCATTTCCCTGTATAAATGTCCACCCATCCCATTGCAAACAGTGTGTTTCTGGTAATGAAAAGATTCATGCTATCCACGAACTATTCCGTAGAATTTACAAATAAATCTTAGCAAATTATTACCATCAGGAACTAAATGGCTCTGGAATATTTGCTGAATGCCAACTCTTGGTCTGCGAGTACTCTGGCTGGCAAGACTGAGGAAGCTTGTGCTTACGCTGAACAATTTTGCAAATCAGCATCATCTCAAAAAAGTTGCTTTCGAAAGGCTCTGAGAGACCCCCACCCCCATCCTGCCACCCCTAAGAGAACCGCACTCTTTCCAGAATTGAAATTGGACCTGGTGTTCCTAAGGTGTGCCCGCTTTGCTCAGGTAAGTATGGTTGTTTTGGTTTATTTCCTTCACATAACCCCGCTATATGACAAGCTGTGTTTTTTTTTCTCTCATAGGTTATCAACTTTTTCCGGTGCTTGTCACTGCACGGTGCAGCTAATTGTTCTAGATTCTCAGTGCACTAGCTGCTGCTATTGAAGAAAACTATTAGATATTGTCAGAGGTCAACACGTTATGTTAAATGGCCACTAGCTGTAAGTTTTGATGATACATTTTCACTACCCTTGTTTTGTAGGTCAATGGCAAGTTCTTGTTTTACACACCAAAGCATGTTGGAACATTAACCATTTTGTATGTCAATTAACACAGCGTCTGTATGTGTAATATAGCACTCTTATGGTTTACATATGAATTCTAGCCCTGACCAGAATTCACTTGTCAACAATAACAACGCAGTTTACACACGTACAGGCTGAGTTGACAAGCTCAAAACTTTGTGTCTCAACATGTTTGGGGAAGTAGAAAAAGAAATTGCTGTTGTTATTGAAAACAAAAATACAGAAAAAAAATGTCAAACAGCTTCTAGCCTTTTAAATAGCAATAAACACATTCAGCCTATTGATGAAATTATGTTATAAATAAAGGGTAGAAATATTGTTTGCATTACAATTTGCCTTTTGAAGCAGAAATATTTATTCAGTGCCATTCAGGTCTTTCAAAAGAAATACTTTACATGGTAAAAAAAACAAAATCACTTATCTTCCTGAGAAATTTGAAACATGCTTTAAAAAGCTAATACTTTCACTACCTGTAGTCTTTTTGGTATTTTAAAGGCTCCTAAAATAGTATTTTAGGGTCGTCTGGAAAACAGATATGTCAGTAAACAGGAAATATTCTATATTCTTTTGATCTTATCAATATCGTTTACCAGAAACGTGACTTTGTAACCATTTCTTCTTTCCTTTTAAGGAAACTCGGTAGTACTTCTTTTATTTCTGGTGGATTCACAAGTCAAAAAATTACAGAAAATTGACTCTAAAGAACAAAGTTTAATTGCCTATACACCCAAATCACGTCAAGGGGGATTTTGCTAGTAAACCGTGTGCAATTCTAATTCTGATCCCCAGACTAACATATGTTTTGCAAATTAATGAGAAGTGTTCTCCTGTGACCGTTGACCTTTGACTGACAAACATGTCTTCATGTACTTTCATTTCCCTTATTTCTTGTAAATCAATCGACAGTTGACAAATTTTCAAATGCTTTGACTTCCTGAAGAAACCATCAAGCATTGTGCAGTTTAATGACTGAGCAAACATGAGGAATGTAAAAAAATTTTTGTATATACATGTATATATACCGCATCCAAAATCTCTGCTGTGATTCGTCAATTTTCATACTGCCACTTGGTATGCACCGTGTGGGCATTATTGAAAAATACAAACAAGATCCAGGTACCATTCAACAGTTTTTGGAAAATCGTTCAACGACTGGTTCGGAAAACTGTTGCCTTGGTAACACATAGCAGCGTCTACACAAGTGCACATTCTGAAGGAAAATGACGTTGATATGAAAATGATATTGTCTGCCACTGAAACAAATGACAGCAGAGGAATTTCTCAACTGTAATAAAAAAAATCGAATGAAAAGTGTTACAAAATACATACTGACCACTACGTTTTGTTCACAGCATATGTTTATATCTGCGAGTCACCAAAAATGGTGTGTTTCTCGAGGCAGTAGTCTATATGTGTATATTGTGAACATTATCAGTTCTTTAAAAGTTATTAGAATCTCCTTTCAGTCTATACCCCAAGGGGGAAAAACATATTTCTCTTCAAATTAAATTCAGATTTGTTATAATAATAGAATATTGATAAATGCATTTGTGAAAAGATTGTACTACAAATAAAGAATAAAAATTCTCGCTGTAAAGGTGAACTTCAATTATCTGTGCTACTCATTTCATGTTGTAAAAGCTTAAACTTTAAGGGACATAAAAAGCATGTTTCAATAATGTAGCTTTTTCTGTGGCTCATAAAAAGTGATAGACTTTCGTTGGACTGTTCAGTCACTCAAGTTTTAGGCCTTTCCTTCTATCTCAATTTTTTCCAATGTAAGATACAAATATTGTCATAATGTTATTTCTAACATCAGAAATTACATCGTTGAATGTCATAAATTTGTTTTCTTCAAGTAGGGCTAGGACATTTCAAGGACTAATTTTAGTCTGAAGCATAACATTGTTGACAAAGTAAATATATGACCAAAATACATGTTTCAAAGATGGTGAACATTTGCCATCCGAAAAAATAAATAAGAACATATCATGAAATAGACTTTGGTGTCATTTTTAGATGTAGACGATCCCATGGCCTAATCACCCTTAGAATTTCAAACCAATAAGGGTAACTATCGCTGTTAAAGGTATACTGTCACCTGTTCCAATTTTGCCACAGTTACCATGGAAAGAGAAAATCTAACCAATCACAGATTTTAAGCAGGTGGCTGCTTTTTAAAAACAGCGCCCTCACATGAGTATTGTGAATACCGAGGAACGCCCCTTTGACCATATATGGGCATATTTAGATTACAGGTGACTGTATACCTTCAAGGTAAGATTTTGGTGAGTGATCATTGTCCTCGCTGATCAAACTGCAGAGAAAAAACAAGATAAAAATATCCACTCACCTCTGGTTGATGTTGTATGTAAACAGTATCAGTCTGTAACACGATTTGAAACTTACAATAAAATGTACATAGGATGAATGAAGTTTCACTTTCAGTCGTGTTCTTTCCATTTTTGTTTTCATCGAGAAGGAAGCTGTGTTCTGTGATATGGTGTCACAGGAAAGGTAGTCGATTCAGAAAGACACCTCAGAAACAAACTAGAAAATTGAAAACATATCGGCCTATAGGAGGAAGGAGGACCAGCGAGTATAGTCGAGCTCTTCAATAAATACAGCTCTAATACTTTGAATAGATGGGAAATTTATCTATCATTGCAAATTTCTAGCATCTGGAAAGCACTAATTGTGTGTACCAGGCTTACAATATTGCACTTTTAATTTTTTGTCACAAGTAGCGCTGCTTTAATGAAAGTCAAAGAGTTTTGTTTACGTCATATTTAACTTTGATATACTAGTCAATCAATAGCAGGCAACAGTTACTGCTGTGTCAGAGGTTATCAACCTATCCATAGAGGGGTGGGTCTAGCATTGCATCCTGGGTAGACAATGCAATTATTAATAGCAGGCATCAAAGTGTCATAATCTGCTAGAAATCATACGGCCTTTTTGGAACAAAATTTTTGTAGAAATATATGGAACAATTGAAAATTCATTTTATCCGTTGCTCTGAGTATCAATATATTGTGCCATTTAGCAGAATTGTTGACCACTACACCAAGCCAAGGGTATTTTACTCAGGCAACTGACCATCATGAATGAAATTGGCTTCCCTGTAAAAGGTCTATAACTTGCAATGGCCTGAAAGTGCTTTGGGTCGGTGACCCCTCTGTAAGGGTGACCACAAAGACACTGGTTGAACTGTACCGGTATGTTGTTATGATTTGCTATATCAGCTATTCTGTAAAATCTGCATCCACTGTAGCCATTGAAACAGATGATGCATGCGGACATTAATGCAAAAATGAACCACTGCAGCTTCTTTGAAGTGTTCCTCCATTTAACTTTTGCTTTCATCACCATGCAGGCTTGTTCGACCCCACTACCTTTTTATATCCTATACAGGAAGCTTAAGGTGGAACATGCCTCGACGACAGATATTCGGACCCTCAAACTTTTACAATTCTTTTCTGATATACCACTTGTGGGGGTTTATTTTAAAGCTCTTGGCGTAAGAAACATTTCACTGGCTTAGTTTTTCAAAATTCGAATATTTTATTTTTTTCCATAGAGTTAACACAGGGATGGCGGCCATTTTGAATTTTAAATATCGATAAATCTTGGGTTATTTGTTACTCTAGTACCAAAATTTGCATGGTGACCCCCGATTTTATTCTTGATTTTGAAAGAGAATGGTTGAAAGATTTCTTACGGAAAGTTTGAGCAAAAGTTTAAGTCTTTCACTTTCGAGGCGCATACTGCCTTAAATATAGTAAAACTTGTCTAATCTAAACCCTAGAATACTCCCTATACAGAAAAGTTCCGTCAGCCCAATGACAATAGACACAATGTTTAATATACCTACATAAACCAAACATCATGATTATAAATTTAAAAAAAGAACATTTCCGGTCCTAATGATGATTTGTTTAGACAGATTTTAATGAAGTTTTGGATTATCTGCAATAACTTCTTCAGCTAATATCAATATTCTATCAGGGCACAACAATACATCCAGGCCTTCACATATGCAATAGAAAGGAGCTTATGATCGATGAAAAGTCTTCCTCATGTGGCCCGAATATTATGGCACACTAAGTTTAAGATGATTTTATTTCGTTTCATGTTGGTTATGCAAATTTACCTCTATCATGTGAGATGATAATATCAATAACAATTTGTTGAACATTTTTCACTGGCAACAAAGCTGAAGATGAGTCAATCTTTCACTGTGCATAGTGCAAGTTTCTAGGTTTGACGGGTATTGAAAGTAACTGCCTTAATTGCGAGTGATAGTTTTGATTGTTTGTTTCCCATGAGGTGAGCCACAGTGTGTGTCAACATAAACACATCATAACTTTAATTTAACCCTTTAAGCGCCAAAGTCTACTTTTGTCCCTTCATAAAATAAACCCCAGTCAATTTTTCTCAGATTGATGCCAGAATTTTGAGAAAAAAACTGTAGCCAATGAAATGTGATGTCCATTTGGTCCAAAATTATCAAAAAATTATGGAAAAATTCATAACAATTGGTAAAATTTTGCACTAAAATCTTTGCAGGAGAAAAATACAATACTCAAAAGTTTAAATATATTTGCAGAGCTCCTTGGGTAAATTTATTTTTACGGTTGGTTAGTATGTGATACTTTGATCATGACCTTGGTTACATTTTCGGGGGAATTATTTGACATAGTAGCTTTATTAAAGAGAATCACAATTTGTTGAATTTCTTGACATGGTATTTAATAAACACCTTCAACATCAAGACTATATCACTGCAAACAAGATGCAAGAAATAGACGGCAAAAAGTCTCTTTTGCTTCGCTAAACTGTTGACATATTGTTGTCATATGAAATGCTCAATTTAAAGGGAAGTTAATTGTTACCTAGCTACATATTTCGCTCAAAAATGATCATTCTCCATGCTGTGTTGCCATGTCTTGTATATAGGGTAATTTGAAACTGTAAGCAATTGATTTTTAATACCACTGTCAAATTTGACCATTTTCATTTCCAAAGTTCTTCATTTAAGGAAACATAGTCACCTCATTGCAACTTCTAAATTTGATATTTTACCAATATTTGTATACTCAATAATTTTTTTTACTGCGAAGACCCCAAAAGGTAATGTTCTCACAGTAACCTATCAATTTAATGCTGTTACATACGTACATTTTTTTCTTTACAAAATATGTCGCATGAATTTCTCATGTTTTTGATCGTACATTAGGTTTTTTCTCATTAAAGAATGCACAGTTTGCAAAAAAATTAAATTGAAAAGTTGTCAAATTTTGAAAATCTGAATATGTGCCACAAATATTATAGCAATGCAGTGTGTTAAGGAAAGAGAGAGTGAATCGGGCAGATTTCCAGATATGGCAACACAGAAATATTTCATATGTTGGATAAAAATTAATCGAAGATTTAAAAAAGATTTTCAAACTTAAGTTACTTTTCATACAAATTAATTGCTGCAAACACAATATTTGTGCATCAAAATGTCTTCTGTCATTAAATTTCACAAATATGTTTTTCTGTAATACTCAACAGAGATTTTGCTTGTGTGAAATCATAATTGTTCAGAGATGCTGATGATACTGAAATAAAACTGTTTATTACTGAAAATAAAATTGTGTTTATACTTTTTTCCTTCACTGTTACAAAAACATCCAAAAAAATTCGGGTGCTGACAGATTTTATATTTTACATGAAGGCAGTTTCAACAACAGCCAGTTGTCCAAATGATCACAGTTCGGCGTTGGGCAGTTCAAGCCCATCTGTCCTCCGCATCTTTTGCCTCATCCCTCACTTCTCTAAATGCATGGTTCCTGGCTATGCAGCAGACATCCAGGGCGAACGATCTGACGTCATCAATCCGATAATTATTCACACCCCCCTCTAAGATACAATGCTGTCCGACTAGACAGCTGCGCGAGAGAGAAAATAGTACCAACCGTTTATTGGCATCGATCTCCATTACAACCATTTAAGAATGCGACATTGTTCATAAAATATAGACATTTGCAAATTTTTTTAAATTATATAATCATGAACATATCTTTTACTGTAATTTAGCAAATAACTAGGAAGTTGTGGCGGCTATATATTTTAGGAAACGGTTTGCCGTGTCCACGTGACAGTTTGCGAGACACTTCCTGCTAAGTGTGAAACCGGCGTGTCTTCCGCGAAGGAACTAGAAACAGTTTTGCGAGGATTATTCGATAAAGAACCACCATGAGCTGGCAAGTGTACGTCGACCAGTCCCTTCTTTCTACAGGTAAAGTGTCTAAAGCCGCCATTCACGGACACGATGGAAATTTATGGGCGACAAGTACAGGCTTCAGCGTAAGTATGATATTCGTACATGTCACAAACTACAATCAGTTGGACTGACACTTTACACGCCGGCATTTCGGAACTTCACGGGTCACTCTCGGTCAAATTTGCCTTGTCATGATATGGATTAGGTGTTTGAGTATATTCGTAGTTTAATTCCATCGTTTTATCACATAGATTTTTCAACAAACCAATCTTGTTCATCAGTTCCATTTGTAGTCACTGCGAACCAGAGATGCGATGTGTGTCGGGCGAGAGGGGAGTGGTGTGCATGGGCAGAATGAATAAAATTTCCAACATGGCGGTCGACGGATAACATAACGGATGAAACGTTGTGATACAGAGAGATCTTTCATAGCGGACGTTGTTGGCTCTTTCACACATTTACCGTTAGAAACACAAGAGAGTTGACGTATCGTCTATGGACCCCCTTTCTTTTAAGGTCCATTGTTCTTAATTAATCGACTGACCGTTGACATCCGTACGCCATCCAAACAGCGTTGGGGAAGTGAGAAAACTGGGTGGGTCCGGGCCTTGTGTGCTTCCTCCCATCCAACGATTTAGTGGTCAATGACTAGACTGTAGGCCAAATTTTCGACCGAGAAATTTCTTATTTCAACTCTTAAAATTATCAAAGTCAGGAAAATTATCGGGGGAGTTTATTTTATTGTAATGGTAATTTTGTGTCCCGCTAGGTGCTGAAGGCGCTCGTGCTTCGAGAGCAGCACGACTGCAAATATCCGCCTTGTATTTCCATCGACTCAAGGTACCCTTCTCTTCGTTGCTTTTCTGTTGTTGTCAATGATTATTGATTTGTTATCTGTACGTTTTCGTTGCTTATGTGATATCCTAAACAACCGACACTGCTTTTTAGGGGGGGAAGTCATAGCTAACAGTTTCTTGAAGTTTGTGGAGGGACCGGGTTTCATTGTAACATAGTTGAACGGGTAAAGTTCCGGGGAAAAGTTTGCTCAATAGAATATCGATTCAGTGGTTGTCTCGTAAGTTCGTGGTTCTGATGATGAAATCTTTAGGTCAGCTGTTTATATGGAATCTGTGATCTGTATGAAGGTACTGAACCTTCAAGTGACAGCAACCTTGGAGTAAGTTTCGTCTGATAAGAAGTGCCCACTTCTACATTCGGCTTGCATTCCAGTGTGGGGTTGAACCAAGGTAAAGTGGGATTATAGCGAACAAAAGGTGTGGTCACGTATTATCTTTCGTGTGGATATTCATGCGTGTGAATGTTTTTTCACTCAAGAAGGAAGAATATTGATGATACATGATTGAGAAGATCCCATACTCTGTGCTGTGACGTATAGGTGTTAGTCAGGATGTGTGCCCCTCTCTTCCTGCCAGCATGAATCATAGTGCCATTGTGGTCATCCTGTCCACTGTCACAATCTCCTGTGCTCATGTCAGTGTCACTGTCAAATAACTTCTGTCAGCTTGATAGAGATTCTAAATTAGCAGGGCTAGATTAAAAAATCATTGATAAAGGCCCTTTCTGCCTATAAAGTTGTGCATCAGTTTGTATTGTACTAAAATTCAACTTCTGCATTAAAAATCCAGATTCGAGCTCTCTGATAAAATAAGTTCCTTCTTAAGGATTTCCCTCACCTAACAAATTCATTTTCTGAATACAGGGTATGAATTATGAAGAGTACAGCTGAAATATTAAAAATAACCGTGATGAATTCTACTTGAATGGCCACAAATCAAATTTAAATCCCAGCCCTTAAAGGTTCAATTCCTCTGTGACATCACCAGATGTGCTGACTGTATCAGAAGTTCAGTCATACGCATAAATTATTTCTGGGGTATTGAAACCTGTCTGACATCTGAACGGTTCTTGTATTGGTAGTGGTACTATTGATTACAGTCTAAAGTAAATATGTGGTATACCTTGTTTTAGTAGATTTAGCAAGGTTGATGTGCAACGGTGTGTAAGGCATGGTACTTGCAAAGGTGACTGTAGTGGAGTTCTAAAAAAAAAAGATTTGTGTCACTCAGTAAGAATGTCCTTTGAAATGCAAAGTAACTACTTGTTCTGTGACTTACAATGCAATTGCCACAAGCTTCTTGTGAGACAAGTTTGGATGCTGATTGTACAATAGTGTGTTGTTCACTGACAGCCGATCTGCCATCACTGAGTCAATTGTACAACTTTTTGATTAGGTAAGGAAATGTTGGTAAATTGATCAGAGGTAATGGTATTTCGCTAAACAAATGTGTGTCCTTGAGATGAACCCCAGTGACAAAACTACAAAATTCACAACATGAGTAATTTGGCCAATCAATATCCCAAGGCATTGCCCATCTGAAGTAAAGTCACTCTTGAGTCTTCTCTGGATTAACATAACTGACAGTTATACAAGTTAGTCTAGACCTCATTAACAACGACAACAAGCATTCATGTTCTGGTAGTGGGTGAGGCTTTGCTACTATCGCGAAGTCAGCATGTTCTGGTATCTGGTACACTTCCCTTGACCTCAAAGCACAAGGTGAAACTGTGTGACGGTTTGTTTAACTTAAATGTATGCTTTAAGAAATATTTTTCTTGCATTTGCACAATGTTTACTGGGCTGTCTCCTCGCTCTCACCATGGTGAAGGAATTAAATGGGAGATTGTGACAATGGGTGAGGTCATGGGTCATCCATACAATTGACATGACAGCTAGTCTTCATACTTCTTGCAGCTGTCAAACCGCCATGCGAACTTATTTCCGCAATAGTCCAAGAGTTGAATAGAATAAAATACTCATATATGAAAATTAATTCAAAGACCTGATAACATATTCCCTGTTATATTGACTTTACATTGTGTCCGTATGAATATATAGTTTTGACAGTTTTCTAATGGATACATGGGAATTGTTAAAAGCCATGGAGTAAAGGAACAGTGGTTATGAGTAGTTTCCTAATTTATGAATCGTAAAAATATAATGAGGCAAAAACAATTTTACGGCCTGACCATATTAGAAAATCAATGTTTAACTCAATTTATATTCACCTTCCTCATTTGCCATGCATTTCTTACTGTACTGAATGTGGTGGCCAGGAAATATCCCATACATGGTAACATTTCATATTTGCCTTTTTTGGGAGACTATTATGACAGACAGACTGCTGTGTGTCAGTGACAACTTTGTGTTTGATTTGAAGTTGCTGGACTTATCAGTATTTTTAGAAATAAATGATTTGTCTTTCTGTAAATCAGAACACACATTATTTGCCTCCTAGTAAATAATTAACATTGGAAAACTAAAAATTGCATCAAATAGCAGTCCCTGCACCTTGTACCTTCTGCCAATGGAAAGTCATTCTCATGATGTTGTTTACAAGTGTGAGGTGTCATTTTGTTACAGATGTACCTACTGTCGTTAGGATTTTGAGTGCATCTTCCCTGTTTCGTCATGCAGTACATTATATGATTTGGGCAGGGGGAGGGATTAATAAAGAATAGTGTATTGTGTGTAATATAGACAAAATTTTTACATTTTTTCACATTTTTGTACATCAAGAAAAACACCATTTTAAGTGAGACATACATTTATAAACTATCATTATGTTGATGAATGATGTAATTTTAAGGTACAAGCCTGCTACACTTTTGAGGTTCACGGGCATTAAAGCAGCTAAGAGCTCAAATTATACGAAATTGATAGAAAAGTCCGAAACTTGGCAATTTTTGTAGCTTAAAGGGTACACATACTAAAAATTTGAGTGAACTAGGGCTTCCGTATGAACACTTTCAGCTCATTCCGGGCCCTATTCAAAATGTCACAGTGATAAATGTGGCAAGTTTTTTGAAGGGAAGAAAGAAGTGCATGAGGAGGAGTAGGAAATGCAGTTTCATTGTGCTTTTTTTGTGATAATTTGATCTTGTATGTAGATTTTATGAAATATTTTAGCAAATCTTCCACATTTTACACCAGACTGAAACAACAAATTAGAAAAAAAATTATAAGCTGGTACGTGAAGTGGTTTTTGGTAACACAGTACCTTCTTCATCACCACCCCTTTGAATTGGTAAACAGTTCAGTCGTTTATGATGCTGACATACAGTTGTAGATGTAAAGTAACCGTGAAAAGTAAAGCATCAAGGTTACTGACACGCCCAAAATACATTTGCTGTAGCTGTGGTGCTATCGTTAGTTAACATCATTTTGTAGTTCCAAAGTGTAAACAGAATAGTAGGCTGGTACCTGTCAGTCCCATTCCGATTGTTGCTCATATAATTGTTTCCATTCGGACTGGGAGACTGACTTGCCAGATTATAAGTGTCAAAGGATTGATTCAGAACTAGTTTAAGCTTTGTCTGCACTGGTCTCCAAGTTTAGGATGTAATCGTGCCATAATTGAAATAAGGACACTTTAAATTGTCCCAATGTGAAATCAAGAATGAAAATTGGGGGCTACTCTGCAAAATTTGGTACTAGAGAAACAGATTACCCAATATTTCCCTACACTTGAAATTCAAACTGGCTGCGAACTCTGTGTTAACTTTATTAGGAAAAATTAAATTTCAATTTTCACCTAAAGAAACTGCTGAACCATGAGCTTCGAAATGCGCCCTGTAAGTGGTAAACTAAAAACAGTATTGTAGTTTTCGAGTCCAAAGATCTACCTCCAGGGTGCAGAATTGTTGAATAGTGCACACATGCAAGTTTGCTTGTTCAACTTCAGTGTTATAAAAAAAGTACACTGAATTTGATATTTGTACAATGTAACAATTTGGAAAAACTGCCTGTTATACACACTGGATCTTGATGCAGGGTATGCCGGTACGTAAATCGGTAACTTTTTGTGGACTCTCACCAAATTTTCACCTTCAAGGTTTAACCTTGATGTGTTAGTAAAAAAAGAATGTGGTTTTTGTTATTGTGGTGTCTTCAAATTATTCAATATCCTTATTGATGATGGTCAAATGTCTGTTTCATGTCCTGGTGTCATTTTATTTCTATTTTGATCTCTGTGTCATTCTGTTACAGGTTACAAATGCAGAGGTTCTGAAATTAGTAGAAGCATACAAAGATCCATCGGGTATACAAGCTGGTGGTTTGCATCTTGCAGGAACGAAATACACATTTCTCAGAACTTTTGAGAATGAAATATATGGCAAAAAAGGTAGTGACCAAGGGTGCTGTATTGTAAAGACACCTAAAGGTAAGTATGCGGGCTTTTTTCAATTATTTTAACAGCTCTTGCCCCAGAATCAGTATCCCAAATATGTGTTTCTGGCTATTCGTCTTGAATGGTGGTCTGATTTTAAGGTCAGGAAGTTATGCATTATTGGTCACAACAATGGCAAGATTTTAGAATTTCCTTCCCTTTTCCTTTGCATAGAACTGTCATATGTGAAATATGACCAGGGTTATTAAGCCTTACGGTGTTACAGAAATATGTATATGGTGACTTGATCAAAAGAGAAGAAACGATTGGCTGTATAATCTTGTTCTTTCATGCTAAATATACTTACATAGAGTTAAATTCATGCTAAATATACTTACATAGAGTTAAAATAATGATTTGTGTATTGTTTGCTTTATTCGGTTTGTGTGGAGCAAAGGGCAGCATGTAATCGATAGTGTACTTTCCAACACGATACACCTGATTGCTACAAGTTTTGTGTGTTCAGCTATCAGAGGAGGAAACTTACCTGTCAAAAGAGGAAGCTTGTTATATTTACAGAGTACGTTCATTGATTTTGTGGCGACAACACTGAGAAGTGAAGGTGTTGGTGCTAAATAAATGAGTGGTGGTTGTACCAAGAGGTTGAAAACTCTGGTCTACAGAGTCAGTAGGTAGCGCAGAAAACTTCAACATGATGTGCAGACTTCAAATGTGAATTTCGTAATCATTACGTTTGCACAGGCATGTCACAAGAAGCATTTTGTATGTGCTGCTGAGACAACCAGATAGCAAATATCTGTTCTTGATATGATAATGCATTCATGTCTCCATCTGAATACAGATGTCATCCATCTGTATACAGATGTCATATGTTCGTTCAGCTCCATGCCACTGCTGTGCCAGTTGATAGTCATTGCTTACAAGTTTTGGTTAAGAACAGCCCATTCCTTTGTTGTTTCTGTGAAGAGACAGGTACCTATGAAACGCACTGACCAGTCATTTGTTGGCACACCAAGTTTGGATATGATGCGACATTTCCATGTGGTCTTGAATATTTAGCCGGCCTGTCTTCACAATCCTACATGGATGATAAATGCTTGGCATAGTATTTTGATCATTCATAGTAGCTACCATGGATTTGATCTGGTGATTTGGTCAGAATCTTTGGCAAAGAGTGCTCCCGGACATCAAAGCCAGCGGCAGGTTAGGGACAGAAACCTGAACAAAAACAAGGACAGCAAATCCAGTATCATACATGAAGTGTGTTGACCATAGTCCTCAAGTAGCTCATTGGTTCATACAAGTAAACTTTGAACTGTTTCTGTCATTCCAACTGCTCACTCGTACCCTGTTAGGCAAGGTGTGGTAGTATTAAAAGCATAATACTCTTTTAACAAATTGTGTTGATAAAACTTTTGATGCATCGTGTTTGTGGCTCTTTGCACACAGACACCAAATGATTGTTCTATTGTTCTGCATGTCTATGGCAGGAGTGTGTGTTTTTGGACTCTTGTTTAAGATTTTTGAAGACGGTTCTACAGATCCACTATTCATGAGGACAAAAAGTTGTCTTGTTTAGACATAGTACCTTAATTCCCACTGATGCCTCAGAAAGGGCTGTGCTAGTCTGTTGGAAGGTGTTGGTGAATCACAGCGCAACTAGTATTGAAATTTTTCCATCAATTGTCCATTCAGTACACTGTGAAATACTAGGCCAAATTCAAATCAATGACTGTGAATTGTGAGTGGATTATTGCATGGTCTGATGGCGTTTAACGTATGCTGTGAATATGGGCAATGTGGCCATGTACACAGCATACAAAGTGCTGCAACTCCTTTGCTTTTCTCTCCCTGATCTACCCCTTCGGCAAAAACAGAGACTTTAACAGTTCACATGTAGCGTGACCTTTCATGCCATCTACCACAGCAAGTTGACAGAAAGATGGCACTTTTGTTCATAGAACATATAGCCCCTACTCGGTGTCACTGGGTTTTAGATGCAAGCAGAGACTCAAGTGTAGTTTAGTTTACGCTGAACACATATTCAGCGCATAATTTCTGTATGTCTGTCTTACAGATCTAACCAATATGAGAAATCTGCCAAAATATCAAAAGGCTTTTTCCATTACAGTAGAACCCGCCAGTTTGGGACAGCTATGAGGACTCTCAAACTATTCCAATTCTTTTCTGATCTACCACTTGTGGAGACTCATTCTGAAGCACTTGGAGTTAAAAAAACTCAGTTTTCTGAAAATCAAAAATTTTATTTTTCTCCACAGAGTTAACAAAGGGGTGACGGCCATTTTGAATTTCAAATATCAGTAAATCTTTGGGAATTTGTTTCTATAGTACAAAAATTTGTAACATGAGCCCGATTTTCATTCTTGATTTTGAAAGACAATGGTTGAAAGATTACTTGAGAAAAGTCTGAGCAAAATTTAAGTCTTTCACATTACTACCTTAATTTGCAAAAGTGCTTTGTACCCTTGACCGAACTCGCATACCTCTGAAATTGGTATTATTATCTTCAGAATTGTTTGATATATTTGTTTTCATCTTTTGTTTCTCTGCAGCTATTATTATTGGTGTATATGAAGCCGGAATGCAAGGTGGTGAAGCAAATAAAGTAGTTGGAGCCCTTGGCGATTACCTCAAGCAAAATGGATATTAGAGAGACCTGTGTATATTGGCATGAACTCAAGAATATACAAAGCATATGTGGTCTTGGAATAAGTCCTCCTGAATTTGTAACATCTCACGGAGTCATTCGGCCTACATCACACCCCAGGCAAAAGCTGTTGTAATAATATAAATTGGATATTTGCAGAAAAATTAAAAAAAAAAGATTATAAGAGAAAAAATATTCTGTAAAGTCTTTTGTGAAGGGGGAAAAACAATCGTTTGTTTTTCCCCTAACCATTATGTTAACGGTTATGCCTTGTACATTTCTAAAAGTTGGGGGAGGGGGGTTTCAGTGTTCTCATAGCTTGAAGTCCAGGACGACATTGTGGGTTGAGAATGTGGGATAGTATGAGTTCAACCACAAGAACGCATTCGTGCAACCGTATCATCTCTGATGATGCAGTGTTACCCGTGTGCGCACAGAGTTAGGGGGGTTTCCTAAGTTATGTTACATGTAAAGACCTGTATGTTTTGACACAAGTTTCAGAGATATCAGTCTGACAGCCATAAAATGCTCAACACATTGTAGATAGTATGAATAATAAGTAGAAAATCAGCCTTTTTGCCTCATAAACTCATCACACCAAATATAATGGCTGAGTGTACTGTCCTGTAAATCCCTCAACTTATTCCACAATGTTATCCTTCCGAGGGGGGTTGGGTTTTGACAATTTTGAATTCTTTTTACATTTGCCGGAGATTCTTAAGCAGCCCCAGCTTTTCATAGCAAATGACAGGCAAGAAAAGTCTTATTAAACAGATGAAATTGATTACATAGAGACAAAATTCTTTTTACTTTCAAGTTCATAGCAATACCTGTAGTTAGTATTTTACTATAATTTTCCCCACCCTTGCCTGTCTGTCCACTTAATTATGCATGGCGAGGGGAATTACATTTCCATCAAAAATTATATGTACAGAGGGACTTGCATCTCAGTGTATTTTTATTTTCGTATTTACAGTAACCTCTTCAGTTTCTTTCATCATATCTCTGTAACAGCTACCCCAGTCTTGAAAAGCTTTGTGCCGACGTTAAAATGTGAGCTTTTGTGACGTGGATGATGGTGCGAAGTTGAATTTTCGTTTTTTCGAAATTTTCTGGTTATCTGATATGATTGCGTTGGTTGTCTAACAAATTAGGAAACTCAGGAGTTTGTGTGGCTGGGAGAAAACCTGGAAGCAAGCTTTAAAGAGACGTAGGTGTAGCTGTTACAGAGAGCGAGAAAACAAACTTTGGTCTAAGTTGGGGTCCCTCTACAGAAATTCATTGATATTAACTCCAGGGAAAAAACTTTTCATTTCGTATGTATTTTCTTTCATAATACTGCAGCTTTCACATATTTTGTATGATCGCTTTCTTTTGTTCACAAAATAGTTTAAAACTAAAGGATAGTAGAAATACGTGGAATACATACACACTCTGTTAGTCATTGCTTGATTTTATACTTCGGTTAAAAGTTCATATAGGTAAACGGCGGATGTTCATGCTTTAGTGGTTGTGACTTCTGTAATGTTTCATTGTAGTTTAGACCAGTTGAATTAGAAGAAAATTGTCTCCAATTAAACAATCAACTTCGTTACTCTCTGTGTGGATTATTTCACTGCCCCTGCCCCATCCACTGCTGGCGCTACCCAAAGCATGTGTGGAGTTGGGTCGTACAATCTTGATTCCAGTGATGTCTTTATCAACATTATCCTTTATCCAGCCAGGCCTCAGCACTTCACTATCTTGAAGAGTCAGTAGAAAGGGGTATCAAACCAAAACTTGTACACATTTTCACTTACTTGGTATGTTGTAGGGACAAAGTCTGAGAAAAAAATGTGTAGTAGCCGTTTTCAGGGGCCTTTGCAGACCACGTTGACCCGATGGTGACATGAGAACTTGGCAGGGTAAGGGTTAAGGATGTGAACCCAACTACTGAATACTGTCATCATTGCATGCAACAGCAACCTTCCCTGAACCGTATTCAAGTTTTTCATTTTGCATGATGAAGAATTCTAAGTTAAAATTTAATGTGATGAGTATTTAGAATTTCTCACGAGACTGGAAGGAAAAAAAGTGTGATTTTAGAGGAAATGTGCTATGAAAAGTTCAGTGGGGGACTAGCATTTCATACAAATCTTGCTCAGGGCCTAACCTTAAGGGTAGGATATAGTATGATTGACAATTGTGATATAGTGGGGTGCTCTGTACACTGAATCATGATTATGATTTGCCAAATCATGGGTTGTACAGCTCACTGTCAGCAGCCCCTTCATGTTTGTGTCATGTTGGCCTTTGATGAGATTAACCCAGCTATGAAAATTCACACTGCCATGAAGATATGTATCACATACTGAACTGTCTGTGGCACTGCCCTATCACATCATTTACACAGTGCCACTCTGCCCTTCTAAGTTGACATGCTAGTGTCTTGAACAAGTTTTCTTAGTCACTAAATGACAACACACTCTGTTATGGATCTGATGCACAGGAATTGTTTTCCTCTGAAACCATACTTGTTCATAAATGTCATGAGTGATAGGGTGCATGGTATAGCTTAAGCTAGTGACAATATGAATTCCTGCGTTGCTTGGTATGAACTGACAAGAAGCTGTGCATGGCCTGAACAGGCATCATTGATAGCTGAACTATTGCCCTCTCTGTGTTTGTGATCAGGGGACTTCATGTCATTGATTTTGTGTTATCTAAATAGGGTAAGCCAGCAATTATTGAAATTTCCGTATATCTTGTCAACGTGTCCGCTTTGTGCATCGCATGCACCTTTCCAGAATGCAGAGTTTAAACTCTGTGATAACTTTCTGCTGTTCTGTTTTTAAAATCTTGACACCACTTTGATGAAAATTTATTGGCAGGACTGCCAGCAGAGGCCAAAAGGGCTTTTGACTGGCTATGGCGGAATGTACTTTTTGCAAAGATCATGTTATCATATCTGCAGCAAGTATCATTGCCTTTCCCTATAGACTGTTATCCATACCTTTTCACTCCCATGGAATATTCAGTGAGGATTTGGGTCAGTGTGGCAAGTAACTGCTATCTTATCATATAGATTTGCAACTATCAGAGATAAGATACCACACCTAACAGAAAGAGAATTGCATTATATAGTACAACACTTGACTTGTTGTAGCAATAGCTTGAAGTATTGCCACAGTATCTTTTTGCAAGGCATCGTGGAATGGAAATATTTAATACACCTGGTGTTATGAGACTGGGAGTACACTTTCAGTACAAAAAGCCAGTTTGTGAATGAAAAATTATTTATGTGAGGAGCCATTGTTCAGAATCAGTTTAAAAATTCCAAGAATGTAGAATGAATGCCAATTTTCTGTCTTCTGCCTCTGTATTGGATCGATACGGCTCTGCTGTAATAGACAATCTTGTTCAAACAAATCTTGACATTCCTGTCGGAGATTGACATTGGTAGGAGGAGAACACCAATCCAAATCACAAATAGATTGCCCAGATGTGATGCACTGTCACAGGTTTCAAGTTTTCTCAAGTGCAGATATACATGCACACCATCCAACAGTATAGGAAGAAGTCTAGTTAATATTGCCACATCTTGAGAGCCGCAATGGCTGCGAATGTGCAATATACCGATCTCAAAATATCCTGAGTTTTCTAAATTTTCGATGATTAAGACCCATTAAAGACTGAAAAAGTGTGTAACACTGCCATAAGTGTAGACCATGGCATGTAAATTCCAACATTTTAACATCATTCTAGGTTTCCTGCTATTTTCAAAAACTAATCAATCATGTGACAGAGAAAATAAAGATTACAAAAACAAAATGTTGGCCATCGTGTGTTGTACATTCAAGTAACTGGCATCATGTTTGTTTCTTTTATTATCACCATGTGTATGTACAGGAAATACTGCACTTTTTGTACTTTTCTGTGGGGGCGCCATATTCTGAGTGGAGCACCCATTTATCATTTAACCTGTTAAACACGTAGGTATGGTCCAAATCAGAGAGCAATGATACTTCTATGTCAACTTTGGTTCGAAAATAAAATCATGAAAATAATGCAAAGAATTCGCAACTATTGGGGCTTTAAAGTCAAATCTAGATAATGGTGGTATCTCTGTGAAATTTTAATTAACGTGTTTGCGAATCTGATATTCCAATGGTCGCCCACAACGTACCACACCACTGACGTAACACGCAAGATTACGCCATATTCTGATAAATCGTGCACTTTGCACAATTGTAGATTTGAATGTTGCTTTCTGACTGGGTCGTTTTAGATGGTCAGTGGTCACCCCGTGAAATGAGAATATGTTGCCATCGCAACACCACAAGTGGTCAGAGATAGAGAGGCGAAGATACCATACATCAACATCTGTATCATGTGATAATCAGCTTAAAGCTGGCACCAGCTCGTATCTTTAATAGTAGTCGGTCTTTTAATGTTATTCATAACATAACTGCCCCAGTTGTCTGCTGTACTGCAGTCATGTGGCTGTGACCAAGATGCCTGCAGTGATAAAGGAGATCCATTTTGTGTATCCCGATCACTGGACGCTGTACCATAAGGGGCGAACCATTCGATTTAGGGGGTAGTGAAAAAAAATTGATTGTCCAATAGATTTGCATTGCTTCTGCATCCAGAAAAATAATTTGATATAGGACGGACAAAAGAAAAAATAACTGTAACAGTGATGGAAAATTTCCTCCATCCTCGCCCGCCCACCCCAAAATCAAATGCGTAATCCACTTAATACAGTCTAGTTTGATCCACGTGTTCACTATGGACTCATGTGCAGGGATAGGCTATAAACTGTGCATCAACTGAACTCTATGTTTGTAACTGATGATACAATTTTGAAAAAACTTCAAAGACATTTTGCACCTCGGGTGTATGTGTTTGCATATATGCATATGAAGGTTGGAAATTTAGCCTGATACGGGGGAATACGGGATAGGTGAGATTTGTTTTGTCCAATCAGATCCCAGTATCTCTGTCTAATTTCACCCAAATGGAGTGTAGGCCTAAGTAAATCACAACTTGTATAGGGGGACTGTGATACAGCGTCAGATGACTACTGTATCGGCATATAGGGTCTGTGTTCTCCTAGGGTAAGCTTAGGGTATGGGTAGGCCTACCACCATTCGAAGGGTACACACCGGGGGTACACATATGCCATGTTTTTTACTCCCGCCCCCTTTTTCTCGACATGCAGCAGACTTTTGACCTAGGAAACCTTGATGACACAAACTTTTGACCTGTTTTTGAGTCTATGTTTTTACATCCATGATTAGACTTTAAATTTGAGCTTTTACAGTTTAGTTGACTTTTTGCCATGGGTACGATCAAATAAGTACTTGTACTCAAAAGCTAGATAGCAGCTTGATGTGTTGTTATCAGAACGAAATCCGGTACGGATTGGAAAAAAGCTTTTGTCATCGTAAAGTAGCCAGTGACCTTCGGCGAGGTCAACTACGTCACGTTGCCATGGACATTCGGGCATCTATAATCAATTACAAAGTTCACTCGTGTATATTTGTTTGTACATACAGTCTTGACATGTTCGCTGTCAGTTTTAGTAAGTTGGAATCCCCATCCGAGTTTTCATTGCTTTTTAATGCAAGTGTCATTCTAAGACAACATTTGCGGGTACATTAGCGATGGATTTTTTATTGAAAAACACACGGGTTTGAGGAAATGGAGACTCATGTTGAACTTGGCCTTGATTTACCACTGAAACATCTCTCTATTCGCTTGTTCTATTGAAAAGTGTCCCTCATGTGCCGGTACCAGGGCAAGGAGCAGCCGGATACAGCCATCACTACAACTCTCCAAACCACGTGTACTAGTCGTAAATAATTAATTGCATGTATTACATTTTAAGTGACACCGTTACAAGAAACGTACATAGGCTTGCTTGTAGATTTGGGGGAGGGGTCGTCAGCATACCCCGGGTTCAAACTCGTCTCTCGTGTTGCAATTGATGGGACGATGTACGATTTACAATGATGTTACTGCGAAAATGCGACATAGATTACACGTTTTACACGGAAAAAATTAAAGGGACTTCGCAAAACAAGTTCAATCCGCATACATGATTAGAGAGAGGCTGTAAAAACTACGGCGGAAAGGGAGATTGAGAGTGTATATATATATATATATATATATATATATATATATATATATATATATATATATATATATATATATATATATATATGTGTGTGTGTGTGTGATATATATAAGCCAATGAAGGCGTGTGTTCGCTAAATATATGGATATATTATATAAGCATATATACACGTGTGTGTGTGTGTGTGTGTCTGTGTGTTTGTGTGTGTTTATCTTATTTTTTGAAAATACCCAAGTGTAAGATTTCAAGTGGTGGCGTGCTGCGCATCTTGCCTACGTAAATTGTAATTACCTCTATAGATTTTTCTTGTGGCGGCTTGTATGACGACATAATTTGTTAGTTTTATGTCAAATTATTGGACGACTATAATAGTGTCTGTGTGTATCACAATGTCTTCTTTCTTGCTCGGGATTTAGCACTGATTTAGCATGCATGGTTTGTCGCCTTAACGCAATGTCACATTCTTTCACAAACATCACGTATACATGTGCATCGAAGTCATAGGCGTTTGTGGGCTGGGTAGTCTGCTTGATCGATCGATCGTCTGCTCGATCTATCGATCGCGTATTCGTTGCTCTGTCCTCCACCGCAACTAAAACCAAGTTGCAGAGGAGGGTCGAGCAACGAGTCCGCGATCGATAGCTCCAGCTGACGGTCGATCGATCGATCAGACTACGCAGCCCACAAACGCTTGTGATCAAAGCCATACAGACGAGGTCATAAATTTCAAAACGAGGACGTTGCACTACTCGTCGGCGTGAGGAAAAGTATTAAAAGATGAACCCATGCGAGACGTAAGGGAAAAAGTTAGATTAAAATTCCTAGTGTCATTTCGCGTCTGTGTGGACATGATTTTATCTTGAAACTGTTTCTTGGTTCCTCCATAGAAAGTAGAGGGGGGGGGGGAGACCTCTAAGCTTACTGTTTATGGTATTTCAAAATTAAAAACCACAATCTTTCTCGATAACGATGTTTACGTTTGTATAATCCAGCCCTATCAGCAAGGAAAACGGCCCTCTTTTCTTGTTCTACAAGTTAATCCCTTAATAAGTCAATAAACTTTAAATGTTACATGTTTCGAACAAGCTGGAGATTATATTGAACGGTTAATCGTATATAAATTTATAAAACATAAAACTTCGATTATGAATAAGTAAATGGTGCTATTACCGAAGTAAAAAATGATTTTCATCTCGTGCATGATACGTGGTCCGAGATTCGAGCGAAGTTTTCCTTTTGCGGTACAAAGAAAGTGATAATCTACTATTTGTATTTCATTTTTTTTTTGTTTTTTTTTTGAGAAAACACCCTTCGAGACGAGTGCACCGTATTGTCAAACTTGATGTTCTACATCAACGCACACTACATAGCGGCCAAATGTCGCCTCTATTTTACAATAAGTCTAGGTTCTAAATTAGCGCAATTTTTTACATTGAATGCGTACATCTTGAAAGGGAGACCAAAAAGTATCTGTGAAAATTCGACGATATAGCCAAATGTTCACTTACGACAACTTACGTACATGTATTGCACGCGTGTCTAGATAGAACGACACCGACCGGCACCCTTCCTCAGCGATAAATATTTGAGTAGAATGTTTCTCTTTTTACCGCACGACTTTGATCGAAGAATAGGAAAAATTCAATATTTATTGTTCTTAAGAAGTTCCTTTTTCAAAGTTTATCTGGTCATACTGGGATGTATGCATTGAGTTCAGTCGACTTTGCGTTTGTTGTACCTCACTAAATCTTAACGTAGAGGGCAGCCTTTAGGTTTGTGGTTTCATTTTGTATAAAGTCTGTATAGCCGCATTTCTTATATTTTATTTGCATGTCAAGAGTGTCAGTTCCATTGCTGGTGGTGAATTAGCATGTTTGTCATATTCACATCGAAGTGATGTAAGAATTGATGAATTGGAAGAACGCTTGCATGAATTCACACAGGGTCATAAGGATTAACTTATTCATAATCGAAGGTTTATGTTTGATAAATTTATATAGAATATAATATATGGAAATTTCTGAGGTGAAGTATCATATTTCTGTCATCATAGTATACTTAAATAAATATATAAACTGCACTGGAATTCCAAATGATGTTGTTGTGAATCGACGCCAAATTCGTGCTGTTGAAGTATAGCATGCGATGTTGTGTACAACAATGTGCATTCACATCAATGCCTTCTAGCATGTACTTACTATATTTGACATGTAATTAACAGTGAGTGTTGGTGATCCGTATGTGTTCACTGACTTTCCAAGTATTGCAGAGTGGGAAGGAAAGAAACTCTGATAACGTGACAAAAACTGATTTTATTGATGGATTCCTATTTAATTAGAATTAGTAACTTTTGCTTAAATGCTTTATTGGCTTGTGAAATTCATAATTGTTGGGCCTCCTTCACCAGTCATTCATCAATGAATTGTACAGCTGATTGTGCGCATTCATTCACGGTCACCTGTGTTCCATTCCGCTCTGCGCCTATCGCTGTGCGCCCCATACACCTGTGTGTATATATGCCTGAGAAGGGGCGCAGAGCGGAATAGAACACAGGCGACTGTGCATTCAATCGATCTGCTAGAAGCTGCTGTCTCTCCAAAGAAGTTCCAGATCTGTCATGGACATTTGATTTGAGTGATTGAAAACCTGACACGACTTCGAAAATCAAGTAATCGTACCATAGCTCAAAGGTGACCAGATAAAGTAATTTATTCTGCCTGGATCAGCGACAGTGTAAACATTGTTCAGGTGTACATACATGGCTACATGTGTTCAAGTCACGCTGCTTGTATTATGACATGCCGCATGATGTGTGCACAAGATGGGCAAAGTAGCGTTTGATTTGATTATCAAAGACCGAACTCTCAGTTAAATAGACTGCAGGTAACGACTTCTCTTGCAAGCAACACAATTAGCAGAAGGAACGGAACTGGTCAAGAGTGGTTTCCATGGCAACATCACTGAGTGGGGGGAATCAGCAAAGAGTCCAATCACGCCAGGTTCCCCTTTACAGCCGGTCTTGTATGATTTGGAATTATATTGAACAAACAATATCATAAAACAAATACAAAAAGCCATGGAAAAAATGGAATTTATAATAAAAAATTGGTATAACTTCTCCAACAGTGCAAGAAAGTCTATAATTTCCAGCTAAGTCTATTCATATCCGCCTTTCCTTTTATATTTATCCATAAAAAAATTTATACGACTTCATCTTCTCTCCTGCATTCCTGCCAAACTTCCAGCATTATCTCCATTGCCTGGCCACCAGAAATAAAATTCAGTACTGCAACGAAAACTGGTTTGCTATCATACTTGGCTTTGTGATATTCTTCATGTAACATCCACTGGAAAAAGCAATGGTCAAACAAACAAACAAACAAACAAACAAACAAACAAACAAAGTCGGACAAATTGTCGATTGGCAATCTTACTTCAGCCAGACTTACCATTTGTTTAAGAGAGCAGATAGTGTTTAACCAATGGAATGGTATTGGAACTTGTGGAAAAAAAATTCAAAATATTGATGATATTCCAAAAGAATAACATTTTTCATTGAAACTGATTGGATATCCTTTATTCAGTCTTATTCCTTCCAATTTTGTGTCAAAAAAGTAGATTTTTTTCTGTTTGATTACAAAAATTTGAACAAGGCAGCTGAAATTTGGAGGTGATAAGCTTAACTGAGTGTTGATTAGCGTGATGATTTTTTCATTCATGATTCATTATAAGATTTCTCAACAGTCTATGCTATGACCAAACAGAAATAATTGTTTTGATTACACGCTTTTTAGTCCCCACGGACACCGTCCGGGGGGACTTATAGGTTTGGTCATGTCCGTGCGTGCGTGCGTCTGTGCGTCCGTGCGTCTGTGCGTCCGTCCGTTCACGCAGATATCTCAGAGATGCCCGGGTCAATTTCTTTCAAACTTTGCACAAGGATAGTACCCTACCCCATACAGATGCACGTCGATTTGTTTCACAATGCGATCAAATTTGGCCGTGTTAGAGGACTTTTTAGTTTTCACCTCCATAGACTCCCATGTATAAGGCAGTCTCCATAGACTCCCATGTATAAGGCAGTCCATAGACTCCCATGTATAAGGCAGTCCATAGACTCCCATGTATAAGGCCAAGAAAAATAAAAATTTAGTTTCTCATCGTATTCATATTACAAAACGGATGCAGTGACACAGTTTTTGTTCCCCACGGATGAAGTCCAGGGGGCTTATAGATGGGGTCATGTCCGTCCATGAGTCCATCCGTGAGTCCATCCATTCACGCAGATATCTCAGATATTTTGACAAAATGTCGCGTGACCTTGGTGACCTTTGACAAAATTTCATGTGACCTCGGTGACCTTTGACCTCAAATATACATATTTGTCCATAACTTAGTAAACACAAGTGCTACATCCTTCATGTATGGTATGATGGGACACTCTACGACGCCACATATTGTACCTCATTAATTATGTGCATATCTAATTTTGAGCGAGTCAACAGAGCTAGAGGTCTGATTTTTGGTATATAGGGATAACTTAGCAATACAATTTTTTGACAAAATGTCATGTGACCTTGGTGACCTTTGACCTCAAATATACATATTTGTCCATAACTCAGTAACCACAAGTGCTACCCCTTCATATATAGAATGATGGGACAGCTTATGACGCCACATATTGTACCTCATTAATTATGTGCATATCTAATTTTGAGCGAGTCAATAGAGCTAGAGGTCTGATTTTTGGTATATAGGGATAACTTAGCAATACAATTATTTTGACAAAATGTCATGTGACCTCGATGACCTTTGACCTCAAATATACATATTTGTCCATAACTCAGTAACCACAAGTTGTACACCCTTCATATATGGTATGATGGAAGACCTTATGATGCTTCATACTGTACCTCATTAATTATGCATATATCTAATTCTGAGCAAACCCATAGAGCTGGATGTCTGTCATACATATGCACATAGATTTGTTCTGTGATACGATCCAATAAGGCCGCCATGTGGCCATTTTATTACGATTTTTTCATGTCCTGAACTACAGCTCAGACATGTATCAAGCGAATTTATTCAAAAGTATTTTTATCACAGACCTAATGAAGAGGACTCTATCCTCTCTGAGGACCTGTAATCAAAGTACCCATTAACAAGTGGGGACTGTGTCATCAACGATGACTTGTTAAAAATAGGGTTAGGTAGGTTGGGATTTTTGTTTGTTTTGCCAAATTTTATTATTTCTCAATTCTTAAGTCATGCACAAAGTGGAAAATTTCTTCATCTCCATGATTATGTTCACTGAATACGTTACGGGAATCACCGACTGCCATATTGTTTGTTTGTCGCAGAAGTACTGAGATCTCACTGAAATTTTCATAGATTTCTATTTTTCACCAAATTTCAAGTGTCTTTTAATTTTTTTCACTTCAGCATTTAGTATGGCTTTAAAATGTTAGGGTCGGCAAGTAGAAATTAGGGTAGGTCAGGTAACTGAAACCCCCACAATATTTTTACCTTCTGATTAGAATAAGCACATGCATAGACAGATGCTATTACCATCTATAATGGTACGTGTTAGTCAGGCATTATTCCAAGCATGTACTGGGGATAGCATTGCAGTGTGGGGAATTTAAAATTCACTCATTATTCACTGTCTACAAGAATGACTGAAAGACTCACTTCCATTGTAATTTATAAGCAGAACAAAGTCAATCAAGAATCAGTGAGTAAAGTGAACTGATCATGTGTGCAAGAGCCATGTCAACATCACATATATCTATATACACGCATACCCATATAATGTAGCGCACATCCACAGATTTCAGTGGGTCACGCTCACGCTTTTGACTATTTTTGTAGTTTTTGATTATGTGAAATGCTGTTCAATTTTATCTTCATGAGACGAGCTGAAAACAAAATCTTTCTTAAAACTCTGCATGTCTGGATTCTGTGAAAGAAAACAAGATCAACTGTACAGTTGTTTCTAAATAGAGGAAGAGGCATTATTAAATCATTTATTTGTGAATATTCTTGAATTCACTTTCCCTTTCATAGTTTAATGTGATCACACTTGAGGTAAATAAAAAGATACAGTATGCCACCGTGGAAATCCCCAAGCAGGCCATACTAAAATATATAATGCGTCAAACATGTAACATTTTTTTCAGTTCAAACATCTATTTTTTTTGTGGGTGTCCCCCACTAACAAAGCCTCAAACTCTTAAAAACTTTGACGACTGGACTGGTTGGATGGTCATCAAATGCTTGGTTTGACAGCATTTTCACCTGCATTGCATCTGGCCTTGGTACAATCCAATCACATTGTAATAGTGAGACTGGCCCATTGTACAGGGGAGAGGGGTGGCAGGGTTCTGAAGAGTATAGAGGTCAATGCACTCACACTTCTGATCTGACACAGCTAAAAAATGACTGAAACACCATTAACATATTTTTGGCTCTGTTCATGAGGTGATATTCTTTATTGAGTTCATGAAATCGAACAATTTCAGTGCAAAAAAAAGAGACAAGAGTTTCTTGTGAGCGGTCAGACATTGGAATTCTCACAAAGTGTGAATGAAAAAACTTTGACATCATACATTCATTACCATGATCTAATTATAATTATTTCTAATACTATATTCGATTTTACGTCTTTACTGTTGGTAAACGTAATTATACCATGATGAAGGTGCATTGTGGTCTTTGAACCTTGGTCTTGACCTTTGTTTATTATTTACAAGAAAAAAATGCAAGCCTGGATTTACATAGTGCAGAGTGATGCATCATGGGAATTCTGAGAAAGCGCCTTGAATGAAATTTCACAGGGTTTCCATCAAGACTGCTACCAGATCATGTTGAAATTCCTCTGTAGCCCTCCTCAATGATGCATCATGGGAATGATTTCTGACCACGATGGTGAAAACTTGGGTGTTTTTTCTACGGAAAAAAAACTACATGATGGGAAATTGCAATCTGTATATTGGAAAAATTAAGAGCAGGTACCCTTGAAACGCAAAAAAAACTTAGCTCTCAAAGGAACAGTATAACGCAGTGGATTGTGAAGGAAACATACATATGTATCAAAATGGACGTATCTACAAACTCTGTGCACAATTTACAGTTCAAAAGACACGTTGTTTCTGCTGCAGCATTAATAAAATGATTTTTTTTTCCATCTTGATTCTTTCATATGCTATCATCTATACAAAGTGTGTTTTTACAGGTTCTGACTAAAGTGCTCGCACAACCTAGATGGATCACTTCCACTGACAGATAAAAATACTTCTACTTGTGATACGAACTAATGTAATACCAATATCTTTGTTGATGGCACACAAACGTGTCTCTCGCTACGTGAACGGTGCATTTTTGCGTGTACTTACATATGGCACTCTTATATCTGGGTAAACAGAGATAAAAAGTCGGTGAAATCAGAAACGCTGGCTGTCTGTACATGAGGTTGCTCTCGGCAGATTTTTTGAAAAACGGACAAAATAACAAAAGATTACAAACGGTAAACTTTGGACAATTTAGATTTATCCTGAATCTTCAGATATTTCATTTTCACTGAAATGAGATCACTAACGCAACTAACTGGTTAGATATATATGCACACCTGTTTGTCAAAAATAATTTGACTGAATTATTTTTATATACTCTGGATTTATTTAAATACCTGTGACTCAAAGCAGCTATAGTTGGTATAACCTGACCGTATGTATCACAGAATTTCATATCTTTGCAGTCTGTGTGATTTTTCTATACATCTTTGTCTGTTTTTCAGGAAGCAAACAGCTGCCCCTTCTATGTAACGGATGTGAAATATTTCAGCACGGCTTTGCTAATGCTTTGTCAGCCTTTGCGAACCATGGCTGTGTTTACATGAACATGCAAGCTTTGTATGCAGCTCACCAAACACACCATAGATGTGACTTGAATCGAACCGCCTTGTCTTTTCCGTGAATGTCCTCAGGCGATACTGACTCCGTTTCTGTTTTGATCCCACCCTGGTTTGCATTGAATATTATGCACAGCACTTGCTGTGGCTATAAATATTCATATCTAATGAGGCTGAGCAGAAAGGTACAGTTATCGATGTCTGGTTGCGAACGCTGCATTAAATCCTACATAGGCGCTGGGCTTGAAAGCTGTTACCATCCACATATCTCAGGGCAGAGCAGTGACTGTCTAGTGTCTAACTACTTTACTTGCTCACAACAGTTTTGTACAAATGCCAAAACACTGGTGTGCATCTTGCATCTCAATATAACAGTACAACACATACTACATATCTGATGCATTCACTGCTTTGATGTCCCTCTGTCGTTTTTTTGAATCTTCAAGATGATTTCATGCTTCAAAAATTACACAGATTTTAGCTTTTTATTTTGATGAAAATCCATTCTTCTCTGACATGAGCTGTACCTCTAATGAATGTATTTTCATTTTGAGAATTCTTGCAATTCTGTTATTTTAGTCTTGTGATTCATCAAAATGTACGTGACATTCACATGATCAGGTAAAAAGTATTTGAGAAATTTTAACGATAGATTGTTTAAAAAGCCGAAGCTCTCATTAGACAAACTGACATACAGATTTGGAAAGAATTGCCTGCAATTTCACTTTGCAACTATGACGATTGTTTATCATTTTGACAAACTATGTGCTGGGAGTGTTGAGTCTTCCCTTGCATGAAAATAAAATGTAAGTTCCTTGACATTTAGACCAAAAATGCCACATAAGAAGATAAAATGTTACAGTTACGGTTCTGTCGGTCAAAAACACCGCCATTGTATTTCACTTTATTTGAACAGTAATCATAAAATTTATGAAATAATTGTTACACGGTCGAAGTCCCTGTGAGACATACTAGAATGGGTTAGTTAACGGTATACCATAATAAAACTATACCATGGTAAAACTTATCAAGATTGTACTCATACTAACAGCCAAAAATCTTTTCTCAAGACATTGCTAAGTATAGAAGGGGACATTTTATTTGCAATATACAGTTATGCTGTTTGCCATGTTAGAATTTTCTAAATACTGCAGGAATTTTAAAGAGATAGTGCACTGCTCATCTAAAAAATAGAAAACGGAGTGTAGACAATGACTTTCAGCCGTGCACTTGGTCGTTTGATTTCGAATGCAATAATATACATGACAAGAGGAAGGGAAGTGTTTACAAATGAGGTGTGAACAAGTTCAAAGTGGCACCAGTATCAACAAGAAACAGGAGTGGACATGATAATGAGAAAAAAAGCACTAAAAATGGCAATGTCTGTTCAGTGTTGAAGTTTTCAAATAAAGGATAACATACAGAAAAGGTTGAAAACTACAAAAGAAATTTTGTTTACAAAACTGTTAATTAGACAATTATTATCAACCTTGAATAAAACACGGTGCAATGGGCTTTCTATACATGTCTATTGGTTAGCTCTTCCAGAATTTTGGAGTAAAAAACAAAAGGCATTTTTTCACATGCAGCACTCTTTTCCTACAACTGCGATACATTCCACAAACAAAATCTATGAATTCTTCCAGACCAACATTGTGATCTGTATGGAGGTGTTTTGCTTTCCAGGAATAATAGTATCAGCGTTGCTAGTGTCTCAGCTCACACAATGCAGCCACAAGGCTTCCTCCCGGCTCAAGGAAACAGATTCGGGAGACAGGAAATTTGTGGATCCATTTTCCGTTGCTACATTACTGTCCATAGTGTAATGTCAACAACTAGAAATTTTTATCCTATGTACTCCCTTTACATTTCTACGCCAAGTTTGGGAATACTCAACTCACATCTGTAGTACCCGAACAAAATTATTGTTAGCTAATGAATTTTAGAGGCCAAACATTGGCACATATCTTTTCATTAAGACAGGAAAAGTCATACTGATATCCCTGAACCCAATATTGATGTCTTGAATGTCAAATATCTCAAAAAGCTGCCCCATCAGATCTTGGACCGTAAATTTACACTGATTCTCTGATGTGTACACTTGCTGCTTTTCAAGTAAATGCTGTTTAGACTTCACCCTCAAATTTGAGTTTCTGTGTCTTCTTATCTCACGAACACACGTGTTTCCTGCTGTATTTATAAATGCTTGAATGGCAGTAATAAGAAACAAGACTAGTTGTGAATGCAAGTGTTTTTTTTGTACAAATATCTCAGTGAACAGTCAGTCGTTTCTAGACAAGACTGTTGCAAATACTGACATATACTGCAGGTATCGTTGTGTGAGAGGGAAGTGAGTTTTAGAATCCCTACTTGGCTGCCAGTAGTTGATTACTGCCCTCTATAGAAGGCATGGTACCTTGTCCTCAGTAATATAAATGTCCCAACTTACTGTTAATTACCACTTGAAACTTTGACCAGGTATTTTCTACATGGTTATCGCATTTCACAGCATCGTTTGAAAAGTTTCTCTGCTTTTTTTTAACACGGCTTGTAAGTCATGAGTCTTTTTATATTCTCTTTAGTTATTAGTTCACATATTGTTTGCAGCTGTTTCATCTGAACTCAGCAACAAAGGTTTTTTGTCACGAAATCAACGGCTCATGCCTAATAACGTATGAATAAAATTAATAAGATAAACAGCAGAGAGCAGTGCTTGAACAAAAGTGTCCGAGAAATCAATAACACGCTCAGCTACTATACCATGCCTTATTCATAGCTTAGTGTCTTTACTATACAAAGATTTATGAAATAACTGTATATCCTACAATAAACAAGTTTGGTGCTCACAAACAGTGCACAGTCAATCAGCAACACAATAATGCTGCCTGCCCTGGAGGGCCTATAGAGGGCGCTGTTCGCAAGTGTACCAGACCCTCCTAAGGTGCTACCCTTACATTTGTACAACAGTTCAGTTTTTGGTCTTGTAATTTGTTAGTGACTTTCTCCATTCAGTACTAGACTGTATGGTCTTTTGAGATACAATTTTGTGGCGCTGTCGGGGGCTTTGGCCTTATCGCTTGACCATATTGGCGACCGACTGTAGTGCTCGACCAGATCATCCAGAGTGTCAAACTTCTGCTTGCCGATGGTGTAGCGGCCGTCGTTTCCTGCCATGACACGGAAGTGTTTGACGTTGTTCGGGGCCTTCAGAGAGACCGAGAAATCTCCAGGCTGCAAAGAAACAAATAAAAAGTGAGAAATGAAACTAACTCGTGATTCGTGAAGTTTTCTTATCAATTATCATGACCCCTGCACAACCTACTACACAGCACCGATGGAATTTCATTCAACATTAAATTAAATGTTCTTTTCCGAGATTGCACATGTGTACTAATATATATCCTGCCTACACATGTGCCAGTGAATAACCTAGTTTTCCTGTCAAGAATGACTTATCTTGGAACAGTTAAGTGCACAAGGGCATTTGAACCTTCTATCAAAACTGATTCTCAAATGTTAAAGTTACCCAAACAAAATACAAACATATCTTGTGACAAATGAATGATATGATCATTATGTAATCACTGGGTGGGGGGGGGTTATCAATTCCATGAAGCAGTGTGTAACAGACACTGATGTGAGTTGTTGGTATCATATTATGATGCACATCAGTTTTAGGAAAAGTCACTAAATAATGATGTCATCTGCTCTTTCTAACATTGTAACAATGACTATGGTAAAGATTGAACAGCTAAAATGAAATTTCTGTTCAGTTCTGTTCAAGGGTATCTGCAGCGTAATCAATTTCATCATCTATTTCTATAAGCACTGTCTTATTTTTATCTCGACAAAGTTGATTTCTTCTGTTGGAAATGAGGCGAAATTGTACATTGATGGAAATGAATGACAGATACATGGGCATTCCCTCGAATTTGTGGGTCAACTCTATTGGATGTCTACAAAGCACTGACTATGAATGTGATTGTATGCTGTTAAACCAAAAACACAACACTGCTTGTCATCAAACCCTACCACAAGACATCAGTTTGCTGTTTCCCTTTTGATATTTCCAAACTCTTATGTAGGAATTCCTTGAAATACCTTTAGTCATTCCATATACAACTACAATGTTATATAATAGGTTGTCTATCATACTGTTCATTGTGGTGCCCTGTAAAGTGTAAGCTGAATGATTTGCCACTGAGCTGAGAAAGTCCTCTTTGACGCAAAACTTCACAAATGCCATTTCATGCTACAAGATTGATTCAAAAGAAATCTGTAGAAATTTCTTAACCAACTCGAAATCTCTTAAAGAAGGGTATCATAAAATTTGCATGCTTTTTTCAGGTCAAAGAGAACACAGGTGAGTCACAGTTGTGTCAAACTGGTTCAAAGGTCACAATCTTCTAAATGTCCATTTCATGTAAAAAAACTGCCTGGAGCTCTGTCGATCACATCACAACTTGGTATGGACCAATGTACGCTTTTCATAAAATTCATAGTCTAGAATCTATCCTGCCGTTTTGTGGCTATGAAATTCTCTCTTGAAATTTTAAATCTGAAGGCCAGTGGTGTTATGCAATTTGCAGAGTCAATAAGGTGACTGGCTAGAGTCTAGTCTACAATCTGGCCGCACATGGTTTGTCTGATGCACTGTTTTGCCTTGAACTACTTCTTGTTTACCAATTATTGTGATAAATGCTTGGCTAATGCTATAGCATAGAATTTTCCCGAGTGATAAAGCCACCTAAAATAAGACTTAATTGACCCACCAGGATCTGTGCAACGGAACTATTCATGCATAAAATATGATCCTTGTTTATGATGTATAGACAAATGGTTGTTAGTTTCACAAATTCCCTGATATTTCTTCCTTGTTCTACGACGGCAAATTACAAATTTATCAGCAGCAGCCCTGCTTCTCTCTGAGTGGGCATTCTCTGAGATAAAACACATTTTACGGGACACCAAGCACCAATTAATAGCAAATTCCCGGCCCATCTCTTGCCCGATTTCCTAAATAAATGTATTCACGTATGCTAATGAGCATTGTTTGAGTATGCGCAAATCAACCAATATGATCATTATCATTGAGAATATTCCCATCATGCAATAGGTATTCTTGTGAGAGGAAGGGGGAATGGAGGAGAAGTTACAATTCCAAACACTAAGTGCAGCCAGTGAGTTCTGCATTCTGTGTAAATGTGTATCATATACGGAACAATGTACAATTTGTGTCTGATTTGGATACCAGGGTTCTCCACAAGGGGATTTTGAGGGGTAGGCCAGCCCTGTTTTCAAACAATCTATTAATATATAAATAATCAAGCAAAATAATATATTTAGACAATAGAGGAATATGCAAATAATGTATTGTTGTGTAAATTGGTCGTCCATCTGATCTTGAGGGCTATGGAGAATACTGGATATTATTTAGAATACTTAGGCACAAAAGTTTCATGATTGTCTTCTGTTATTCATATTATATAGCCCTTACCCTGAGAGGAAAACTGCCACTGTCTCTTTAACCCTTTGAGTGCCAAATTCAATTTTTGTTGGCTTTATAAAATAATATATACCCTAGTTACTTTTTTTAAGATTTTTGCCAAAATTTTGATAAAAATCTGTAGCCAATGATATGTGATGTCAATTTGATCCAAAATTATCAAAAATCCCAATTCAAGCACAACCTATGGGACTTTGTCTGGTATCTGTACTTTTGAAATTGAACTCCCTCTGATGAAATTGGTATTACTTACGTTGGTTTCACTTTCCCGTATAAGGAAATCTCCATCTACGGCATGCTCACTCAGCATGGTTTCGGCCTGATCCCTGGTAATCCGCCCTGCAAACCAAGCTTTGTTGGCGTACGGGCCCGTTTTTTCTATAGTGAGATTCACCTTCATAGCTGAGCTTGATGGCGCTTCGTTGCTTGCTCCTAGGTACACAGGCTTGCTGTCGGTCAGCGGATGTATATACGTTTTGGGCACAAGCCCAACGTGTCCCCTACTGTTCCTCGCTTTCCACCAATCTGGGTCATTCTCTGGTTTGCCGATGATATCCAAATGTTCTCCGGCCTCGAAAGGTAATTCCTCGTCATTCCGTGCCTGGAATGTGTAAATAGCTTCCACGCCATACAGGAAATCACTGGGCATATTCACATTAGGTTCTTTGTTTCTGAGTTCCATTTTTTGAGAGACGCCCGATGGCTTTTCCACCACATTGGGTTGGATCACATCACTAGCGTTGTCTGTGACATAATTTGAAGGAAACCAACCCATGTGCCCGTTGCTCTCTCCCCTCCACCAGCCATCGCTCGACTTCTCCATGACAGCGACCTGCTCACCTTTCACCAGCTCCAGCTCGTCAGGGCGGCGCGCCTCATATCCAAACTTGACGCATGCGAAACACAGCACAACATCACTCTCCGATTCCTGCTGCCGGCTCTCAGCTCTGGCCTCTGGGCTGGGATCCATATCCAGGTGAACCTTTGGGTCACTGCCCTTTTTCTCATGCTTGGATTTCTTTAAAAGTTTGTCGAATTTGTCAAATATGCCAGTTCCTTTGCCCTTTTTCATTTTTTCCACATAGTTGGAAGGGACGTAACCGTGCTGTCCATCCTGATTCTTAACATTCCACCAGGCTTTGCTGTCATCAAGCAGGATAAGCCTCTCGTTTTTCTTGATATCCAGTTCCTCATCTTGGTTGGCCTTGTAGTCCCACCGAGCAACTACTATGGTTTCTTCCCCCATCTTGCACTGTTTCTTCTTCTTTGCCTGTGAAGTTGACCAGAAAGAGACAGGATTTAATGTATGGCACAGAAAGGGACAGGATTCAGTGCACAGCAACATATGTCGAATATCATCTTATATCCAACTAAATATAGTTCTTTTTCCAGTTCCATGATGCAGTGCGCGCCAGGGTGTACAAAGCGTAAGTTACGCATAGAACTTTTTAGCTGTAGGGTACACGCAGGGTACATGTACGTTACTCATAGAACTCTATGGCAGATTACACCCTGACTGATATCTTCGTCGCTGATGGTTAGATTATACACGGGGCATTGTTTGGTATTGCAAATTTGTGTCATTCTTCTATAACAATCCAATGTACAAAACAAATCAGCATGTTTTCGCTGTTTTGAGCTTATATACGGTGTTTGATAAAGTCACTGCAATGCATTGTGGGATAACCGGCAAAAGGTCTATTGCCAGACATGTTTGGAAGAGAGTTGAAACACTGATAACAAGAAGCTTTAATCTATGAAGACAACGAAAGTATGAGTTTCATATCTGCATACAGCTGTCATTGTAGAGCCTGTTAGATGGACTGGTAAATTTACTTTATTCTGAGCTACTCACATTTCTTAATTTCATGAAACTTGAATGCAACTGAATAAAGTAATGTTTCAGCCTAAACACTTGTACAATACTATTGTTTTTCAAAGTTGGCAAAGTTGAATTTCTATACTGGGGACAGTCTAATTTCTTTATTTTTCTCTGAAGTACTGTGTTACTATGGTCTTTTACTGAGAAGACCATCGTTTACACTAATTGGGTCAGATTCAGCCATTGCTAGAGTGCAAACAAAACCCTGCTAAGTAGAAATCAATGGGCAATACCCAATCATGATAGGATGGCTTTATAATTTATGACATCTGTCACACAGGCATGTAATTTAGTTACTATTCCAGAACTCTTGTCACAGCTCCATATCAGGTCTCGCAAAGCATTATGGCTGTACATAGAAACTGTATCAAGTCATTTAATATAGATTTCAATCAGATGTGACCAAAATATGATTACACATTTCAGTGATTGCTGAGCAGTAACTTGCCATGTTAGAAAATGCAACATCTGCTGTCTGTGCAGGCCACCTTGTCTATAACATTTCACTACAAACTAACATCTGGGTCATCCTCTGATTTTCTCTCAAAGCCATAACACTGCTCATTTAACTCAAGTCTAGAAAAACTGCATAACACACATCTAAATGTGACTTATTCAGGTGGCACTACAGTGTACATATGATTGGTATCCAGAAGAGTGATGTGTCTGCTATAATCCAGCATAGCAGATAAGAATAAAGTAACTCCAATGGCATCCAAAGCCAACTACTTGAGGGTTAAATTTAGTGACTGACTTCAAGGGGATACAAGTTTTGCTAGGATGGAGTGGTTTCAAAGTCAGCAGACCGTTTGACGTACAATCAGTGTGACACTAGACATACGTTTCTCGGTACCATGCCAAAACTATGAAGTGATTCTGGACAAGTAGAAACCTAGATAAAATATATCAAAGGGTAATTGCTGAGAGGTATAGAAACCATGCATTGATATCTTGATGTATGAACTTTGAACTTTCAACCTGAAGATCAGGAAATCCTGATTCCGTAGTTTCACAAGACAATTTTGCTTCCCATTGGAATGGCCAGGCTTTTAACTGCCCCAGAGTACAGTACCACAGAGCCCACAGCTGGGGTAGGGGGAAAAAACCCCAAGCTTTATCAATCACAAATGAAGCGTTCTCTCCTGGAACAAAGTAGTGCATGGTTTTCGAGAGTGACAGGAAACGGGAAGTGGATGAATATGAAGCTGATAAATCACTGTATCTCATGGAAGTAAAACCATACTAAGCAGGAAAGGAAGACCTTTCCATCTATCAGAGTTCATCAAGCGGACAAGGCCCCCCCCCCCCCAACAAAATGATCAGATAGCTGTTTTAGAGAGAAGAGGGTAAAAATAACATTGTTGAAATAAAATCAATGAAACTGACATTGAAAAATATTCTATTTAATGGCTGTGGTGATCCCCAATTGCACATTTTCACATTTAGAAATGGAAAAGCCTTGTATATTTAGGGATTTTAGGTCACGTGACATTTGTGTTGAACGTACGCGTTCGATGCAGGTCTAGTCCGAACTTTCGTGTTAATTCTTAAATAGACAAAATAATCAGAGAAAATGAAACTGTTGTTTTGAAGATTATTATTTTAACTTGATTTTGGGAAATTTTCACTTTTGTACTACGATAAATGGCAAAGCAGCACGACTACAAACTCACGCGTGCCGGCGATTTTGGCGTCCATTATGAGCGTTTTGCCGTGACCTCGAATGTCCCGCGAAGGAGATCGAACATATACCTCTTTGATAGGCTCTCCGCATGACTTATTCTGATCGCATCACTATTTTTTGGGTTGGTACGAAAGTAGAGATCATGGGCTTCATTTTGAGGGGGCAAACGTTAAAATCGGCCGAGAAAAACTCAATCTGTGATCAAACTTTGTGTTTCGTTTGTGTTTTTTTGAAAGAAAATCTTGATTTCCTTAAACGTTCGGCCCCAAAATTAATTTTATGATAAATATTAATAGTAATTCTGCAATAATTACGAGTCTGACGATGCGAAAAATGATGCTTAAGGCCCTTTTTAGCGAGTATGGTTTCACCCCAACTTTACATCCGGGCACTCCCACATACAAGTAATCGGCGCTTCGCCGCATGTTCTGTGTCAGGAGGTGAGTTCCGACGTTCATGATTTTGCAGCTAGATTTGTCTGATTTCTTATCTAACGCAAGGATCTAGAGAAATATACTTTACCCTTTCAAACGTTATCTTGTTCGAAGTAGTTTGACTTCCGGGTGATATTTTTCGATAGACACTGAGAAGTTGTCAAGCCAGCACTGCACTGCAGTATAGGCATACGCACGAGCACCACACTTTGCCGATACTATACTGAAATTTTAGTTTCTATCTTTAGTTGCCGAGAAGGGGACTATTTTGGTTCTCTCTGAAGAACAAGGCCATAGATTATTAATTTGTTCTTTCCTCATTGATGGTGTCCCGGACTTTGAAAAAGTTGTATTTATACTGGTTTGTATTTCGGACCGCTGACTTCGACATGTTCGAGGGTCTATGTTATTTCCGGGGCAGCTTAACTTTGCATCCAGTTTAATGCAGTTGTTCATTCTATAAATGCGTGTTGCTGTTTTACGGCATTGACAAAGGGTTGAGAACGAAGTTTTTTTTGACTTTTTTGGAAAAAAGTTCTTTGTTTTAACTTAAAATCTGCGTTAATCAGACATATTTCATAATCATTTGATAAAAGTTGTAATCACACAAAAAAATTTAAAAAAAATTCGAAGTTCAAATTTAAAAAAATCTAAAAAAATATTTTGTTAAATTTAAATCAAGTTCTAAAATGTCACAGGTATCATTTGATTGTTTACGGGTATTGTTGTTTATTTGTTTACCTTGTAAATATAAATCTAAATAACTTTTTTCATATATGCAAAGTAAATATGATGGAATATGATTATCATATTTCTGTTGATGTTCACAATACATAATGCATACAGCGATCAATATCACAGGTATCATTTGATTTTTTACAGGTATAGTTTTTTTGTTTACCTTGTAAACAGCATTCTAATTAATAACCTTTTTCATTTATAAAAATTAAAAACCATTGAACATTTCGTCAGCAAAATCCACAAAAAATTTCATCAATTTTCAATAAGAAATGCTTGAGTTATTGCAAAAAGCACAAGAAATTGCAATTCTAGTTTCCTCAAACAATGTTCAAAATGGGGTCACCTGGTGGTTATGATAACTACAGGTGTCTACCATGGCATAATTTCTAAATAGGAGGAAGTTTTTTTTCAAATTCAACAGGACATATCTCTGCATGTACTGAACCGATTTTCATCAAACAAAATGCAATCAATTGGTCTTGAAGAGAGCTTTCTTTTTGATATATAATTTATTATTATTGTAGCTGTCTATCAATTTCATGTAAAATCCCTAGTATATTGAGCAAACTTCAGAGAGCTTGACCTCTTGAACTTAAACACTAATATATGCAAAGTTATTCAAGAGTACTGTTTCAGTGTGCACACAGGAGAAAATGAGCCTTTAGCAATGGAGAACTTTTGTGTACATCGGACTGGGCACCACATAAAGCTAATATGTATACACTGTTATGTGTAAATATACATACAGGGAAACTGTACTAACCAATATTATGTACAACATGTGGAAGGGTCATCTAACCCACTGCTGAAGTTACACACACAAAAAACTGTGAAGTTCAAGACTCAAAGTATAAAAAAAACACAGGCAACACTAAACATTGATGTTGAACCATGATGTGACGCCTTACTTACCCAGAGTGCAAACCAGCAAATTACCTAGAAATCACAAAGCTGGCCACAGTACACAGGAAGTATATTTCAACCAATAGATATGCTCTATCAGGTCCAATATCTTGGAAAAGTTCATGACCCGGATACAAACGGAAGACACATTCTCTGATCAACACACAACCGAGGATAATGGCAGCTATGTCAGTTATTTATAATTACCACATATTGTAATGCTATAGCATGGAAATTTATTTGTGTGCTAAACCCCCCCACTACCTATGAGCTATGACCTCTTGACCTCTAACCCCTGGCCTGTTTTCAGAGCACTGATCAAGTATTTTTACAGCATAGTTACAATTCTTGAAAACAACATGCTGTAACTACATGTAGTTACTGTTCATTACTCCCATGTTTCAAATACATCTGAATGTTGTCACTACAGCTATTTCTTGTTGTATGCTACAAACATGTACATGTAATTCTTTTCAACAAATCTTTAGGATATCACCCTTTATTTTTGTAGAAAGCTTTCCTTCTGTTTAGTGACCTATATTACGCCAGGGTGTCCAGCCACTGACTCTGTCAGTCAGGCATAAATTTGACCCAGAATACACAGAACTGAAACTGATGCATACAATATATGGAATAAAAAAAAGTCTTGCAATGTCCTTTGCACACCACAGCTCTGTAGAGATGCATCTTAAATAATGAGTTACAGCCTATATGCAAGTCAACTCAGTTCACATCTTTGCTGCTGTGGGAGTGACAACTTCATCAAAACATTGACATGACAGCACCTGTGGTTGTTGGTTTTGTGGTTTTCGTCTCTTGTTCTATGTCAACTATTACACCGATCAGTGGTGTCACGTGAACCATCACAAACTGGCAATCCACACTGTAACTACGTACAGTGTGAAAGTGAAATCTATTTTATTGGTGTTCCACCTTAAAGCTGTAAACATGAACTCAAAGGCCACCTGACCGTCACACATTGTTATGACCTTAAAAAGTAGTGAGACCATAAAGTTGTCAATTGTTAAAACCACCTGCCCAATTCCTGCACAGAGGGGTACACATGTATACATACATCAATGCATGTGTATAGAGGGTAATGAAATTACGTTGAAGCAGATTTCATTTTGCTTTATCATGGTTCATTGACACTAGGACGCTGGAAGTTGAAGTGAAGTTTGTGAATTTCACAGCAAAATACTAGGAAATCCACTGAAACACAGATTTCAAATTCACATCCAAATTTTGCTAGAATCCTCCCATTTTCTGTGACAAAGACCCTTTTATACTGTCCTATATAAATAGCCATGAATGTGTATGAGAATATAAGAGGATGGGAAGAATTATTTCTCAACAATGAGGTGATGTAGTCTCTCTCTGCCACTGTTTTGCATAGCATATGTATTCCCAGACTTCAGGGACAAAAAGAAATAACAACACTATTTTCTGTGGTTTAGACCAGTTGTGTACCATGGTGGGATGTCAGACCTCTTCTGTAGCCGCAGAGGTCAAGGCAGGAAGGTTGAGGTCCTGGTCAGTCTCGTCATGGAAGTGGGTGGTCACTCACTGCTCTGACTATACGCTTGGTTTAGTTTGTCTGGATATCACAGCACAGAATACAGTGAATCTTAAAGTAATGTACAGCCAACTCCATACTCTTTGATTTACATGGTACTATGGCACATGACAAACTCTACCCAACAATGATGTTGTGAATTTGAACGTGTTGGTTTTATAATATATATGTACTACCTGGAGGAATATAAGTATATTAACACAAGTATATAGCACTGGTACATGTAAAAGATGCATGACCTGTAAAAACCCTGTTCACTTCCCACTGCAAAACTTGAGATGTTATCAATCACCTAACATCAATTGGAGAGCAAACAACTGTCTCTGTACTTAATTCCACGGCTTTACATTTTTGTCATTCTTTTGCATGAACTATTGCACTATGTGCAGCCAGGAATAGGTCTGCCGTGTCAAATTTATCATGTTTATTTTTCCTTGAGAAATTTTTGGGTAGATTGGCTTAATTTGTCCACCAGTGAGAATTTTGTAATGGTGTGGAAGTCGCTCCAGTCGTGAGCGCTTCTCGGAAACGCCCGTGTTATAATCACACTCTGGCATGTAAAAACTAAACACTGTGTTCCAGTTATGTATGTGTCTTTTGTATACTTGCAGGATGCATGGGAAGATTTTAAGCCGACATCACTCCCTGGTGTGATGCTTAAACCTAAAGCGTTGACTTCAACAATCTTTGTTTGATTTAGTATGTCAGCTCCGTACTGATGAAGCTTTGAGTTGGCACTGTTGGCTATGCTCAATGTTTTCTGAGATTTCTATTTTATCTCTTACATTTCAGAATTAAAGAGCAGAATGTTTTTGTCAAGTACAAATATAACAACTGCACTGGACATTAAAATATACACTTTACTTGTAAGTGTTATTTATGGGCAATCAAGTACATTGCATTTCCGGTATACTGTACAAAGATTATGCTGCGTAGCCTGTGTGTAATGACCAATGTATGCAAATGTACAGTATCTTTGAATTATAATTCACCTTCCAAATATTAAAATTTGGCAACTGAATTTCAAGTAATTTTAGGATGGAATTAAAAAAATACATCAAAGTTTCATATCATTACATTCTTGATAACATGCAGCCTTGAGCATGGAAATTTCTGATCTCATACATGATACTGTTTAAGATTCTATTGGTCTGGTCTGTGTGTTGAACACTAATATCAAAACTGTGGAGCATAGGTTCCAAGAGACAACCAGACAAACAAGTAAATATTATGTAAATCAGATACGTGAAGCTGAGGTATACCCCACAGGCCTATGGCTGTGGGTACCAGACCTGAAATTGTTTTGTTTGCTTTGCAGGAAACATGCAAGAATTTCCGTTTTGAATGGAGAAGTTGGGACAAATAAAAGTACTTTTATGATGTCAAAGTGATAAACCTAACACAATAACACACTGAGAACCATAACCACTACTTCCTTAAAAATGTTATGCACAATTTACTATGCTTTTGTTTGTTCATCATTTTCGATCTCTCCAATTATTTTTCAGTCCAAAACAAACATACAGTATCACAAAAACTAACACTACCTCCCATGTTACATTTTACATTGTGTAACAACATGTATCTAGGAAGTGAACTTAGTGTATTTTACTTGATATGGGAGTTTTTGTAACGCATCACTTGGAAATGAAGTATTTGTGACTGAAGTTATTCAAGGGTAAAACCATTTTCTGATGGCAGTCAAAATGCTAATGACCATTTAATTGTAATTGCACTCATCCATGGATACAATGGCAGCAATAGAGTTAATTAAATGTTACAAAATTAAATATTGCCAGTGAAACAAATACAATTCCTACACGTGAAATTGACATTATGAAATTTACACGAAATTCAACAACAATTTGAGTACTGAGAGAAGATAGGTGTATGGCCACTTCTCTCTAAGGTCACCCTGCTGCATTGCTGCAAGACATCCATCAATGTCTGGCTAGGTCAGAATCAATATTGAATTTGTGTGCATACATTTGCTGGGTAATCTGTACATTGATTTATTACAATATCAACTTTACTCAACTTGCAACCATGCGGGCTATTTGAGAAGAGAATGCATTCTACCGTGCCTTTACAGTAACTGCAGATTAATTGAAAAAAGAAATTACCATGAAGGAACGACAGCTGTAACTTTTGATGATATTGTTATCAATTTTTGTTCTAGAAAATCAGTACATTTCTTTTTCCTTCCCTAAAATTCGCAGGGAGATTCTTGATCTGATTTTCTTTTATAAATGCACTACTGGGAAATACTCTTTAAATGTTCATAAGTATGTCAAAACTCGCTCATCTAAAATTAATACACGTTCTAGTGCTGATACAAATGCACTGGATAGAAACCATTGTAAAACTCACTTTCCAACACCTTCTCTAGAATTGTCATTCTCTGGAACAATTTACCGGCGACAATTAGAACCACTGCTTCACTTTGTACATTTAGAGTAACATTGACGAAATGGTATTGGGATAAATTTTATAACTGTTTTGATCCAGACAACACTTGTACGTGGATTTCTCGTTGTCTTTGTAGCAGGTGTAGACCTATGTAGATTTTATTTGATTTGTTTTAGACTTTCTTCATTTTTTATCTCCTATATGTTATTGTTGTTTGCTTTTTTCATTTGTACATATTTCATTTCATTAGGGTGACTGGCTTTGTATAGGTGGTTCGCACCTGTTTCAGTCATCCTATCCTATGTCGGTACACGTATCGTGTCCGCTGTGGATGAATATTATAAATAAAATAAAAATAAAATAAAATAAAAATAAAATGAGTTTGAATTATCGGGTATTTTCCTCACAAGCACAACACGTTGTGCAAAGAGAACAAAAATACCAGGGAATACTTTCACAGTGAAAACTCGCGGGGATTTAAATTTTAGTGTCAATGACTGACTTCTTAAAAATCATGCCTGCCTCCTGCAGATGAATGTCAAAACCAGCAACTACAGAATAATGAGGAGATACCCACTGTACCTGACAGGTACACACACTCATGAAATACAACTAGCCATAACAAGCAAATATTGTGTCACTTTGGTTCTGTACTCTTAATACTAGCCAAGATTGTGTCCTTGACACATCACATTTCAAATATTGTAGTTACACCCCTCAACTGCAACTCCTGATGATTTCTGAAAAATGACACTTTTGAAGGCTTTAATATGTGTGACCACAATTTTCTTATCATTTTTATTAAATAAGAGTAATCACAAATAAGCCCATCTCATGTTTTTCTCAAGGTGTCATGTTGATAATAATCACTCTCATTATATTACTATTCTTAAACAATTCTAGTCTGAATTCTAATCAGAGACAGTAAGTTTGATATTGTCCTGATAATGTCATTTTTTCCAGTATGTATTGCAATATTTTGCCAGGCATACATCTATGAATGCGAAAGCTGTCAAATTTCATACTGACAGCTATAAATCAAATTCCTGGCGGGAAAATTGACACACAAGCGTCCTTTCGCGACTCACAAGAGCACAGGCTGTCTGTGACGCCTCTTTTGGCAGAGGTTACAACGTTGTTCTACATAACTGTTTTGCCTTGCATCACTCATTAGCTGGGCCTAATGAGATTACCCTATGTGCTTTCAGAGGCAGAATGTTACACAGATTTGCCTTGGAGTGTCCATTATGTCTGGTATACGATTACTCTCAGCCATGTCTTGTCAAAAACTGATCGCGTTATCATATTTGATTGAGTAGATCCTACAAATGCAATGGAACTACTTTGCTGACGGAACGGATGGCATTCAAATGAAAGAGAATATTACAGCAAGGTTGGGGGATTATCATCTGCCCACTGAACAGCACGTTTTCTTTACATCAAGTTTCAATTTCTTTTTCGACAAACATGCTGAAATCTGCAACCATGGCACGCTGACGATAAAAATTAATCAAATCTGAACTTACAAAATAACGCACTCTTCCGTTGTCAGACTAAACTTGCCACACCAACAATTCAATAATTACAGGAATAACACAAGCACGAAAATGCTGAACCCCCTCCCTCTGTCACACAGTATTGGCAGCATGGGGGACCCAATGACCTCATTTGTGGGGTCACTGACCTCCATTGTGAAACTGGCACCATGCATACCAGTTTCGCTATCTACTATTTCAAATTTTGTACTTTTAGCCTTGAGTTATTATTACTCACGCATACACGTGTCATCAAGGATACCTCTAAACAGTGGATGGTATTGGTAAGGTTTAGTTGCGTGATTCTATCGAGTATTTTAAACGGTATGGCGGAGCCAGATGGTAACCTTGTGTATGAGGAAGCAAGTTGAAAAATAAAATGTTAATAATCCCCTCAGATGAATATTTTTGATAAATGTTTCACAAACAGAGTAAAAAAAAAAAATGGAATGAGGAAAAACATCAGAGTGATTCAGTTGTGTATGGGTTGGAGTTGACGGAGACCAACACATAATGGGGTCTTTCAGTCTTTAACATTACATGAGTTGTAATTCTGAAAAGATCGATGGCCGTCTTCAGACCCCCTCAGGGATCAAAAAACACTTAAATACCATATTTGCTATTATTATTGAGGATATCGCCAAACTGTCAGGATAGGACATTGTTATTACAAGTTGAGTTACATCCTGGACGCTCATTGCATGCGTAATCCAAACTTACATTCTTTGCCATCCCACAGACAGATTTTTGAACAACACGGTTTTATCATGACAAAGTTGAGCTTCCATAAAAGCAAATTTCTAACTCGTGCAGATTGAAGTCCCCTGCAGAAAAGACGAGTCAAACGTAACTGTTTATAATTATGTATTTAAGGCTACCCAACAGAGAGTTGGAAATTTTAATTGCCGGATCAACTTTCAGGATGGTGAATGCAATTCCAAAAAAATGTCTCAGATCCTTCCTGTACACGTGAACTTTACACTCTACACACTACAAAAAAAACAACCACTAGACAAATTTTGCTGATCTGAACTGACACAGGTCATATAGCAGACACCATCTTTTCAGTGGATTCCATTCTTCCCCCATTCTTTTAAACCCTTGTAACCCATCCCACTTTTGTAAAGGTCCACTTTTGCCACAGAGAACAATGGGGCTGTGCTACTATTTCATGATGGACAGGTAGAGTGAGTCTGAATAACTTAAAAATTAAAACAGAGATTGAATTCAAACACACAGACGAGAAAATGTTGATCCGTAACAAAAACTTCACGTGGACTGTACCTCTATGATTATCCAAAGGGTGTGGAGACAGCTGACCAGGGTCCTAGCTGGAACTCACTGGACTGGTGATACGGAACGGTAAAATTAGAACCAGTGCAAAACACATGGCGCTATGTCTACAACATGCATATTGATACAAATGCATATAAGACTTGGCTGACCTGAACAAATAACGACTCACTATTGTGTCGTTGTCAGCCATTGAGTGCTACATGTAAAACGGGAGATGATGTAATGGAGATTGGTCTCGGAAAGCTGACAGCTGACGCTCTTGAGTTTTTTCTCTCTCTCTGGTAATTTCTACCGGCAGCCTGCTCCATTCATCACAGTGTAGACTTGTGAGTGCAAGGGTTAAAGGGCAACCTCTCACAGCAGCTGCACATTTCATTGAGGTTTGGGGAAGGATATTCGCTGATAAATGACACACACATACGCCATATTGTGTAACCACCAGCCCCTTTTGATTGACACAGACTGCCAGTAATTTTCCCATCTCCTTTCAGAAAAATCTCAAATCTGAGTCAATGTTGGATTAATTTTGTCGACCATCATGCATATCAAACCACAAATCAAAACAAGAGAACCTCTCAAGACTGAACTAACTTTGGCCATGATTTTTTTACATGACTATTGAAATAGAAAGGCCATGTCTCTTGTTTTGTTCTACTATACACAACACGTGTTTTGTAAATGATCAGAATCTGCAAGTAAAATTGACAATGTAACATGTTCTGGATAAGATAACAACACTTGCTGAAAGCTCTATCTGTAAACAATGTAACAAGAACACATAGAACATGCATGAAGTACTCACACTTACATCTGTATCAATCCACTGAACGGAGGAAAATGACATATGGATTCCGGAGCCTTTCCCCTGGGCCTTTCCCCAGAGATGAACTTTTCACGGGAATTCACACCTAATGTTTTCACTGAATAGACCAAAGTGCCCCTCTGATGACGGGCTTCCCTTCTGAAACACAGCAATTCCAACAATGCTGCTGGACTTCCTTCCTTTGTAATTTCATCACCACCAGCTCTTCCAAAACACATTATGAAATCTGCTTTCTGATTGGCTACAAAACTTGTCCTTGACCCCCCTCCCCTGCCCAAAAAATAACTGAGTGTGGAATCTGAGACAAAAGACATATCTCTCAAACTCAGGATGATGTATGTTCTGCTGACCTTGACCTGATGATAATTCCTTTTGTGATGACCTGAGCCCACAGGCATCAAACCCAATTAACCTGAACCGAAGTCAGTGTCACTTTTCATTTCAACTCGCTGCACCTGTATGGAGAAATCAACGCCTTTCACAGCAACTTTATCACCAAGCATTCTTCTATGAGATGATTTTGCTATGTGAAATTTGAAATTATGCAAGTTTCTGTCGACTGTTTGTATGCATTTATGCTATTAAAATCTCACATACAAATAAAATGAAGTCAAATATGCCTAACATGTGGAAGATAGATTTGAGCACATAAACTATCATTCCAAACCACATCTGGTTACTCTTAGAGAAAATCTCTTCCTGGTTTACAGAATATGTGATCTATGCTCTGCATTCCATTTGGCAAAATTTTTTCTTTCTTTTTTTATATACTTTCGTACATGCACTCAACCTCAGCTTATCAGATGTGAATTCAGCCATTTACACAGACAGTGTCTATGATTTAACCCTTTCACCTCAACGGTTTGGCCTAAACCCATTGTTATCAATGATTATTGTGGACCTGTATACTAGGAATTCAGGGTGAACAGGTTAAATTCTGGCAAGATTTGATATAGCGACTGGTTCAAGATAAAAAGTGCAAGGTATTAATCATGCATTCTCGTGTTTCAAGACCCATGGATTTCAAAGTGATTGGCTGCAATAATGGGATATTACATCTTGGAACTATTGTCATGGCATTGACAGAATTTCAGATTGGCATCGATGCAACCATCTGATGACTGTTGAATTATTATTATTATACTGTGAAAGTTTCAGAATGGCATCTTGGCCTAGATTTCAACAGACTCGAAAATGTATCACTCATGGCAGCATACGTGGCAGCACCCTTGTGCCGCAGCTTATGACAGATACTCCAGTCTGTCTGCAATGTGAAAGGTCCTTGAATAATTATCATTGCACTATGACAGCTTCAGATTGGCATTTACACATAGATACGAAAGGGCCAGAGTGGTTGCCCTACACACTCAGTGATTTTATGGGTCCAACAACCAAGGGGAGTAGTACATGTAAAAATTGACATTGGACTCAAAGATACAACAAATTGTTCACATATACTGTCACATTTAGATTTTCCTGCCATCTGACTTGCTCAACCTACATGAGATGCTGTTGAAAAGAACAAGGTTTATGAACAAGAGAGATGCCTAGAAAGTCGACAGCTGTAAACCTTGAAGCAAGCAGATTATCGCCCTATTTTTTGGTAACAGGAGTAGCAAACAAAATCAGGAAAGAGGATGCACTAGGCTTTCAAGACTTGTGACTCATTTTGTGGTCAACTTAATTCAACTTGAGTCAATTTTGTTGTCTCTATATTAATTTTCATGCTGGCAATTTTTTTCAGATCAAGACAATTTTTTCAGATTATACCCAACATTTTGATCAAAAACTGTAGCCAATGAAAAGTTAGGTCCCTTTGATCTAAAATTATCATGATAATTATAGAAAAAGTCAGAAAAATTGGTAAAATGTTGCACAAAAATTTTGGAGGGAAAATTTACAGCACTCTAAACTTACTAAGGGAAATAAGAAGCAATTAAAGCTGCAAGCAGCGTTGGCGGGGCCCAAGCAGTGAACATGGTTGAAAAATCTTGCACTAATGATATTATGTGCAAAATTCGAGCTTGAAAAAGTAGGATTTTGAACATCATCTAATAGTTACTGTACGTTTCACTTGGAATTTAATATTTTACGGAAAATCCAATATGGCGGCCAAACCACGAGACCGATCAAAAACTATTTCACAAACTTGAAACACATCACTTTAAAGATGGTATATGCAAAATTTCAGTCAATTCGATGTTTGTTCGGGAGAAGAAGATTTTTAAAGATTAAATCACGATTTTCGAAAAATCCAATATGGCGGCCAAACCACGTGACCGATCAAAGGCCTTTCGCAAACTTGAAAGAGATCACACTAAAGATGTTACATGTCAAATTTCAATTGAATCTGTGTATTGGTTCTGGAGTAGAAGATTTTTAAAGATTAAATCACGATTTTCGCAAAATCCAATATGGCGGCCAAACCATGTAACCGATCAGAACGCCTTTCGCAAACTCGAAAGAGATTACACTTAAGATGTTACATGTCAAATTTCAGTCGAATCGGTGTGTTGGTTCTGGAGAAGAAGATTTTCAACAATTAAATCAGATTTTTCGCAAAATCCAATATGGCGGCCAGACCAAGTGACCGATCAAAACACGTTCGCAAACTTGAAAGAGATCACACTTAAGATGTTATATGTCAAATTTCAGTCGAATCGGTGTGTTGGTTCTGGAGAAGAAGATTTTTAAAGATTAAATCACGATTTTCGCAAAAATCCAATATGGCGGCCAGACCACGTGACCGATTAAAACGCCTTTCGCAAACTTGAAAGAGATCACACTTAAGATGCTACATGTCAAATTTCAGTTGAATCGGTGTGTTTGTTCTGGAGAAGAAGATTTTTGAAGATTAAATCACGATTTTTGCAAAATCCAATATGGCGGCCAAACCACGTGACCGATCAAAACGCCTTTCGCAAACTTGAAAGAGATCACACTTAAGATGTTACATGTGAAATTTCAGTCAAATCGGTGTTTTGGTTCTGGAGAAGAAGATTTTTAAAGATTAAATCACGATTTTTGCAAAATCCAATATGGCGGCCAAGGTCACGTGACCGCATGCGATTTTATTGGCAAATTCTTAAGACCTTAGGCCATGCTTGCTATACAAAAAATTTCAAATGGACTAGACCCCTGGGTCTTCGGAGAAGCCATTTTTAGGTTTTTGGAAAATCCAATATGGCCGCCAGGTCACGTGACCAATCGAAATTTGTATACCCAGGTGCACGAGATCTCATAGGTACCTATTAGCCCTGCAAGTTTCAGAAGTTTGCGGTGAGCGGTGGTTGAGTTCTAGGTCGACAAAAAAAGAGCGGAAGAAGAAGAAGAAGTAGAAGAAGAAAGTTGAACTCCTATAAAACCAATAGGGGCCCAGCCGGTCGGCTTGGGCCCCTAATAAATACAGGCTGCAGATGATCATGGTCAGGGGTAACTGTACACTGCTTATCTTCACAGAACTTAAAAGGCTGTCTGCGTGATGTCCTGCAGGTGTAATTCTGTAACATGAAAACAAGTTTGTCATCGCAATGTGGCCACCCTCGCACCAACTCCAGACCAAAGGTCAGAGGACAAATACACACACACAGATCAAAAGATCAATGCTGTAGTGTATGGTGACACGGAACAGGGCGAGCACGTTCAGTATTTCTGTCAGTCAAATTTTGGTGTTTTAGTAATAGTGTTCTATCTGAGAGGTGACGACAAGGAAATGTTTCTAAAACCTACAAAACCAGGTTACCGGAAACTGTGCATTCTTTCTTGCACTGACCATTATAAACTGTAACAATATACTCACTCACTGGAGGAGAGCCACACCCCAGCTACTTAAAAATCGACAAAACTCTACATTTCAAAACTCATTACTCATCCTTAACCTTTCCAATCTGCAAAGTAAACAAATTTTACTTTTTTCCTGTATTTTATTTCTTCCCTGTAAATGTCAGCTCTATTTGTCCATGATAACCAAATGAATTTTAATATGTTGATACAATGACCATGTTAACTAATGAAATTTTCTGACACTTGTCCGAGTTTGACAGTCATGACTACCTTTGGTCAGCTCTGAAGAGTGTTTTAATCAGATATAGACTACAGAAACTATCAAGTGAAATAATCATGTACTTTATTATTACATGCTGTAACTTTCTTTCATAATTTTCTCACAAATCTGTTGATTATATCCTTGTTCACTGCACCTATAATCTGCTGGAATACTATACCATGGAACATCCTGTTTCAGTCTTTATTCTATATCCCCTTCAACAATGTCTATTTTCAATCAGGAATCCCATGTTCGAAAGGTGTTACAGCTTACAGGCAGGTTGTTGCACTCCGAGGTCAACAACCGTGTGCCATTGAGCTGTCATGCTATTTGTGCGCGCCCTATTGTTCAGTACGCAGGATGTGTGAAAACTGAATTGTACTGACAAGAGTAGATAGGTATAAAGTATCTGGAATTTGTAAATCTTATTCATTGGCAAAAATAATCTGTGGGCTACATCTACATGTGTCTATTGTGTAGTAGTGTTTTTAGGTATATTTTCCCTTGATACCCTCGGTTTAGGAAAAGGTGTGCGTCGAGTTTTATGACTATTATCATACTTTGAATAAACATCACATACTAAAATTAACATGAAATTTTTTTGTACTATACAGTTCAAGATCGAATTGAAAAATACATGTAAAATAACTTATGCTGCCAAACATTACAATCTCTGACTTTGGAAACTACATGTGTGAATTGATGTGTTAAAATTGTCATTTACAGCTCATGGGATTCCAATTACTACAACATCCTGTGTGAAATATGTTATTAAGATGTGCCCTATTGGCCTAGAATATCAAGATGGGAGTCAATGACCTCTTATACAAGACTGTTCGGCAGAAAACTTCATTTGCATATAACAGTACATGTATGGACTCAGAATATGTGTGGTTTGGTTCACAGAAATTACATGGCATGAGATTTAAAAAGTGCTGGTGAGCTGAAAATCACTCTCCTAAAATTATCTGCGGGAGTGTTACGAGAGTGATAAAACTACTCCCCTGAAATGCATAGGGAGAGTGAAGCAAATAAAAAGAATTATGAAATCGTTAATTGTGTCTTGTGCATTCTACTTGAGAATATCTATTTTTAGGTTTTTTTTCTGATTTTTGTTTTGTTATATTTGTTATAGGAACTTAAGGTAAGTATTATTATAGTAAGAACCAGTATCGGCAGTCAGTCCTGATCACTGGACAAGAAGTCACAAAATACAGACAACGTACTGTGCTATGATATAACACTATCGATGTAGCACTCTGTAATTAACATTATATATAACCACCTCTGAGCTAATTACAATCTACGATGACAATTTTCTGTTGACAAAATAATTTTTTCTTTTTATCTCTTCAGAAGTTTACATACTCAGTTTTACTCACAATTTTGTCTTGTTGCACTCCTCTCAAGAACGTCTACTTTTGAAGTTCGATATCGCGATGCTCTTTTGTTTGCAAGGCTGGTTTTCGCCCGAGTGCTCATGGGTTGAATGAAAATAACAATGGCGACGGATATACGAATGCTTCCCATAGAGAGAGAAAATAAGGCTTTGCTTAAATTTATAAGCGCGGCTGAGCACATCGTGTACCTAGGCGAAGTGGATGTGCTCGAAAACGAAGATTAGTGCAAGTTTTGGATTCAAAATCGGCTGTTTTCGGCAGAGAAATTGCGCGCCGTATTTCTGGAGGTTTTCATAGTTCGCTTATGAGGGCGGCGATCGTGCATCAACGTCTTCAAATATTTCTCCAAACTGCATAGTCAATTCTTGTCGAAATCTCTGTGCTCTTAATTCATCGAGAACACGGTTCTTCCTAATTATGCAGTCACCCAAACACTTTTCAAGAAAATGAGTACGAACAAATGAGGGAGGATCGCAAAATTCGTGTTGAATGAATTGCCTGTATGATCTATGGGAGCGCCCGCTCCGGACAGATGCCGCAAATGATATGCGGTAAAGGTCACCTCGACTAACTTTCAGCTGGTTGCTCACTTTCTACTATTTTTATAGTATTTTATACAAAGGCACAGACTTATTCTACCTTCAACTTAAAACTGATAGTGATTTTGTAGCTCGTTCTTTACTATTTTTCATACTTTTTGGTAGCCGGTAACAGACACTTCGTGTTCGTGTCGGCTACATGGACGATCTGCCCAGATGCCAGGCTTACGTTCAATATAGTCGTGGTTGCGTACTCTGTACAGACATCGCATATAAAGCAACACAATTTGATGAGTTTTACTAGCCACGGCCACGGCTAATCCCTTGTAGGGACTGTGTGTTTTCGGAACGCGAATGCATATACATGTAATATGATGTATAGCAAAGCTTAGAAATAGAAGACACGGTATGGGCACACGTGTACGTGTACGCATGGCCTTTGTTTCTCTTGTTCATATGTTTGCTACAATTTAATTAATTTTTACAAAAAAGAAGCTGAAGTCTGCAGGCTGTAGCCTGTCATTCCGATGATGAACACGTGCTCAGACGCCAGTTTTTTTGCAGTGCATTCATCCTGTGAACATGTCGCAGTCCTATCCAAGTTGCCACGCGAGCGGAAAATCGTTCGCGTGGATTTTGATTTGCGCGAGCGCTAGGCGAGCGGAGCGAGCGATCGCTCGCCTCAAATCTCATGCCCTGAAATTACATGTATCTATAAGAAAAAGACATTTCATTTTTGTTCATGAAATTACTCACACATCACCTAACTAACAGAGATTATTGCAAAGTATTCAAAATGGATAATGGATCGTTGTTTTTTATATTATTTGAAATCAAACAGTATTGACAACTTTTTAGAATGAATTGAAGGTCTGGCTGACTGTACAAATATTGAGGAAAGCAGGTCTGAAAAATTTTCGGTATGAGAAGTTTTTATTGAAAGCCGACATAAAGGTGAACATTTCACACTTACATGTAACAATGTGCTATATGGAGTCACTGTGTGATGATTCACCACTGAATAGAAAGTATACATAGACATGTATACAATACTGGCTGTATTGTCCATGTCTTGTAACATAAGAGAACACAGACGATGCAGCAGGTCTATGCAACTGCCTACCACGGGTAGACTGCTCATGTTTATACATGTTATAGAAACCCATCAACCCTTTCACAACCAGCATTTGGGTAATTTTGCATTGTTTTCAAAACAAAGGATGGCTGGAGACTGTGTACAGTCAAATCGGCAAGAAAGGTTTCAACTATCAAGTAAAAGCAATACAAATATTGCTTCCCTTCTATACATGTATTCCGTATGTGTCATATTATTAAAATCTAACTTTCACTGGCAAATGTTGAGAACTGAAAATTATATGAAACATGACACCTACAGTCACATCCGTTTATCTATTCATGACACTTTGTATAGAAATCCTCAGGGCAGGAACATGATAATATGCTGAAAAGCAAAGATATTTTTATAATATATTCCAGGAATTTTACATCCATATGAAATGTATTGTAATAATTGTAAATAGGATCAGGTTGTGACAATTTATATTTAGGGACCGTCGATAATAAAAGCTGACGCACGACAAATGTAATTCTTTCGTTTAGGGGGAGGGGGTAAAAGCTCATTTCGTTTTGTGTGCGTCAAAATCGCATAAGGATTTTCTATTGTTTTCGAAGTGCGACTTTGCAGCGAGAACGCAAAACTACCTTCGCGTTCATTGAGAACAGAATGACCACAAAATACGGAGGACAGAAAAGACATGAATGTGAAATAAAAACTTGTATGCTTTTTCAACTTGAAACATGTATGTGAAACAGTTTCCTACGTGCGAAACATTAAAATGTTCTGTCTTAAAAGTGAAACCCGTAATGTGGAGGTTTATTGATTAATGTGCCCTTCCGGTATTTTTTCATGGGCCAGCGGATCGGAGAGGTGCGTGTGGGTTTGTAAGAAATGGCATCATATACAAAATTAATTCCGCATAAGAACTTTCGTTTTGAGGGGGGAAGGGAGGGGGTTTCAAGTAAAACGAAGGAATTACGTTTCTTGTGCGTCAGCTTTTATTATCGACGGCCCGTTAGTAAATCTAATACAACAGTCATTACGGTCTTGATGATAGCATCATTTGTTATTTCCGAACACCACAATACATATATTATTCCCCAATTAGCATTCATATAGGGAAGACTCTTTGGTTTAATTTGCTTACGATTGTCACCATACATGTGGTGATAAGCTTTGTTTCAGTTCCAGCAGATCCACTGGGAAGTACATGTACATGTATCTCTCTATTCTGGGAAGGGCCATGGTTTCTATAGTCAGCAAAGGTCAACTCTAATCTGAGACCAGGGTTGTATCTGGGACCTATTATTTGGGATTCTGTAAAAACCCTGCAGGCTAACATTTTACAAAATGGACCCACAGATTCTACATGTGAACTCCTCAGAGATACATGTGAGTTAAATATGCATTCAGATAGTCTCAAGTGTGCTATGTACTTGCATGTAAAGTGCCCTCTGAGACAAACTGATGCATAACTGATTCACGGAAGTGCTCTTTCTGACTGAATATCACACAATGCATACTACTGGTATAGGGCGGACTTGGAGAAATGTTCAGCAACTCCTACAATGACTGACCATAGACCCTTGACTGTCTATGGACAGACCATGGAGGCAGAAAGAAAGACTACCTCCATGGACAGACAGTCACAACTTACAGGGTACATTTATGGTTACTTGTGTCAACTTAAAGTGTTACACAGCCATTGAAGACCTGGTAATAGTCTAGTGTCTGTATGTTTGTTTTGGGACATTAGTTTCATACTATAATACATAAGTCAATCCAAACTGTATAGATACTGTACTGGACTGAACCATTTGGGCAGGGAAGAGCAAAATTACATGTGGACTACAAGGCTTGCGCTATATTGATGATCAACTTAAAAATTTCTTTCCAGTCTTGGACCTGAGTATAATAGTGTGTACATGCATCTACACGTTTACTAGTTTCTAAGACACTGCGGAAATCTATGCAGACCAGCTATTGTACTCCAGTGTTTTTTGCTAAGGTTTGGGAACCCTGGTAACATTGCTGCTATACCCTGATCTGATTGCATTGATATACCAAAGGCAGCCCCGGTAAAATGCCTGGGAAACTCCAGGAACATCTACCTGCTTACCATCCTTGACGAAAACACCGTACTCACGAAGAATTTACTGGCCATTTCTTCAACAATATATGTTCTCATCCACATATCATACAACCTGTATGATTTTTTTCTCCCATTGCCTGGTTGGAAATCAATATCATCTGCCACCTAAAACTTGAAAACTCAGACCTCGGACATTGTGTGTGTCCTTTTCTAAAGCATCCACTTTCCAATTCCGTGTTAGTCTTAATCTGAAGCACACATTTTCTTTCCAGAACAAATCTTACAATACATGTTAACTAACCTTCTGCTTCTGTTTGTTGAATGTTCAGCATCCAGTTCACCGTGTGCTACATAACCATGTCCTAACCCTCTCACGGTTTCATGGACATCTGAAATAATTGGGTTTCACAGGAAGTGCATGCAAAGACAGATGTCTTAGGAAACAAAACTATAAATATTTGTTTTCCTCACTTCCTTTGGTACCTATGTGTGCATGTACTGCCTGTACCACAGCGAAGAGGAATATGAAACATGCAATATGTTGTCTGATAATCTGATCTTCAACGACTATACCAGAAGGCATGTCTTTAGTTGCCTAGACCCTACACGTCGCTTACGGCCTGCGTGCCTCCGCCCCACTCCAACTCCATGCCTGCGAGTGGAGTCGGAGGCACGAAGGCTGTAAGCGACGTGTCTTTAGGCAAGTCTGTAGGGGCTGTTGCCCCTGTGACATGAAATAAATAATATTTTGCAATTGATGATATATATGAGTATTATAGGAACACTGCAGTGTAATTGATTGATTTTACGCCAAAGCTTTATTGCTATAAAGAAAATTCTGAATCAGTGGTGTTTGTTTTTGTCAGGGATGTGTGGGATGGATATTTGGGGAGCATTACAACATGATACAAGTTGTAGAAGTCAACCTGTTCACACGGGAGGCATGATGGCATCGTCACTAACACAACTTGAAATTCACAAATTGATCAGTCTTCAGAGTTAACCAGAACTCACAAGCAGGGGGGCGCTCAAATAAGGTCAAAGTCTGCATAATCTTTGAAAGCAATGAAGTAAAAAAGTGAAATATGAATGAGAATGCATGAATGCCAATAGGTGACGTGACTCTTCAAATTAAATGTAGGGAATGCAAGGAGTATGATGATGTCTCAGAACAAAGTTGCTTTTTTTTTGTGGTAATGAGAGGAGCCATATTGAATTTCAAATAAGGGTAAATTTTGGTAAAACCTGAACTTTATCCCTATTTTATTTATGGTTATAAAAGCAGAGGGTTCAAAGTTGAAGCTTCCTCAGGCAAAAGTTCAAAACTTTCAAGTTCTAAGACATGTACAGTATGTATCATCTTAATTGATCAGAATCTACTGAAACCATTACACTTCCTAAATTGGTCATATCTCAGCTCTCATGGTACAACATGAGTTGGGTCATGACAGGAGTCATGGAACGAGAACAAAAGGCTTGACATGCATGAAGAATACAATGCTGGACATTGAACACTAAAGACACCCACTCAAAAACAAAATAATTTTTTTCTCTGTTGTATGATTCAGCCTGATGATTCACTGTGGGTTGGTTTCAGTATAGCAAACACAGGGACCTCACCGGGGATTCCCCTCTGGATGTACAAGCAACTGACGAAAAAGATGCACATCTCCAAGAGCTATGGCTAGCAGTCATTCCTGGAATCTATATATCACTACTTGTTCACTGTCCTAGTAAAGGATTTACTTTCATACAGTCAATGCCATTCGTGTTACCACGCATTCATGTATTCTTTGTACTTCTTTGTGATATCTAGAATCTGAAACTGCTGCATGGACACTTTGAGAAATGACGTTTTGACATGACCTAGTTCCAAAATAGCATTTATTGCAGTATTACACTTCAAAGTGGTTACGTCTCAGAAAAGTGGCAGTGTTTGAAGCATGCTCAGTTCACACTTGGAATTTCCTTTGCTTTATTTGTCAAGGGCCTGCACCCATCTGCCATGTAACATGTTACATACTGGAATCAGCAGCGTGGGAGGTGAAGTATATTGTCCTTGGATGCCAAACCCACACACACACAAAAATAATGACACAGAGTGTACTGTTTATTCTATTTACACAAAACACCGACACAACAAACTGTACTTGGTAAAAACAAGCATTCAGTCTCTGTATTTGCCCAACGATGGCCTACATATCTGTCAATCAATTGGACCAATCGCATATATAACAAAGTTGGTTGTGAAATAGTTTTGTTGATCTGTAACACTAATGTTTTGAAAACTGCAATAATTGCAATGCCTTTGCAAGACAGAGTGTGACAGGTACATCTAGGTCAACGTCCTGAAAATAACTAAGACTTATATGTATTTCCAATATAACACCCACATAGATCAAAGCATTACAGCCATCAACTACATGTATCAAGTTATTCTGTAAATACATGCAAATCCTAGGGTTGAGCTCGGCTTTGATGCAGTGACCAGACCAGCGTGAATTTCCACAGACACTGTGAATACCACACAATACTGGGGATTACAGGCAGGAAGCTGCAAATATTTTGCACACAAACACACTTACACCGATGCACTCTTCGATTCCCTGATATCAGTCGCATAATTATGCTATTATATCACATATACTGAGAACGACTTGGGTCAAAATTCTATAAGTGGCAGCTATTCAGTGACTGTAGCTTCCAAAATATTGTGAAGATGATAGTACTTCCCACAGGAAGAATGATATCTCCACAGACCACAGCCATGTATCCACAGCCCAGTGTATCAGAAAACATCGTACATGTAGGATAAACAGTCACCCATTATACACTCACAAAACAAACAAGAGGCTCCCAGTCCAACAGTTTCCAGCAGAGCTACATGCAAAACTAGACTTATGTGAGAGCTCTGCTTTCTGTGCTGTAATTTGCAGTCCAAGTGAAAATTGATCAAAGACCAGTCTAGTATGAGTAAAGTACGGTGTCAGGCAAGGTATATAGTACTAGTTTACTGTAGAGACATTTTGTGCTGGGTAACAGTAGAAGACGAAGTAGGCACTCAATAACAGTGTAGCCTTCAGACATATGTAGAATATCTGTAAAGAATGTGGTTCGATGGAAAAGTGGCTCAGTGACCCTTCAATGTCATATAATTCAAAACTGACCTTTTGTAAGCGAGATGATTTTTTTTCATACTACATGTATCAATAAATGAATAGTTTTTAAAGTGTATATAATGCAATATGTATACTAAAAACCTTTTTTATTATTTGTGTATTTCTTTATTTATGTTTCTTTAGATTATGAAACGCAAGCAGCATGTCTGCAATGTTAGAATAGATAACCCATAAGCTAATATAGGCTATTCTTGTAGGTTCATATACAGAAAAGTTTGGAAAGACAAGTGGAAGAGAAATCCATTCTTCAATGAAATGAGGAGCCTATACCACCTCAATGGCAAGAAACCGAGCACAGAAATAATGTTCAGGGAACCTGCAGTCAAGATGGAGAATGAAGACACCCATGACGGCTAGAATGTATAGATATCCATACCTTTAGGAAAGACATGCACAAGACTGAATTGAATGCTCTTCATTGATGTACATGTAGGTATACATGTAGCTCTGGTGGGCAGATTTTCACAGCATGAGCAGTATGTAAGGAACACAGAACGAATTATTTGGACAGACAATGACCATAACTTTGTGTACATCACAGGTAGAACACAGAGTGAGAGTCGTTGATGGTGTACAAAGCTGGTCGAGGGATGCTACATATCAAGTATTTTTTCATTGAGAGGAATGTGGTGGCATCTACCTATGCAGGGATTGTTTCCTATCACCATGTGGATGAGTGTGTCTGCTGATACCTTGTGGAATACATACAGAGCCAGGGGATATGGAGGAAGCTATATGTATGAGAGGGTGGGTAGCTCACGGCAAAGGGAATGTTGTAAAACAGGGAGGAAAGAGGGGACTCAGACGTCAAAGAGGAAGAAGCAGAAATCAAGGAGGGGAAGATGTTGACCATTAACTTCTTTTTTGAAGTAAGCACCTCGAAGTCTTTGAACCACATTTGAGGGGTGTGTCTGTGTCAGTGGTCCTTATCGGATACCTGTCCAGGTCACTGCCAAAATGTTAGTGAGAGAATTTTGTTCTGACAAGCTGTCTCACTGCTTTATTATTATGACTACTGGACCAAATTAGGTCATGCATGGAAGTACAAATGATCTTTTTAAATGGATTTATCTTACATACTTTTAGAATATAGTAAAGTCTAACTGAGTGGACGGAAAAACAAGAACGATTTCATCATACATCTGGAGGTAGACATCCAATGTCACCATTTACCTGCAACAATATCTACGTCTACATTTGTTCTACTAATCACAGCATGATCACCGCTTTCATGCTGATTAGCATCAATCTCTCTATCGCATTCTCATTTTCTGATTATGAGTTCTATTAAAATTACAAATTGCATAACTTTCAGGAAGTAACGACCAAAAAAACGGTTTGATTTGTAATAACTGTTAGTGTATGATCTATTCACAGATCATACAACTCTACCTCATCCACTCACACACTTTTTCTCCTTTGGATACACCTTTACAACTACTCAAGGATGGGGCGTTCCCACCTTATAGTAACACTGTGATCTTAAGAGTGATATGTTGTACGTTTCTGCAAGCAAAGTCATGGCTTGTTATGAAAGTAGCCCACACTAGTGTTGCTGTCAATGTCATGATCACAGCTTTGGTGAAGACATACTTTTGATAAAACTCTCATCTTTCATCAAGGTCATGTTATTTACATGTATTGGCCATCTTCAAATAACCCTGACCTGCTGCCTTTCACATGTTTGTCACACAATACCACCAGAGTACTTCACCATTTCACCACCATGGTTTGACCCAAACCTATTGTTATGAATGTTGAGTGCGGACCTGTTAAGAGGGAACTGGGGTGAAAAGGTTTGTGATATCACACCCTCTAAAATTACTTTTTATCCACCATGGTGTATTTTTATTGTAGAGCAAAATGATATAGATACATGTATCATTGTTTTCATACATATCATATTTATTCACAGATTATCTGAACTCCTGATAAGGAGCTTTCACACAAATGTCACAGTTGTGAATGTGTTACTGAGTACATGCAAGTGTTTTTGTAAAGGGCGGTAAGCTGGTAATACACGTTACCACGGTTCCCATTCATTCTACTGGGGCTCCCCTTGGTATATCAATGTAATCAGACCAGGCAGCAGAAATGTTACCAGGGTTCCCAAATCATTTACCAATATTCCAGAACCTTAGCAAAAACACTGCAAGCCTGCAGTAGAATGATAGTGAGCAGAGTAAATACAATATACCTGTCAATGGAAAATGTTGCTTTCAATCCTGACAATACCATTTTGTCATACATGTTGGAGGTTATATTGTGCACCATTTTGGAAATAATATGGCAGTGTGGCAGAGTATAGATGGGCACTGCATGGCTGACATGTCAAATACAATGAAAGTTGTAGACCTTGTCTCAACTCCACAAGTTCACAGAATATCGGGCATGCTTCAAACATATAATAGTACCTACAAGGTCTGCTCAAACAGATTACTGTAGACTGTATGAAAGACAATTTTTATCTTGATTCAGTCTCATCATCGTGGTGGAAGGGCTTTCTCAAAGATGTACATGGCCACCGTTGAAAGTCACAGTGAAACTTTCAATGTTTGCCATTGCCTGGTGTACAGATGACCTACTTTCATATTTCAACTGGTTCAAATACATAAGGCTGTCTTGAAATAACGTTTCATTCAAAAAGGCCAGTGATTGTCACACCTGTAGCACACTGGACCCATCTACAATATTGTTGTAACCAGTGTTTGTTTGTGGGGTGCCTTTCTCTGATGAATTTAGGCACCCCCTAGGGTAGTGGTGAATTGTACTGTACTTTAGAATCTCAGCACATATGTAGAAAAAGAAAATGGGGGTGGATAAAGGTGGAACAGTAAGCACTGAAGAGATGGGACATGTAAACCTATAGATGTCCAGTCCACAGTATGTGATTGTAGTGGCTGCAAAATACATGAAATTTTCCAACAAAACAAGGTATCTATAATAAGGGGAAATGAAAGCCTGTACATGTAAACATGATACGAGAGCTAGTCAGACAGATAACTGGAATTTTGAACGGTGGGTAGTGGGGAATTTGAGGTGTTCTATCTCCTTCACTCATTTCATTGCTTTAATAAAGATAAGGAGACATTGAAAAACTCACCTTCATTGCATAAAGGTGGCTTTTGAAGAGAGGAGAGCAAAATTTATTACTTCACATACCCAGGGGAAGCATTATTTTCAAAGGGCTGAAATGAGGGCAATGATGTAGGCTATTTTTTTACAACAATGGGTGCATTGCTTGTTGGCATGTCAGCGGTGCTTATCACCTTGATTTCTTGATGAGAAACAGTGTGAACGAAAACCCACAGGAATAGTGTGTTAGGTTTGACCTCTGGTTTATGTCATCCAGGCTGCTTCATATCTGGTACAGACAGTAAATGTGAGACCTGGGGATAGACCAGTTGTGTTCATCCAAAACAAACTGACTAAATGCGTCAACAAAACGTGTCCACCACAACAGGTCTTTGATTCCAAAATGCCTTCCTAAAAGACTATAGGCAACATGTAATTCTGATTCGGTGTACATGACAAATTTAGCTTCAGTGTTTCAATTGAAAGTCACAGATAAAACCAGAGGAGCCATGCGTGCCTATATGATAGCACATATGGATATAGTTAGCCCTGCCCGTGCTGTGTGTTTTGGGCGTTACACGGCCCCCACCAATGGTGTGGTGGGGGCCGTGTAACGCCCGAAACACACAGCACGGTACGCAGGGCTAGGATATAGTTAGCTCTCAACATTTTATATGGATTTGAATCCTATGAACTAGCCTGATGAGTTTTGCTGGAACCTCTGTCTAGTATCCATACATCAGTCTCAAGTTCAAAGATACTGTTTTAGGGGTTAAACAGAGACAAACACACAGTGTACAGACACACAAGATTTCAATGACCTAAACCCACTGGTAAGTGTAATCTGTAATACAAGTCTCACCTTGAACCTTAAAATACTTTCAGCATGATGTAAATCAGATAAAGCCCTGTTGGATGAAGACATACAGCACACAACTGTAATTACTGAATATACAGCCATGAAATCTGATCTGACAGATGTTATCCCATTGTCTTGTTTTCTGGAAAGACCCCCTTCAAGAAATGCTTCCCGCTTTCTCAAAACAAACTATGAAAGTTATGAAAGTCAATGGACATCCTCCAAAGAAGAAACGATATACATTACTCTTCCTTCATGATAACACCGATTATTGGACAGATGATTCATTTGTTTATGTTGAAAGAAAATGAATAGGCTTGGTTTTCTCTGCACTTCTACATGTGAAAACACTCACACTGGCAAAAGAAGACAGTGTGTTGTCAACACATCACAATCAAATCCCGCTTCATTTTTCACATTTGAATCCCCATACTTTGCCACTGGCGCAACAGAGTTACACAAATACAGTCTGCACATGTATGGCTAGGGTAACACCAAAAATAAGTTGGAAATTAGGTCACAGCGGATGTCTATCTACCTTTTCTGCCCAGCTGTATTCACACCTCAAACAACAACATAAGACCAAAGCCAAGTTTAAAATTGCTAGAGATCTACTCTACCTTAAAGAGATCCATTTACATCCAAGTGTTGCTGCGCACAAAGATGGGAAAATGTTTGAGCACAATGTACCCTGGATCTCTGTCTCCAATACCCAAAGACCCCATGTGGTAACAGCACAAAGACGGGAAAACTTGCAACATTCTGATGTACTGGTACCATCTACTTTGCACAATGTTCTGTAATGTGCTTGTGCATGCTTTTTCCCCAGGTTAGGCTTCATTGAATGTTTATACGCTGCTGACTCAATATCAATGATTCCAACTGCGTAATTATTTAATATCTCAGATTTTTGCGTTTTTTGTTGAATTTTCTGCAATGGCAAGCTTGTGAATAACAAACATTGGAACAGCCACTCGGAACACACCTTCTCCTTAACTATTAACCCTTTTCCTGCCAAGTTCATATTTCACCATCAGGTTAAGTTGGTTAACCCTTTGAACCCGGCCCGGACATAAATGTCCGATGATGTCATAGAGTACCAGGGGGGTCAGGGTGCAAAGGGTTGAAACTAGTAAAGCAAAACATGTGCCATGCATTTGGTGTATTTCAACAAAGACTTGACAATTTGAAAGTCCCTCAAGACAGAGATACTGTAAACATGATTTTTACAGACTAAAGCTGCTATAACATACCAAGCCAAGTGGGTGAAAATACATATGGTTTTGGCTCCATACTGCTTTTCACTGACTTGGCAGATGGTGAGGTGATACTGTCTGGCAGGAATAGGGATACACATCAATATACTGGTATGTTGGTTAAAACCAGTGCACCACAACATGGCTAGTATGTTGCACTTAATTAAGAAAGACTTTCACATCTGAAAGCCCCTGTACACATAGACACGGCAAACATAATTTTCACTGACTTGACTAACTATGACAATTACATGTATGTCAAGCTGGTGACAATAAATACACCACAGTTTTGGCTCATCTCTGCTTTTTACTGACTTGGCAGACGTGGAAGTTATACACCTGGCAGAAAAAAGGCCATTCTGGCATAAATGAGGGAAATGAGGGAAAAATGAGGGAAGCTTCTCCATGTCCCTGATATGGTTGGAAATATATTTTCTTTTCAACTAAACAATGCCTACATCTTAGAGCTATGTTGATTATAAAAATGTGTATAATCTGTGAGCATAAATATGTATACATTTTTGCAAACACGAAATAAGTGTTACCTTCAGAAAACCTGATTGGAAGTTGAAGTAACTGAATGACTCAGTCATAATGACACCGGTTTATGACTCGGAAAGTAATGATGTCGCAGTAGTAGTGTAATGTGTGATCAATGATCAGGTAATGATGGGGTCTAAACCAAATAAACATATTTTGAATAAAGACTTTTGTTCTTAATCATAGTTTTGCGTTTATCAAAGGTTTTGTGGACGAGATGTTGAAAAACCTCTAAATCTCTCTCTTCATTATGAAAGCAGCATTGATAGAATCAACCCCACTACCCTAACGGATGAGAATATGTCTGCTCAGAAGGAACTAAAAATGTTTTTTCCTTTGAAACTCGTTGTACAATTTTCGCATTAATTTATTTATTGGACAATTTTCATGGAAACTGTGCAGATTAGCTGGGGTATAGGGCACAGGAAGTAAGACCTGTGTGAAGATCTTAGTTTTGCAACTATCAAGCTGTAAAAATGAGTAACTGTTTTGTAAATCATAATGAACTGTGGTCATATTTACAAAATTCTGTGGACATGTTTTACATAGAATTGTCACCATTGACATGAGTTTATATGACCAATCACTGGTTGTGTCACCTTTCCAGCAAATACACACCGACACATCAGATCAAAACCTCTGATAAACTCAACAAAGTTTACACTTCTCCAAAAACTTATCTTCATAGTGGAAATACCAAAGACACCACCTGTGAAATGCCAGACTTCTCAGTGAACTATTTGATTTCAACTTAGAAATGTAACACGCAAGCAACTTAGAGAAATCAAGATCCGATACTACAGATCTTGAGAAACAGAAGAAACTGGTACACTGTGACTTATGAGATCTCTTGTTTACTCATTAACATTGTGATTGGTCAAAAGCATACATTAATCCATACATACACCTTGATATACTTTTCAGAACCTATACAACTGACATATGCGATGGATACATAGTACAGTGTATGTGTTTACCTATGGAGGTACTGGTGAGACTACCCCATGCCTGTATGGACATGGGCATTCACTTGGCAACAATACTTTCAATTTTCAACACGCTTGAGTGTCCGTTATATACTTGCATGTGTTTAAATATTAAAAAGGAACTGTTGGTGATGTTTGTATATCAATACGATTGTCGCGCCCCTGAAAGTTTCGATACACGAGTCAATAGGTGGTCCAACGAGCCACCTGGTCAATTATTGCCCGAATAACAGAGGAGCTGGGAAACCGGATTTCCATGTATCAGCGATGTGCCAGAACGGTGCTTATTCCTTCTTGAAGTTTTATCGAGAACTACGCCATCTTAACATTACGAGAACACATCGATATGATATCAATGTACCTGTAATTTGTAAAACCATGATCAGTCTTGCCATATATTGATCGCGTGGCGGGTCTCATAGTGCTCACAGCTGACGACGTACAACAAACTTATAGCCCTTTGACTGCCACAAAGCAGAGTCGTAAGGATGTCAGCGCTGTGACAGATCGTGTCCACGTAGCCAAGTTCCAATGGCCCTTTCGCTTATTTCCTTCTTAACTTACAAGAGACTGCTGAGCTGTGTCGGTGTAGATATACACAAAGTTTCTAAAACTTACCCTTGTCTCTTGCCACAGCTGACGGGTGATGGCGATCGAGAAAAATATATGGCTGTGGTCAACTTTGAAGAAGTCTCTTCTGTGCCCGGAAAAGGAGCGAATTTATGGAATCCGTCGACCAGACCAGCGACTAGTTTTAAGAGTGACTTCTGACGGTGAAAGTCGATGAAATATCTCGGAACGGGAAAATTCCACCCAGATTCTCAGAATCCCTGCAACATGTCGGCCATTGCAGCGCTTACGAAAAACTACTTCCGCTTCGTGCACATTCATACGCCGGACTACTTTCTCACTTTCGTTTCGTTCCTTTGTTTCGTAGGAAGACAAGCTTTTCAAAATCAATGTCACGCCAACATAATAGACGCAAAGATACTTCAATCTATTACAAATATATGGTGAAATTATCCGAGGAGATCTCGTTCACATTCGCGGAAGTATCTATGCGTTTGTTGTGAATAAAGTGGTTTACCAATGACTTCACCAACGGGATATGTACCTAGTCACATGACATAGAGGCAATGTACCCGGCAGCTAGTTATTCGCAGTGTAGGCAGATGGCACGGTGCGGTGGAACACCACGATAGTTGATCCTATTGTCTTTTCAATGTCATTATAATGATCTCACCCGTCTCAGACCTGAAAATCAGAATACAGGGGTAAATCGATAATGATGTAACCATTCACCCACAAAGCCTGGGTAAAACCACGGGGCTCCTTTTTTTGAGCTTCATCATTATAAAACCACCCGGGAACGCTGTCTGAATAACAGTAAACAAATAAATAATTAATAAGACAAAAATGCGAAAAACTGTAAAAAAAATAGACAGAATAAAAAAACTAAGAAGTAAAGAAAACAAAACAAAAACAAAACAAGTAAATAAAAACAAACAAACGACCGAAGGATCAACTGTGAGACGTCGATGAAACAGACTAGGCCTAGATTTATCTTGCTATGGATGGTCCTCTATAGATTCACCTCGCTATTGGCACAGTATAGAGAGAGGAGGACCATGCCACCGTAGCCTAGAATTCTATTCGTCCGCTTGCCTCCGTACCTCCGACCCACTTCCGGGGAGGCAAGCGGACGAATAGAATTCTAGGCTAATGCCACCCAGTCTGTTTCATGGAAGTCTCACAATTTGATCCGTCAGTCGTTTGTTTGTTTTCTTGTTTCTGTTTGTTTTTGTTTGCTTATTTCGTTTTTGTTCTGTAATGGTTACAAAATGTTGTCAGCAGTTTGTAGAGCCATATTCCCACGGAAAGTTCTTAGATTGATTCATTTTAATGCATCGGAGGACTTTTTGGATATTTTAGTCTCAGCCAACTTGAGTTAGCCTAATCTAAATCTGGTCTGGTCAATAGAAACCGCTGAAGAGCACCCAAAATGACGATCATGAGAGAGTGTCGGTGTCCAAACTGTGAACTCTTGGCTACACTTTGCCAACTAGTGAAAAACTTAGAACGGTGACCTAAACAAAAAAAATATGGAAAAAAAGACATAGGCCTACATGACCTAGATGCTACTTATATAAGTTTTACAAAATTGACAATACATGAAAGTTGAAATATTCCATCAATAAAACTTTTCATCTCTGAAATTTTGAGTGTATTAATGACAAATTTGGTAAAAAATATAAAAAAGTTCAATTTATTCACATATTTTTTCATTAAAATTAGAATCTTTACTGTTCAAAGTTTTAATTTTGTGTTTACAATGGGATTGTGAAAATTTCATTCACTGCATGAACTTGAAATGAATGATTTTCGAAAAACAGTAACTTTTCATCGTACGTTTGTAGAAAATCAAGCGTTGTGACCCATCTGTCTTACTTAATTTTTTGTTTTATTCTAATATATAAGAATTCGAAAATACCTTATTCACAAGTATAACAATCGTTACAATTTTTGTGATCGTACATCCTTAAGCAGACAATATGACAAACACAAAATTTCGATACTTTTCGGTACTTTTTCTTTTTGTATTAATTTCAATCTGTTGTTTTATGATGTTGAAATATTCAGTATTCATCCTATCAACACTATCTACATATGTTAACATTGATCATTCACATATATAGACAATGTATTTATTGTAAATGACAAACAGGTAGCCATATAGGAACAGAGATAAACTGTACCATTACATTCAAGGAGATGCACTCTTCTTGTGTTCCATAGTCAGCTTTTGTCCCTTTTGCCCATTGTTTATTGATGACTGTCAAGTCTCCTGGCCTTCCATGTGTTGCTCTCGGGCCTGATCTTGTGTACAAGTACATTTCACTGTCATGAGCGTCAATAGACGTAAACTCTTCTTCAACTATATCAGAGACAGAGCTACCTCTGCCACTGTCACTGCCGGTATGCAGTGACAGTGACACTGCCCGTAGGCAGTAGTTGTGTTAACTTTCATAATTTTGACAATATTTTGTTCAGTTTATACAACTGTGTTCTTGTTCTACTCCCTACAGCATGTTGAACTGTCCAGTATTCAGCTTGCCAACACAGCTTGTGTATGTGTACTGTGCATTTGTATCACTGACAAAAGACTTTCAGGCCGGACTAAAAGTTTAAGTCAATTACAGTATCGCCAACTTGAATAGCGTTTACATATACGGGCTTTTGTCGACAAACTGAATGCTAGTATTGTGTGTTTCAGCATGCTGTAGGGAGACAGCAAGAAGCTGTATCTGATACATTGCATAGAAATATTGAAAAATAAATCATCAACAGTTGCAGCTTCTGCCCCGTTAATACAAGGCTTACTTGTTGTTTTTCTTATGAAAATTCAATGGCATTCAGACATTTTTAGATTTTTAAATAAAAGTCATGAAATGCGACGAAATGGTTACAAATTACATTATTATTAAATTATTATTACATTAGAACCATTGGATGACATAAAAATGTTATTCATTTTTCATTGAATTGCCTATCAAACTATGTCATATGAGAATGTAAAGAAATAAGGCTTTATACGACCCGGTCGCTTTGAAGACAGCGCCCTCAACGTAAAGTGTAAGGTCAGTACCCTACAGTCAGCGTTCACTTTTGCAATGATTGTTAGGGTCATTTCAAGGTAATTTATTTGTGAGCAAACGACAAACTTTACATACTATGTGAGATGATTTCTACCTTTCCCATTGATCATCAGATTCGGAACGGTTAGAGAGTGATGTTTCATTGTATCGCACATACACGAATCTGTTCCTAAGTATCTTTGTTTACTTAGGCCCTAATGTTAAAAAAAATTATTTACGATTTGTCAAGACGTCACATACGTCGTCTACAATATAGTCACTTGTGGTTAGGTACTCGACGGACGGCCCCTCTGACCATTTTTCCTACGACAAAGGGCTGTCCGCCGTTTACCTAAAACAAAAAGACAGTCGCTTTTGGCTAGGTACACGGCGAAGGCCCCTGTATAAAACTTCGAAAAAGTCACTAGGTTACAGGGGCATTCGCTGTTCACAAGCAACAGTGACCAAAAGCAACTGCGGCCTATAAGTACCTTATTTTCAACAGTTGACAGAAGGGTTGAGCCACGGTAGAGCGGATAGAAGGTCTACTATAGAGCCGAAAGCTATTTGGGACACTGCCTTAGGCCCTATACTCGGTTCCAACCCACGACTCTCAGTGGACCGGGAATCTAAGAGAAGTGGGTAGGCCTACATGCAGATCCGTTCTCGACTAACGTTGACATTCAACCTTTTTTCGAGTTGGCATAAGCTTAGACCTAATGTCTTTCAACTTTCTTCTCCTTTTAATTAAGAAAGAAACTGGTTGTTTTTTCTTCACTTCGCAATACGGTCATTGACCTTGACTGGACGAAAATCACCTATGTTGACGTCTTCATTTTTCGTTCGTGTCAGCTTTACTTTCCTCTGTTCTTACCGTCGATGGGGTGACCCGATTCACCGATTCACCGAAATGTGCCGATTTTGATCCCCCAAAAACAACAACACAAAAAAATTCTGTTAAAAAGCTGCAATTGCCGCAATCTCCGCTGCGAGTCTAGTTACTGCCTCATCAGTGACGATCTCGCGATGGGTATACAAATACTAGTACCCATTTTAGTCGGAAAATTATTCGTTGTCAGGTTTCCCCCATGATATTCTTGCTGTGAAAAGAGAGTCAATGTCATAAAATTATTGAGGAATTGCTTATAAGTACAAAATCGGTCCTTGTTTTCACCTTCTTACCGGTAAAATTCAAGGGGCTTCTGACTTCGGAGATCGATAAAGCCCATCATGCCTTGCTTTCACAATTACTTCAGAAGTTTTATTTTTATGTCCACTTTCTCTTCCTTTCAAAATCAATCAATCGATCAATCAATCAATCAATCAATCAATTAATCGTCAGTTCCCTGACAAATATCAAACACGTTTCAAGTTCCCTTCACCAGAACGAGACTTGTCATCGACCGATCATTAAACATTCAATGACTTCATTTGCACTTTTAATCTTATAATTTTAATCCCCATCAGCAAAAGTCGATGGAAGTCGACGGGACGATAACTTGGCGTCGCTGATAACGTGTTCAGAAATCAACACACTATGCGAAGCAACACATAAAAAAGTAAAACTATACACGTGGGATTTAAAATTACAAAACTGTATACAGCACCACTTTTCAGAGATGAAAGAGTTTTGTACTGTCTCCTTTAGTCCGTCATTTCAATAATCTAAAACGCCATGGTTTTAATTTTGTGGTCTTCCCACAGTCACCTGTGGTCTATTCCGCTCTGCGTCTATGCGCCCCATAGACGTGTGTACATCTTCTTCTCAGGCATATGTACACACGTCTATGGGGGCATAGACGCCAAGCGGAATAGACCGATCACAGGTGACTGTGGTCTTCCTGAGAAAAAAGGTCTGAGCCGACCACCTTATGTAGTTTTGCATGTAATTTGCTGCGGCGTTACATCTTGACCACATAAGCTTATGTGCCTTTCGCAGTGTGCTAGCAAGGGCGTCATGATAGCGTTGACTGTCTAGGAAAGATATGTGACAAAAATGAATACCTGTACACAAAACCGATCGGTTCGAAGGTAATTTCAGTTATCATAATATCCGGGATCGGAAAAGTTCAAAGAAGGGTCGAAAATGCAAAACGCTTTGCTCCAATTGGTCAAACACCGTTGAAGCGTTTGAGTTCATAGAGTAGCAGGACCATTCAGTTGCACTCGAAAATGAGTGCAATGTTACTTTTAATTCTTGTGAAGATGCTTGTCAACGGAGAATTTCTTTGTTCCCTTTTTAACTTTCGTCGGTGTTCTTAAGATCAACATTGCCTTCGACTTTGTTGATAAAGAATAGTCACCAGACAATATTCCTGTTCGTCCTTCAATATTTCTTATCATCTCCAATTAGCCGCCCCTTGTTAATAGGTGGTTGTCAATACTCGACAGCTTTTTTCAAAGCCTGCGAAACTTACAAATGCGTTTATCCTACGACGGTCCACTGTATACTATACGCGTTTGGTCGTCGATTGTGTCTGCATGTACTGCGTCCTCAACGACATTACAGAAGACGTATCGCCGTATGTTAGACAGAGAGTGACATTACTCGTCTTGAAGTTATGAATATGATCATGAAATGTCATATATCATATGAAACTTATTCTTTGTTTTTCAAGCCTTACCTATGTCACGTGTGTGCCTATTACTTTACCCTCTCTAGCTCTGTATAATATTTCAAAGAAAACAGTTTATATCTCGTACTTTAATTACCCTCCCTAATCCACTTCATTAATTTTGTTCTACCGATCACCCGGGGGATCGGGGAGGGGGGCTCATCGCTCTGACCAAATGACTTGGTAGCAGCTCATACCTTCGGGATTAAAAAATGATTGAATTTATATGCTGTATACAGGAAGGCCGGTTTTTACAAAATTATGCATAAAGATACAATGGCCGCATAACAGTTATTTCTTATTCATACGCTGTTGGATGAGGAAAATCACTTTATTTTTAACTGAGATTCGTCCATCATGGAAACAAAGCATGTAATCGTCATTTGAATGTAAACCCAAAAAGTTTGGAAGAAAATTATGTAAGAGAGGAATGTAATTAAATAGCATCAAGGACAAGTGTGTTCACATTTGATCAGTTTTGGTAGGTCGAAATGAATAGAATGCAAGTAAGGGTTTTGGGCTGTTCTTGGTTTCTTTGAACCATGGATTCCATGATGAACTATTTATCTGGCAGTGCTAACAATGCTGTCACGCCTACATGACAATGGTTAGTGTCGAATTGCCCCTAAGTTATTTAACAAGGGTAGAAGTGCCATCTTGCCAAAACCTATATGTAATTCAGGCCCTGTAAACCAACTTTCAACAAACCAAATTTAGGAGATCTGTGTAATCATGGAAAATAGACAATTCCAGAATCAGTTAAAAGGTGACCAACACATTATGAAGTCTACCTAAAGTATTTGCACATCAATTTTCAAAGCAATCTGAACAGTAGTTATTCGGTTTTGCCAATTTTACATTTTGTTTTTACATTTGCATATTGTTGGTAATGATAACTTCGTTTGAACAAATTCCCATCTATGGTTCAGTATGCATCTACAAACTAAATACAAATACAAGGGTGAAATGTGCAACCGTTTTAAAGTTTATGCAATTGGACGAAGAAATATAAGAATGAGATATTTTGTACTTTTTACCAAAAACAGCGAATATTGCCCCAAAATACAATATTATAGGTTTTATCACGATATGAGCGAAATTGAAATGAACCATCTGTCCCATATGTCGATCGTTTTACAGGATATCGATACATCAGTATATGTAGGGATGGACCGAAAATGCAAGTGTGAAAATCACCCATTATCTATCCATCCATCCATCTGCCCAGCCAGCCAGTCAGTCAGCCATCCAGCCAGCCAGCCATCCACTCACTCACTCATCCATCCATCCATCCAGCCAGCCAGCCAGCAATCCATCCATCCAGCCATCTGTCCGCCCAGCCAGCTAGCCAGTTTCATGCATCCTGCAATCCTCAGACAGAACTGTTCTGTCTGACGATGGCATGAAACTTAAGGATGCATGAAACTTAGAAACATACATAATTACTTCATTCTTAGAGTAATTTGCGTTATTATTTGTAAGTTCTGCTTTTAGCATCGAGTAGTATAATTTCCTACGAGGACATCTGTATACTTACATAGTGACGTCGAGCATGTTGTATCTTGTTTTGATTGTATAAACATAATACCTCTGAGTTCGCGACTGAAAAGCAGTCATATGACCCGGTGTATGACGTCACCTGCATCACCTATAAGTACCCTTTTTGTACAATAAATAGTCAGGTTGAGCCGCGGTCGAGCGGGGCGAGCTACTAGAGCCAAAAGCTAGTTAGCAAAAGTGCACTCCTCAGGAGAAGAAACACCATCAGTGGATCGAACCCAGGGGCTGATGGTGTCTAGCTGCTGAGGAGCTCCGTCGGCTATGTCGACACTCAACCTTTTTTCTTCGTGTTCTTACTAGTGTTTCTCTTCATTCCACTGTTTCTTCTCTCTCGTTTATGTCAAAAAGTGGCTGCTTTGTCTTTTCTTTGAAGAATGCGGCCATCGACCTTTCATGATATTTTGGGGGGTGATTTTCAACTTATTATCTGACCCTCTTGTCCAGATAGTCTCTCGAATTAGGGAGAATAATGCATTTTTCCCGGATCCAAATTGCCGTACACTGCCCATTTTAATTTGTTTTGGTCAAAATTTTAGCAAAGCCAGCTTGTTTGTCATTTTTTTATCTGAATTTGAGATCGTGTGCTCGTTTGTTTTCCTTTGCATAGTTCACACATTTGTACGAAAAAATCTAACCAATGGATAATATAATATGTTAGATATACTTTCTTTATACCCTTTTAGGATCTATGCCGTGACTAGCTGGGTGACTAGACATTCAATGTCGCAAAAAAATCAGCCTTCGATCGGGAAAATGTGCTGGTTCTTAACAAGCCTACCTGCTGCAAAATTGTGTTTTAACGGGAAATTTTCGGGGAATAGCATTTTCTGTCTTTGCTTCCGAGGAAAACGCCATGCATGGGCAAAATTCGTCAACTACCGTGGAAGAGACCTTGCAATTGCAGACATTTCTTTAGGTATCAGTTCACACAATCACTGCGAAAACAAATTGATCATCGATATACACATGTACACAAGATAATACCTCTTCACTGTAGTATACGTATGCAATTATGATCAACTTGTCACTGAAACTTTATTATAAACCTTTTTCGAGTACAATGCAAATGTACGACAAAACAACGGAACATTTGATGACAATACTTCATGGAAATATAACACAAAATCAAGAAAGGCATATCACAGTTTTGAACTGTTCTGCACTTTGATTTCATGGCCTATTGCTATTTTCCCAACGACAACCCTATGTTGCCTGGCATATATTTATTACTTCGTGGTAACCCTCAAAAACGATATAAATAACTGTCACCTGACACTCAGGCTGCAGAACTCGACAAGCAAGGACGCCGTTACGTCAAGTTGATTTATTGTACGCAATGGCTTATGTTATAAGTAACATACTTGGGGAGATAGATAGAAAATGTGCTCGTTTTTCAGAACAGAGACAATTAAAATGTTATCAAAAGTTACACCATTTATCCAATAAAATCACTTTTTAAAGTAGTGTGCGCCTCGAAAGTGAAAGATTTAAAACTTTTTCTCGAACTTTCCTTTATGAAACTTTCAACCCTTCTCTTACCGAGGCAAGGATAAAAATCAAGGGTCACCTTGCTAAGTTTTGTACTAGAGGAAGAAATTAACTGACATTTACCGAGAACGACTATGAAGAATTGGGATGGCTGATGGACAAGGCAGCGCGCCATGAGGGAGGTAAGCAATGGTTATCATGATTTTGTTGATTCAAATTTAAATTATCATTATGGAGACGAAGCTTTATAGTTTGCATGGTTGGCTTTGCATGGAAGGTAACTGGTTGCATGAAAGGTAGGCCTAGCGAATCTGCTGCCTAGACTTTCTTACACCTCCTTGCAAGCTTGACACTGTGGTTGGTAGCCCGTCTGATAATAGCCAGGCAACACCAACCCCGGGCACCAGCTACAGTGCGCCGCCAGCGATGGGTGTGATCGTGTGAGAAAGAGCCTAATGTACTGCCTTGAGTGCATGTTAACCATAATTTAGGAGTTTTAAAAAAAGTTAGTTTGAGTGGAGAATTTCAGAATAGATCAAACCAAAGAGTTGGCAATATAATATCGCTTTGATAGAATCAGTATCTATACAGACCTTCAGCAATGATGTGATTTCACCTCAGTTTCGAATCACGATTTGTTCTTACAATGATAGATTTTCCTTTTCTTATAACAGAATATGTGTACGTTTCACTTGGAAATGACAAACCAATTCTAGTACCCTGTATTTATACAATGACGTATTGACGCAGAATGGCCACTGTGCATTCGGTGGTCTCCAGTATGGCCCGCATCAACAGGTGGTTGTAAATACTAAATAAAGTGCATTGCATGTGATTTGTATAAATGACTGATGGTATACTTCCCGGCGATGTTTGCAGTTATGTTTGGCAGTTCATGTCTGCCAGCACTGTGTTCTCAAAGACGTTACAGGAGACGAGGCAGAGCGGATACCCCACTAGGGCTATTGGTCCGATCGCCCTGTCGCACGGAGTTAACTGAACTTGCTCCCGTCGCTTGGCTTTTCTCGGTGGCAGTTACTGGTTGGCCATCGAGTTCACCCAACGATCTTCCGAAGATCTACCATAGTGTGTTGCTTTCAATTTCGCGATGACCCCACCATTAACGCGACTACCTGTCTGCTGAAGTTCGTTCACTCAACTTACTTTGTTTTTATATTTATATGCATTTGCTCAAAGACTTTGAGCAATAATAGTGTATAAACAACGTCCCTTGTGTTTCGACTTTTCTAAACGTAGCACAAAACATCTTACAAGATACTTCTGTGTTACAGCAATGCACACCACACCCAAGGGAAGAAAGCTCCGATCGTGAGTCCACATAGGGATGTTACATGTACTTTGACGGAGCTGACTGCGATTTCATCTTTCATGAAGGGCTTTCCCAACGGGGAAAAAATTAACATACGGTTTTAAAATATGAATGTTTGAATTCTTGGACATGACTTCGATGTAAAAAGGTATAAATGGGGTTGATCCACGACAGCTGGAGTACACATTTCAAGTTAGTGACAATTCACTGTATTTGTTTTTCTAGAAAAGATACTAAGATTACTTATTAAAAATGCAAAGAAAGCAATTGTGAACGTTTTCAGAACAATGGTAAACCCACTCTCAAATTTGATGATGAACATGCCGGTCTTTTTAAGTGCACAAATGTCTATTAAAGGGACAAAGTCGACCATTCTTCATGAATTTTGTTTGATACAAGATACTGCTTATATTATTTGACGTGTCGAAAGATACTGAATGAATGGGTGACCATGCATATATTCGACCCCGGTTTTAGACAAATTAAATGAAACCATCGAGAAAATGAATTAATGGTCATGACAATTAATTCATTTTCGTGATCGTTTCGTTTATCGTGTCTAAAACTGGGGTCGAATATATGCATGGTCACCCATTCATTCAGTATCTTTCGACATGTCAAACAGATAAGCAGTGTCTTGTATCAAACAAAATTCATGATATGAAAAATGGCCGACTCTGTCCATTGAAGAAGTGCGCAGAACTATTCTGTCTAAATAAGTCTCCGTATTAGAAGAAATTCACCTGATCAAGGGGGTAATGGTCATGACAATTAATTCACTGATTTTCGTGATCGTTTCGTTTATCGTGTCTAAAACTGGGGTCGAATATATGCATGGTCATGCACCCATTCATTCAGTATCTTTCGACATGTCAAACAGATAAGCAGTGTCTTGTATCAAACAAAATTCATGATATGAAAAATGGCCGACTCTGTCCATTGAAGAAGTGCGCAGAACTATTCTGTCTAAATAAGTCTCCGTATTAGAAGAAATTCACCTGATCAAGGGGGTAATTTTTTCTCCAAATCAAGAGAAATCGTCTGAACTGGAGGTGTTCTCCCATTTGCTAAAGTGTGCCTTGCTGTTTTACTCATACTGGTAGCGCTGCTATGACATGGTCAGCAGTCTGTTCGTCGACACTCTATCTTCGCCTAGCCGTTGTTCCCTTAATACACCCCTGAAGAATGTTCATATATGTTCTAAAACAGAGGGGTATGGTTTGTTGTATATATATATATATATATATATATATATATATATATATATATATATATATATATATATATATATATATATATATATATATATATATATATATATATCCCAAAAGAATGTCGTTGCCTCGAACTTATGATGTGAGTCCGATCATCATCTTTCGTCTACGTTTTGTAGGCCAACATGAAGAGGCCATGATGAAGAGGATGAAGAATTGTCACCCTGTCGCCTCCAAGTAACCACTGCTCGGTAATATGCGTTTGTAGATGCTCAACAGCTCTTTCAAAACTTGTGAAACTTACACTGCAAATATTGCTACCAAAGGACCAAATTGGCCGTTGCGTACGCTTTGGGTCCCTTTTATTTCCATGCACTGCGCCCTCAACGACAGTACAGAAGACATATTGAAGTATCCACGGCAGAGAGTGACAATGTCGTCTGAATGTGTCGATCAATAAATGCGTTTGTCCTTTAAGCTTACGCACGATAAATGCTAACGAACCCGAGACATTTAGCCGCTGTACTGGTGGTTTACCCCGATAATATGTAACCGATATTACAAGGACTGGCTGTGTCAGTGTATTAGGGTCAGAGCTGTGTTATATCTCAGCGTTCTGCGCAACGTGATGAACAATGCACTTTCATTCAGACTGTCACTACTATATGTACTCTATATTCTACCTGTCACAGGTAGGTTGAGCCGTGGCCGAGCGGATACTCCATTAGAGCCTAAAGCTACTGGTCAAGCCGCCCTGTCTGCACTGCACAGTGCTACACACGTGCTAGTGTATGGGCAATTCGCTCGGTTAACTCGACACTCAACCTTTTTTTTTCTTCATCCGATTAATTTTCTTTCTTTCTTTTTCTCATTCCTGCTTCGCCCAGTTTCAAAATTACATTTATTTCGTCTTTTCTCACTAGAGTTTCGCTTCGCACAGGGTTTTTGTACGTTCTCTTATCGCAGGCCGGTGAGGGCGGATAAGCTTACCTGTTCGATGTGGTAATGACAGTCAGTACATAAAAACTTGACCGTGACCAAAAGTTGTGAGTGTTCGACTTTATGTTGACCCCTAGATCGCGCAGAAACAGTTAATTTACTTTTTTCGTTCTGCGGAAGCGGGCGTACATGGTTTTCGGTCGAATAGACATATCAAGAACTGTTCTCACCGCCAATGCAATGGCACTGTGCAGTTCTTGCTCACGCCTGTTGCTACAAACAATCTTCTACAAACCAGAAACGTCACCAAGACCAATTTCTATGTATGTCATGATACACAGTATTAACTAACCTTTAACACGGTGGAGGGACCGTGCCTTTACCAACACAATACATTGGGAAGTGTTACAGTACACAAATTCAAGTTCGGACCAAAAACTAAAATCCATTTGTCAACAACTGAATAATATTGGACACCACAGGGCAGTTGTGTTGTAAAGTTGAGACTAGGTATTTTGACCTAATTTTTTTAGTAGACTGATTTTTTTAGTAGAAAAAAAACTTTTCACAAACAAAGCAAAAATTTAAGGAAAGTATATGTAAAGTTACAGCTGATCGGGCTTTACACACAGTATGCCCTGTACAACTTGAATGCGACCATATTCGAAAAGGAGGCTCTCGTGAAACTAAATTAAACTGTAAACTACCGTCCGACAAAAATACCTAGCGACCCCCCCCAAAAAACCTTAAAAAGATAGATTTCGATTTAAATGTTAAAGCCTATCTCATGAATTCTTGCTGCGAATTTGGATTTGCGTGCAGATCAGATCCTATGGGCATCAAAAATAAAACGTTCGTACCGTTTTGGAATTCGTAACAAATTACACACATACACTGTCTAAAGAACTAAATTTCGATATATGTTCCGGAAACTTTTGGCTTATTAGGTATAGGGAGAAGCTGTAGTTCTGTGTAAGACATTTGCCTAATGCGCAGACAACAAAGAAATAATTATTATGACGATCGAATTATCGAAAAGTTTCAGCTACTGCATCACCAATAAGCTTATGCCTTTGAAATTACAAAAAATTGTACCAAACTTTTGGAACGTTAGTTTCAACACTGTAGTATACGAATACAACAGCCTTTGCATATTTTTGTTGTTTGAAAATATTGTCAGTTATCAAAGGATTTACATTTTTTACAGAAATACATGCAGTTTCTCGGAATAATTAGCAAATTTAGTAAACCACCAGTGGTAGAAAGGTGATGGTGATGGGAGAACGTCTCTGTAATATGCATAGGCCAACACTACGTCATTTTCCCATAGTTGAAGTTTGTCTATGTTATCATTGTATGTACATGCGTCATTAGAACAAATTTATCTACAGAAAGATACAAAACTTGCAATTTGCGAACAGACCCACCGCAGACGTCGTGGCTAAATCACGGTCCCTGCACATAACCTTGGCTCGACGACCAAGCCTGGCAACGTACCAAATATTGAACAAACATAGACTCTGGAGCGACAGGCAATGTGTTTACCGTAACTATGGTAACAGTTCATACAGCACACGTAGTAATAGATGAATTATTATATTCATTTGCAGAATTTCATCGCCACTTACCCCCTAAGTTGATGGCTGGTGTTATTTATATGTATCACACATAAAACTGATGTTCGGCATTATGTGTACCATGGAGGTACAAAAAGAATCTTTCTTTTCCTTTTTTTACCTCCACGGTTGTACCAAGATGAGGATTGAGAAAGGTTTTTCCTCGTAGTTTACTTGAATTACAACGAGCAGCATGCAATTGTGAAAACTGGAAATGAAAAAACCCTTAAAAAGAAAAGTTAGCTACCTTGCTTGCAAAAGTAAAACCAAAGCGTGTCGAAGGGAAGAGAAAAAAATGAAGTGAGTGTCGAGTTAGCCGAACAGATCACTCGTACACATTTACATGCGTCGTTAGAGTAAGTCCATAAGCTTTAGGCTCTTGCGGACAATTCCACTCGGCCATGGCTCACATAGCTAACACTGTATTGATTTGATGCTTTTATACTTTTCATCTCCTGACTGAGCATTTTGATTGAATACACGCTTCGAAGGAGTTGGCTCCGTTCCAGAGTTCGTTCCGACGTTGTCTCAGGTACTGTAGGTGTGTCGGATTTCTCAGCTTCAGATATTCCGTATTTTTTCTCGTCTCTCCTTGCAAAATAAAACATTTAGAAAGAAGCCGTTGAAATTACAAATTTAGACTAAATAAGTATATGTGAGAAGCTGATACATCATAAAAAAGAGAACAACAAAAGACAGAAACCCGAGGCGCGCAAGAAAACAGGCGAAAAAAGCGCCCCAGTAGTTTGACCCCAATAATAGATGGTGGCGGTAACAAAAGCTATTCAACCTCAACTACAAAAGTGCCTGTGTCCATTCAGTATTACTTTTTCTTCAAATCTGAAACTATATGGCAAATAATTTATTTGATCCTTCCTAATACCTTTGTGTTTTCTTCTTAGATACTTTTGCTTGATATTATTTACACGGTAATCATTGCTAACCAAGCCTTGGAGTCCGCTGAGTAGACTAGCAATGGTCATTTCAGATATAGCCCCTGTAATCTAGTAACACTAGAGGGCGACAACTAAGTTTGAAAATGGTGATGGCAATGTTAAAAGTAATTAGTCAATTATATTTGCTTAACTAGTCACCTATCCCTATCAGCTGTAAATATTCCCATGTACACTTTTATATTGGCTCAATTTGTTGCAACAAATCCTACTTTATCTTATTTGCGTTATTTTTTTAGAAATAGATCGCTTTGTCGAACTTTGTTGACGTGATCACCTGCATCGCAGAATGTATCGGAATAATACGACTACCGACATACATAAGAATGAAATTGTTCAACCCTCTCACCGCCATGGTTTGGTCCAACTCGTTGTTTATCAATGGTGATTGTGGGCCCGTTTACTAGTGGAATAGGGATGAACAGGATAAGACCGAATAAAGTTCTAAAACTTGTGAAAGGTGCATACATTGTTTGTGATTGTTTGCCATTAATACAGGCGATCATAAGATATAAGAATCTCAGTCTAAAAATACATATCCTCACGTATCAATGATATTTAATCACATAGTATAAACCATGTTACACGTAAACTTGTTTTTCGGTTGTTCAAATACATCGTATTTTGCTGATTGAAGTAGAAAAAATATTAATTTAAATGTGATCAAGAAATTGTAGAGAACATCCATATTAGCTGTCTCCGTGAGTCCACGCATCCTTCCCCTCGACGCCTTCCTCCAAACGTGCTCAGAGTCACGTCAGTGCGTCAGTGATAGTTACATGTACATACACACAAATCCATTTACTGTTCAAACATCGTAGGCCTACACAGGCCTATTTCATCACACCATCAAACCATGGAGGCAAAAAGAGAGCACACTCAACGGTAATGGTAATGGAACGATTTCACTTCCACATGTACATCACCATACGATTTTCGACTGTGTTTTGTTAAATACTGTTTTTAATCTCATGTTTCAGGGCCTTGTTTCAGTGTTTGCAAAACTTTGAACTGTCCAACAAGTGGAGATGCACAAATTAAAACACTTAGAGGTGCCCAACCGTACTCCCCAGCGTGGGTGACATTGTCAGGTCATGTATGTCGACTGGTCGAGATGGCTGTCCTTCCATGAACTTTCCGCAAACCAAAGCGACAACAAACTTTGCTGTTCTCAGGTAACTGTTCATGTTTGTCTTCACAGTAGAATTCATCGGTCACCCAAAACACGGATAATGTGAATTGCAAAACATTTCAAAGTTTATAGCTGAGAAAATAAAATGCGCTGGTGCAGTTCACAGTGTTTTTAGCTCGGCCGAGTGGTGGCCGTTGACTTAGATTTGCCTGTATCCGGATCTGTTTATGGCGTACTTACATTATGGGAAGGTTGACGCTGTCCTGTGTACAAATCAGTGCTGTGTGATCGCAGCTACCAGTCCCACCATTTCATTCGTGCGCTGGAAGGTAGGTACATGGAGGTAGTAGGACCGGGCACATCATGACATGTGCGTCCGTTCTACTTCCGAACAGGGGCAAGGCCCATCCATCCATGAATGGTCACAAATTCACAGTGTGATCACTGTCCCGTGCATCGGTTGTGATGTACACCGTACGTATTTTCTGTTGGTCATCAACTTATTCCAAAGCCTGTTTCAAATCTTGCCTTCATGCCCACGGTGATTTTATGGCCCCCTTTGGTGTTTACATACTTGAGCGTGTGATTATGATGTCATCGATAAGACCAGGTAGGTTATACAGGTGTTGCTGAAACACCGTTTCTCTTGATAGTATTAGGCTTAGCCCATGTCAATTAGGGTCAGACTGAAGTGTTACCTGAGTTTTATGGATTTCGTGCCACGTATCCTATCGCGTGTCAGTTTTTAACCGAAAAAATCAAACACAATAATTTCCACTTTTGAAAGCAAATAACTAAAAAAGATTTCAATTATTAAAACATGTTGTTCTTTTAAGTGCAAATTAGAGAAAAATATATTATTATCACAAAGTTAATGCAACTATTAACAAACATATAACATAAAGTAAAAATATACAGGAACAAATTTCATTCCCAGAGAGTAAATTTTAGGATGTTTGTGTTGGCTATCCAAAAATCCCCAGGGGTAAAACTGCAGACATCAATCCCTGTATATTGTATAATCAATGGGTCAAAATTGAAGATTAGTGGATATAAAGAGATGTTGTTTAAATTGTTGTTGAGATAGGGAGTCAACTCATATCATCACTATTATTAAGATTCCCCCACAAACTCCTTTTTAGTTTGCAACTAAATGTGTGTCCACCAATCTTCAGTTGTCCAATTGCGGATTATATAGCTTTGCTATAATCATTGTTAATGTGGAGAAGGGTTGCGGAGACCCCGGTCACTCTATAGTCTATCTCTATAGAGGGACCGTGCAGAGACCACTGATTTGTGACGGCCATGATACCACTTTTTCACCTTTTATACGCTATGATGTAACATTAATCATAAGCCAATCAGCACCTGCTTCCCACTCTCACTCATTATCACTCTCAAATCTACTTGTGTCTTTCTGAATCATCATCTGCTTGGATATCTGTACTGTCATCGCGATCGAGCCATTTCAGTGTTTACCATGATCAAGTTCACCAATTGCAAAACTTCCACCCAACCCTCCATTGCCAGGGATTAAAGTGGGGGGACAATGTCGCTGGTAGCAGCTAACGAATAAAGAGAACTGTCACTTATTTCTTTACATTTAAATGATTAAAAGCTCAATAAAGATTCTATTGAATTACTGTCGCCTGAAGTAGGTGCTTGTAGCCAACTTGCTCAATGTGCTACGAGATCCTGCAAGATATCCCATACCACCTTCCCCTCCCACCAGGCCACTACAATGCTTCATCACCCCTGCTGTGACAATCGTTGCATCCTGGTACCGTGCTGCAGTACAGTAGCTCGAGGTTTTGCCTGGGTATTTGGGTCGGACGGTTAAACCAGACTGTTTTTGCCGTCCGACCCAAATACCCAGGCAAAACCTCGAGCTACTGTACTGTTGCATCCTGGTACCGTGCTGTCTTCCCTTGTGGTCATTCGAATCTGTGACTGGCTTCAGGGGAAAGGCATTGAACATGGGGATATGCCATCGCCCCTAGATTTTGGCCAAACGCTGTCTCTGTGTCTTTGTATTAAGTTCTTGATAACCGAGACCTTTTACATGGAGTAAGTATTTGGTTTCCCTTGAACATTTGACAAAGTTTAGTCAGTTTGGTTCCAGGCAAAGCTAATGAACAACCACTGCAGCGGCAGTTACATGAGAGAAAACTTGATGAGAAGTTTCATGATCAAAAGTGACGTGCTTGTTTATTTGTATGTGTCTTTTTTTTTCTGGATGAAAATTTTGTCTGTATTTGTATCTTATTTTCCCTTACAGTTTGTACATATTGGCCAGAAGCCAAAAGAACTGAAATAAAACTGAACTGAACACATGTCAGTGGACAATTACCTGTTGGATTGTGGGAAAAAGAGGGAAAAAGAAAAAGAAAATAAAAATGGGAGTAAAAGTACATCAGGGTCAAAGTTGCGATTCTGTCAGTTGCAAGTTGTAATAATTAAACTTTTCTCTTTGATTTTGCAGCTGTCTTTCTTTCAGGAATTTTTGTTTGAAATGAAAATGAAAATATTACATCTATAATAGCTCTTCATAGAATTTCATACAGAGAAAGAAAAGTTCATGAGTTTTGCTTGTGATATATATTTGATTTGAAATATTATGTGTTATTATAAAAGTTGTCGTGTGTGTCGTGTGTGTCTAAAAATGCCCGCTGATATTTTTAAATCTGGCTTCAAAATTGACCAAATTGTAAATGTAGTCCTTATGTAGTTGTATAAATCATAATCTCTCATTTACTCTGTTCACACCCCTAGTCCTTGTAGACAAGTCTGTACTCACCATTCATAACAACAGGTTTGGGCCAAACCATGGCGGGGAAAGGGTTCAGCAGAGAGTGGTGGTATCTTGTTTCTTTTTCAATTAGCATATATACTAAATGTAAACATAATGTTGTTTTTTCCCAGATTTGAACATCTCAGTTTTATTTGTATGGAGATCACAAAGTAAAAACAAAATGGCTGCTGGAAGGAGCGGTAGCTTCTCCCTGCAAATAGATTACCCTAGTGTGGGAGCTGTAACCCAGCAACCAGTGTCCACTCCAGAATGGGAGAAAGAAGTGCATGACCAGTTGAAAGGGTTTTCAGTCCTGGTAGAAGAGTCGCAAGATCAGTCGGGCCAACTCGATGTGCAAGAAATAACCAAAAATCATTGGGTGAACAACAGCGAGAGGTCTGAGTGTGTGAATCCAAATTGTAAGAAGAAATTTTCCTTGACAGAAAGGAAACACCATTGTAGAAGGTAAACTCTTTTGATTACACTGGATTGATGGTGCTTTTAAACTGGGATGTTTCAGGTCCAGTAGAAAATACTTGAAACATGTCTATAACATAGCATTCATGAGACATTAAAATGGACTAGTCACTGATAATAGAAGTGTACACAAATGTAATTTTTTGGCACCTATATTACTGCAACTTGTGGTCATAGGTCAGGATTGGCTCCTGTGCCCACACACCCTGCTTTGATTTCAGTGAACAGTACTTAACAGAAACATTACTATCGTCAAAACTATATTTATGGGATTTTTATCTTCAAAGAGTCCATCAATAAGACATGTTCTGACCTTTATAATTCAATTTGCAGGAATAGTTGTTTGTTTACATGTTCATCATTTGAAATCTCTCATCCTTGTTGTGTGTATGCAAGATGGAAACCAGATCAAATACAGTGAGCTGTGACATCTAGTATCTAGTGATATTTCCAGAATATTGTGCTATTATACTATAGGTGCAGTTTGAAAACAGATCAAGGTCAAAGGTAGCGCTTGAAATCAGTACAATGAAATTGGAAATTTGTCACAGTGATATTGCTACAAATCTAGTAACTTAGGGAAAAAGAAAAAAGTTGCTCCACTGTCAGCAGAAATCTGTGACCAGAAACAACTTCTTTTGTCCTGATCTTGAAAATATCAGTGTTCTGTGGTCAATTTACCAGAGTATGGTACTCCAAGGTATGTCATTGTATTACACTGACATACAAAGGAGTACCACCCACAAAATGTTGCTGTAATAGCAGTTCTTGTATCTGTTTATTGTATGTGCTTCAAGAATATCAAAATCACAGAAACACACTTCACACACTGATCTGAATATTTCATTTTTCCGTAGCTGTGGTGAGGTCTACTGTTGGAGTTGCACTTCGTATGAAAGGAGACTGTCTGCTCTAGCGGAACCGGATCCCGCTGGCAAGCGGTATAAGGTATTAAAGAATAAAGCTCTTTGAGCGTTGCATTTTAAAATGATGCTGCTCAATTTGTAAAACGTTAATAATAGACATTTAAAAGGTTACATGGAGAATTACATTTGATATTGCACTTGTCCTTTCCATTTGAACCAACATGTTTATATAGGCTCATGTACTTTTATCATTGCCTGTGCATCTTTCCAAGTTCAAGTATTTCTTATCACTTGTTCTTTTTCCCACTGCTTCAATAAATTATTCATCATTAGCCAAGAGCTCCGTGGAGATTGTTGATAGGAATAATTATATGCAAATTTGCTTATTGTTGTCTTTGTTTATTTGTTTACTTCTTGTTGTGAGAGAGATAGAAAGTTTTATAACACGCCACATGCTCATTCCGTGTCGCGATTCACCAGAATACGTCACGTGCCGAGAAAATAGATACGTCTAGTCCCCACCGCATTGACAAAGGTGACGTCAGAGGGTATTTTTTGAAAAGCTATTTCCCTAGGGAAATAGTTCTGACCAAATTTGGAAAAGTGCCCGGTCACGTGACCGTAGTGTTGTCTGCAGCTTTACAACAATGGCAGGTGACTGGAACATGATGTGCGTCCGACACGACACGACACGACACATTCTCTAAAACAGATTTTCCAACATTCCAACAGCGTATAGAACTTGAACAGCTCATCGACGGAAAAGATTAAAGTGCAACTAAGGATGTCGCTAGGTATGCTTAGAATATTTTTTGAAAGAAAGTGGTACTACCACGTACAACTGAAACCGCTGTGGAAACATCGCCCAGTAAACTTGTCACAATGGATTGTTGCAGTGCAAAATATCAAAACACATTAAAAACTATATAATAATACAACATGAGCATGTGGTGTGTATAAAACACTTATAGCCTGGTCTTTATTCAGGCTATAGCGCTCGTCTATTACCCCTCGTGGCTGTGTGTTACCAGAAACACATCGCTATACCCCTCGGCCTACGGCCTCGGGGAATAGCGATGTGTTTCTAGTAACACACGGCCCCTCAGGGTAATAGACGGGCGCTATAGCCCTCATGACCAGGCAATAGGTGTTTAATATATAACCAATTCTGAAAACAGCAAGAAATAAAATGACCATATCTTTCATGAAGGTTTGTAATCAACATTGTGCCACTACCAACTTTAGCTGAAATAGCAACTTTCTAAATCATTTTGGCTCAACGTGAACATGCCGTGAAATAACTACATTTTGATTGATCAATTTGTTTTTTATCCTACAGGTGTGTTTCAGATGCTATGACCAAGGGCCGCAAACAATTGGTCAAATCCGTGACCACAGTCAAGAATTCCTCAGACTGAGGCTATTGAAAAAAATCCCCCAGAAATCCCCTGAGCATGCATTAGCCATGGACCACTATAAGTAAGAGACAATGTTTTTGAAAGCTTCTGCTGGCCATCTAACGTTTGGGACAGTAGTGATATATTGTTACACGTATTCTAGGATCAGATTTAATCAGAGATCAAAACTGAAAAAAAAATTTTCTCCAATTTCCTGCCAAGATAACAGAAATGAGGGCGTGAAGTGCTTATTTTCATGATGAGCCAGAATATTTCTGCAATAATTTTATGATATTTAGAGTCACAGGAAATATACATCATTGGATGGAAACAAAACGTTAAATATTGTTTATAACGATTTATCTACCATTTTAAAAATGAAACAAAAACATGGTCAATGATTGTTATTGTAGACAGTAGAGAAAATGCTGTCTATGGTATTATTCACAAATCGACATTTTGTTAGTCACTTGATTCAAACCTGATGCTTTTTGTTTTGTTTTTTTTGTTTTTTTTTGTGTGTGTGTGTGTGTGTGTGTGTGTGTGTGTGTGTCATCCATCAATTCTTGTAATAAGAAATTTGTGATGTCTTTTGTTGCATTCCAGCTTACCATTGAATGTGAGAACAGAATGTAAGAGGTTAGTGGATGGTTTCCAACACAGTATTGGAAACTCTAAACTTAAATCAACAGTGAGTGAAATAATGAGTCCTTTGACGTCCGTACCAGACTGGCAAAAATGCAGAAGATGGACTGTAAGTATTGGATAGTCAATTTATTGATGTTCAATTTTTTCTGTTTTGATGCCTAAATGAACAGATTTTGTGCATAGATGAATTCCCATCAACGTACTCGGCCCAAAACTAGTTTGACCTGATTCCTAGCTGGGACAAAATCGATTCTGTCACACTTGATTCAAATTGAAAAGCAGACAATTAAGCATGTTTTTGTCAATATGAGAGCTACATGGGTCTGTGCTCCGTGATTGGCTCCTACTTTTATTTTATTTGCTTACAAGTGTGTGGCATTTTATGGGTCGTGGTTGAGCAGCAGTTTTGACAAAGTGATTCAAGCTTCAAGCAGTGTTTTCATATCCTTAGATGATGAGAAATGAATTCAGAGTGTCTGAAACATTTGCTTGGAAGAGGTTACAATGTCCAAGAGAGGGGAGGCACACCCCTACCCTCCCTGAATCCATCATATTCTCCCTCCTGGGGTTATGGAAACTGTACCTCATACCTACACTGTATGGCTACATAATTTTCTGAGCTGGGATATTGCATACCTACAGGTACCAAAAGTCGATGTTGCTACAGCAAAGAGATTTTTACACTCAGAAAGATGGGAGATTGGTTATATCTGATATTGAACCCCAGGAACACTATGCAACATATTACTTATTTTGTTGAACACAAACTTGTAAAAATCATATAAGAAGAAATTTACCACCAACAAGTCTCGGCAGTAATGAGAAAGAAGATGTCTGTCATACAATCTTCTGATACATATTCTGGTTCTGTTACAGCCCAAGAGTGCCACTGATGTCTGCCAGAGATGTAAACAAGTATTTGGTTGGACGAGCAAAAAATACAGCTGTAAAGTCTGTGGTTGTGTTGTCTGCTCATCGTGTTCATCGACAGATCTTTTACTGTTTGTACCAGATGGAGACACAGGCATGGACCCACTGCCAAGGTGGGCCATCATCAGGCTCATTGGGGTAAGTGTGAATATCGGTTTTACGGCAAGAATGAAGGTCAGTGGGCTCGCCAATAGTGCTGTTCGCAGTTACATTTTTTAACGTCCGTAAATGTAATATTTTGAACTAAATATAGCAGCACATGTCTGACATAGGACACTGCAGGTTGAGATGCCGACAAGTTTTGTCAGTGTTGCATGTGTGGTTGTTGTTGCAGTCTGAGCAATTAATATTTCTTTTAGAGTGTTCATTGTAACATTAACAGTTGTATTTTCATCATTCTTGCATAGATAATTTCCACAAGCATAATCTTTATTTACAGACAAATATGTATTTTTTGATATTGATGTGAAAATAATGACATCATTTGCAAGCATCCCTATTACCAAGGGAGTCATTTAGTATCAGTAGGTTTTTGTCCACCAATCTTAGCTGGTGCCCTTCTTCCCTCCATTGCTGAACTACAACCACTCATAAATCTCTTCCATGATGGCATAAAAATTATCTATATACAGTGTACAACACAACTACAGTTTGTCATGCAGTGTGGATCACAGATTTATAAACAAATAATATTGGGTTCTTATATGGCACACATATCCACAAGTACATGTGCTCAAGGCGCTTTACAATTATTATTACCCCTGGTCACTGGACCTAATATGATACCACACAACTCCCTGGGGAGCAAACTACAGCTCACATGTGCAGCCAATAAGCGCAGCAGAGCTAAACACACACATTACAACCACTGTCCTACCAGGTACCCATCACTCCTTGCTCAAGGACACAACACCATGGCCATGCCGGGGCTCGAACTCACCATCCTGTGATCGTGAGTCCACTGCTCTAGCCACTGGCCCATGATGCCTCCGCACTGAAATATAATGTAAAAGTAAATGCTAGTCTCCAACTTTCATGCGTCTTTTGACATTGATGTTTTTTACCCTGTCTTCACTCTTTTTATTTCATTTATGTCTCTGAAAACTAGAGTAGACAAGGGTATTCTTATCAAATGTTTCCTCACAGACCAGACTCAAAGTTGGCCACAGGTTTTTGGTAAATTTTAGGATAGTTTTACTTTGGCGTGATAAGAAAATTTTTATGGTTGCTGTATGATACTTTTCAAAATTCCTTACAAGAATGATATTGTGAAAGCTTTCAGTGAAAGTGAAAACAAAATAGACATAAAAAAATGTTGTGTGATGAGGTATACATTTCTTTACAACTTTCACCTCATTCCTCTGTTGATATTGACTATAGTCTGCTGGTGAAAGTTTTAACCCTTTCACCACCATGGTTTGTCCCAAATCCATTGTTTTCTATGGTAAAGTTGGACCTGTATACAGGGAACTGGGGGTGAAAGGGTTAAAGGGCCAGTAGCTCTAACTTTTAATGATTTTTTTCACTATTTTGGTTTTTAATGTCAACTACAGTTTCTTGTTCTACTCCCCATAGCATGTTGACATACACGGTATTCAGCTTGTCAACTCAGCCTGTACATGTGTAGACCGCATTGTTGTCAAATGAATTCTGGTCTGGACTGGAATTCACAGTAAACAATAACAGTACATTTTATGCATATAAATGCTATGTTGACAAGCTAAATACCATAGTGGGTGTTTCAACATGCTATGGGGATTAGAACATGAACTTGCAATTGACTGAGAAAACAAAAATATTAAAAATGTCTGCAGCCTTGTATATCTGCTATCTTCTTTTTCATTTCTCTGTATGTAGTGTCCTGAAGTTGAGCCGGACATCCACCTGTATCTAAGAGTGTGCAATCACTGTAAACATCTTCTTCAAGAAGTCCAGATACAGGAGGAGAAGACAGCTTACAGGGTTCAACAGCAGTTTGAAGAGAACAACAACGATACAAATTTGCACATAGATCATGTCTACCGGAGAATTGTGCCCATCCAGAAAAAGATTGATACACAGCTGCCAGAGGTTGGAAATTAAAATCCCTTGAAATGGATTCAAAAGTCTTGTCATTACAGGGTGACTCAAGAAAATTTCAAAAAATGCTAAAGTGATTAGATGACCAGAGTTCAGAAATTTTCAAAGATGGAAGTCCAAGTTGTCGATCCATTACAATCTGACATGGTGATTGGTATCTCAAATGTTCATGAATTACTCCAATCAGAAACAAACTTTGCCAGCTCACTGAAAGATGAAAGAAAGCCACTAAGAGAAGAATACTTCTAAAGAAATGGCATCATGAGCAACCTAGCACAAATATGATAATGAATGATGAAATTATGATGATAATAAAATTAAGAAATCAAAACGCCAGCAACTCAAGGCATAATTATTGTTTCTTGAAGTGCAGGCCAGTCATACATAATTATGATGACCGGGAACAGATTGTGCCTTTAATGAGAATGTAGTAAATTATAAGTTAAATGTTGATAATCTTTGGGATTGTGACTCAATTGTCTGTTTAACCCTTTTACCACAATAGTTTGACCCATTTGTGTTGGCATCTGTGCTGAGACTGGACCTTTGCACAGAAAAATAGGGGGTTGGGGTGTTCAATCATTGCACCGTGATTTTCATAATAAAGCAGTGATTCCCACAAGTGTGAAATTGTACTGTAATTTCCCCAATGACAGTGACTTTCAGAATGGGAATATTTCGAATTTTGAAATGTGTGTGTCCTGCATTATTATTCTCAGTACCAGAAACGAATCGATGGATTAGAAATCGGTCTGGGTTGTCCAAAATCACTGCCTCAAGTCAGAAGTAATACACAAATCTTAGCAAAAGCTCAGGTAAGTGAGTTATTGCGATGGAGAAACCTTTGAAAGAAACAAAATATTGGTTGCTGTTTTCTTATCTTAAAATATTTCTGAAAGCTCAGAGATGAGTCATGTTGACTATTAAAATCACGTATTGTGTCATTTTATGACCCATAAATGTGAACTGCAGCTGAAACCACAGAATTGTTGTTATAATTATGCTGTTAACATATGTTTGTTTGCAAAGAGTCTCTGATATTATTGGTGAGTATTGATACACATAATAACATTTCTCTGATTTTCACATTTTTGTACATTAGCTGTATAACAAATTGATAAATTTCAGTTTGTGTCAAGATCTTTCACAATATGTGTGAATAGAATATGACCTGACTGAATGCTCTCTCTTTGATATCCTCTCATGAACAAACAAAAAATGCGGTCTCATTTGGTTTTAAACACAGGGTGATCTAGCCGACCATTTCACATCATTTGTGTGTGCTGTCATGAGTATCAAACAGATAAAAGCTCAGACCCCTGCCCAGCAGACAGTCGTCAGAAACCTCATGAAGGTGAGAATGTTGAATGCTGTTGATGGCACTTACAGTATTGTTACTGTCTGTTGGCTGCTGCCAAGATATATTTGGACAAATTTATTTTTGTGTTTGTGTCGATGGCTGCAGCTGGTGACTGGATCTTTTGACGTGTGATTCCTTATAGTTTTATCAGTGGTCACAAAGAATCACTTTTCCTATTCCCCTGAGCATATTTTCCAAAGGTCTTGTAAGATATTTCAGATAAATTCTTATTTTTTTCTTTTCAATGATAGATTGTTTTTATTTCATTTTGAATCAGCCATATTTACATGGCTGCTGTTTGACATTTTCTGATCATATTAAATATTTCCAAATTTTCCGTGATTATCACTTTTTTTTCTAGTACATTGCACTTTTATGAGTGATATAAATGGTCTGTTTTCACCGTTATTTGTACTGTATTGAAAAATTTGGATCAAAACAGGATGTTTTGACAAGTTGAAACGCTTAGACTAAAGATGAAATGGATCTGACTATCACATAACATTTTATGATTGACCTCATATTTTATTGACTTATTTTTTCCTTGATTTTTTTTTTCAGTGTAAGTTTGGTTACTATCAAGACAACATGTATCTGTTTCGTCAGTTGAAACATCGTCTTGCTGTGGTAACTCCCATGGAAGTTCTTGAAAGAATTCAACAGATAGTTGACTACAATGTAAGTATAGCGCTATTTGAGTCTCAATTCAGAAGATCTGTGCTGTGAAATTTTATTTCATGTCATGAATCTGATGCAGAGAAAATTAGAAGTTTTGAGTGGACGTGAAACATACTCTGACCTCATGAACACTGAAAAAAATCTGGCATTTAGTGCCAGATCTTGGATCAGAATGAGTGGGTAATTTACGCTGTTTCCCCTGTTGTGATATTGTACTAATTTTTTATGATAATTACTATAGGGAGTGAAGTAGCATGAAACTGAAAGTAGTTGCAATAAAACAATTTCTGCCTTGCTATACCTGAACTCCTCCGCAGAACTACGTAGAGCTCTGTTGGTCCAATGCAGATGTGCACCCCTTCACCGATAGTTCTACAATCTCCATAAACAAGATCCAGACAAGGAACAAATTTTAGAATGCTCTTGCTTTTGAGAGGATGTATGTGCCTCAAAATAGAAAGTTTGAAGCTTTTGCTAGTACTTCCCCAAGGAAACTTTAAACCACTCTTTATTGCAATAGAGAAAAAAAATCAGAGGTCACCTTTCGAAGTTTGTAATTACAGAACAAGGAACTGAAAATTTGCTGCTATTGAAAATTCAAAATGGCTGCAGTTCCTGTTCCTGTGCAAACTATGGGGAAAATTAAATGTTTTGATTTTCACAAAATCAAGACGCTGAAAACTTTATTTCACAGGCTTCAAAATGAGTCCATACAAACAGTGGATCAGAAAAGTGGTGTAAAAATTTGAGAATTCAAATATCTACCCCCAAAGTGTATTCTACCTAATGGTGGCAGATTGAAAAAAGGCCAAATTTTTCACTTACAATTGTATTTCTACCTGAATGTTTTAAAAGGTAAACCAAATCATGTTTGATCAACCTTATGACGACAAAATAATCATCTATGCTTTATCACCAAGTTAAACACACAGCATATGAAATGAAAGGGAAAGAATATAATAATACTTTGTATTCTTTATTGATTATCAAAAAGAAAAATTTGCACTGTCTTTGGATAAGAGTTTCAGAAATAATTTATCTTATTTATTTCCTTTTTTCATCAATTCAGGCAATAAACGGTGCCTGCCTTGCCACCAAACAGCTAGCTTATGAATCCCTCATTCTTTGTATGAAGCACAAGTTGAATGAACATCTGGCTGCCAGTATCAAGAGAACATCGGAGGTAAGACCAGCACCATGTTTTAGTGTATGCAGTGGTCACATGGTTTACACTTAAGTGTGGTCTCTTTGTCACAGACTGTGTGGGCATTACAGAAACTGATTTGTAATATGTTTTGTAGCCACACTTTTTGTACGGAATGATCGGTGTAGACTTCTTGTTATCCCTGCCAGTTTCACTTTTAGGGGGAGGGTGGGATATGGAACTGATAGGTGTGGGCTTGGTATGACTTTGTATGTGACGACAGGCCATGCTGACATTCCATCACCTCGCCTAAGCTCTTGACTCAGTTCTTTGAAAAATAGGATTAGAAATCAAATCATTCATGAAAACCCATGTTTTCTTGTAGCTTGATCCATTTGTCAGTGACAGTGCAGTACATGTTGCATGTATATACAGGAACAAAATCAGCACTAATTACTCCATTATGCTGTGTATAGACTGAAAGATCAGTCGCTCGAGGACACTCCCTATGCTCCCCACCTAGAGGGGGAGCGTAGAGATCACCCTCGAGTGATGGCTCTTCCAGTCTATGCTGTGTACTGCTTCAGATCTCTGCATTTCATGGGGGATACACTCACATCTGCCCTACATGCTTCTTTGAGCACAACCAGTAATGGTGACATTGCCGCATAGCATTGGTCGCCATTTTAGGTTTGTTGTTCGGTTCGTTACAACTGTACACGCATGATTTCGGACAATGCTGCCGAAAATTCGGACAAACTTTGTTAGTTGTATGCGTGGCTATTGTTGCAGCTTGTAGTCTGAGACACAAATTCATATCACAGTGAGTAAGTGTGACTTTTGGTAGCCATTGTAACACCAGCAGGTTTTATTTTCGTCGTTTATGTGGAAAAAATGGACAAATATTTATGCATATATTAATTAGGGAGAACAGTGACGTCAGTGCTATGATTGATATAAGCACATATCTATACTAGAGTGAATTGCAGCAAGAAGACCAGGAAAACTCCAATAATGCAGTGGACATTTACCAGGTTTGTGTCCTGAACAGAACCCTACTACTATATTAGAATAGAAACCCAGTATTGGCAAGATTTCAGCGGTAAATCTGTCATCTTGATGATGCTTTCACAGGTAATGCAAATAGAACTGCAGAGATGTGTTGAAGAGGAAGGGGAAAACTGGGACTCCCACCAAACTAGGATGGAAACTTTCATTAAAATGCAGCTCAAAGGGGCCGTGAGTATACTTGTTTTTTTTTTACTTATTGATCTAGTTATCTGCTTACATCACAGGGGCCAAATTTACGTAAAAGACATCATTTTGAATATGCTAGCTAAAAGCAGATTGTCTGTGGACGTAATGTATCAATGGCAGAAGTTCAAAAATCTTGTTAACTACAAGAATTTTTTTTCACTTCTCCAGAAGAGTTTGTGAAACTTTCACCTTTCCACTCGTCCTGTTTATTCCAGTATCAGTTTCATGATCTTATCCGCTTTTAGAAAAGATATCTCAGTTGCCTGCAGTATTTGAATCAATCTCAAAAAGTATGTACTGTTCATCATCATCATTTGTAAGGTTAGCAGATGTTTGATTGTACTGTCATAGCTCCTCAGAATTTTATAATATTTTCTGTTCATTTCAGAAGGGAGATACTAGTGGTAAAACCAAGTGTTATATTAGGCCATCAAAAGAGAAAATTAGGGAAGAGGGTCTTGGGTACATTGAGAAATTCCTGCCTCAGAGATGTGAACAGGCCATTAGTAAGATCACCCTCCAACTGAATGCTAAAAGCATGGACAAGAATTTCAAAGCGTCAAAGGAATCACTGAAGAAATTGCAAGAAAAATTGAAGAAAATTATCGACTTGGAGGATTGGGATAATGTGGAACTGTCCCAAGAATGAAACAAGAAAAATGTTTTTCTGCATGGTGGATAACCTTTCAACTCTGACCTTGCCATGACACCTGGGCATAGTTCATTTTGGTGTTGTTTCCTCCAAATTATGACTTAAAAAAACAGATTTTCAGTGTATTTGAAAACAACTTAATAGTGGAGATAGATAGAAATATCACTTTAAAATCATCATAAATTCCTTCGCTCGCGCACAAAACGTTTTTGTATTTCATTGCAAAGGTTGTTTTCAACAAAACTATCCTAGCAACATACAATGTTGTTAGGGATCAAATTACCAAGACTTATTCTCTGTTAATATATTTTGCCCTAATTCAGAGATATCATGATATCCAGATGAAGTTACAAAGGTCACAGTCAGAAATGATGACACAACTTAAATGAAAAACTGAACTTGTCAACAATGTGTCACCTCGATGTTTATTGCTTTGTCAGATATTAAACTGAATGTATATTTGATTTTTTATACAAATTGTGTATATATATATTTTAAAATTGCGATTGGCAAATATGACTTAGATTCACACGAGCTCAGCATAATTGTACACAAAATACTTTCATTGAATCATGACTTTTTCAGTATTGCTGGATATATCTCTGTTTAACTGAAAGTAGCTGTGCGTATTATTTCACTCAGAGTTTATGGATGTATTTCAGGAAAGTTTAGCGTCAAGTGATGGCGCTGAACAAAATCTTACCGTAATAGAATACTTTGTACTTCAAATCACATCATTTTTACAGTCATGTATGGTCACAGATGATTGTTGTTTTGGAGATGACACCATCGTAATTGCACACTTTCACACTTATCATGACATGTACTTAAAAGTCTCCTTTTGAGCTCTGCATACTCTGGTGTTTCATATTGCTACTGAATCGTAAGATGGTCTGATAATCAGGAAAATGCACAAACCGGACTTTTGTACCTAGAAAGTATACCCATTCTGATGTCAGAATATTTGCAGAAAATTTGTCCTTCATATTGTATAAGTAAAAGGACTCGCCAAAGTATGTTATTTTCATGTTTTCTACTGAGTGCTTTGAAATTTTCATGTCACAATTGAAATCCTCAACGACACAAGATACAAACAGTCATCTCATGTTGTAGAGTCCAGGAAGTGCAGTGCCCTCTAGTGTTTACAGTATTCAACCATTGTTATCATGCCACAGTTTGTCCCAGTTCTCAGTGGATTCTAACGGTTTAAATGCTGGCATGGTTGACCAATGTTTTCACCACTTTATACAGTATTATTGAAAGTGTTCTGGTAACCTCATACTGGGAAAAGAAACAATACTATCGGACTGTACCATTAACATGATAGGTATTACAGAAGCAATGCTGTCAAATTAAACGTTTTTCACTCTAAACATTATGATGTTACAACAAAAAGACAACCTTCATTGTGGATGTCAGTCAGTAGAAACGCGTTTTCAAATAGAGGGAAGGAGGTGCTGATTGTTGCAATTGCCTGATAATTCTTGTGCTTGTGCATTTATGTTTGAGATGGCACTCAGTGAAGCCTACACAACTAGTGTTTCCTTTGATGCACTGTTTAAAATCAGATGTCTGCATTTGCTCAATTTTCACTGTTGTTTGTTCTTTGCCCAGTGGTATTGTCTCAATATGTTTGGTACACAACACCAGCAAAGAAGGTATACAGGGATACAGACCACAGTCCCTATAAGAAAGCCAACTCTTACCATAAAAAACCTGTATCAACCAGAAAAAATAATAACTATTTGAAATCTTCGAATAAATTGGAGATTTATACCCCTGAAATAACTTAATGTTCAAATTAATAGAGAGGAAGATAACAAAATTTACGCAAGACATGTTTGTTATGTGGAGACTACATCAGAGCATGGAAGGTGACATTTTTTGAGGTCCTGACATCGACAAATTCGTCACACAGTAATTCTATGCTGTATGTTACAAATAAAAATCTCTAACAAATTTGAGTTTTAGGGGTCATGTCAATGGCAGTGTGACTTTGGTTTCCTTGAATGTGGTGTATGGAAATAGGATTGGAACTTTTGACTCTATTTCAGGAACACTGTTCTCATCAACAACCCAAGGAAGAAAGTAGGATTTTCATCAAAAGTTACATCACACAGCAGATCTTGGCCAAAAAAATGTATATGGTCAGCCGATTTGAATTATAGTAAGTTGGGTAAACCCTTTGTCTACTAACTTTTTTTAGAGTTCGTGTTTTCTTTCCTCCACTTTTTTTCCTATCATGATAGCTGTGTCTATGTTCACCTTCAGTTGCTTTTCCTGTCGATGTCCTTAAAATATTCCACTGAATAAACGAACAAGTTTTAGTATGGCAAAAAGAACTTGTATTTCAAAAATAGATAGCACAAAGTAATCAAATTCTTGAGTTCTGAAGTAAATGTTTTTATTTATGCAAAATATTGATGAGTGCAGTTTGACTATGCAAATCAAATGATTGCCAACTCAATATAAATGGGAAAGATTTATTAGTATCACGAACAATTTATGCAGAATTGCGATATAAATTGCACAATTATTTTAATCATTCAGCAGGAAATATTAGTTATATTAGTGTACAGATTTTTACATGTAAAATGAAACATTATTTTTGCCATTTCAACTGATGTAAATCTCAATTTGATATATTTATATGTATGTGAATGTATGTAAATTGTAATTCCTAATAAAATTTGCAAAGATTTATCAAGAATATTTTTGTATGTGGTTATTTATGATGGAAAAAAGTATTTATTACTACATATTTTGAATCAGAAAAAATGAGCTAAGTGAAGTCGTTTTTTCTCTTTCGTGTACTTTACTCAAATGAATATTAATTTCAATTCAAACTTTTCAATAATACTTTATAATGGAAAGGTGGAAACCGTAGACCCTCGATAATGGAAACTTTAGGTGTTGTTTACAATGGATTAAATTCAACTTCAAGCTCCAATTTGCCAGCAAATATGTTGAGTCAACCGCAATGGAATATTCTGTTTTCAAAACAATTACGCGGGAAAACAATAGTTAAAACTGTACCTGCACACAATAAGTTTAGAAGTTTTGTTCTGGGTCATTCAGTTTCGACCCCGTTTCGGCACGCCACATCACAAAACCATTGTAGGGGTTGACTGCGAGTTATGCAAATTGGGTTTAAAGTGACTACTTTGCATGCCGCCATTGCGTCAGCTGTAAAATTAACCAATCGGGTGATAGCGTCCTAGCGGCGCTATTTCGCGGGGTTTTTCAGCTGCCATTATTCTCCCGTGAAGCCTTTAGTAACCCCGCCTCATTTTCATAAAAATCTACTCGATTTTCGCCTAACTAGATGCAAGATTTGCGCAAGGTCGGTTGTTCATCCGTCCCATAAGTTGCTGGTGGAAAGAATCTACCAACGATGGCGGAATCGGCCGTCATTCGGAGTTCGCCGAAGGGACACAGGTAGGTGACTATCTCGGACAAACTGAAAATGGAGTAGCCGGTAAAAAAAGATTTGATCCTGCCTTACGTTAACAGTATTTGTCTGCACATAAGGAGTATAAATATTCATTAACTATTAATTACATTTGTTGCAAAAAATACCGATTTTGAGACTATTTGGTAACTAACCAGGGTAAAAATGGGTTTTGTTGCCCAATGCGTTTTATTCACGGTCTTGTCAAGGGCATTTCATAGTGTCCCTCGACAATATTTTACAAGAGGTATTTTAACTGAAGCTTTTATAGTCTGGGAATTCTTTGCCAACCTGCGTAAACCGTTGACATCGTGTGGCTAGCTCAGAAAATTTATGGTATTTTGCTGCATGTATTGTGTTATATACTGGGTCATTGCTGCCAGGTCGGCGAATCTACGAGCTTTCAAAATTTTTTTTTGCTGTGGTACTACACACGACTGATTTCCGTATTTCCGTTCTTGTAGCCTGACCGGGCAGAACGGCGCGGGGCCACAAGTTCGCAACAACACAAACGTTCTCAGTGACCCAGATGCACAAGAAAGGGAGTTCAGCTCCGTGACTGAAAAAATAAACATTCCAAACGATGTCAACGCCAGAGCACTGGAGTTATGGCTCAATTTACTTCACACGGGAAAGGAGGAATTTCAGGTGAGTTTGAAAAACAGTTCGCACTGGTGTGGAGGAAAAAAAAGGTTGTGACCGACTGTTGTCGTGACGTCATATCTTAGTCCGTACGCACTTTTGTCAAGGCCTTTTCGTGGTACTACAGTCCAGTAGTGGAAGGCGGGTATTCCCCGTCAGTTTACATGTGTGTGCCAATCGTCACGGGTAAAAATTATTCTGATTTTTTTGCGGTTTTAGTTTTAGTTTCACGTGTACATGTAACAAGTGCTACCAAAACCAGCGCGCCTTTTATTTGGTCTTGAACTAGATATCGTAGTACCACAGACCCATCTGTATTTAGGGTCTATGGTGGTACTTTCGACTTGGACAAACAGCTACAAGAGCTGTAACTTTTGATATGTTTTCCTGTATTTTTGTTCTATCTACGAATTAAAGTTTCCTGTCAACTCAAAATATGTTGAAATGGCGAGTATTAACCCTTTCAATATATCCTGCATGTGTGGGGTATCCAATGTTATTGCTGACAAGTAAATTGTGGCTAGAATTTATTCATCAAAAACTGCACCACATACTGTTCACTGTGTGTTGTGTTAGCAAGGCTAATATTTTGTATTTCAACATATGCTAAGGAGAAGAATAAGGTGATTCTGGTATTCAAGAACAACAATATCGAAAATATAATAAAAAGTTAAAGATATCCCTCCCAAATAGCTGACCAGGTAGACTATACTTTTTTCAGCAATATTCACTGTTTTGTTTGAAATGAAAATCTGCTTGTGCACTATTCCACATTAGTCACTTAGAACAAATTATAAAAAAGGTTCCGTTGTTGCATAAAAAAAAATACATGTATATTGCAAATGTGGGTGTTGGTGATTGCTAAGGCCATGTGCTTTACCAAGCTAATGGTCCACTCTTGGATCTGTTTTGATGCGTTTTTTATGACACACTTTCTACCCTAAGTTTCATGTAAAAAGATTGTTGTACTGTGCTATTCTTTACATATTGGCCACATTTTCACTGGCGTCTTCTAAATGCATGCAAATGTAGAAATGTGGCAGGGTAGCTAATGCTGTGTATGTAGCCCATGGCTTTCTCAGGGGAACTTTATTCTCTATACTTGAGCACCTGATGTAACAAAGCAGACTACACGGCCTCAACAAGTGTCAAATATATTGGCCTGATTCAGGCTTCCATCACAATTGTTGACACTTTTACTGTTGATCTTTGCAATAAGTGTTCCAATGTTTCTGAGTATATCACAGCACATAAATTTTATCTCATCAGGACAAACACTGAGGCATAATGTGATTTGCGGTGATGCAGTACAAAACATAAATTTCAGTTGAGCTGTCATCTGTGTTTTACACCGTGTAATCACTTCAACACCTTTTTGTCTGTCCCTGTGTTTTCAGTCCAACATAAAAAACAAGTAATACTAATTATGCGTTCATTCCTCACTCGTGTCACAGATAGAATGAAGATTTCATGTAGCCATGATGTATACCTCAGGATCTCACTAATAGACTCTTCTGATAATTTTAAGTCGCTGACATGTATATCTTCATATGTAAAATTATTATATAGTAAACAAGTCCAGTGTATACAGGTGCAGCGTGTATGTCATTGCTTGACAATCCTCCGCTGCCACAAAATCAGCTGAATAGGCCCAACCTCACCAGTGTAAACAGGAACACTACTTCAGTACCACTGTCTACCATATCAACTTAGTCATTTGCCTCGATTTTCTCACACATACTATCCTTACTCTTCAAAAAGCATCAAGATTGTGAAAATAATAAGAAAGGACATAAACCGGAGTGTGAAAATAATAAGAAAGGACATTAACCGGAGCTTTGGCGATCTTGAAGGTTCATCATCATATCGCCATTATAGTAACATCCTGCAAGTTTGATCAACTAATAGCTTAAACATTTCAAGATAGACCTTTTTTACAACCAGACAGTGTGATGAATTATTCCAAGAAACATATGACAAATAACAAGCTCTAATTTGTCTGACCATTTAGGTGGATCAGAAAATGTGTAGTTTGATAAGGACCCAAGTATCCCTTTGCTCAACGGTTTGCAGTTTCACTGCATTTGATCTCCATTAAGGTAGTATGTGCCTCGAAAGTGAAAAACTTTGGCTCCAACTTTCCCCAAGGAATCTTGCAACCATTCTTTCTCAAAATCAAGAATAAAAATCCGGGGTCACCATGCAAATTTGGTACTGGAGAAACAACCCAAGATTTACCGATATTTAAAATACAAAATGGCTGTCATCCCTGTGTTAACTCTTTGAAGAAAAATGAAATTTTCGAATTTCAAAAAAACTAAGCCAGTGAAAAGTTTTCTTACACCAAGAGCTTTAAAATGAACCCCCAAAAGTGGTATATCAGAAAAGAATTGTAAAAGTGTGAAAGTCCAAATATCTGTCCCAGAGGTGCAATTTGCAATTTGTTCACAAACATTATGTACAGACTAACTGTACCATACAATCAGATCAAGATGAATGATTGCATTATTGATTTACTGTGCCCTGTGATCTCTTTGCAGTTTCACATTGATGTAGAATTATTAGATCCAAAAAATGTATAATCAGTGTTTTCTCATACCTATATTTTGTATTGCTTTGGTAGTTTCAATGCTGATAGAGAAGTTTCCAGAATGTAATTAGTATCGGCCCAACCCACTTCCCAATATTAATGCTCAGTCAACAAGTTATTCTTTTGCTGTTAAAGTAATTTCCATTTACCGCCTACACAGCTGAGATTACACTGGTATTTAACTTCCACAGCCAGATTAATTAATGTGTGTGTATATCTGAAGATTATGAGAGCTAGCGACAGATATGGTGTATATATATATATATATATATATATATATATATATATATATATATATATATATATATATATATATATATGGTGTAAAAATTGATAACAAGTTCACAGCCAGATTAATTAATGTGTGTGTATATCTGAAGATTATGAGAGCTAGCGACAGATATGGTGTGTGTGTGTATATATATATATATAAAAAAAAAATAAATAAAAATATATATATATATATATATATATATATATATATATATATATATATATATATATATATATATATATATATATATATATGGTGTAAAAATTGATAACAAGTTCAAAAAGGACTTATGTGTTACTCAGAGATTCACACTACATGTGTCTTCTGTAGAGGTCATCAGACTCTGTGTTTTCATGTGTGAATTATGTCCAATGAAGTCACGTCTTTGTTGAGAGAAGAAGGTGCTCCATGTAGTCCCACAGAGCAATTGAGAGTTCAGTTATAGTCAAGTACATAGAATAGACATTAAATTATTCTGTTGTGACCAAGACTTGTGATTCAATTCCACATGTATGTGTCTTTACATATGGATGTATATATGTTTGTATATGTAAGTATGTAATGTGTGTGTGTATGTATGTACGTGTATGTATGTACCTGCGTACATATACACATTTTCATATATATACAGCATTCTCCAGTTTTCAAAATGAGAACCATTCATGCTCCAGAAAAGAATTGTAAGATTTAAGAATCTTAAGTATCTTTTTGCTGAGTGAATTCAGCATAGACTATGTCGTAGATTTAAAGCGGCACTTTTCAATCCCTGGTTCTCGCATTAGTGGAGTTCTCCTCCCAGTCAAACAATGACCAGTATGATGTTTGATTTCTATAACATTAATTACACAAACTCATCTCAACCTTTGGTCACATGTTGCTAATCCTGCAAACAGAGTTTATGCAAGCTTTTGATTGACGGTCAGTTCAAATAGTCAATGGTCATTGATTCCCCACCACAAACGCTCGAATTTCCTACAATATTGTCTTCCAGTCGCGTTAGACTTTGAAAATAACCACAGAGTTCGATCAGAAGCAACGTCACGCTGACTGCTTGGCAGTCTGTCTGGGGTTTTTGCGGCCGGGGAAAACTAAAAAGTTGCATTTCCTGGAGCGAGTGCCCGCGTGTAGCCTGTTTGGTGTCCACTTACACAATGAACGCCGCCATACCTTGGCGTCCTTTTAAAGGGAGGCTCCGCCTTTAATAATCTTGAATGTGACACAGCCTTTATTGGAGAATGACAAAACATGATGCATGACAGTTGTCATGGTAATATGCTGATATGATGTTTCTCATTGTTGCAGAGTGACCACAAGGCATGGGTTGTGTGCTGTATTTACATTGCTGCCATGGAGACAAAGTAAGTCCTTAGTGATGTCAAAACAAGTTGAAGGAGCAAATGCAATGTCTATTGGTATTATTTTATTTTTCTTGTATTTGTATAATTAAAAAAAAAAAAAAAAAAAAAAAAAAAAAAATATATATATTATATATATATATATATATATATATATATATATATATATATATATATATATATATATTATATATATATGTCTGTGTCTGTGTGTGTCTGTGTGTGTATCTGTGTGTGTATCTGTGTGTCAAAACCTTGAATTTACTTTTGAGTGATCAAAAGAGCACCTTAAGCTTTTCTCACCCCCAGTTCCTTGTGACAGATCCATACTCAATTTTGATAAAGATGGGTTTGGGCCAAACCAGGGTGGTGAAAGGGTTAAACTTAAACTGTTCATGAATGGAATGGATAAAGAATACAATAACATATGGTAATTTTTTGATGTTTTTCCCAAAATGAACTTATTTTATGGTAATGAACTGATGGATACTTCAACACACACTGCCAACCTCAACATGCATAATTACGGCATGGTTTAATTGAACTAATGTCATACATGGCCAATTTTATTGAAGATCATGGTTGTTATAAGGAAGGTATATCATGACATAGAAACTTGGGCAGGTGGAGACTTTCTGTTCAAAATGTCCCAATATGTTAGAAGGGTTCTAAATATATAGTCATAAGAAATTAAGATAATAAGGTAAAATTTGCGCATGAAGTTGTGACATTACTTTTAAATTTTTGTAAAATTGTACATGTACTAGTAGGTTCATTTCAATCAGAAAAGGAAACCCAATAATATTTCATCACCACCTCCCAATGTCACAGTATCACAGTATTTCTGTCATAGTGAAGCCATAAAACTGAAACTATGTCAAAGGGACAAAGTCTTTTGGTTTGTGTGGGTGTGGTTTTTAGTGTGCTTGTGAGGGCAACGTGACCCGTCAACAACTCATTTGCATATATTTCTGGTACATTCCACATTTTGTCAGCGTTTCCTTTATCTGAGCTTGTAGGTAGTGGCACAGGTACTCTCTGACCTCTGTTCACCTTTATTCCATGTAATCAGGGCGATAATCATTAATAATAACTATGGGTTAGGACCAAACCGTGATGATAAACAGGTTACAGTAACCCTGTGAATGCTGTAATTTTTCGTACAAAATTTTAGTGCAACTTTTTATCTATTTTTATGAAATTTTTTTGTAATTTGTTTGATAACTTTGGATCAAGTGGACATCACATTTCATTTGCTACAGTTTTCTATCAATATTTTGGCAAAAAATCAGAAAAAAAATTTTAGGAAATATTTCATGAAGGTGACAGAAATTGACTGTGGCGCTCAAAGGGTTAAGCATGTGTCAAGATTCTGAGTATTGTAACTAATCTCAAATAGTTCATATTAAACAAAATATGCCTGTAGTCAGCATCTTTTAAATATTTAATTATTATTTTTTCTGTTCACCCCTAATTCTCTGTAACAGGTCCACACCCCCATTGATAACAATAAATATTGTCTAAACCATGGTCGTGAAAGGTTAAAGTAATTTGTTTTAACTGTTGTGTTGTGTCATGTGACTTCACCTCTGCAGTTTCTGCTGACCTGTAGGAGTCTTTCAAGGTCCTCTGTGATTGGTGCTTTTCTTTAACTTGTGACCAGTCTTTGAACCTATAAGATTGTATCCAACGCAATACTGTTGTTTGCACTGAAACTGAACATACAAAATTTAAGAAGACTGATAGAAGACAGATATTTAAAGTGTCCACAAGGATTTTGGTGTAGCTTGGTCGAAATTTATCCAGATTTAAGTCTGATTAGCATCTGAATAGTTGATGTTAACACAGGTACAATTCCAAATTCTTCACTCGTCAATCAATTCAAAAAAATCTAGTTCCACCATGACAGTTCTGCCCCCAAACATCTTTTTCAATAATGATTAAACCTTTGAGTGCCAAAGTCAACTTTGTTTTCTTTATAGAATATAACGTACATAGCCAGAAACTTTTTCAGATCTACACAATTTTTTTTTCAGATTTTTCCGAAAATTTTGGTCAAGAATTGTAGCTATAGTAAGGTTGTGGCCATTCGCTCTGAAATTATCAAAAATTACAGAAAAATTCATAACACTTGGTAAAATGTTTGACTGAAATTTTAAAGGGAAAAAATTACAGCACTCATGTACAAACAGGAAAGGTTGAGGGAATGAAACACAAGTCATCAGAAGTTCAATGCAGGTGCTGTATGTACAGTGTGAATGCACTATGTGACCACATAAACAAAAGTTTACAAAAATTTGAGATTTTTGTTGATATCAAAAGATTTACGATATATTTACACTATACATGAAAACACAAAATCTCAATTAGAAGGTCACAGGTACTTGAGAAATGGGGAGACGTGTGATTTTTGAAATAAATTCCCACAATTGGTTGTATAGTAGGAAAAATAATTTCAGGAGTGGTGTTACCGCAGATAAAATGACAAAAAAGGCAGTATTCGTTGCATAGAACAGTAATGATACTATAAATTCATGAGAGTACCTGAGGTGAAGATTTTGGTTTATTACCAAAAAAGACAATAAATTTTGCATCGTGGTGCCAAAATAGTTTTAAAAATGGCATGAAATATGATAACAGAGCAATAATTTATGATCTGTGTACTGCCTGCATTGATACTCATTAATATTTAAAAAACAAAAATTCCATCCATATTGTATGAAATGAATGTTTATACCGATCAAAATATGTGTCGATCATCTGTGATTAAGAATTCACTGCTGGTGGAGTGCGTGTTTTATGATTGTTACAAGATTTAGTGCAAGATATGTGTTTTGCATCCCTTTCCAACACGTGTTTTAACTTTACAAAAATCAGTTCAGGGAAATGCATATTTTACTAATAGCTTAAGGACTATTTACAGCCCTGAGGGCATGTATCGATTACAGATGATATCTCTGCGTCATTTTCCTTTCCCCCCAATTCATAAAAGAAGTCCCTGCATCATTAGTCAATCATACAGTCACCCAGGATTGGCCTTTCACAATGTACATCCTTGATAAATGGTTCTTGTATTTCCATTTCTCTCTGTGGCAAGTCTGTTTAATGTTTTTTTCAAAAATCATCTAAAGAAAATGACTTAGGCCAGAGAAAAAAAAATCTTGTTCATCGGATTTTTTGGACCAAGTCCCAGGAGCGGCGAGCGAAAATTTTTTTTTATTTTTTTTAAGGCCGAAGGTAAACGCGGTGGTGGCATTTTGTACAGATGCAGACAAGGCAAGATAATTGTTTCCCTTTTTACCTGAAATATCTCAGACAAGAAACACTGATACTGGTAACTGAATTCAATACTATATTTCCAAACAATAACATAGGCCATTACATTCACAGTTAGTGTTTGCACAACACATTCTGAGCAGTTCAACATTGAAGGATTCTCTCAGAATAAAACTGAAATGTACAGCAAATCACTGAAATTCAACAATTCAGTATTGTCCTTTAATATTGTCCTGGTGGGACCTAGCATCTGAGTTTTTTCATTTTACTTTGGCCCCATGTTTTGGCCTCTTTACCACTGTCTATATATATACACACATTTTACATTATGGTCTAACAACACTGTACTGTGATCGGAGTGAAGTTATATAGTCATCATTCAGATCGTACTTTAACATCGACGCAACCATGTGTTTTGTCATTGCCGTAAATTTTTATACTTTCGATGCAATTTTCATTCAATCGGATGCACCGTCCATCTGCTGTCACGATCTTGTTGAACAAATCGCCGAACGTAATATCAGGACAAACACTGCACTGAATAGCGTCTCTGGAACTAACTGTTGGCCATCACGTCGAATGTTGGCGATCAAATTAATACTCATGTGACATGTACTAACCTTTACAAAACGAGCAAATTTCTGGCCAAATCGACCCACTTTGCGTCGTGATTCGCCAAATTTAGACGTAACAACAACGTGTTGGCGGTCAACTAAGTCCGAACACGAATGAAGTCTCATTCAGAATCCCGTGCCCGCGAAAACCCTACACAGTGTAGGGCGCCACCAGCGGCAGTACTAAAAATATTTGTAATGCGGAAGTAAGAATTTGCCGCGATCAAAAAAAAAAAAAAATTTCCAAATATGCCAAAGTAGAAGCGGCGATTCCGATGAACAATTTATTTTTTCTTCCTGGCCTTACAGCTAGTTTTTCTCTTTATTAACTTTATTAGAAACCAACATTATATAATTGTCATCATTGGCTGTCAAAATGAATAGAAAAACCAAACATCTGTCTTTCTTGCAGAAAATACAAGTTTTAGATATTAGATATTGTCTCCAGACAATAACAGCTTAAATTTATTAATTTTTTTCTCTTGCAGTAATTGCTAAGGTTTAGAATTCTTAATAGCGTTAATTTTTGATATTCTTTACTTCATTCAATCTGATAAAAAAGCTAGATCTAAATTATGACCCATGCCTTCAGCATGTCAGGTATAGTTAAGTGGAATTACATGTCAGATGGCATTAGAGGCAATTTAAATGAGGCATTAATGTATGTATTTGTTATATAAAACTGAATGTCAGTACTGGATACAGTGATCCTGGGCCCCAGGGCTGTTTTGAAGAGCAACTGTTTAATGAAACATGCTGTATATCTCTGAAATTGTTTGCGTTTTCTGTGATGTCCTTTGTTCTGTCTGTGGTGTTGAGGGTATCAAAGCTAATGAGCTCGCTTAAACTACATTTACCAGGTTCATGTCAGTTGCCACTGCATATTGCCCACAATTCAATCCTGATGTAACGTATGACTTGTTTACATATTTTACTGGTTGGAAATACCTAGCTTTTCCGTAAACTTTTGTAACCATTGCTCGATTCCTTCCTGAAATATACAGTTCTGTCATTATTCAGTAACTGGCATTCAATAACTGTTATTTACAATATTGCGCAGCTGCAGCAAATAGCTTGTGTGATTTTGATGTTTCAAATATAAACATCCGTAATCAAACTGTTGGTTGGCATTGGACAGATCACATAACACAAAATACATGGTACTTGTCGAAGGAAGTTTAATAATTGGCAAATTCATAAAAAGTGAACATACTGTCAGCTAACTGAAGTACGGATTGTGAACCCCATGAGGGACAGAATTCTCATACAGTATCCATGGCATATGCATTGTGTATTACATCGTCATGCAAATCTATCAAGTCTGTAAGGGGCAATATTTTGCTCAGTTAGTTAAGATATAGTATGTGCCATGAAAGTGAAAGATTAAACTTTTGCTCAAACTTTCTCAATGAAATTTTGAACTAGTTTCTTACCAAATCAAGAATAACAATCACGGGTCACACAGGTCACCATGCAAAGTTCAGCACTAGAGAAACAAATAACCTGACATTTACTGATAGTTGAAATTCAAAATGACTGTCATCCTTGTGTTAAGTCTAGAGAACAATAAAATTTGTGATTTTCAAAAAATAAAGATGGTGAAAATTTTCCTAACTCCAAGAGCTTTAAAATGAGCCCCCACTAGTGCTAGATCATAAGAAGAATTGTAAAATTTTGAAAGTGAAAATATTTTCCCAAGGTGCAGTGTACCTTACATGTAAACACTGTTTTCACCAGCAGTTTAGTTAAAATCAGAAAGGACTGCTAAATTCAAGGATAGGTCTTTTTAAGGTCTTTTGTATACATTCAGGGTTTTTCTTACCAGTAGAACCCGGATGTTATCATTTCTCAGGGAAAGGGTTAAATTGCAAAGAAGTGAAGTTATAATTGAGTTGTTAACAGGTGTCCGCTGCTATTAGATTACAATGGTTGAAGGGAGAGAAGTGAAAATAGACTTGGCTCATCAAAGAGATGGGCACTTCACACTTTATTGATTACTAATAATGAACAATATTTTAGACAATTGTTTGTCTGGAAGCAGTGACTCCTTGTTGGGTGGACGTTTCGAAACAAAAGTTTCATAAGTTGAGACAAAAGTGGCTGTTTCAAGCTGGAAGAAATGATTTTTGGTGTACATGTAACAGGTCCCTGTTCATAGAAGTTGTAGATATTTTTCTTTGTACATAAAAATCAGAAAGAGTGTTAAATTCTGTGAATATCTGGTGCAAAGCCTGATAACACAAGCATGTTGTTTGTTTTAATAAACCTACTTTCGATAATTCTCTGTTAATACTGGACCTTCCATTTTGATTGCTTTTAGCAAATCAAAACCCTGCCCCACAACTTTGTGTGTGTCACTGTTTTCATGTATCATGTATGTGCCAACAAACAAATTACTGTATCTAGTGAAATTGGATTTTTGCCAGGTAGTAAGTTGGCCATCTGGTCGCCCCAGAACTGTGAAGTACATTATTCAGTCCGTTGAACTTGAGTGTATTCAAGTTTTTCATCATTTGTCTAATGGAGAAAGCAGCGAAATTATTAGTAAGCCAACCATCTGGCTGCCAATTAGTTGCCTACTCCTATTGTCCGTGAAATATTATGTTTACCAGACAGTTAGGTAGCCAGCCTACACCTGTGATTCTTGGAAGTTCAAACAAGGAAGTAACGCTACCAGTACCAATGTATTTCAATTTTAAACACTTGTTTACCTAAATATGCTCAGCAAGGGCATAGAATCGGGGATTCCTATACTCCCATAATCTGCTTCTGGACTCCTTGTTTATTTGACACTGACCTTCATTTTTTTTTTCAAAAGAAAATGGTTACACTGTGACTCTCTCATATAAATGGAAAGATTGGAATTTTCTGTCATGTACGCTTTGTTACAGCACTTTCTTTTTCGTGAAAAGAGTTTAATCATTGTTTTTATTCACAATGAATATAACAATAGCAATCATAGTGATTTTCCACACCTGAATATGCTAATCTGTACATTGATTGTAAGTCATGAAAAGACAGGAGTAAATGTATTTCTATTTAATATTAATCCTGCCAGACAGTATCATATCCTCATCTGCAAAGTCAGTAAAAAGTGGTATTGTGCCCAAACCTGTGTGTGTTTTCACCTGTTAGCATGGTATGTTAATTATTAAAGCAGGTTTAGTTTGTGAAATTATATCAACAGTATCTTCAGGTAGATATTCATGGGCCTTCAAATATTCACATGTTTATTAAAATGTAAGACATGGGACCTGTTATGCCTCACTGGATTGGTAAACCAATTTTACCGATTGATGACATATGAACTTGGCAGGATAAGGATTGATTACAGTGTAAATGTTAATTCAACAATTTATAATTTGATACGGTGAAGACACTGCAAAATTATATAAAAGAGCTTTAATGTGAAAGCTTGGATTTAACCCTTTCCTGCCGAGCGCCCCTGTCCGTTATCCTGCCAAGTCGGTCAAAACCGGCCCCCCTTTTCCGTGTCTACAGAAGATAGGCTCTCCTGCACGCTTTCCTGCCAGGCATTTGGCGGGAAAATACCGCATTTTCGGGGTACGATTACCGACATATACGTGTTAGACTTCAAAAATTTTTGCATGCCCGTATAGAGGGGCAACCGCTGATGAGGTTGTGTCCAGAAAATGACGAGGTCACGGGCGTTGTTTGCCCCGGGGGCATGCACTTTTATGCCCTTTTCTAGCTTACTTTCGCGGAAGTAAAGCTTGTTCGCCGGCACGCACGGCCACACCGGGGAAACGTCACCTCTCTCGTGGGTTAGTAGAAGACCCAGGGGTTAGTGCTATGGGTGCGGCAGCACCCTCAAACCTGTCCTGTTTCCCTGGGTTGTGTCACTTGGCCACGTACTTTGAACGACTTGGAAGAGTCGCACAGTGCAGTCTGCTTTGACGTAGTGTCAACGACATAGTTCCGCCATTGAAGGAAGGCGTGTACGTAGTTTGGCCAGTTCAGTGAACACTTAGCTCGTTAGTGTTACCGTTTCCTAACAGGTTAGTTGTGCAGTTGTTACTAAGGTGCAGTTTTGTACCACCTTAGCTCTGGACAGTGCAACTGCTCTATGCACTAACCCCAACGACAGATGGTTGGTACAACGTCTACGTCGCACGAGCACAGCCTCCGTTGGGCTGTGCCCCTCCCACGTGATACAACGCACGTTCATCCATTACTATAGCGTCCTTACGGATCTGCCAAAAACGAAAGTGGGGGTAAAAACAAAACAAACGAAAATATGCGATCATAGATAGTATTTTATTCGGGAATAATTTACATTATGCCGAACAATAAATCTCGGAGTCTGTCTCGACGTCCGAGTGCATGGTCCGTGTTTCAAAAATTACAATCGGGGTGGCAGATCCATGTTTCAAAAATTATAATAGGGGGAATTGTACAAAATAATCCGTCTAAACAAAACAAACGAAAATATGCGATCCATAGATAGTATTTTATTCGGGAATAATTTACATTATGCCGAATAATAAATCTCAGAGTCTGTCTCGACGTCCGAGTGCATGGTCCGTGTTACAAAGATTACAATCGGGGGATTGTACAAAATAATCCGTGTTTCAATTTACAATCAGCAGGATCGTAAAGCACAAACAAACGGCACAACCGTGCTCAAAATGTGATCATGGTCCGTGTTAAGAATACAGTCAAGCCACTGTTAGGCGAAGCTGTCCCCTGTCCGTTATTTACGTCGGGTTCTCTTGCTGATGGGTGTCGTCGGGGCTGTGTGAGTAGAGGTCTGCACGCCAATGCTCCTCTTACCTCGTAGCATCATGCGATGATGAAAAGCCGCAAAACACTCGCCCTCGTGAAGATGAACCCCGCACAGACTACATCCTTTGGACGTCTCAGACAGTCGTCCGCTCGCAGTGGTCTTACCCTCTCTGCTGCATACTTTACAGCATTTCTGCCGCCCCTCCAAACGGCTGACAACGTGCATCGGCTGATTTTGTGGATTGATGTACGAGGCAAGAGAAACGGTGGCCTCGACCTCTCTCACACTGGGCTGCGATCGCCCACAATAACCGCCAATGAGTTGTTTCCCGACACGCAGATGAAACATCTTATGGGTCAGCTTACTATCAGGGTGTACATGCTTGAAGCATATATATGCATTTACCAGGGCAACATCAATCAGGTAACATGCCAGATATGTCCACCATCTGTGGTTCTTGCGCCCAGTGTGAAAGTACTTGCGCTTCTGGTTGGCTCGGTCGACGCCTCCCATGTACCGGCGATAATTATACAGCGACAGAGGCACTTGTCGCCGCTCGTCTCCCTCCCCCACTGGCACGCACTCCAAGGGTGGATAGACCGTATTCAAGATCAGCACCTGAGCGTTACTATCCTGATAAGCAGTGATGTTAAGACGAGAGTCCGTTCTGGTCGTGGCTTTCATATCCCCAACAGACAGAGGAAGGCGCTTCCTCTTACCCGGCGGAATTAATTGAGGGGGCATGGTGCGACGATTACGGCGGTTAAAACTCCCGACCATGTAGATCCCGGTCTCCATCAGCTCTCTAGCAGTAACGACCGTGCTAAACAGGCTATCACAGAATAGGCTGTGATTATATCCACAGAATGGCTGGACCAGCTCCATCGTAATTCTTTTCACCACACCTCGCTCCTGCCGTCTCCCATCAGTCCGATCCCGAAATTTCACACCTAGGTACGGTGCAAAGTTAGCGATGTATGCAGTGGTGGAGTCGCACAGCTGCCATATCTTGAAACCGTCTCGATCAGGCTTATGCGGTAATCTCTGCTTAAATTTAGAACGGCCCTTAAATCGCACCATGCCCTCGTCGATGGAGATCTCTCTACCCATCTTATAATTATTTACGCACCGGTCAACTATGGGCTCCATCCATGGATTGATTTTATACAGGGGATCCTCCTGACACCGACGTCGGCGGCGTGCCTCATCAGGATCACGACGTGGATCGTTCTCTGGGTCTGCCAGATGAAAGTATCGCATAAGCTGCTGAAAGCGACTGCGGGTAATCACAGTAGAAATACCCTGGTTTCTCAGAAAGGGATCGCTAGACCAATAATCCTCCACTGATGATTTACGGTCGACACCCATACAGACTAAGACGCCAATGAACGCCTGCACCTCTCGGTAGTCAGCGTTACGCCAGTATTTATCTATTTTCCTAGTGGATATATCGCTGGTGGAATTTGGCGTATTTATTAGTCTCGTCCTTGGCCAATCTGATCAGTGTAGCTGGAATAAACTTAAAAAAGTAATCGAGCTCACGGGCGTGGCTGGGCAAGGTGAAAGTCGGTCCTCTCTCATGGTCAAAATCGGTCTCCTCAAATATATTAGCATCGGTAGTCTCCGACATACGCCAGACAGGAGGGGTGTCGTCCTCCGCCAACACAGCAGCAACGTCATCATCGTCGTCAGAGCTTGCCTCACCTACATACTGCCTGTCATAAAAGTCATCGTCCTCTGCCGCATCCTCGTCAACCTCCGAGTCGGACTCAGTGGTGATATCACCGTCGTCTGGGCGTCTGGCCTGAACTCGCCCGTAGCGGCATCAAGGATCATATCTGGCTCAAAATCAGGTGGGCTATCCTGATAACGAACCCTCCGCACTATCTTTTCGGCGGGGACATCGCAGCACACGAAACTATGGCAGGAGCGGGCTGGGCAGCCTCTGCTGATGACGAGGACTCAAGCTCTTTCGCACTGGGCACAGGAACCTCTCCTGACGCAGGATGAGGGCTCATAGTAGCAACAGGTGGTGTCTCTCCCGGAGCAGCCGGGGAGAACCAATGGCATCAGCCGTCTCGTTACTCACTGTCTCACTAGCAGCAGCAGACGTAGTCTGTGCAGGTGAAGTATCTCCCACAAGAGCAGATGTAGTCTCTGCAGGTGAAGTAGTCTCTCCCGGAGCAGCCGGGTGAGAACCACTGGCGACCGGTGACCCGTCATCATCCTCATCGGCAGAACGATCGCTCTTACGTTTACGCTTACCACTGGGTTTTTCAGCCGGAGATGGCTTCGCCTTACGGGAGCGTTTCTTGCCCGACTTCTTAGAACGTTTACTAGGGACATCACAACGATCGCTACCACTACCGCCCGGAGACTCTGCATCTTTGAGCTTCAGTCGTCTGCTCGCCTTCAGAAAACTTTTGCGGTCCGTCAAGCTCATGTCTGGAACAGTGTCGACAGACTAGCAGGTCCCTCCCTTTTAAAGCCACAGGGAAACAAAGCCCTGGACATGATTGGACGCAGGGGTGTTAATATATGCATCCACCTGTTATTATAATGGACCTACGGCAATCAGTCCACCAACCGGCGCTGACATTCCTACCCGTCATGTAAATTGCCTGTCCGCACCATTTGATATGCTAATAATACTCATTTGCGATGCAAATCCCTCGAGCACTTAGCATAACATAGTCAATGTCATTAGCATCTCAACTTGACATTCCGTCCAGCTGGGTACGTGGCATGCGCACCTGCCACCCAAGGACGTTGGCCCAAGCCCATGTTTAGTACGGGTGGGAAACCCGTATCTTTAACCTCATGTCCCTTCTAAGTACGCCTGCGCAGGGCGTATTGTCATCCAAGTCGGTGACAAGCCAACCCGACAGATCGCCCATTAAGCAGTAATGGACTGGCCGTCTCGTTCTTGTACGGCAACGAACAGTGCTTCAGCGGCTTGTTTAGGTCATAACCGTCGCCTGCCGAGCGGCTTACCCAACTAAGGCGGTCAAAGATGAAGGATGCCAAAATTGTCAACGGCTGTCTCGGCCTCGTCCAGTTGGGCAAACATGGCTCCTTCAAATAACGTGGCCAGCACGTCTACGTCATCAGCGGTGATGACGACCCGTCATTGACGCCCGAGTGCGTAAAACGCGGAATATACCGACAGGTACCTCTACCTGAGTCGGTCATACTACGGTATAAACCAAACACAGGTCTGCCAACTCCCGTTAGACTCGGCCGTTAGCCGAACTTCACAGGGACAACATAGGCGTAACAAGTCGGTGAACAACGGTTCACGCACCTAACCGCAGCCGCCAAGTCGGTGAACAATGGTATCAAATTTTGAGGCCATGTTCGTGAATGGCAAGCTGAGGCGGTGTGTTTCGTTGCACGGCTTGAACGTCTAGAGCCAAGTGCAGCCGACAACGTCCGACATCTGAGTGGGTAGTCTTTTCGAGAAGGTAACAAGTCGGTTAAAAGCGGTGGTTACCCTTCACAAATGTCGCTCAAGTCCGTTCGGATCAGTTCCATGTCAGGGACTAATCAAGCCGAGTCCGTCAAATCCGTCCACACTTCCCGTCAATCAGGACCAAGTCCGTGATTTTCGTCTCGCACCATTGGCAAAAAATTGCACCGCCAGCTGAGGCGGTCTTAGGCGGTTGCCTTACAGAAAGCCGAGTCCGTCAAATCCGTCCGCACTTCCCGTCAATCAGGACCAAGTCCGTGATTTTCGTCTCGCACCATTGGCAAAAAATTGCACCGCCAGCTGAGGCGGTCTTAGGCGGTTGCCTTACAGATTAGCGTTGCCGAGACGGTCAATTTCGGCCACAATCTATGTAGTGCCTCAGAGCCAAGTTAACCCAAACTCCGCTAGAATACGTCAACGTGCTAACCTGCCAAGTACGCTACTCGTCCCCCCCAAAAAAACCAGTCCCCCACCGGGGTGGGGACTGGGCTGGGTAGCTTCCGCACCTTTCCCTGTCGTTGGACTCTCTGTGAACCCATTTCGAGAGCAAACGCCGTTCCTCGCCCAAAACCTGTCCTCGAACGACCCCTAGCGCGAGCAAGGGTTTGCTACACGTAGTTCCGTCGACTAGGCAGGAAAGGGGGTACCAAAAAGTAGCCCGATTTCCACCGCCTTGGCAGGATAACGGCCATGGCTGCTCAGATTCTAGCTACACCGAATTTCAAGCGGATTTTCACCGACTTGGCAGGAAAAGGGTTAAGACTTTCTTCGAAACTGCTTTTCACAATCATTGTAAAATTCCCAGCAAGTTGACAATGATGTACAAGGTTGACAATATAACTACTGTTGTTAAAAATTATGGTAATTTTATAATCTCTTACATAATAATCACAATTTAATGAAGTAGTTAGCTGAGGTCCTGTTTAGAGTTGCTGTTCCTCTACATCCTTTGGTTTTGTTGCACAGATATTGTTATGTTAAAGTCTAATTCATTTCAAGATTGCAATTTTTGATATGTGAGTGTATTTGGAAGCAATGGTGCCGAATATAAACTGATGAATTTGAGAAATATCAAAAGGCAATTCAAGAAGTGTTTTTATGACATATAAATACTGGCCGTGCTGCATCCTCTTACAGTAAATTCTCTTTTAGCATTAGGTATATGTATTCCACTATCTTGTGGCTTCTGTCATCAAAGGTGTTTGATATTGTAACTCGGCCGAGTCCAGACACTTATTCAGGGCTACCAAAAGCCAGCATTAAGATTACAGTTTCTACTTATCATCCAGCCAACAATAGCATTGTCCTTCAAATGTTCCTTGAAACCATCAGGACAAGTTCTACACAATTGAACGGATCAATGGTTGTTTTTGTGTGCCTTAATTGATCAATCAGGATTTTGCCTTGAGGGGGATTTCGTTTTGTCCTGGGATTGTCACAAACTTGGTGACCACACTGCATTTGTACATGTTTAATTAATATATGAATTACACATAAATCTGTCATTAAGACAATAGAACTGGAGGATGTTTTCTTTCACAGTTGTGGAAGCCAGGAGATATGTGGGGTTGACAGCATAGCCGGTAAATTGAACATATTATGTCACACTTGCTGTACCTGAACACCAGCCTATCAAGGTACATTTATCATTTATCATGGGATGAAGAGGTTAAATGTAACGATGTTGAAACACTTTTCATCGATAATTATCTTGCATATAATGACTGAAATACATTAAAGGCATGGGTCAGGTGTCAGATTGTCTTGCCAGGAAATTTACTCACTAGATTACAATTTCAATGGAAAACAAAAGGCTATGACACCTTCATAATCCTCTTACGGACTAGAACAAACTCGATCCATGGAACCGATTTTCCTACCTTTAAGGGATTCTTTTTTTGCTTAATATTTTTTTTCTTTGTATTTTTCAAATTGAAATGAATTCCCTACTGGCAGTATGACTTATAACATTCTTGGTTTTGCATAGAGACCAAGATTTTCACACCATGGGCCAAGGGAAACTAAATAATTACATCATCTGAATGTCAGCTACCATAGATACATATATATACATAGATATAGCAAGTTAGCCTAGTGACAGACATTTTTTACGCTATCTTTTGTGAAATATCTATGAAACCATACATATTTTTACAATATCTTCTATGATTTTTATCAAAGTCATTGTTTTACCGTCTGCCAACACAAAAATCAAGCAATGTCAATTATTACACAGATTCTGCAAAACAATATTTATGTAGATGACACCAGCTCATTAGGGAATACACTGTTTGACTCTAGCGAGAGATTTCCATGGTGTAATAACAACATAATTTTATTTAAAGAAAGATGCATTCATAAACTGTATTTAGCCTTCTAGTAATGATAATTAATATAATGATAATTACTATTACGATTCATACCCTCATTACAGATTCAATATAACCGACACGTTAACATCAGTTTTATGTTATTTATTCTGATAAGGAAGCTTGCTGCATACATATATACCACTGCTGTTTTATCAAACAGCCCATGTATCGTCTTTCATTGTACCTGTACATTCTTATACAAGGTAAAGCATTTATACACACACTTTCCCATACACAAACCCACGTACAAGCACAGACATACAGAGATACACATAACCATAGGTACACTTGTATGTAAACCTATAGAGTCAGTATGAAACTGGCCCAAAACTTCACTTTTGTCCAAAAGTACGTATGCAGTTGCTATCTTTGCGTAGGCAGTAATCTCATAAATCAGGCCTTGTAATTCAAGCCGTAAATCCAAATATTTATTATTGGTTTGGACCTTCTCTGTCAGCTTAGAGCAGAATCCATCACAGCCTTCCCAATACGCCTTCATAAATGCCATATTACATCACTAATAGATAGGTTTTTACAAAACGAGTGAGTGATAAATGGAAAAAAAAATATTATCACTGACATTAATTAGAAAGCAAATAGTCCTTTGTGTTCCGTGGTGTCAATCCATTGTTTATCAGTCAGGATCAATCCTGTTAGTGTTATCTTAGGATGATGTCTATAAATTAAAGGCATGCGTTGGCACCAGATTGTCTCATCAGAAAATTTACCAACCTGATTACAATTTCAATGGAAAACAAAAGGTTATCACACCTCCGTAATCCTCTTATAGACTAGAACAAAGGCGATCCCAGGGATCGCGAGCAATGCCTTTAAGTTAATCTATACTACCAGCTGATGCTGAAATTTGTCAATGCAAAAGTTTTTCCTGGTGTGACAATGTTTATTTGCTGGTTGGTTGCTGAGAAACTAAATTGTTTCCCAGAACAGGTACCAGTGAGTCAGTCTTTTATGTAATAAATATTGTTAATCTACTAAAAATTGTAGGTTTCATGTACAGTACTGGTAGCTACCATTGAAATGATTCTTCTCACAAACTGGTGTAGATAAATTAAGAAAGGCTTTGACAGTTGTTAACTCTTGTAAAAGAGTTTGTCCTTGTTTGCTTGTGGGTGACAACAAGTGCTAAACAACAGTGCAAATATGAAGGGTAAGAAAAAATGAAAATATTGAATGTTAAAGTACTGGAAACACTTTTAGTTTGGAGATATTTCAGCTCTGCTTTCTCTGTAATCTGCATTGATAGATATTTTGCTGGTGTCTTTGTTAAATACAGTATCTTTTTTATGAATAATTAAACAGTAACTAGAAATTGTTTAATTATGAAGTTTTGTAGTGTATTCAGCTGTAAAACCTGTCCCACAGTCCATTAAACAAAAGTCAAGACTAGAAAAATTGCAGCTTCTCTTTCCAATGTTCATAAGGGAATTCAGACGGTGAATTGTGATCAAAGATCTCCTGACACTCTGAAGACATTTTCAAAGGGATTGCTAATTTTATGTCGTTCAGTAGCTTGAATTTCAATAAATACACTTTGGTAAAATGTTGTTTGCAGGTTGTGTTCAAGTTATCGTGGTGTCTTGAAAAGGTATTCAAATGTGAGGTACAACCTAGATTACCAGATCAGCCGTTCATAGAAAACTTGGTACCATATTGGAACTGTAAATGCGGCGTACAAAAATTACATGTACAGTAATACTTGTCAAGAAATATAAATTGAGGACAATAAATATTACTTTAGGCACAGCAGTGAATTCTTGACAGCATCTAGCAGTTAACCCATTCAGCACCAAAGTCAATTTTTGTCACCTTCATAAAATATACCCCAATCAATTTTTTTTCAGACTTTTGACATAATTTTAATAAAAGATGTTAGCCAATGAAATGTGATATCCATTTTGTCCAAAATTATCAAAAGAATGACAGAAAAATTTTAAAAATTGTTATTGGTAAAATGTTGCACAAAAATTTTAGCGGGAAAAAATTACAGCACTCAAAAGGTTAATGTTTTATGAAAGGCTACTAGTATTTCAGAAAAACATCTGTAATCAATAATCAGTAATTACATCTGTAATGAGAAGTTTTCAATAAATATCCAGTTTCAAAATTTTGTAATTTTTCCTGACGGTGTGCTATTTCTTTCGTCGATACATTATGAATGCCCTTCGCAGCATTGTACCATGTTTTGATGGCATTGTGTCCTTACATGTAAATAGAATCCATATTTGAAGATAATGACAAATGGGTGTACTTGAGATTCCACCGTGCATGCATTCAAAGATTTTGAAGTACGGTTTAAGAATAATAAGTTTTGATAAATGGGAACCGAAAGAGCAGTAATCTCTCAAATGAATTTTTCAAAAAAAACGTGAATGGATGTTTTCCATGAATCTTTGAAGCAATTGAGTTTATGCACAGCACCTTGTGTGTTTTTTGTAACCAACAAAAGCTAATATGTCAAAAAGTGGAAAAATTTGATGATTGTTTTGTACAGCACAAAATTTTATTCTGTTTAATTAAGTTCTAACAGCTTGGAAAATTTTGCTGTTACTAACCTGGAGCCATTTGGAGGAGAGTTTATAAGCGGGCTGTTTTAAAAAACATGAGAGAAAAACTGGGATCACTGTACAATTATTGGCTAATTAGAAAATCAAATTACATCAATTTTACCTGCATTCAATTCAAGATGGCAACCGTTCACATGATTTGATGGGATGATGTTAAATTCTTGATATTGACAAAGAATTAAGACTAAAAATTGAACTCTATCTTCAGCTTTTAACATATGATAACTCAACACAATCTGTGGATGTACCTGAGTAAAGTGTGGTAAAATTTTGAGGACTTCCATTTTTGATAAAAATATCCTTTCCACAAAATCTACATGTACCTTGGATTGTATGTTTCAAGCACAAGGCAGGCAATTTTATTCTGAAAGCTGCCGTAAAATTTCCAGTAAAATCGATAATAATGTTTAAGTTTTTCCCCTTCTATTTTTTGTGCAGGTTTAAGCAGAAGGTAGATGATGACAGCGATAAAAGATTCCAGGAAAGACCTTGTGTCACGTTGACACAGGTACTCAGAGTGGCTGATATGAAGTAAGTGCCTCTTTTATTGAAATGGTTTCCGGGATGTCGTGTTTTTGAAAATATGATAAAAAAGACATGTTAAGCCTTTGAGTGTCAAAATCAATTTTTGTCGCCTTTACAAAATATACCCTGGTCAAATTTTTTCAGATTTTTGCCAAAATTTTGAAAAAAAACTGTAGTTATTGTACTATGATGTCCATTTGCTCCAAAATTATCAAAACATATACAGAAAAATTCATAAAAATTGGTAAAATGTTGCACTAAATTTTAGTGGGAAAAAAGTGACCATATGGAGTGATTGTTTTGCTTTTACAGAACTGAGTGTTTGTTCATAATTTCGAAGTCTATTATTTCATGATTGTACAATGCAATGTCAGCAGAAACTATTAAGTTTATGAGTTGAGTCGTTCTTTCAAACTTGAGGCGGTATCCATTAATGTCAGGAACACCTGTTTCGCCAGTTTTATTTTCACTTTGATGTGGACATTTTAATGTCTCTTATTTTCCAGTTGACTTAAATATTAAGGCTATAGTTATGTAGTGAACACAGACAATTAAATTCAAAGCATATTGGGCGATTGCTGAAGCATTTTATGGTTTATTTTATCGTCCTTAACATAGCTGTGAAAAGACTTGAGTAACATTCCTGAACAACACTGTTTTTTACAACGTGGAACTATTTGTAAAATCATATTTTGACTTTCCTCAATCTAATAAATGTATATGTTAAGTCATTTGTGTGTTTAACCCTTTGAGTGCCAAAGTCGATTTTTGTCACCTTTATAAAATTCATTCCAGTTAATGTTTTTCAGATTTTTACCAAAATTTTGATAAAAACTTAAGCCAATAAAATGTGATGTCCATTTTGCCAAAACTGATTAAAAGACTCGCCGAAAAATTCATAAAAAATGGTAAAATGTTGCACCAAAATTTTGGTGGGAAAAATTACAGCACTCAAAGGGTTAATCATGTCCCCTCTCCCATAATGTGTTACATTGTGATGATGTAATGACAGAGGTGAACAGTGTTGGTGTACTTTTACACATCTGTCAGGAGACATGACAAAAATTTACAAGATAGCTAACAAAAGATGAGACTTTTGGACTGTTTACACAGTAAGTTGTGGATAGAAGTTGACCCTCTTTCTCCCAAGTGGTATTTATTTCTATGATTGCAATATTTCATCTAGACAGGGGGCTGGTGGGATTCCCCCTCTGTTGACATGTTGGCACCCCTTAGTAATTTATCCAGAGGAACAGCCTCCCCCCAAGGGTGCCAGTCACACCTAAGAGATACAAGTACATTTATAACAAGAGATACTAGTACATTTATAACACATGAGTTGGTGAAATCATCCCTAAATATTCTGGTAAAGGAGAAAATCCCCATTTTGATGCCATCCTGGATAAAACACTGGGATTTGTCTATGTAGTCTGGTTGAAAGAGGATTAATTTGCACACTGGCTGTGGTCGTGACCGGTAATAACATCACAAATCCCAGCCACTCCAGGACCACTATGAACCCAGTCAGACATGATTTTTTTATGCCAGTATTCAACCTGAAGCATTCCACAACCTGCTAAAAGGAGAGTGTGTGAACATTGCATTTGTCCAAACACGTGGGATTTTACTGTAATGGTCTGTCTTAACTCAATTTAATTTATCCTTCCAAATAATTTTGAATTTGCACACTTTAATTCAGTTTGTGTCGACAATGGAAAATTTCATGAACGTTTTGATATCTACAAACAATAACTCATCAGGATGATTGCACTGTAGACTGAAAGATTCCGTCGCGTGCGGGCGCTCCGGCGCACTGCGACCTACGACCCTTTACCACGACTGAAGGCACACTGTTGAAATCTGTTCTTCAACAAAATTTTGTTGGAACCAATCGTATTACAGAAACGAGTTAATTGACAGTATGTAGGGTAACAAGACGCCCACATCGCTCACTCAGTGCGTGATCGTGATTAGCATATTCAAAACTGTCGCCCGGCTTTTGTCCCGCCTAAGCTTATATCATGTCTCGTTTGTCAACAAACACAACGTGTTTTCTCAAACTCAAAGTATTGAAAATCAAACGGCCGAAGCTATACTCACGTTGACGTCTGTGTCTAGCGTTCCGATTTGATCATTATGGCCGATCCGAACAATCGCCCACTCGCATTGCCGAGGCAGTCAGTAAATGTTCTGATGTATGTATATAATATTATGTTGAAAAGAGAGCAAAGAGACGCACTCAAAGAGTTTTTGCGGCGGCAGAGATGTGTTCGCTATTTTACCAACAGGGCCCCACGGTATGGGAAATCTATGATTTACACGCTGGCACCCAAAGTTATGGACACACTTAAGAACCGTTCAGGATCGATCGTTCTGGGGATTTCGCCCCTTATTTCACTCATGAAAGATCAAGTGCAGAAGTGCAGCGAAATGGGTGTGAACAGTGAAGGCGGCTTTGATCGGTTCAGATCTCCGAAACGACGTACGTACCAAGGAACAAATTGTGCGTGGTAAATTCCAGGTTGTGTTCAGTTCACCAGAGGCTATGACGAGAGAGTGGCGGAGATTACTCAGTTGCGATGTCTATCAAGAAAATCTTGTTAGAAATAGAATTGCCATCGACGAAGCACACTGTGTTTATTTTTTACAAAGGCAGGCTCCGCTGTGATGTCCAGACGTCAGTTCCACTGCACTGTAGAGTCACTTCAGTTTCTCGGCGATTATCGGTCGTTTTTGAAAAGATCGACCTTTTCTTCCGAGAGTCTACACTCTCTCCGCAGACTGCACATTCTGCTGCGCTCAGCGAGAAAGATGCTATGGAGTTTTTTTATAGGCGTCAATTGAGCCATAAAGACAACTGTATCTACATGTAAGTTTTTTCTCCGACATTTGGCCAGCGTAAGCTTACACACACGTGTCGTTGTTTTCATCTGCGATTATGCAATGTCGGCGCTGCCGATGCAGTTGATTGACATTGTTGTCTTGACTACCGCGTGTTCATTATGCCCGTAAACAGCCCACGTGAGCAATATTCAAATTACACTACCATGATTTACATATTTGAAAAGTCTGTGAAGTCAGTTGTGGGCGGTACTATTTTTTCTTTGAGTTTGCCGCGGCCAGGTACAGTGTGCCTTCAGTCGTGGTAAAGGGTCGTAGGTCGCAGTGCGCCGGAGCGCCCGCACGCGACGGAATCTTTCAGTCTAGATGATTGCACTGTAACCAGAACAATGCATTTGCATTGAAGTGTGACAGATACATGTATCTGCATAAAGATCTCTCCACATAGTGATGCTCAGTTGTAAATCAAACTTTGATTCAAAATGTCTAAATATACTATTAGATATGCTGTAGTTTCATTTATACCCCTGTGTTGTGAAATGATAAAATAGATGCGGATAATATTTTAAAATTTAAATTTAAATTTCCTTACACGGCTTCTATGTTGCATTTCATTCAGTTTTGAGAACTGAACCTGTCCGTACCTTTGACCAAAACATAAAACCGCCCCATACAATGGTTAATAATGAGATTTCTGCAAAGATTAATGGTAACAGGTATTTTTTAATTGACAGCCCACACAACCTGTAATGCAAGTCATCACACTTTTCAGCTGAACCCATAGATCAAAATGTATCATTGCTTTCAATTGAATGCTAAGGAAATTGCCTGGCTGTGCGTACAGTAGGTGTAATATATTGACTGTAAATCACTTATCAGATACATTTCAGTAGAATGTTGTCCCGGAGAGGACATTCGACTTCTGTGCCACAAATCCATCATTGCCTCGCGTACTCACGTATTCATTACACAGAAAATAAGGAAGCACTACACATGTAACAGTGATTTTTTAACTCACCTAAATAACAAATTTATGATCTACTTTGTAATTATAGAGTTATGAAATTTGACCCCTTGACATTATACAATATTTTCCTGCAGTACCTCTTGTCACACCCAAGGTAAAATCTTATCTACCGAGGAATTTAACCAGGGCAAACGCTTACTTCTTGTAATCATTCTGTACTTTCATCAGCATTGTGACGTTCTACAAGAACATCAGGTCTGTGAAGAACGAGTGCACTATCAGTGAACACGTGCTGACGTATCTGACAAATGTGGAAAGGAAATTTATAGTGGCTGCTCCTCTGTATAATAAATTTGAAAAGTAAGTATAAGTTGGTTTCGATCTTGAATTTCTTGACTATTGATATGGGGAGGGGAAGACGAAAAAAAACCCGTACACATATTCCGTGAAATATATTTGGGTTTAGCAAAAATATGGTACCATTAACTCATGTTGTTTGATACTTGCATGCATTTAAAAAAAAAAAATTTGTGGCTCTAGCGAATTCAAAGGTTCGCAAATTTTGTTTTGGTGTTCTTGTGACAAGTTCACCTGAACTTATATTGCAGTCTACTACTGTGCTATTTGATTTGGCATAGCATTTGGACTTTGTTCATAACCAAAAAATATGATAGACTACATGTCCAGAATCAAATGCGGTAAGACCCGTCTATTGAGAAAGTATGTGCCAAGAAAGTGAAAGTTGAAGCTTTTGCTCAAACTTTCCTCAAGGAAGCTTTGAATTATTCTCTTTGATAATCAAAATTTGAGGAGTCACCATGCAAACTTTAGTGATCGAGAAACAAATCACCTAAGATTTTACTGAGATTTTAAATTCAAAATAATTGCTATTCCCTATGTTAACTCTATGAGGATAAATTAAAGATTGATTTAAAAAAAACGAAGATGGTGAAAACATCAGTTGTTTCACAAGCTTTAGAGAATCCACACAAGCAGAAGACAATTTCTGTAGAATTGAGAATCAGAATGATGTGTCCCCTATGTGCAGCCCTTAAAACTGCATCAGTGTCACTTATAGAGGTGTATGTCCTTTATAGAGAGGTATACATCCCTTATAGAGAGGTGTATGTCCTTTATAGAGAGGTATACATCCCTTATAGAGAGGTGTATGTCCTCTATAGAGAGGTATACGTCCTTTATAGAGAGGTGAACATCCCCTTTAGACAGGTATATGTCCCTTATAGAGAGGTATATGTCCCTTATAGAGAGGTGTGTGTCCTTTATAGAGAGTTGTATGTTGATAAAGAGGTATAATTCTATTCAACTGGTAACTTTTGGCTTGAAAAAATATTTCCATAAGGATAAGTTATTCATATTGTAGAGGTGATGTGTCTGTGAAGGACATTTTTCACTGTACACTTGTTGACAAAACCATCCACATTTTACAACCTGAAACACTTAGCATCATAAAATGCTTTGAAGGATAGAAAACAGAAACCACAAATTTTCACACAGAGAATTAAAATGCCAAGGAAACTAGTTTAAAGTTACGACTGGTTCCGCTTCATAGAAAAAAATGAATGTGGCAACATTTCTCATGTTACATTTGTCCTTCACTGTGATTTTATGAACATCAGAACCAGTAAATGGGACGTCAGTTTTCATAAGGTCATGAACTCGTCCCATTGCAGTCAAATCGTAATTTTGTTGTGCACGATCAGTGGTTTAGAGTGTGTTGAAATTTCTGTTTGTAAAAAGTGCAGCATGAACATCTGTTTATTTTTCCTCACAAATTTAGATCTGACTCATTGTTGATTCCAAAGACACCCCCCATATGTGTATGGCTTTTACAAATTATGAAAATTTATGATTTATAAATTATGAAAATTTAGTTGGCCTATTTTTTGCAGGAAGGCATTGGCTTGTGGTACATATGATATGTCTGCCTTTTGTAAATGCTGTTTTATCAACAAAACTTTAGTCTCTGTTCTGAACGTAGTCATGTATTTTTATATTAACATTTATTTGACCTTATTTAACCCTTTTCCTGCCAAGTCCATATTTCACCACCAGGTCAAGATGGTTAAAATTAATGAAACACAACGTATTCCATATGATGTATTTTAACATAATACTGTACATTTGAAGGCTGTTGAAAACATAATACTGTAAAGTTGATTTTTTTGGACAAAAGATGCTATAACATACATGTACCAAGCCAAGTGGGTGAAAATACGTCATGTTTTGGCTCAATACCGCTTTTTACTGACTTGGCTGATGGGGAAGTGATACAGTATTACTGTCTGGCAGGAAAAGGGTTAATGAGAGTAGCCTGATAAACTCATAAAAGAGTTTATCTCCCCTAAGGTTCCCAGGATTAAGAAATCCAAAACACAACAGCCACATAAAAATATCTTAAAAGGACAAATATAACATCTAAAAATCTACAGAGAAGGTAAATTTAAAATTCTTCCCAATAATGGCTTCAATAAGACGTAAGTCTCGAAAGATGTTACTTGTGTTTTCAACTTATTCCACGACATCACACCCCGTATTGAATATGCTCCTTTAAGAAGACATTAAGTTTGGCTCTTATTTCAAGGATTGGATACATATTTTTGTATGTTATGCTACATGCAAAAGTTATGATATACAAATATGATGTTTTTTCTGTGTGTATATCCACAGAATCTACCATGAAGTCTTCCAAAATGAGAGTGATGAGTTTAACAATGGTGTTAATCCCTCCAATCATCAATCAAATACCAGCGCCAAAATGAAGTCCTGTTGGTGTCTCTTTATCCTTGCCAAAAGTAAGTACGGTGTCTTCACATACGGAAGTGAGAGACATGCTTCTCAGTTCCCGGTGCCTATGTGAATTGAAGTTTGATCACAGTCTTTATAGAATAGGCCATTGCAATTGAAGGGACAGTAGCTGTAACTTTTGATGATTAGCTCTGCTGTCAGTGACATGGACTTTATTTTATTAAATAGATGATTGTGTGTTGTTATATGGCATCATTCAACTTTTCAGATTCAAAACTACTTCAAATTGACCTGTTTGATTCCATTCATGTATGGTGCGCAGGTCCCCAGGAATAACCTTAATCAGATTTGTTCAAATTGTGATGAAATATGCAAATTTGTATTTTTGAGGCTAATTTTGCTGGTTTTTTTGCAAAAATCTGAACAACTGATCAGGCAGTTTTAATATTTGGTATACCTTATTCAGATTTATTCAAATTGTGATGAAATATGCACATTTGTATTTTTGAGGCTAATTTTGCTGTTTTTGGGCAAAAATTCCTTCATAAAGGTTGGTCTGACAGTTTAAATATTCTGTGAACAGGTCTCTAGGTATGACCCTATTCTGATTTTATCAAATTGTGATGAAATATGTTTTGTTATTTAAGGCAATATTTGTCATTTTTGGGTCTTTGATAATATTATAAATGGTAATCACCTTTTATAGTCTGATGTGGAATTTAGAACTGCTGACTGATGAAAAAAACCAGGGTTTCTCTTTGTAGAATTATACCCGCTTGTTATGGAATTAGGAGCAAATGCTCTTCCATGTTGTACAAGATTTGTAAGTAAGAAATTCTGTGTTTTGAAATTTTTTCAGGTCTTTTACTTCAGAACTGCAATGAACTGGTGCTGCCATTCCAGCTTTTACTTTGTTGTATTGATCACGCAATCAGAATGTCCCCCACTTTCCTGCTCAAACCACCCTACGGTAAGTGTAAGTGAATTTCATATCATTATTCATGAAACTGCAATGATTTTGTACAACCGCATTAATCGTAGTGTGCAGTGTTCTCCCTGAATAAGGTAACAGGGGCGTGGCGCCCTCTTGTAAATTCGAGCGCCCCCCTTGCCAGAAATGAAAAAGATTTATTTTTTTTTGAAAAATAAAACAATAAAATGTACGGGAAAAAAAGTTGACAGTGATTTACAAGCAAAATGCGAGCGTGAGCGTCGATCCTGCAGACTGCAAACGTAATTCTCATCGATCTTGCAAATCTCGCGAGTTTGTGATGTCATCCGAGATCATAAGCCCATGTGCAACTCATCAAAGGCAGCCATATTTGCATGGCTCAGTCCGTAAGTCGTAACGTTACGTTAGCCACGGTCCTATAGGGACCGTGCATTAGTTAACCGACTTAGCTGAGTAAACATGGCAAGGAGCTGGAGGGTAACCAAGGACAGCAGAGTACACTGAAGTTTTTATAGGAGGTTAGAATTTCGTTTGTGTATTCCTTCCCAAAGCAAAACAACCTAATTTTAGGCTCGGTCGGACGTGTATCAGGATGAGAACACGTGAGTGTTATGGTGATAATTTTGACATCGATGAATAAATGTATGTCTCTAGACTCGCTATGTTTTCGTTTTCAAAAAATGTAATCTTCATTGAAATCCGTGAACTGTAATAAAAGTTATGGAACACTGTTTCAGATCTCTTTTCCTTTGTGTTTTTTATACGAAAAAAATCTGAAAAAATGCTCCCCAAGCCTGAGTTTTATGGTCACCGTGATCATTTTGACATCGATGAATAAATGTGTCTCTCGCTATGTTTTCGTTTTCAAAAAATGTAATCTTACTAATTTTCTTCATAATTGAAATCAGTGAACTGTAATAAAGTTGTGAAACACTGTCTCAGATCTCCTTTCCTTTGAATTTTTTATACGAAAAAAATCTGAAAAAATACTCCCCAAGTGCCATCAAATAACACCATTTTAATCTCTATTTTTCAAAAGCTCCAATGGCAGGAGGGGGACACCCCCCTCCTGACCTCCCCCCGCGACCGCTTGCGCGGTCGCTTGTGGTGCTTCGCACCACATCTTCACCCTCTTCTAAAAAATTCCTGCGGAGAACACTGGTGTGTATATAAAGTATTGCCACTGCCACAGAATAATTTAGACTATTCTGAAAAACCAAAAAGCAGCCCAGCCAATTTTGGAAAATTTTATTTTTATTTTACTTTTGAAAGAGCATGTGAAAGCATTTATCCGTTACGCGCAAATGAAAAGATTGTAAAAGATATGTGAAAATACAATTCATTGAAGTATTTTTATTTTTTATTTTTTCAAAAATACTCCATTGAAGTGTAAACTTCAAAACAAAGCAACAGACAGAAAAACTATAAAAGGTACTCATGTGTAGAATATTTTGCATTTTAAAGAAAGTTGAAAGGTATTCATCCTTGGATGAAAAGGAGGACTTTTTTGTGTTAGGACATCAGTTATTGATGTGTGTGGCGTGGGATGTTTCTCTTTGAAAGAGGGATATATAAATAATGTCATGATGTTTGGTTTATGGACCCCTAGGGCTTATTATACATGGTGTGAATCATTTTGCAAAAAAAATAAGCAATTTTGGACTTTTAATCGCAATCTGAATAACTACAGCATGTCATGAAAGCCACAAAACAAAATAATGTATAATATGTAACGTAATTTCCCCTGTCTTCGATATAGATACAGCACAGGTAAATCACTATGCAACGTCAGTGGTATCGCAAAGCAACAGCAATAGTCTGAGGTTGCTCTGTGAGGAGTTCAACTGTGATCACAGCGAGGTCATCACGGTCCTCATCAACTACTGGCAGAAATTTGTACAGACCATACCACAAGACAAACTTCATCAGGGAGTCGATGGGCTGCCAGAGGTGAGGGAAAATGAAATTCGTAGCTGTTTTGGGTTGCTAATGTGCAGCATCTTGGAAGCTGTTATCCAATTGGTTGGCTGAATCTTACTGTTATCATTGAATTATACACAATAAAAAAAAGTTGCTGTGAATAGTGACAATCGACCAATCAGATATAACCTTCCGAGCCAGCTGCATAACAGCAGGTTTTTGGCTGTGATGAAAGGGAGCTAATTGAGGCGGGGTAATTGAATGAAAGAGAGAAACATCTGTGTCCTGTAGTAGACCAATGCATAGTGAAATCAAATTAAAAATGACGAAAATCTCAGGTACTGTCATGTCCCTCTGTGAAGAAAATTGTAGTATAAGGCTTGTGGCATGGGTTTCACAAGAAAGAATCACCGTGATTACTGGAGAGAAGAATATTATGGCATTGAGGATCAGTGTAAAATGAGTGTGTTTGCGTATATGTGTGTCTGTCTGTGTACGTGTCTGTCTCAGGGGCAGACAGACAGACAGACATGTTTACAAGCAGGATGGAGTGTAGACAGGTAGTGAGAGGGAAGATAATTCTTTTGTGATGTCCTTGAATGGTTTCCTTGATGTCAGTCGTCCAAGGCTTACTTTTCATACATCATCTTACCTTCCTTAAATGTCAGATATAGTGTGAGGTTTCTTTGTGAAATAACAGACAAAGTATGTGTGCCGTGGGAGTGAAATGCTTCTCCTGGTTTGGTAACATAATCAAAATGTTCTCATCAAGTGCCTGTACATGCCAGGTTTTTCACATTCTGGTTCTTGCTCTAAAGACTCTATTATTGTCAGATCATTTTACAGTTTAATGTCAGCCAGCAGTATAGTTGCTTTTGAAATGGGTATATACAAAACAATTCTTGCCTGATACGGAAAAAGTGTAATGGAGAGGTTTGAACCAATTCACAAGTGACTGTGATCAGAAGAGTAATCAATTCTACTGAATCGTTGATTAACTAGGATGCAGCTAAACCTAAGTTGATTAACCAGAGAAACTTTGATTTGGCACGGCTTCAAGTCTTTCAGGAAATAGATCATTTACCATAGTGTGTGACTCTGTGCCTGTTCTGTTCTGTTCTGTCTGCAGCTGAGTTTTCTGACAGACCGGTACAGAGAAGTTTACCAGGTCCTTGGTGACTTTGATGAAATTCTGTTTCTGGAACATGACCCTCATCTATTGCCAGCCAATCACAGAAGGTAAGTTTGTACAATGTCAGATTTTGTATCATGTAAAAATCTATTCTTGTACAAGACTCTCCATTATGATAGCAATACGTTGAAGTGGCCGTGGAATTGTGATTGATCAGAAACTATAGAAGGAGAGGACGTTAGAGAAGATGTGTCTCCATTCATAGATGAGAAAATTTTTGATTTAATAGCCGGGCAACATATCATTTGTGAATAATTGGTCAATTTGGCCAGTGTTCAGAAGAAATTGAACCCAGTGGGGTACAACTTTTCTGTTTCCTGACTTTCTGGTTGTGTCTTCCTTGAAAACAGTTTCCCTTCTCATTGCCAACAAAACCCTTCCTTCCCCTTTCTCTGTATATAACAGTGTAATAATTTCTTAGCTCAAAATCTGCAGATGTCTTTCTCCTTCAGCTGACGGTTGACCTTCAATTTTCAGATATTCAACATACAGAGGATGCACAAATATCTAGTCCTAGTAATGCATATTTGTCATAAAATCAAAATTTATTATTTATTTGTTATTAAATGGAGTTGTAACAGACTTACTAAAATTCAAATTTCTTTCAATGTTTTGTCAGTTACCCTACTACAATGAAACCTCAAAATTTCCACATACATACATAAAAACACATCAAGAGACGCAATACTTTAGTCAATCATTGTTGAGAACGAATGGACTAATTCTGTTTTTTTGATAAGAGATAAAATATATTCAAAGCAGTTCAGACCTTGGTGCAAAATGCACAGGACGTGTAGTTTCATCAGTTCTAAAAATAGATTCAATATTGAGGAAAAGCCTTTCGTGGTAAACAAGAAACGCTGTTTATACTAGAATTGCGATGACCTCAGACAGGACAGCTCCATTGTGATCATCCATGGTCAAACTACTCCACAGTGTTGATTCTGTCTAAGGGAAGCCAAATGTATTTTGCCTTTGTGGTCACAGAATAACCACATTGAGAAAGAAGTTTAAAAGATTAATGAATGTGTTTGTTTTTGAATGATAGGCAATTGAATCTTGCTTGTTCTAGATTCTCCAAATCTTATCAAAAACGGGTTGTGTGATTTTAATATGGTCAGTACAATGCCTTATTTGGATGATAAAGACAGATTTATTCCAATTGACTCAAAATTTTTTATTTAGAACTGCCGTCAGAAATCTGTCATCAGGTTGCCGTGGTAGTCGGTTTGTAGGTCACTCACGATGATACAATTCAGATTATGTTTAATCAGCTCTTAAAGGACAATATGTTACCACTTTTATGTGAAAAGTGAATAATAACAGGTGGTTTGAGTCTCTATTGTGAATGGTTACATGCAGAATAGATCTTGGATGTGGGCCAACGTTGAAGGAAGTAATCATATCCGAAGTGTATATGCAGTTGTCTGCACGTGTTGAGGTGTGCCTGAAGAACAAAGGGCCCAATTTTCGTCATGGAAACAATGTACTTGTCTTAGGGGGTCTTTGTGAGGCAAGTGGACCACCTAGGGTTGTGTCAATTTGTAAACTTGTTCAGCACGGCGTCTCCATCTTGAACACCACAGCTGATGAACATGTGCCTCAGAAATTGTCTTAAAATGACAGGATGGACATAAATGAACTAAAACGAGAAAAAATGGAAGATGACATGCTCAATATGTGTGCACTTGTCACTCTTGTTCCGCAAATTTGGAAGTGATATGGAAATCATTAATAGAATTTAGGCACTTCAATGGCTGTACCTTATTGGAATGCTATGTCTAATCTTTCTGAATGCTGGCCTATGGCCAAGATACCCTCAAAAAAACACCAATTTATGGGAAAAATTTGAAATTTACACTAAGGATAGTTGCGTTGGTTTTGATGAAGTATCAATCAAATCAAATCAAGTGGAATTATATAGAGGAGGGCAGTGTTGAACAGCAATCTGTTGAACTTTTTGACTTACCTCCAGGGAAAAAACTGACTAATATTCCCTTTACCAAAATCATGTTAAAATACCCAGTATTCAACCTGTCAACATAGCCTGTATGGTGTGCAAGCTAATTAACATTTGATATTGTTGTTAAAGGCTGAGCCTCCCTTTGAAAAGGACGCGAAGCTATGGTAGTGTTCATTGTGTAAGTGGACACCAAACAGGCAACACGCGGGCACACACTCCAGAAAATGCCACTTTTTAGTTTTTTTCCGGCCGCATAAACGCAGACAGACTGCCAAGCGGTCAGTGCGAAGCTGCTGCAGATCGTACTCTGTGCTCATATTCAAATTCTAACACGACTGGAAGATGATTTTTCGGAAATTCAAGCGTTGGTGGTGGACAATCAATAACTGTTGCCGATTTGAATCGACTGTCAATCAAATGCTTGTATAAACTCTGTTTGCAGGATTAGCAAAAGGCGCCAAAAGGTTGAGACCAGTTTGTGTAATTAACGTTATAGAAATCAAACATCGTTCCAGCCAAGTGTTTGACTTGGAGGAGAACTCCACTAATGCGAGAACCTGGGATTGAAAATTGCGGCTTTAACCTGTACATTTTAGTCCTATAGAAGAGTTCAGATTTCAACAATATAGCACAAAATGCTTTGTGTTTGCCACTGTCTTATACCAGTATCTGTATAGATATGCAAAATTTCCTTGGGACAAAAATACATTTTCGTGAGTGAGCATTGCATCACGTTGGCTTATGGGGAAAACTGGTCATGACATGCCCTGTACACAGACCTAATCCTCTCAATCATCATTATCGGAAACAAAAGTCTAGACTACCTTACAGTGGGGAACAATCATTGCTCCACACTTGGATGCACACATGAAATAAAAAAAGGGAGCTCAGCCCATTGAAAATGAGATCGGTAAAAGCATGTGGCATTCACCACCCAGCAGTGGTGTGCAGCCTTCTCAATGTCGAGATAATGTCCAAATTCAAATTGAAATTCAGGAAAATTCAATGATGAGGGGCTTGGAAGATTGATGAGTGAGGTAATGTCCACAATATTGTTGTATCACAAGCATCATAATCAGTGTGTGTCTTTTGAAAGTCAGTGAAAATGAAGATTATGCTCATATAATTAAGTTTTCTGAAAACAAACTTGAATTTGAATAATCTAATTATGAGATGAGTTAACTAACAGTTTATTCAAACGAATATTGTTGCACCCAATAGCCTAAGGCAATCTGTAAGTTTCATGTAAACACCCCAATGGGTTTATTAATTTAGAATGATGACAGTGGCTGATATTGTTTTTGTTCCATGTTGACATGTCCTGCTTTTATGCAATAATGTGACTTGTTAAGTGAACTTGACTGGGGGCGTCAGTTGAAAACAAATTTTCACTGTACCTAGTATTTGTCAATCTGATGATGAAATCAAAAAGACAGGAAAGCAATCTTTTTTCTCACATATTAATCAGACTAGCTTCCACAAAGTCCAATTTATTTGATATGGCAACTGTACAGTGCCCATCAGTTTTCTGCATGTTGATGGTAATTTTTGAATTATCAAACTTACCCATACTGTTTGAACTTGAATTTCTCATGTATTTGGAGATGTCATGCATTTGACAGAAATATTGAACAAAAATCAAATTTGCAAAATATAGGTGAAAAATTTCACACTCTTATTTCTGATTTTTTAATTTTTATAAAATGTGCAGACATCTTGTATCGACTACTTGTGATATATAAATGAATGCTTAATTAAATTTTACAAATGAGAACAATTGTCAGATCATGTAACTTAGTCTGTACTAATCATGTGTCTCCCTCTTTTCATTTAATTAAATTAAAAAAACTGGAATATCAGACACTGCTTGACGAACTCTTCAATCATCTCTGTTTATTTAGGTCAGACAGTCTGGGTTCAGAAAACACAACACTTGCCAAGCAGACCAAGGTTCTTTGAACTTTGGTGAACTTTGAACTTTCCTTGCGATGGATGTTAATATTCATGAGAACATCAATGACATCATGACCTACATATGAAACACTGGTGGTCATTGTTCAAGCCTCATATTGTGCATCTGAAAAAATATTGATTTTATGTGTACTTCATGTTCTTTACTTTACCACACAGCTCCTCGCAATCTAACACATCAGGACAATCTGGCAACAGGCCGGGCGAAATGATACCCCAGACTCCAGTTAGGTAAGTACAATAATACACATGAGCTGTTTGATGTCTTGTGCCAAGTTGTGGTGTATGTGGAAAAAATATCAAAAGGAAAATATTTTATGATTAAAAAGACACTTTCAAATGTTTTCATTCTGAAATATGTAAGTAATTATTCTTCAAATTTTCACATAATTATGAAGTATTAATTTTGGTTTCACTGCCAGCGCATGATCAAAGGTCATTGACCTCTCGTATTCATGTTTACTCACATCTCAGATGAGAATTAATCATTGTTTAATATTTGAAAGGTAAATCAGAGCCGAAACCACAAATTCAAACTGAATATGCTATTTATATAGGTAATTTGACTGCCCTTTCGCCAAAGGTCACTAGTAAATCAACTGGATCAACGCTTTATTACCGATAAAATTCCACAACATTAAAATATTTGTTGTGACATGGAAAAAAGTGTAGGCCCTGCACTGTGTATACAAATTTCTTTTGATCAGTGTGTTTGTTACATAGGTCACTCGGTTCTGCAGGTAGAGTATATTTATTATAGTAATTAATAAAAATATTAAAATTGCAATGAAAACATGAAGGGTCAATAATAATCCAAAGGAATACACACTGTGCCATTGGTCATATCTAGTGTATAATTTAAATTGATGAAGCAAAATTTGCCAAGAAAAGTAATATCGGGCAATACCCTGTGCACATTGAGAAAAATTCAGAAAAATTGTTCGCAGCATATGATCAGTTTAATATCATGGTGTTTTCAGGGGGGTTGGGCACTCCATTCTTCTCATAATTCTTGTATGAAATTACAGATCATAATTGTCATATTACTTACGGGAGTTCACCTCATATGTTCAAAAGTGGCATACCAAAGTCATTTATATGATGATGTACAGCAAAATCTGCGATACCAGCCATCCTGTGTTGTCAAGTAAAGAAAATTACAATCTTTTTTCCTCTGTCTGTGTTTTCAGAACTGCCATGATTACTGTACAAGCTTTACAATCCATGTTGAGTCAGGCGAGTGATGTCACTACTCCAAGGCTCAACAGATATTTCAGTGTAAGTCAAACCTCTGGAAATATAATTCACTGCTACCTGAAATATTTGAAAAATCCTCTCTGGTGAACTGTTTTCCTTTCTGACCTTTACTCATCTGCATATCTATCAAACATTCTGTCTTTCCATGTAATTTGTCAGGTATCCAAACCTCCCCTTCTCATGACCCCCTCCTCCATTCTTGCGTCCCAACATTACATATTTTTGCCTTTTTGCCCAAACTCACCGTTAATTATTTGGTTGTCTTTCACTGTCCGTTACTTTCTGTTCCATATTTATTATTCCACCCCATCATTCCTGACAGTTTAGGACACTGTTTTAGTCCTCTAATGTTTATGCAGTGTTAACAATGAATCAACGCTACAAGATGATTTTTATAAAATAAAAATAAGTTAAAGATGTGCGACAAGTTTTTGTGAATGATGAAAATTGCTGGTACATCTTTAACATGGACTGTATATGTTCACTATAATTCCCTATCACAAAAGCCGAATATAATTTTCCATGCTTCACAATGCTGCAAAATTTTAAATATAACATTTTGTTTATTAAACAAATTTCAGAACTGTCCTGTCAACCCATTCCCTGAGATTGAAAGGAGAATCGGGAAGCTACAGCAGGAATTCATCCGTGAGTTTCTGGCTGTGACGGGACCCGCCTACAGAGAAATTGCCAAGAAAAGGTGGCAGCTTGCACTCAGGTTGTACTACAGAGTAATGGAAGCCATGCTCAAGTCGGTAAGCCGCTCTTCAAACCCGTTACCGAAAAGCTGTCGTTTGTTGAAATTGCTGTGAAAGAAAATTGGATTAGAAATCAAATATTTACAAGGATGTGCCATTATTTAGGTATAAAAGTACGTCGCAAATATTATCGGAACATCAGATACCGTAGATAAAACAAAAACGATTGTTAAATTGTGGTGAACCAGCCATTGCCAGAGTTGGGTTAAATCATAAAGTCATATAGTATTGCTGCAATAGGAAGGGAAAACATTTTTATGAAGGTGCTGCTGTTCCTAGAATGGGTCTGATAGCAAATGTAAAATATCATCCAGAAATGAGAGAGAAAAAAATGGGGAGCTTGCCATAGAAGCAAATATACTATTCTGCAAATTCTTTGCTAGCAACAGAAGCAGTAAGTGAAATATTTGTACAACGTGTATTTCCCAAATATATGAACGATATTGATGCATTGTCTCTGCAGATATATTATCACGGGATTGAAACAAATACTAAATACTATTTCTGATAAACTTAAGCTGGAAGAACGTAATCTCAAATCCAGCACCATGGAAAATTACAATATGGAAGTGTTTTCAAATTGTTTTATGCATTTCCAAATCAGGGAATGTAGAGTTGGGATTTTTAGGAATTATTCTTCAGTTTCTCCTGACCTTGACCCTCCACCCCCTGTCTACCTATGCAGGAACCGACATTGTCATTGCAGACAAAAGGGCTGTACCATACTTTATAGGTGAAAGGGTTAAAGGTGTGCCATTTCAAGGAAGGCCTTATCAAATGTGTTCACTGTGTTGTGGGTGTTGAAGGTTGTTAAAGTACACGTCAGCAGTTCAGATTTGGTTTTAAGTCCCAATTGGTGGCGATGTTGTAACTTCATGTTTACCAACTTTAGAGTATTGTTAATTACAGTGGTGGGAAAGCCCTGTTTCAGATCAGCTTGTCCATATTTTCTGTCTAATTTCCACAAATTTCTCAGAAGGCAAAATTCAGAGAAAGCGTTAAAAAATTTTGACTATTTAGGAACTCTGGTTCTTCTCTGTGTGTGCTGTTATACTTTTTACTGTTGTTTCACATGCATGATCATATTTTGTTCTGTTTCATCAAAAAAGAAAGAAAAAGAAAATCGCTCAAGGGAACTTTTGAAACTCAAACAATAGTGTTCATCTTTCTATTGACAATCAAAATTTCAATTTTTCTCTGGCACACAAACATTGCAGCAAGGATGTTGTGTAATATTTCCTTCTCTGCTGTGCATCAGTTAGTCTGAACATCCTAATTTATTCACAATGAAAGGATGCCTTGGCAAAGATGAGAAAATACAGAGGTATATATGTGATGTACGTTCACCAATATATTTTGAAGGTTGAAACAGGAAATACACATAAATTTTTAAAAAAGGGAAAAAAGCTTACAACAAATTTATTTCAACTCTTAATGAAACTTTGAAAATCAAGAGTATCTTTTCTATCAGTCATAAAGGGCTAGTTGCAGCAACTTTTGATAATTTTTCAACTATTTTAGTTTTATCTCTCAAGTGAGCTCTTGTTCTGCTCATGAACAACAACTATCTGGCTTGTCAACACTGCCTCTGGACGCATAAAATGCACGGTTATTGCTTGCAATAGAATTCTAGTCCAGACTGGATTTCACATTTTAACAATAACAATGCAGTCAACACATGTACAGACTGAGTTGACAAGCAGAATACTGTATATCTTGACATGCTGTGGGTTGTAGAGCAAGAAACTGTTATTCACATTACAAACAAAAAATACTGAAAAAATCATCTAAAGCTGCAACTACTGGCCCTTCAACTAAACTGTTTTAACCCCCGTACTGTTTTGTTGTTTTTCTGTAGGAGGAAGACAGACTATCCATGTCTGATTTCAGTACTCTGCTTCATAACGATACATTCCACAAATCCTTATTGGCCGCTTCAATAGAGGTTGTCATGGTTACGTACAGTGCTACATGTAAGTATCATTCGTAGATACCCCTGATTTCGTATCATCTGAAAGGATCCGCTTACAAATGCAAATTAATCTTGCCTTGGGATCGCTGTCTCGCATGAGTAAGATAAATATTTCATGCGGTAGATGAATTGCCATCCCTGACTATCTTTGTAGAAATTCTATGAAGTATGTACCATTCAAATCTGTATCATATTCACTGGGCAGATTTTTTTTCAATTGCATCCAGCCTTATCAAAACACGCATTAGTCAGATCATAGACGGAGACCTGTCATCCCCATTGTGAGTCTGTCATGTTCTTCCCCCTGCTGATGATCCGTCTATTCAGCGAGTTCTAGATTGATCAAGGGATGAGGTATTGGCATCGATATCACTGTCTGCTGGTGCGATTGTAATGACTGCGTTCAGATCCGAAACCATCACTCATCTGATGATGAGTTCTGTCGCGACGCCGATAATCTGTCACTCTGCGTCATGGAGATTCAATCATGAGATACCATGATAGGGTTGAGGGTACATCCTCTTTTTTCCACCGGGTTTCCATGATACAAAAATGGACATTTAGAATGAATGTACCCATTGTCATATCAACTGCATCTCTCAGTGTGGCATTTTTGATAAAAACTAAAAGATGTCCTTGGTTTCCCAGTGAGACAGGTGTTCTCAGCAGATTCCCATTGAGGCCTGAGTATCACACCTTTTCATGTGAACATAAATTTGGAGTTGCTCATTTAATCCTCTCCTTGCCAGACTTTGATACACCACTTTTCAATAGGATGGGTGAAACCATGTACATGGAAATAGGGGTGTGCAGGTCAATGTTTCATTTGTTGCTGCTATAGAGAGTAGATTTTCCATGCTTCCATTTCCTACAAAGGTGAAACTTTTCACTATTTCTCTGTCCTGGCAACTTGCTGTCAACTTCATTTTGTAATCAAGGATTTTTCAGAATTTCGTACAATTCTTCAAAAAATTGTGTTCTTTTCACATTTCTGCTCTAAATCACACAGCTGTTGCACTGTCCTGCTATATAATTTTTTTTTACTTAAAGTAGGAAGACGTGTTCATTGTTCCAGTAACACGGTAACACTTCTGCTGTCATATATGCAGATACAGGGAAATTGATTTGCATTGGAATTTTGCAAGTTGGTAGAAATTACTAACTCAACTTCCTCATTAAAAGCCATGGCCATTATGTACTGTTTGTAAAAAAAGCAAAATTGACATTTCATTAACAGTGTATATTTTTTCTTTTAGTTTTACTTAAAAAATAAAACAAGACATCAAATAATAGAAGTTACAAACAGAGACAAGGATAGGCGTTACTTGGCTGCACCATGCGTTCTATTTCATTACCCTTTGCCTGAAATAATTCTCAGCTTGCTCATATCAGCTGCTTCTTTACTCTCAATTACATATATATCGTTTATAATGATAGAAACGCCTCAAATGTTGGCATACTCAGGGCTCCCGCTAAGTCACCAAAATGATTAGCCTACTCATTAGCCAAATCAAAAATCTTTTAGCCATTTTGAGTAACTTTTAGCCAGTTTATGATCTCAAGTGTGGCAACAGCTTTCTCGTCATTCAGGAGTCCCTAATTTTACAAATCAAGATGTTTTGTATGATGTTCATGATGGTTTTTACACTAACGAAATATGTGTTTAGTTTTTGCATTTATAATCTGTGTTTTTATGACATTTCAGGGATAGAAATCCTTTCTCATTTTTGGTGGTAAACTTTAAACACCAGAAATAAAATTAGGTAGCAATTGAATTCTAAAAATCTGGTAGCAATGTTAAGTGTATATTACAAGAGGTACAGATTGAATATTTCTGCCACATTCAGTTAGTATTCACAGTATGATAGCTTGTCATAAGTTACAGGCTTCTCATGTGGCAAATTTATGCAGTCTTCCATAACCTAAATGTTTGAGCCACACAAGTAAAACAATTTTCCATGCAGAAGACAGCATTTATGGTATAGCACAATGGCAGTGTAGCTACGATTATTGTGGTATTTAAGGGCCCGGTTTTACTTGTATATCATAGTTGTGATCAAGCAGGCTGAAATAGCATCTTGAGTATAAGTACTTTTCTTGAGACAAAAAGGGCTGGGCCAAACAAAACTCTTGTAAAACAAGACACAACGATATATGTTCATTTAAATTACTCACTGTTTGAGGGCATTCATTGTTTTAATGATTATGATAACATTTTAGCCAAGATATATTTTCATTTGATATTTTGATATCATCAAGAAATGTCTGGTGATGTTCATTTCTAGATTTTAAACTGGTGGAATCTACAAAAATATTAAAATCATTCAGAATCACATAATTTCTAGTATAAGTTATAGCATTTGAAAGTAGGCCGAATGGGAGTCAGTCAAGCTGAATGCCAAAGGCAGCAAAATTACCTTTCACCTATTGGACCCCCTAGGTGGTTTCTTGTGAACCATTATTGTGTAATTAGGGGGTCTTCATGAATGACATCACATGATGAGATGACCTAGACTTGACCTTTCAGAAAACCTCAGTTTTTCTCCTTTTCTTTTGTATTATGGCTCCGTTTGTGAAAGTTTCCTTTGAAATTATGGTTTTTACTATCAAACTGAGTAGTTGCAGGCCAATTTTGATACAGCAAAGTAGGTAAAACTTTGTGATAGACTCAAGGACGATCCAGGACTCACAGAGGCAAAGCAGGCCTCAGTGTATCATGGACCTTACGTTCATGATGTATTGTAGTATCGAACAGCAACAATGTTTGTTTTACGTACCAGGGAATTTGTAACTTTGTAGAAAGGAGATTAAACTGTTTCAATACATTGCAACTTTGTAGGAAGGAGGGTAAACTGTTTCAACATTTTACAACATTTTATTGTTAGGTGTAGTTTTCTGTTGAGGAGGTCTAAGAATTCAATAGCCACTACATAGCCAAACAGGAATTTTTGTAGCCATTTTTAACTTTCTTTCGCATTTGGCGAATTGGCGAATAGGTAGCGGGAGCCCTGATACTGTGACTTCATTTATGTATGCTGGAAAAATGTCACAAGTAAAATAGTGTAGTTTGCCAATACAATTTCTGATATTTCAAATAAATGACTAGTCCTGACTTGAATACTGTTCACTTATTGATGAAACTTACCTAGATTTTTGAGCAATATGGATAATATGCAACAGCATCTGACAAAGATGCCAACAAGAATCAAATTTTACATCCTCTGTTCGTTACTATTTGAATTCAATACTGAGTTGTTTTTTTGCCTGCAGGGAGTGCATCGTTAGCCATACAGTCTGAAGTGTCGTTTCCTAAGATACTTGATGTTTTTGACTTGAAAGGATTTGATTTCTACAAAGTTTTAGAAAGTTTCGTCAAGGCGGAACCCAGACTGACGAGAGATGTCATTAAGGTATCGTAAATTTACTTGTTTTCATTCCCTGAATGTTTGTCGATGAAAAGTGTTGTGTTTAGAAGCCTGCCCTCTATTGTCAGAGAAGAAGTTCAATTCTCAATGATGTAGAAAAAAGATGACAGTCAGAAAAAAATAAAGCAGCTATTGGCAAAGCATTTCAGATCGTAATAAAAGTGTCAGTCCAATAGAAATAAGCAAACATGATACCCTACGTGCAATTTATAATGATCTGCATCATATTTTTTGTCAGCAACAAATACTTTCTCTGTATCACAGATATTGTAGTGTGTTTCTAGGCTTTAGTAATGCATATTGTTGTTGTATTATTAATGTTGGCATTCGGTTAACTCAAAAATCTACCAAAGCATGATTCAGTGTTACAGTCTGGTATAGCTTACATAAATTTACAGACTTACTCCTGAGTATACTTATAAAATGATATTTTGTTTTGCAAGTACATATTTTAATTTTCTGAGATTTTCTCTTTTATATTGTGCTATTAAAATACTATTGACCGTTACACTCAGCTTTGGTACAACAGCTGACAACTTTATAACTGAAAATGGAAATAACCACTAGAAGTTATCATCAAATCTTGATTTTTTTGCGAGAGAAATTGCTCATTTTATGGATGTATTTTCTTCTTTTGTAGCATTTGCAATGTGTAGAGAGTCAGATCCTAGAGTCGATAGCTTGGCAATCAGATTCACCATTGTTTAAGTTTGATGCTATCAAACTAGCAACAGTAGCAGCTACCTCAAAGGTATGTGTACAGTTATATATATAGATTTTGTGATTTCACCATCCAGATTAGACCAGCCAAAACTACTATCTGGAAATTTTTGACCAATCAAAACTACTGTCGTGAATTTTAAGACCAATCAAAACTACATCCATGAAGTTTTGGACCAATCAAAGCTACTATCAGGAATTTTTAGACCAATCAAAAATGCTATGAAGAATTTTTAGAGCAATAAAAGCTACATCTGTGAATTTTTAGACAAATCAAAACTATATCTAGGAATTTTTAGACCAATCAAAACTACAGTTTTTGACCAATCAAAACTACTGCTAGGAATGTTTAGACCAATCAAAGCCACTATCAGGAATTCTCAGACCAATCAAAACTACTATCAGGAAGTTTAAGACCAATCATAACTACAATGAGGGATTTTTAGACCAATCAAAACTACTAGCAGGAAGTTTTAGGCCAATCAAAACTAGTATGAGGAATTTTTAGACCAATGAAAGCTACATCCAGGAAGTTTTAGACCAATCTAAACTACTACCAGAAATGTTAGACAAAACTTCTGTCAGGAATTTTTAGACTGATGAAAACTACATCCAGGAAGTTTTAGATCAATCAAAACTACTGCCAAGAATTGTTAGACCAATCAAAAGTACTATGACATGAGGAATTTTTAGACCTATTAAAACTACATCTAGGAATTTTAGAGCAATCAAAACCACTACCAGGAAGTTTTAGAACTGTTTCACTCTCCTTGTTTGCCAATTGGTATTTATTACTCAACTTGTTATTACAGATTCCTGAGACATCAGTTGGCAATTTATCCCCACCAACAACCACTGCAGCTGACATGTAAGTTGTGATTCCTTTCCTTTGGAAGTTTTGTCAGCTTTCTAAACATTTAAAATGTCATTGAGATCAATAGACTTGTTCAGAAGATTCCCATGTTGGGAAGGCTTTTTGATTAGATAAGCTAGACTTTAATGTCATGATGTCATTATTTCAGAAGCACAATCTGTACACACTTTATCTTGCCTAGCATTCTGAAGGCACTTTTCTTCAGGGCAAACTTGCTTCTGTTCACTGTGATGTTGAATTATGAAGAACGTCTCTTTTTTGCCCCTGACATCACTGAGATATCTATAATTCAAGTTCAAACCTAATACCATTTCAGATTTTACAATATGATGTGTGCGATCAAATTGAACTTTGCAGGCGGTAGTCTGATCCACGAATCTATGAAAAGTTGACAATACTTGGATGAAAATCAGTAATTCCCCAGGAGAGAAAAAGATAATGTTTATAGCTTTGAACATCTACCTCTAGGTACCTCTCTCCCCTGAATTTAAGACTGCAAGGTGGAACAGCCTCCAATCACAGACACCAAACGTCATTAGGCAACTCCCCAAGCAAGGGACCAACTGCGAACATTTCCAACTCAGGTTCCACACTCCTACAAGCTGGTGATAACAAAGGCCAGGTGACGTTGCCACGCTCCCAGACACTCAATCTTTTCTTCAATAAAGTATTGAAACTGGCCTACAATAGACTTCAGACAATGTGCAGGGCCCTTGACGTCAACACTGAAGTGGTAAGTTGTGAATTCTGAGAGACAAAAAATTTTTTCCAAAAATTGAGACAAATAATCATTTCCAGGGAGACAAATATGTTAAATTGTTGATGAACTTTACAACAATTATTTAAAAAAATCTTCGGAACTTGTTTCATAACTTTAGATATTTCCCTACACAGGAACGATATATCTGGACTACGGTAGAGCACTGCACAATAAATCGACCTGAGTTACTTAAAGATAGACACCTTGACCAGGTAGGTTAACCCCAACCCCCTCCTCTCCCCGACTTTAGTGTGGATGAAAGGTCAAGTCAAAATATTCTTCCCTTTGCATATAAAAAGTATATGAAAAAACCCCATATATATTGTACCAGATATTTGTAAGTATGATTGTTATCATTATTATTAGATTCTGTGAAAGCCAACTACACGTCTAAGTGCATCTGTACATGACTGAAAAAAAATAAAATGTTTAGCAAGTACAAAAGTAAAACAAAAGAAATGTCCGTTAATAGACACAGAACTTACAGAAAAGTCAAATCATGGTTATAGGTGTCATAGATTATAAATCTCAGTAAAAAGATGGGTCTTCAGACCATATATGAAACACTCAACATTTCATGGAGAAACTCTGAGGGCAAGGTGCACAAATACAAAAGGCTCGCTTATTAAATTTGCTCCCTGGTGGTAACAAAACGTAACTTCTCTTTGGACACTTGTTTTACTGGAACCACAGCTCGATGAAGTCTGCCAGGTATAGAGGTGCAATACTGTTTACACAACTAGATTGTCAAAAGTTTGTGTTTGATTGACCAAAATACATCAGGAATTGTTTGGAATAATTGTATTTTAATCTTTGTAACACCGAGTTTTTCACTGTTCTCAGTGTTTGATATTGTATTTTAATCTTTGTAATACCGAGTTTTTCACTGTTCACAGTGTTTGATATTGTATTTCTTTCCCTTTTTATTCTGGCAGATAATCCTTTGTTGCATATACGGTGTCAGCAAAGCCGCTGATAGCGAGTTGAAGTTCAAGGACATTGTTGCCATATACAGGAAACTCTATCAGTCTGCTCAAAGTGTAAGCTGCCCACTTTCATTTCAGTTTCTGTATTTCAAAGCCTCAGTTGAAATGATAATAAAATTGCACAAACTGAACCTCCAGATCGTTCAGAATCTGTACCTTTGATAAGGTTTAACCCTTTCACCACCATGGTTTGGCCCGAACCCATTGTTATCAATGGTGATTGTGGACCTGTTTACAGGGAATTGGGGGTGAACAGGTTAAGAAAGGAAGCCCAGTTAACTTTACCAAGGTATCACCCTCTCGGTAGGAATGCCCCTCAAAACTCGAAGAATTTAACTTTTACTCAAACTATCTTCAATAAAACTTTAAATCATTCTCTTCCAACATCAAGAATAAAAATCAAGGGTCGCCGTACAGATTTTAGTAATGGAGAAACAAATTACCATACATTTACCATTCACCAACATTTGAAATTCAAATGGCTGCCATCCCTGTGGTAACTCTACAGGGGAAAATTAAAATTGTCAATTTTCTACAGAAGTAAACAAATGAAAATTTTACTTTACCATGAACTTCAAAATGAGGCCCCCACAAGTGGTAACCTAAGAATGTAACTGTCCCTGAGGCATATTCTATGGTAGCAGAAAGCATACCACAGAAGAGGTAGAGCACTCACTCTTATACTGTACGTGAATGGATGTAAATGCAAAAGTGAACTCCTGAAATATAGAAATGTGTGTGTAATGTATGTATGGACCAGTTTATGCTTTTGATAGTACATAGATCAATCCGTTCACTGTAATGTACTGAAGACCAATATTGCAGTTTTCATAAAAGGGTCACTGAGATATCCTCTATCTATTCCCATCTAGGTCTTCAAGTCCGTGAGAATCGATGGGAATGAGTTTGATTCCATCATTGGATTTTACAACAGAGTGTTCATGCCAGCACTCAAGTCATATGTACTACAATTTCAACCCAACAGAATGGTATAGTACTGTTTTCTTTTCATTAACCCTTTCAGCACCATGGTTTAGCCCAAACACATCGCTATCAATGGTGATTGTGGACCTGTTTACTGGGAATAGGGTGAACAGGTTACATGGCAGACTTTGAAAAGCAAGGTGTTAGTGTACATATAGTCATCAAATGTTATTCAATTACTGCTAATATACTGCAACTAATGCTGATGAGGAAAAATGAAACAACAAAAACGAGCTGTTGTTTTAACAAAATTTAACCACACATTAAACTACATGTAAGCAGTTGTCTACTTTTTTGCATACACCATTAATGCATACCTGTTGAAGATATAAGTATGAACTGATTTTAATGATAATTTTGTCTGTATCCAAACAGAAACCCATGCTATCACCAATACCTGCCAAATGCCAAAACAGCCTTGCCTCTCCGACTGTCATCAGGTAATGTATTGTCAGTTTAACCCTTTCACCACCATGGTTTGTCCCAAATCCATTGTTTTCTATGGTAGAGTTGGACCTGTATACAGGGAACTGGGGGTGAAAGGGTTAATATTGATGTGAATTATATCAGCAATGAAAGGACTGGTTTCACAGATTCAACCAAAGTCTTGTCTTGTGTGGAGGTATTTGAATTAACCTATTCTGTTATCATGAGAGTACCTTGTACACTCCAAACTTCATGGGGTACGGCTATGGGGGCCCGTTTTGGTCAAAATTATGTTTTATTAATTTTAGTATGTTAGAATTAATTTTATGTAGACTGGAATTAATTTTTATATGCTTTAATTAAATTTGTGTAGTCATGCCGAATTAATTTTATGTGTTCCAATTAATTATTTCTGCTTATCTTTGCTGTAATTAATTTTATGTAGTCTAGAATTAATTTTGCTAACATTTCAAATTATTTATATGTTTTTTATGTGCCGGAATTAATTTTATGTAGTCTAGATTTAATATATTAATTCCTTCAATTAATTTTGGGTTCAAAATGTTTTCACGTGCTGCAATTAATTTAATGTGTGCTAGAATTAATTTCTACTTGTGTCTTGAATTAATTTTGTGTTCGGTCGAAGTAATTATGTGTGTTCGCTCGAATTAATTATGTGTTTGAGCGAATTAATTATATGTGTTCGCTCGAATTAATTATATGTGTTTGCTCGAATTATTTTCGGCCGATCCCACAGTCCTTTGCGCACGCTTTCTTAAATCAATATGGCGGCTCCCGACCGGAGTGGTATTCATTTAAAGGGCCTATGACATGCCCCACACAACCAAACGTAAAATCACTGTTTGGGTCTTGAAGTTAGCCTACGTCACTGTCTTGCATTGCGTATCGTCCCCCTTGTCCAGATAAAACGCAAGTAAAAGTTACGGGTGGGCGTGTACCCCTAGCCCAATTCGTTCGACTTTTTTCGGCTTTTCGAAGTTGAGCCGACGACTTATCTTAATACGGGCAAACAGTCTTTCACACCTTCGCAATCGCATGTCCGTATGAGGCAAGGGCTTCCTTTGCTCAGAACGTACACCCAGCTCGCAACGCACGAGAGAACATTGTAAGCATGGTCTTTCAGGAAATCACCAACGGTCACATGTCGCCTACGGTCAGATCGCCTCGCCGATCGAGTAAATTAAAATGACAGAAATTAAAATGACTTGTAAGGCTATGTGATTATGTGTACTATGCTTTCGTGCCAAATATACGAAATAAACATTACAAGAAGGATGACAGTCGATGTCTCATTGTCATTCATCGGGAAACATCTGTGCGGCAGGAAGCTTCCCGTCTCTACACGATCGTGAACGGTGAAGACGGCGATTCAAAATGGCGACCCGACAATGCGGCGACAAGCTTTCTTTGTTTTTCTTCATCAAAACATGTACAAAATAGGCCTAACACGTCACTTTTTTCAGGATTCATTTGCTCTGAAAATGCACGGGAACATGGGTCGATTGCACAATTTGTCTCGTGCTCCAAGGAAATGATAGTTCTGTCAAAGGTCGACGTCCAACACAGCTACACTCAGAGTGATAGTTTTCGGAAAGGGTATGTGAATTTCGCCAAAGCCGTTTTCATAAATGACGAGCACTACGAATTTTATTACCATACCATTTGAACCTTTTTGTATTATCCTCAAACTGTTAACGCAACAGAAGTGGTATTTAGGGGGTCAAGTTGCAAATTTTTTGACCCCGTGTTGAGTGCGTAGTAATCGGACTGCTATCGCAGTGATCGGACGTCATATTTGGAAAGTGATTAGCGGCAAAATTTTGATAGTTTGAAACTTCAAAACCCCAATTTTCATTTTTGATGTGTTAAAAAAACTGAATGTAAATATTTCCTGGTAATTAGTTACGTTTAGTAGACGACATAACCATACTTCGACGTGTTTGGCGTTTACCTACCGGACATATGTTGCTTTCGGCACCTTTTATCGTATGGTCTAGCTAACTAAACCAAATTTGTATAGCCCAAAATAGCTTTTACTAAACAAACTATCCAAAACAGGACAGCAGCATCACTTGACTTAATATGAGGTCATACAACTTGTAAAACGCTATCATTACGGAGCGAAGTGAGTCGGACGAACAGCATGTGATTGAATGTCCGAAACTGAGGTCGTCGGGAAAACTGTCACAGTGCACCGAGAGTATACTGAATAGTACTGCAGCTACAATATGCAATGCATTGAATCGAAAGACTCAGGCGCGGGATTGCTCTACTTTTATAAAACAAATCCAACCGTGAAAAGCTTAAACTAAGACTGATACTGTCTACTTCATACAAATAAATGAAACTAGCCTCATCGTACTTTCAATTCTGTCCCGAGCATTCTTATTGCTTTGTCCGCTCACAGTTTGTTCTTCAGAGTCAGAATCTGACTCTGATTTGGAACCACTCGTCCCGGATGCCTGGGGTTGCCTATGCGCCTTCAAGCTATTCCCCTCGAAATCACTTTCTGAATTCTGGTCAAAAGTGTCCCGCTGGAAGCAACTTGATATTATGCAGCTGGACCGCCGGTGTGGCTTCCTTGCCAGTGTTTACTGGGCGTCTGTGAGCACTGTTTATATAGCTGACTTTATTTGTGGTTTAATTTATGCAAGAACCGCTAAATACACTTTAGTGACAATAGCGTGCCACAAATGACGTCAATTGTACATGTTGGTCAATATGCTAATGCCGCTGCCTGGCTCGGGTGCGAAGAGGCCCCCTGATCACCAGGCATGAAAAAGGAGTCAAATTTCGTCCTTCTCGCACGTCTTTCAGAACTGACACAATATGCAATCCATAGACAGGTCCCCTAGCTGAGTTTTTGAAGGGAAAAAATAAAAACTTTGGAAATCATGTCATAGGCCCTTTAAGGTAGCGACTCAGGTTCATTGTCACTTATTTTCAATCCTCATTTTCACAAAGAAGACGTGGTCACACACCCGACATGTGGTACTTTTTTTATCTGCTCGGTCACCGAAGAGTTCAGAAAATTTGTTAGTTTTTCAAAAACAGTGCGCATACGGCTGTTTTACTCAAAAACACGTGTTTTTTAGTTTTTTTACTCAAAAAAGTGTAAGTACAAATCTCCAATCGGCCTTGGTGATCTGTTTACGGCAATCGACGGCTGGGTATACTGGGCAAAAAAACCGTGTCCCGGATTTTTGAAATTCGCTTTTGTTTTCGCACAATGCGCCTTCAAAGTGTCAACTTGACGTTTTTTGCATAAATTATCGGCCTTTGTTCACGTTTGTCAGGATATCTTCACTTCAGGCCCTTTATCGGAAATCTGAGACACGTTCTTTCAGATATATTCATTCACTGTCAACAGGTGAAAAATCAGGCTAATCTGTCCAGGCGCCGCCGACTTATACTCATTTGAATAATGTACGCACTGCCAAAAACGGAACTGAGAAAATCGACGATTTGTGTAAACGACCTATGCGTCACACATTGTGACCGAGAAGTCCGACTCGCGCACTATTTTCTGCGAATTTTCTTACACCAGGAATAAGCTGAAATATTTAGAGTCAGTTTTGGGAATTTTGAATATGTTTAGGATTGCAGATCGTGTGAAAATAGAAAGAAATTATACACTGAACTGGCAAATGCTTAGTGCCAGCAGTGGGTGGTATTTACACAACAAACACAGAGGGGTAATTAGCGATTTAATCCATTTTTGGAACGTTTAACTAGCATATTAACTGTATACTGTTGTCTCAACGGTTACAATCTGGTTACCAGAGTTCACAGTCAAGACGAAGACGTCGAAACTTGTGTAAAAAAGTCTATCTGATCGAGACCTGTGTGCTGTCGTCGCGCGATCGCGTCGGGCATTCACTTGTTCTTGTCTCCAGTTGTCTACTTCCTGTCTTGCGATCGGCAATTTATGCATGTTCTTTGTGAAAAATGATTGTCAAGTTCATGTTAGCGCCGACACTGTGCGAACGGGACGTCACTTGCTAGTTTTCCTACCTCAAGATGAGACGAACACATGTAACTCTTGACAACATAAAATGTCTGTCGTATTTTCTTAGCTTTTGCACCGCACTGCAAACTTGTCGCCCTTCGTTACGACGGGAGAGATTGACTCGTGTTATTTTTTCAAACTTTATTTATATGTGTTCTTGTACGCATTTTATCAAACTAATAATAATCACGCCGTAGCGTAGAACAGTGCAGGCTGCCATCGACAGCGTGTTCCGAGAGACAGAGTATCGACTTGTCTACTGTGGAGTCACTCGACTTGCGCAATACCAGCGCACACAATATTTCGGAGATTTTACCTTCTCGTGTCTATTTATAGACAGAGAAGGTATTAGAGTTGAAAACCAGTATGCTGGTGTCAACTACTTCCGTCTGTCAATACTTCCGTCTGTCAAGATCCGTTGACGTCATGCCATTGTGATGGGTCATATCATAAACTGGTGGGGGTGTTCATGGTTCAGGTTGAGGTGTTGGAGAACGATTTTGAACTGTGACAAAAATCAAAAGGGACTTAGCGGCATAGCCACAGTGTTACATGTAAGCCTTTCTCCAAGGTTCTTAGTTGACTACGATCTATTACAGACTACTGAGCTGACGTTAGGGTTACTCACTTTGTGTTTGCTCACTCTGTGTGCGCTAGTGTTTGGTACTGAGTTGCGTGGATATCCCCTCATGGCCTCACGTGATATGGGCCTGTTGCATAATCTGCAGATGATCATATGCCTCTGAGTCTGAAAACGGTCATTGTGTAAGCCTGTCGGCATTTTCCTTGCATTTTTTCTCATTTAATTTTGCAAAATATCGGCGAGTACCTCAATATTTCAAGATAACTCTTTCTTCCCAATCGTTTCCTGGAGTTTCAGAGTCATATGAACGAAAATGAGTGAAAGTTTTAGACAGGAAAATCGGACGTCGGCCATGTTCAATGTTTACAGTACAATCAGAAGTTTATGTGGAGGAAATAACTAACAAACACTGCTCATGATGCCCGCCCTCTAGAGGCAGACCTTCCTATATGAAGTACCACATTTGATGCTTGTGGAAAGCTTGACCACTCACAAGGAGCATTTAAACTTTTAGAAAATGACAAATTGAATAAGAAGGTATTCTGAAAATGTCAAATACTGAGGAAAAATGCGCAAATATTCAAAATAAACAGGTTAACTGATTGGTCAGCTATAAAAAACAATGAAAATGTTTATGATCAAAAGTTTTTGAGATGCGCACATTTTAACAAATACAGAAATTATTAACATTATAAATATAAGACCAAACTATTTTTTCAGGGATGGTTGGAAATGAGGGGTGAGAGACAAAGGCACTCCTATTGCTGCATGTGGATGCAGCCACACCATTTCATTTACAGCATACTTATTCACTGTGTTGTGTTCAAGTTCCATATTGTACTGACTGTCATACAAGGATAACATAAGCAAATCAAATCAAATAAGAAAAGGATCAATGCTGTTGTGTGGATTTTGCTGAACATGGCTGATTTTAATATTTCGCCCTATATATTTGGTATCCAGCAAAGGCATATTTTGATGTAAAGTCAAAATTAACACTACATTGCTGACAATTTGTTACCATTTCTGCATGAACTTTTCTTTTTTAAATATAGTATAGTAGTACTTCGAACAGATTAACAATTATCGTGATGTCAACCCATAATTTTACATCACAAAGACTGTAATTCTGCCAATTTTTTTTTTTTTCAGTCATTTTATAAATTTTGCACTGCACAAGATGATTGAACAAATTGCAATGTTTGAATTTGTAAACTCAAAGAATAAAATCCTTTGGTCACAGATTAAATTATTTGAAAAGAAATTTACTCTGAAACACTTTTAGCATATATTCTTTACACGGTCATGTATTTCAAGGAAATATGCCTATCAAAAACAGTAATTTCTTCACTTTCAATTTTTTTTCAATACTATGACAATTATCAGCCATGAGGTTTTACAAACACAATACCAGATAAGCGTTTTTCATCATTTCCACAGGACTCTTTGGAAAATCCATTTAAAACAGTTAGGGACGAACCATTAGATCTTGGGAGGGGGGTGGTCAAAAACAGAAAAAAAAAATTTCAGAGCAGAAAGTTAGAAAAAAAAAATCTTCAAACTAGTTTGCAAAATAAAAAAAAAATAAATAAGAAGACAAAGGCGTAAAAAAAAAATCTGCAAAAGTCTTTAAAATTTTGAATTTTTTTTAGATTTTACCGACAGAAAGCAACTTTCTGTATTTTTTAGTACATCCTCCCGGCACATTTTTAATTTTCATTTATACATTTAGAGTGACTGTATCCCTTATACTGGAAGTTGTGATTATCTTATCTTTTCAGGACTTTTGTATTCTGATCACTTGAAAATTATGAAATTATAGAGCCTGTTTTCTACTTGTTTCCTGCGTACAAACCAAGCAGGTACACTAGGTAAAACATTGAAACTATGGTATGGTTGTCAAGACAGAAAGTTGTATTTGCCTGTTAAGATCAAGGTAAACAGATGCAGGCCACATCAGTTTCATTTTAATTCAATGATGAATGCAAGAATGGGTGAACAAGTAGAAACACGTCAATAATGATTGATAAAACAACATATCAAGTCTTATGTATTATTTTGCTTTTTTAAAAAGGCATTTTCAATTCTTTTTCTCAAAAAACAGCCTCAAAAACAACAGCAACACATGTTTTAACATTCAACAATACACTACGTAGAATGCCATCTATCCAACAAATCCCAACACAAATCGCATAAAAGAGTTGAACTTTGAAAGTTTCTCGATAGCAAATACTGAATAAATCTGCATGAATAATCGTTTTTGTGTAGCAAATTTCAAAGAAATTGGACAAGCCCTTTCAGAGAATACAGATTTTTTGACCATGAATGGCATAAATTGCCCTAAAAAGACAAATATTGAAATTTCAACACATCTATACACATCCAATCAATTTGGACATGCTGCTACAGAGAAATAGATGTTTTGATCAAAAAGGGCAACAATTGCTCTAAAAACACAAATATGCAAATTTAACTATATCATTTAGCTTATTTTAGCTTCTCAGCTTGTCAAAATCAATTTAAATCATGAGATATGCATGATGTTTGGTGGGGTGAATGTAGGCATTTCACCACGCAGTAGAAAGGGAAGCCAGGAAACCAAAATAGTCAATTTTCAAAATTATAGGAAGCTACTGAGGAGCAAGAAGACCATGTTTCAGAGGAAGATGTGTAATCCGAAAAAAATGCTCCCAAAGTGCCACCAAATAACACCATTTTTATCTCTATTTTTCAAAAGCTCCAACAGCAGGAGGGGGGACACTCCCCTCCTGACCTCCCCCGCAAAAATACTCCCCAAGTGCCACCAAATAACACCATTTTAATCTCTATTTTTCAAAAGCTCCAACGGCAGGAGGGGGACACCCCTCCTGACCTCCCCCCCACAAAAATACTCCCCAAGTGCCACCAAATAACACCATTTTAATCTCTATTTTTCAAAACCTCCAACAGCAGCAGGGGGGACACCCCTCTCCTGACCTCCCCCTGTGACCGCTTGCGTGGCCGCTTGTGGTGCTTGGCACCACATCCTTGCCCTCTTTATCTTCAGACAGCGACGAACTAAAAAAAAATTATAAATCTTAAAATTTACTCTGAAAAAAAAATTGCACAGCTAATCTCAATTGGAAAAAAAAAATTTCAGAAATTTACAATAGTAAAAAAAAATTTTTCACAATTTCATTGTGACCACCCCCCCTCCCAAGGTCTAATGGTCCATCCCTTAATAAAAGTGACTTACAATGATCACTTGGTATACCGGTACATTTAATTTATAGATGCCAGGTGGTGTATTTCACATGCACTCAGGTCAGTAGGAAGTGCGTCATTGCTATTTTGGACTGTAATTCTTATTTCTGAATTATTTAACTTTTTTCCACATTGAACTATCTTTAGGCAGTTTATACTGTAGCTTAGAATTTTTTTGATTGATATATTTAATCATCTTTTGGGTTCTTTGGGTCCATATCCCACCTCATGCCCCTACATCATCAACTATTTACCAACAACTCCATGCCAACAACCAATTACCTGACCTGGCCACACATTAGAGAAGGTACAGCGTCATTGACGGTATTTTTAATTTTTGTCAAACTTTTGATGACTGACCTCATATAGCAAAAATTGCTAGTTTCAGCACTTCTAGAAGTTGAGCCGGGTTTGTTTTACGTTCAGTGTTGAAGTCCAGCTAGCAGCTGTGGAGTCTGCGGGTAATTGATAAGTTTAGACAACACGCACACAAGAATCATTTGTGAACCCTCGCAATTCACTTTGACGTAATTTAATTTTGGGTTATATTTAAAGAAAGAAAAGGCATGAAATAAAAAAAAATTTGCATTTCGTTTCGAAAAATTTGCAGATCGGTGAACTTGCTTTTGTGAATCTACATTATGTGTGTATGAACTCCTGCACTGGCTTGGAAACTCCTTGACATAAATGTCGCGTGATGTCGGGTACGGTGTTGTTCAAGGTTTGTCAGCAGACACGAAAAGACTGCATGATAGAAAGATGAAACTTCGAGTTTAAAATATAAAAGAACACGATACTAACACCAAGCATGTACAGCAAGAGTGATAAAATTATCACAACTAACAGAAGTTTCATCTCGCTCAGGCTAATTTTTGGACTCGGGTATGTAATCAGCATAGCCTAATATGTTCGAAAAGCAGCATGTCAAATACTTCATAGTTGTTGAACTGAGCACGTCTCCGATATCGTCTGCGTCCTCGGCCAAATCTGACTCTTCACTGCATTCTTGATCGTTATTGCAGGGAGTATGAGCCAAAGTCGGACTGTTTTACATTTAAATCGACCTTTGCGCACGTTGCCGTCTTTTTCAGGTCCCGCTTTTGTGGACCTCGCTTGCTTTTTCGACGGTACGGAGCGCGAGCGCCGGCTTTGGTCTGCTCGACGTGTTTGCCGTACCGATACATGCGGAGATCAAAACGCTGAGCATAACTTTGAAGCTAGTGCATGCGTACTATACCGCCAAGCCTATACGTAATCTCTGCGTGTTTATCAAAGATATCGTGGTCGGTAATCCGCGACCGTTAAGACAAAAGGGAAATAATGGCACGCGGTGTAGCTGATAGTTTGCCATTTTAGTAATATTTCAGGAATTTCCCGGTACGATGTGACCCAACACCTTTCCCCAAAAGAAAGACCACGTGTCAGTGGTTCAAATTTGAAATAAAAAAAAATTGCTAAAATTGACCTTTGAACCTGAGTCGCATCGTTAAGGAGGTGAAAATAATATTAAAAACAGCTGCGATGGTGTTGTTAAATTCCTAATTGTAATTTAATTATCAATAATATTATCATAGAAATTGTCCAATCTGTGGCATTGCTTGCACAGCAGATTATGTGCACAGTGACTTATAGAACAATTGTATAAATAACACAGTCAAGTCATTTGTGAATCTTTGATGTCTGAAGATACAAACAGGACCAATACCATTGATATTTTTAAATACCAACAAACTTTAAAACTTTGTACATGGTGATGATCTACTAGGAAGGAGATCTTCTGTTCATTTTACTCTGGTCATTTTGAAACATCACATCTGACATGGAACCTGGAATCTGCTCAAAGACATTATTTTCCTCACAAGTTGGATCATTGAAATATGGTGTGATTCATTTTCCATTTCCCTTAGGGTGCCAGGAAGAGAGAATTTTTACGTGTCACCCATGAAGGAATCCCCTTTCAAGAGTCCCCGTCCAAGAAATGAATTTCCCTCACCAAGTCAGATGACACCAAGATCAAGGACACTCTACAGCTTTGGTGACACTTTAGGAGGCGTGAGTTTTGCGTTTCTTACTTGGATTCTGTTACGTTGGCCTAAACACCTAATCATGATAAATTGTTCAAATTTGGACTTTCGAACGTGAATATTATGACAACTTATTGGTCAGAAAAAGTCTCACTTGCCATAAAAACATTGACAATAATTTGTTCAGGCAGTGACAAAGGGAAACCACGTCATGAAAATTATGAAATGTTTTGTCTCTAAAACTTTCATGAACATAATGGGTAAGAGGTGTCAGATTTATAAGATACGATGGAAAGGTCACCAGTTATTGACTTGAAGTGGCAAGAACTAACTACAACTCTTATCTTTAATAGAACAATATTTGTGTTTCACCATGGCTTACGTTGTTTCAATTTAACAAAGCTTGTTCACAGTATTACTTTCATTCATAAACTCTAGGAAAAAAAAGGAAACCAAGAAAATGGAGCTCTGACAACTGATTCTCTAACTATCAATGCACCTATTTCTATGTTCTTTCTTCAGTCTTCAGAAAAACTACAGCAAATCAACGAGGCCATGAGAGCTGTCAAGAGATCAGCTGAACGCAATGCATCCAAATCTCAGAAGAGACTCAAGTTTGAAGATAGCTCAGATAAAGAAGAAACTTCACAACAAAACAATAAATGGTATGGAATGATCAATATTCTCCCTCCCACCCTCTATGCGCGCTTACTTGCTCACTCCTCTCCATTGCGTGTTTGCTCACTGTAGGTCTGTCTGTGTATTTTGTAATATATTTCTTTTGATCTGTGGTATCGTTTTATTTTTGTGTTTGTATAATTTGTATCAGTCTACCCAGGACTCTAGTTGGGGATGTCACTGAGTTTCTTTTGGTTCCCCTCATTGCTCTATTGCTCTACTCAGTCATTTCAATGCCACCGTTTTGCAATTTTGCCCATTCTTGAAGCCTGTTGCTTGTGGGGTACCTCCAGCCTATCACGCTTTGTCTTTCACTCTAATCTGCTTTCGTCTGTCTTGTCTTTGTCATCCGTGTGATCACTGGTCTGTGGTCTTGGTATTAAGCCTCCCTAGCTTAACGTATATATGTCAGACCATTTCAATTGGTTCTTAACCCTTTGAACCCGGCTCGGACAAAAATGTCCGCATGATGTCATAGGGTACCAGGGGGTCAGGGTGCAAAGGGTTAAACATAATATGTCAATCACCTGGACCAGCAAGATCTGAAGCATCCGCCATCTTTCTCACAGCACTGGAATTTTGGTCAGGGACAACGCTTTATAAATTATAGCTCACCATAAATTTACTTGATTCTCAAACAATTCTTACTGTTATGCTTTGCATAAACAAATGCTTGGAATGAACTCAGAATGCTTTTTGTAGTGTCCTTTCATCTGACTTGGACATAACCAAAGTTTTCTATCAAAGGAAAACCATCATTCTTGTGTAGGAAGTTTACACTTAATTCAACATATATTCAAACAAGATTAAACTTTAAAAGATAACTGTTTTACCTGATTATTTATTCACATTTTAATCAATATTATTTATAAAATGTGGTGTTATTCTGTCTTGATGAAGCTCCTCAACAACAACAAATGGTATCCATCACAAAGACCTGACACCGACTTCAAGAGAGAAAACCAACAACTGCCGTGGTACCACAGATGTCTTGCAGAGAAAACTTGATGCAATAGGTAAGGGGTAAAACTTGATGCAGTAGGTAAGGGGTAAAATTTGATGCATTAGGTAAGGGGTAAAACTTGATGCAATAGGTAAGGGGTAAAACTTGATGCAATAGGTAAGGGGTAAAACTTGATACAATAGGTAAGGGGTAAAACTTGATGCAATAGGTAAGGGGTAAAATTTTATGCATTAGGTAAGGGGTAAAACTTGATTCAATAGGTAAGGGGTAAAACTTGATGCAATAGGTAAGGGGTAAAACTTGATTCAATAGGTAAGGGGTAAAACTTGATGCAGTAGGTAAGGGGTAAAACTTGATTCAATAGGTAAGGGGTAAAACTTGATGCAGTAGGTAAGGGTCAAACTGATGCAATAGGTAAGGGGTAAAACTTGATGCAGTAGGTAAGGGGTAAAACTTGATGCAATAGGTAAGGGGTAAAACTTGATGCAGTAGGTAAGGGGTCAAACCTGATGCAATAGGTAAGGGGTAAAACTTGATGCAATAGGTAAGAGGTAAAACTTGATGCAGTAGGTAACGGGTAAAACATGAAAGATTTTAGCATTTGCTCAAACTTTCTGTAAACCATTCCTTCTGAAATCAATAGTGGCAACCATGCAAATTTTGGACTAGCTAAACAAATTACTAATCTGATTACCTCTTCAAACAGAATACATTTCTCAGTGCTATTGGTGTTCAGTTCTGCAGACTGGTTTTCTGTTCAAATTTAGAACTTAGTTGACCATCTTCAAATTTCTGTGATTTTTTCCAGCCTCAGAAAGACGTCAAGTGAAGGAAAACAGCCAGTCTACAAAGACGCAAAGCTGAAACAGCGATGGAACTGAATCTTGTTGTATTCCACAATAATATTTAAGTTTCTAAAATTCCATTTTGTGAAAACTTAACTTATTTGAGCATCCTTGGAGCAGTGGGATTTAATTTGTTATGTCAATTAACTGTGGTATGGTCTGCATTGGTGCATGAAAATTTATCATTTTTTCCCCAAATATCTGTTCAAAAAGAAAAAAGAACAGAAAAATTCTCTAATATTTCTCAAGCGTTTTTAGTTTCTTGTTCCGTGATTTTTAGTGACTATTCATACACAAATGAATTGTGCACAAGATATTTGCTGCAGTGTTCAGTTAAAGTTTTAACATATTTTAGTCAGGCAGTGTCAGTTATGAATTATGACTGGGCAAAATTTCTTTGTATCAAAAAGATTAATTTCCATACTGGCACAACCTCTGCCTTAATCATATGAAATTGATCTGAAACTGAACACCTCTTTATATATGCTCCGTGAAAAATGAATTCATTTCATATTCCTTTGCCTTTTAAATTGTCAACAGCCAAGTTTAATGTTCAATTTTACCGTAAGGGGCTTTTCTATTTATTAATTCTCCCTCTATCAAAGGGCTGCTGTTCACAAATGCCAGGTTGATTTTTGCTGAACCTTTGCGCAATACTTCATGAATTTGCAATTCAAACCATCTCCCAGAAGTTTCAGTGAAAGGTACAGTCACTCATTCATAATCTCAATTTGGATGAAATTTTTTTGAAAACCTCTCAGATACTCTAAAAGTTGAAAATGTTTGCAACTAGGATTCTGTGTTTTGAGGTGTCTTGAGCAGGAGACACGCACACCAAGATTCAACTGGGCAAAATGTGGATTAATATAAAAAAAACCCAAAGAAACATAAGCTCATGCTGTCTGAGGTGTGATCAGCATCAAAGTGCCAATTTACCTTTTTGCAGCCCTCTTTTAAAGTTCATTCTGAAAAAACCGATGAAGTTAAAATCTTATCACAGATTTGAAAATGTTATCTTCTCTGTTTTAGATCTATTTGAAAAGTATTTCATAACTTAAAAAGGTTTGTTGTGCATGTTGGTATTTGATGTACTAAATGCAAATTTTTAAATCTTATCTAAACTAACTTTTACTGTTGACAGAGATAACTCTGGAGAGATTTTTAACCACCTTTTAAAATAAAAATAAAAAACTTAAACTCTTGAAAATATTTTGACTATTAAAATATTAGGAATGGTAGGTTAAAAAAAAGCAAAGCAAAGTTTGGAGTGAGAAATGTAAGTTATCTAAAACTTAACAAATTCGATTCTTTTTAAGTGATTTTCCCCAATAACTCAGTCACAAAGTTTGACTTTTTTGTAATAAAATGATAAAACACCCCAAGTGTCACAAAAGTAATGTATGAAAATATTTGCATGCAGTAATCTTATTTTCTGTCACTGTAAATTTTTTTTAGTTTACTATAGTGATTGGATTCCTCAGGCCTCAGAATGTCATGATTTGCTTGCTGGCAACACCGGCCGCACTAGTAGTCCCAAGCTTGCTGTAAAAAAATATTATTTTGTTTGGTACCAGCTTCAAAGAGGTTACTGTCTTTTTAAGATTGGTGTGACTACATGAATACTATTTATCTCTTTTATCATCATAGTTTGACCCAGTCCTATCCTTTCCCATGGCAAAGTTTGACCTGTTCACTTTGAAATGGGGGTGGAAGGGTTTATGGTTCCAGTATACTGTGACCATTTGTAAGATACTGTTTAGGAGAATGTCAGTATGTGGATGGAAACATCCATCTTGCAGGATGCAGGACAGTTTCAAAAAATTTGCAAGTATGGCTGCGTGTCACAGACTTCCATATCTGTGATGTTGGTGCAGGGAAACCCTCCTGTGAAAGAAAGAGAACCCCTTTAAGGTTGAAAGTTTTTGCAGCACACATTTCACACAAGTTTCGCGTAACTCGTTAAGAATTGTTGGGAGGTACATACCTCATTCCACAGTCACAAACACACTTCAGCAGTGATTGTTTGACATAGGTTATCTAAACTAGCGAATTTTTTCCGTTCCACCTTTAAAGGTATACAGTCACCTGTAATCTAAATATGCCCATATATGGTCAAAGGGGCGTTCCTTGGTATTCAAAATGCCTGTGCGAGGGCGCTGTTTTTAAAAAGCTTAAAATCTGTGATTGGTTGGATTTTCTCTTTCCATGGTTACTGTGGCAAAGTTGGAACAGGTGACAGTATACCTTTGTCTACAATCTTGTAATATCTTCTGTAAACTCAGATGATGATTTGCGATGAGATGCAATTTTTTTTTTCTTTCCTGTGATTTCTTTCAAATACCTGAATCACATTTCCGTTAAAAATGTCAACAATCTAAATGCACTTCTAAAAATTTCAAGATAATATTTCTTCTATAATTTGATTTTATCAGTTAGGGATTTCTTTTGTGATGTATACTTTCTTGTTTAAAAAAACCCTGTAAAATCAAATTTTTAGACTTGCTATTTAAACTGTTTTTACCTCATATCTGAAGGACTTGGTTCCTCCTCAATGCAATGACTATTCTTTGTTAGAATATAAAGGTACTATTCCACAAATGCGTTGATAATATGTTATAACCCTGATCTTGTGAAATCTTATCTTCTATTGAAGATGGTGTATTTTTTCGGGCAGGTGTGTTTATGTATATTATTGGTGTTTTATTCTTAAATAATATTGTCTGAATATTAAGGCTATTTCTGCTGTTGTTAATTTTTCTGTTTTATTGATAAAAATGAAAATGATGAATGTCTTGTGTAAATTTTGGATGTTGAATATTTTAACTTATTTACCTCAGCTTTACATTATAACCCAGGGTTGCTGTGCCAGGGTTAGTACCCGTAGCATCCCCTAGTTGTTCTGTGAAATAGTGTGGTCCACCGTACAACAATAGGGCCATTCCATTTGTACAGTCACCATAGGGGTGTTATATAGGCAAATGTTTCTCATGGATAATGTCGACCAGGATAATTTTGCTATCTTTGTCTTTTCTTTTATTTGATGCAAGAAGTAACATGCTAAAATTTTGGATTATGTCGTTGCCATTCTGTTTAAGATATGTAACTTAATCCTTTGCACCCTGGCCCCCTGGTGACCTATTACATCATGTGGACATTTTTGTCCGAACCAGGTTCAAAGAGTTAATGCAGTTTCAAAGGACACAAAATGTACCATGAGTGGTGTATGAATATTCATAATTGATAGTGAAACATTACCATTTGGTTTGAATAACTGACTCTTTTTACCACTATGGGTTGGTCCATACCCATTGTTGTCAATGTTGATTGTGGACCTGTTTACAAGGCATTGGGGTGAGCAGGTTTAACAGTCCTCAAAAAAAAGAGACTGCACAAAGTCAAGCTAGAAGTTAGTGCTTCAAGAATATGAGAGTTTGAAAGGATTTTTTCAGAACTATCCATGTCATATTTCAGTCAGCAGAATGTCACTGGAACAGAAAAGAAAATAGAAAATTACCAACCAAACAAAAACAAAAACTAGGGATGACAACACATAGCAAGTGTTGTTACATGTAAGAACATTTTGTCGTGCCTATTTGAGTTTTCCTGTCGCAATTAGATATAAATTGATTCAAACCCAGAGAGAGGTGACATTCAGATTGTTATAAGAATAGGTCTTATCATGCAACTGAATAATGCTTTACTTTCGTTTATCCCCATTACAATCATGTTCTGAAAGGTGTTATAGAAAAACTTGGTTGGGTGTAACCTAAAATATCAGACAACAGACACAATCCATGAGAAACATATCAGCAGCTGTCTGGAAGCAATTATTTACTTCTTTGCTTGTCTTTCACAAGTTGTATATGAACTGTATCAGTGTAACTTCTGTATGTTATCCATATATGAAGGTTTTTTCAATACCCAGGGAAGCTCACATAGCCTGCATAAATCTTGCACGTAAAATTCATGAAAGGAGCAAAAACTGTGAAAATCAGTGAAAAATTGTGTTCATTTGCTGTAGTATGTAGTAGTTTATCCAGATAGCATAGTCTATTGGTTTTTTTCTGTGACAAGATGTGCAGTTGTCAATCTTTGCACTCTATCTCACCATGTCAAGGTGTGTCCAGATCATTATCATGGGACTTTTCACTGTGTTTTTAATGCTATAAACCATTTTGAGTTTGTTTCTATGGTCAGTCGGACCATATAGCATGTGATGGGAGATGTATTGAAATCAGTAAAACATGTAACATTTTTCATACCATACTCAGCCATGTAGACTGAAATTTTGCTCCCATTTGTGTTCAATTCACAGTACTTTCAAATTATGTTATTAGCACCTTAGTAGTAATCTTGTGTTTTGCATTTCCATCATTGTTGCATGTAGCATACACAGACAGCAAATGTATCTTTCTGTAAATGCCAACACTGTTAGTCAGACGTCTAGACACACCCACACATACAAATTCACAAAGTTGAATATGTAGATAGATCAATATACAAATGTGTATTCACATATAAGTATGCACATACACACACACACACATATATATATATAATATATATATATATATATATATATATATATATATATATATATATATATATATATATATATATATATATATATATATATATATATATATATATATATATATATATATATATATATATATATATATATAGTGTAGTGTTAACGGGAACTAAGGCAGTTTCAATAGAACGCCTACCTTGAAACTGCCTTAGTTCCCGTTAACACTACACTATTTTGCTCTGGATTCGCACCATCGAGCACTCTGCCAGCAATACTTTCAATGAACTTTCATATTATATATATATATATATATATATATATATATATATATATATATATATATATATATATATATATATATATATATATATATATATATATATATATATATATATATATATATATATATATATATATATATATATATATATATATATATATATATATATATATATATATATGTGTGTGTGTGTGTGTGTGTGTGTGTGTGTGTGTGTATGTATGTACTGAAGTGTATATCTGTTTACACACAAAATACATATGCACATTCATATATATGTATACATATATGCAACAGACACATATTACATAGATACATAGAGAGACAACAATATAGCTACATACCCACATACATGTGTACACATACATATATGTACGTTCGTACATATATACAAATATCCAGACATAAAATGCATAGAAGTTCTCATGTCAGTCCTTTGAAGGCTACAAAACATCACCCATGTTGGTGTTATGGAAAATCTGGTTTTGATCTTTGTTCTGTACAAAGCAAGTTTTCCTTCAATGTCTGAGGTGTACAGTGTTTACCCTGAATTTTGGTGTGTGGTCTGTGAAAGAAGTCTTTCAGCTTTCAATTCTGCAGCTTGCCATCTTGAAAAATTAATGAACAATCTTTGATTTTCTGAACATCTTTATTGTTGTTCCCTTAAAATATGTGGTAAAATTTTATCAGGTTTTATCCAAGGATTTTCCAGTGTTTAACTTGATTTGGTGAAGAAAATTTAGATGAAAAAAAAATGTTTTTACATTTTTAAAGTACTCATTTTATACACTGAATTGGTTGAGTATTTTTGATGGCAATAAATGATTATTCAAAGCATGTATTTGTGAGTTTGTTGTTTGTCGTACAATGCTGTCTGATTGTCAGATATGTTTAGTGGTGGTGTGTGCATTTTGCTGGAAGATTCCTCAAGGAAACTTTCAACCATTGTTCAAAATCAAGAATGAAAATTGGGAGTCACCACTCAAAGTTTGGTACTTTGGAAACAAATACCGTAAATTTTGATGATTGTTAAATTCAAAATGGCCGCCATCCGTTTGATAACACTATGGGGAAAAATTTAAAGTTTTGATTTTCAAAACTAAGCCAGTGAAAAATTTCATCACTCAATGAGCTTCAAAATGAGCCCTCACAGTTGGTAGACTAAAAGGTATTGTTAATGTTTGAGAATCTGAATACCTGTATTCAAGGTACATTCTGTCCAGTCTCCCATTACCCAGACTGCTCTGCGGGGCTCACATCTTGCGAGAGCCCTGAAGTGCAGTCTGGGTAACTGAGACTACATTCCACACAGATTCTAATGGTTTACTGCAACTGATGCATTGTCACCAAGTAGAGGGATGTTAGTGTGTCCTATCAGTAGGAACTAGCACAATCTAAAGCTTTATAATTTTGAATAATTCCAAAGTAAGTAATCTGTTCATCATACACCAACTTTATTGTGTGAATAAATATAGTAAGTAGTTCTGTTTAAGATTTCACAGTTCAATTGAGCTGGCATGTAGTTCAATTTGATTATCAAGAGAGTCACTGCAATATGTGGGAAATGAAAGTACATTGCTTAAAAGTCTGCTAAAACATGCACCAAAACTATTGTAAGTAGTTTGTTCCAAATGCATACAGGTAATTCAATGATTTTTTTTACTTGAAATTGATGTAGCTTATCAGTGATTCATGGCTTTTTTTGTTCAAGGCTTTCAGGCCTGATTTTCTGGTAAAATACCTGAATTACCCCTATCCAGTGGTGTTTGCTCTTGCCAACATTACTATGTGGGATAAACTTGGCGTCTAGTCAGTGGAGAGCGCCGCCAACGCTTGAATCACAGCTACCGTTGAGGGCGTTGTTCATTCGCATTGCAAAAAGATTTTGTTTCTGCTGGTTTTCTGGAACCTACTCAGTGCTTCTGTGTAACATGCAAAAATGTGCTTTGATCAACTGCCGATTGATTTTTCCCTTTTCTTACCTGTTTATGAAAAATGGGTCTAAAAGTACAAAATTCCGAGTACGCCTGAGGTTGGAATATGATTTTCAAGTACATGAACACCTATGTATCTGTGCTTCACAGCAATTGACTCATGATTACATGAAGAGCGAGGGAAAAATCAATTGAAGAATTAAGTTCTTGAACAGTAACTTTACATTCAAAACACTCAAGTGTCCATGGTCTGGTTGTATACTGGTTGCTATGAAAATGTACCAATCCTTAGGTTTCGAGTAAAATGACAATAAGTCAGGTTTGATGCTGGTTGCTATGAGGGATGAGAGCAAACAGATCTTCAAAGTTTGGTGACTGGTTTTCAGTAAAATGACAGAAGTTAACAAAATCCATTGCCCAATCCCCGAATCAACTATTTTATTTTCCTCCTTGGAGATATCAAAGTGAGATGACAAATTTTCATAACAGAGTTCATTTAAAGTATCTATGAAAACCAAAATGTTGAATTCATCATTTTCAGAGGAATTTGTTCCAGAGCAACAACTTGTCACATATGCATTTAAATATTTCAGTTTAAAAGGCAGAAAGTAAGACATACAGACACGACGAGCATTTCACATTTTTATTTCGAAAGTGGATAATTTATCAGACCTAGGTTTAAAAAAAAACACAAAATATCTAAAATACAGTGACTGCCAAGTTTGTGTGATATCAATGTTGGAAGAAGGTAAAAAAAAAGTTGGAAGTACATTTGCACACTTGCCAATTTGTATCTGTTTGATGATAGAAAAAGCCTTGCATCAATTCAGTAATTCTTTTTCTCACATTTTTTCAGTAGACCTTGTATCATTGTAGGGAGGAGTGTTTTCATAAATTATATATACAACTCAATTTTTTTGCCTGTATTGGAAGAGTTGCCTAAGTGTCTTTGTTTAATGTTTACAACCTTATTTATTTGTCACAGAATTTGGTTGCCCCAAGTTTGACCCTTGACCTCTGACCTTTCATGGCCAGATCAACCAAGACTATATCAGATACTTGGGTCATGTCAATTGTTACTATCATGAATTGATCAGAATCTTGATGCATCAGTTATAAATTTTTAAACACTTTTTTGCGACCTAACTTTGCTACACATGCAATCTTTTAACAGGTTGGATGGATCTTTGTACATGGAAATGGCGGGTGTGCGGGTTGTGATGGAAATGGTGACACGATAACTGTACAGCATTAAAAGTTTAATGGTGTTGACCTTCAGACAGGGTCAAAGGTCACAGAGCTCCAAGACTGTGTTGATGTCAACCTACTGCTTGGGTCTGCATAAAACGGAAATCGAAATGAACAAATCAAAGAGTTGATATAATGATTTCTTTTCATCTATAAAATCAACAATCACAAAAATTTCATACATTTCTATCGCCACTTTTATTGCCCTTCTCATAAATGAGAAAAATGAAGCATGCTTGTGGTTATCAGGGCAAATCGAAGTCGGCAAAAACAGATCACTCTAATTTTTTCTACTGAATGGAGAAACCTGAACAATGTGATAACATCAACTCTCCAAACCTGATAAGCTATATTTTGGGAAACATGTTGCTTGATTTTAGATAAAAAAATACAAGTTTTGTGATTTATTTTAAACAAAAAAACAAAGAGAATTTGGGTTTAAAATTTGGTAGTGTGTTCTAGCATTGCAGAGACTTCAGGAAATGGTAATACAGAAGAAAGTTGGCGATTATTTGAAGAGTGAAAATAAACCACCTGACCTGACAAACTACATCACTTGTAAAGGAATATCATACATGTCTTAAAGGAGGCAGTTTTTTTAAAATTCCTAAAAATGTCAAAACTGAGTCTTATCGGTATCAAATTTATACATATTTTTTTCAAACAAATATACAAATTTTGGCAACTTGAATCATGTATCAGACCTACAGTGAAATTGCCACTTAAAACCATTCCATTTGGTCAGGAATTCTACTATTTTTATGCATTCTCCTCTCCTTTCAATGTTAAATACCCTTCCCCCCCATTTGTAGTAAAAAATGGATTAGTCTTCCATAACAAATGGAATAATCCAGAAAGTGCCACTTCTATTTACAATCCTTGTCATTTGAATATAGCCAACCATTTTAGCATACATTAACACCCATATCTTTCATTGAAATTTCTTTCCATGAAAGTTGTACAGGGTATTAAAAGAAAATTCTGGTCGCTGCTGGCTAGATGGCTCATAGAATTCAAGAAATGTTTTCAAACAAAAATGAAAACTGATATTATACAGTTTATATTCCTAATGCATAGTCATCGTTAATTTCCTTTTTTTCTAAAGATACAGCTGCTGATATTTTATTTTTTTTAATCAAAATTCACTTTTATACAGAAAAAAGCAGTCTGATCTTGTAATTAAGTATATAGCACGTACTTAAAGAAGTTTATTGGTAATTCAGACAAGCTGCTTTCTGGTAACAACATAAGATTGAAGACACTATGCAAATGACCAAATTGTAAATTACCATATACAGTAATTGCTTGACCATGTAAGGTTACAACAAAATATACATGGTCATTGCGTTGGTTTCGCCAAATAATATCAACAGACACTGCGCCAAATAGTCAAAACAAAATATGTCCGCATATGGAGGAATTTTAATACATAAATTTGAATAGTAATGAGATGACCATATAAGGCAACGTTTTGCAACAATGTTGTAAAATGCATTATTCAGCTGCCTCCTGCTCATCTTCATCGTGTCCTTCCTTGAGCTCTGTCCACTCTTTCTTGTCTTCTTCTTCCTCTTCTTTCTTGGCTTCTTCTTCTTCTTTCTTTTCCCTTTCTGCTTTCTTCTGCTTCTGTTTTTCTTTCTGCAATTAACGGTGAAATACAACAGGTCAGCACTTTGAACATATTTTAAAAGTTGGGCTTAGCAGTCCGTACACACGGAAACGTAAGCTGTTCGGGTGAATTTTTGGCAAGGAATTGTCTTTAGACCAAAAAATGGCTGTTTTCCAGAGGTTTTGTGCAGCAGATATTTGGAAATCTTCCATGGAAAATTTAATTTCTATCTTGTTTTGACACTGGATCACTTTCTAGCATGTTCCAGGAGTATGACTTTCCCAGAGTGTAGAAATCCTGGAATTGTTTGAAGGTCAAGTAAAATACACCGAAAAATCTAGAGATAACTATAACAAATTTTTAATGATATTCAGTGTGGAAAAGAATGTACCAAATTACCATCTTAAAATCACATTTCTCTTTGCAACATTTTTTTAAACATGACCTTTATATAATTTATATGTTGAAGGTCGAAAGTTTGACATTATGAGTATGTGCACAAAGGATAAAATCATTAAAACTTGATGATTTCGAGTGAAATCCTTATAACTGGAGGTTTCACAAATTTCTGATTTTTTAGCAGATTCGCTTATCAGGTTAACTGCTGCCATACTGACAGACAATATTGTACACGGTTCACACGGTGAACGGCGCACTACACTACGCAATGACATTCACTACTTTTCAAATGCACCCATACTCCCTAGCTCATTTTACAATATTGTCTTTACTCATACACCCTAGCTGAGTTTACAATATTGTCTTTACCGGCATTCCATAGCTCGTTTCACAATGTTGTCTGTACCCATGCTCCCTAGCTCAGTTTACTATATTTTCTTTACGCACTCTCTGAGTTTACTCAATGTTGTCTGTTCCTCTACTCCCTAACTCAGTTCAAATTATTGCATATAACCATACTCCCTAGCACAGTTTACGATATTGTCTGAGGTAAATGTTTGACCTTTTGAAGCAGAAATTTTCTGGGATTTTGAAAAACCAACTTCTTCAGAAATGCCACAAGTTTACTTAATTCTTGATTCAGTGTGATCTGCACAGAACTACATGGCCAAATACTAGCCACTGGTGTTGAAATAAGTTAAAAAGAGCTTACAATAACAGGTGACGTGTCTTCAACCCTATCATCCCCATTTTCCCATCTATGGGTCCACCCATCCCATTGCAAATAATGGGACATACCAAACTTTGATACTGAAAAGGGGTAACTCACCCTATTCTTTTCCTTCTCCTGTTGCATGAGTTCCCACCAGTTTCTGGGATACCGGGCGATGTTATCCATGAACTGCTCATTTTCATCCCATTCCTGCTGCCATTTGAGATGATTATATTCAGGTTCCCTGGCCATGATTCTTTTCAGGATTTCTTGATTTTCCTTGGTGACGCGGAGGAGTTCTCTCTGTCTCTTCTCACGGTTCAAACTGTGAGAATAAAAGAGAAAAATATTAGCGTGATTAAAAACAAGTCCGTATTGTCAAAGTGTCAAAGACTGATGATCAAGTGGCTGATTATTGTTTTTTTACTCAGCTGTAACGATGTGAAAATCAGTTGTTACAAGCGCAATGCGCATCTGACATGTCTTTGACTGGGTTACAATGTCATTGGTGATCTCCGATGTACTGTTGAGGAGTTTTTAGCAATTTAATGTGTTTTTATACCTCTATAAAACCATGTTTGTTTTACCTAATTTTGCATGTCGTCCTGTGTTTTAGTGGCTGTCTTTGTTTATTTTTTACTGTATATAGACAATTTTCTTAATAAGTCTGAAATAAAATAATTAAGAATCGTATACTGCCTTACTGTGAAGGTTTGATAATCAGTGTGTCCTATATGTATGTGTGACTATGTGTGTGTGTGTGTATGTGTTTCTGTCTGTGACTGGTTTATGGTTGCCAGGGCTGTATTTCTAAAAACATACACTGAATGAACTTGACTTACATCACAGATGCTGAAACTCACAGATCTCTGCTTATGTCAGATGTGGAAAGTTAAAGGTATACAGTCACCTGTAATCTAAATATGCCCATATATGGTCAAAGGGGCGTTCCTTGGTATTCAAAATGCCCATGTGAGGGTGCTGTTTTTAAAAAGCGGCCACCCGCTTAAAATCTGTGATTGGTTAGATTATCTCTTTCCATGGTAACTGTGGCAAAATTGGAACAGGTGACAGTATACCTTTAATGGCTCTGTTAGTTCTCTACGTTTGAAAGAGGCAACAGTACTACAAGAATGCTGTTCTCTGCTATTCTCATTTTGCTGTAGACATGACAGCAATGAACCAGCAAAGGTCAAGATGGAGCCAATCCCTGCAATTTCTTTTCCAATTATTTACATATTATTTTTTTTTTTCACTTTAATGAGGATACAGTATTAGGATGCAATGAAATATGACAGTTTGAAAAAATTTGGAAAATGAAATCTACCTTTTGTAGTCGTAGATATTTCTATTGTCAACTCTGCCTCTTGTTCTCATAATGATAGACATCTTTTCTAGAAGAATTCTGTTGTCACGTTCTATGGTGGCTAGTCTCTCTTCTTCCAACTGCAAGATAAAAAATAAATGATATCAATAAATAAACAAATAAATAACTGATATTAGGACTGCCAAGTGGACACCTGAAATTGTCTAATACAGAAAATTTCATACCACTGTTTTTTTAGTATACACTTTATAATAACACTACTTAAAGCTGTTTTATATCGATCGGAATTTTGTTCAATCGTCTGGATTATAATCATCAGACATGTCAAGAAATGAAAGTTCACAATGAATACAGTACAGACCTCAGACTATTTGATGATTGGCATTGGAAAGATGACAAAACAAATTACATAGAATCTGTGGAAGATATTTTCAATGGCGCATACATGTACTCTTGATGAAATGTGGTGTTGTAGTGGTAACTGATTGGGAGAAATCAGGTGAGAAGTACACAGCAAAACTGTTTAATTTCTGTTGCCAAGAGCTACCAGCTTGATTCTCACTCTAAGCACTGACAAATTCACAGATCAGATTCTGATACGCCCTTTGAAATAATCACTCTGTATTTGTCTCAAATTCAAAAGCCTCTGTAATGGTCTTTTTCCAAACATGACAATGCTGAGAGTTAATTTCCTCTGAAAATAACATAAGATTACACAAAATAAACCATCTGAATGAGCCAGACTGCAGAAAGCATCAATCTACGCCACATTTCATTTTTTATGATTTTCTCTATTCAAGATCCTCAACAGGAAAATTGCTTCCTTCCTCAGTTTAGCTTTGCACTGTAATTTCACTCACTGCATTGTTGCCTGCTCTGAGTGCGGAAATGAGAATTTTTGATCAACTGGCCGGAATCAAAAGTATTTACATAACAGTGCCTGTTGACTTGACCAAAGAAAAAAAAAATTCAGACACATGTTTAGCGTAGTCTATTTGGTAGGGATGTCACATTTCGGTCTTTAAATCTTTGATGGATTTCACAGCAAGATGCATATCAAGACAGGTAACTGCAAGTACTATTATCATGGAAACCGGAGATGAACATGCCTGTTGCCATGGCAACCCCACAAAAGCTGCATCTATGATGACCACCAACATTTCACATATCGGGTTTCAGAAAGAGTTCATTTTACAAACAGCTCTAAATACCGCAAATATGTCAGAGTAATAAAGCTACATTTCATGTATGATTTGATGTCTTTTCATGTGTTTTTGTTTCAAAATTATTCAGATGAGATTATTTTATTTTGGTCTAACATGTTTTTAATTATTTACAGATCTACGGACGGATGATGCGTCTATTGATATTTTAGTGATCCGGCAATCAATGGATAGTAATTCAAATGACACAACTGACACTGAGTGTTCAATCAAGTATTGATATTCAAATGTATCTACCATCCATGTGACAGAGTATTCTAATCCTGCTTTTGCGACATCTCGTTTTCAGCAAACTGTGACCAAACATGTACAAAAGAACAACTGACAATGAAAGTTCATAAAGAATACAGCAAGACATAATCCCATCACAGTTTTACAGTGTACAGATCCAAACTCACAATATTCACCTGACATCTGCCACATTGAAGCACCAAAAGCAATGTAGTGCTGCACATTAAATATTGTAAGTTTTTCACAACTGCTGAACTGCAACATGAAAACAAAATTAAACCCCTTGCTCTCACCCCTGTTTCTCTGTAGATGGATTCACCAACCCTAAATTGAAAAGAATGGGGATATACCAAGGTATAGTCAGTAAGGTATAGTCAGTCAATGAAATACAACCCTGGTTCACTTGGAATTAAATTATACTCTAGAGATAGTTGACCACAATAATATTTGCTTCTTGGAAAGATAAAAATATCAACCATATGGTATTATTCGCAGAGTGGAATATACAGGAGTTCAATACATCACTACTTGACTTATAAACCATCATCTTTGTGTATGTGAAGTAATTAATCATATTTACAAGTTTTATGTCATAAATGTCATGCTACAAGTGTGAATATTTTTATGAGTCGCTTAACTATCATGATGAATTTACGAATTTTCAGCAGAATTAACAAAACAATTTTCCTGTTGCCATGGAGAGCGTTTACTATGCAATGAACACGTACATGTTGGTGTGGTTTTTTTAAAAACTGTGAAAATAAGACAAGGCAAATCAAATTGTTCGTTTGTTTATCTGTAGTCTTTGTCAACATATTTGATAAATCTGTGTGTCTGAGTACGACAGATGTAGATTATTGAAAAATGCCCAACTAATGCGGGGGAGATAAAGCTTCCAATAAATTATAGAAACACAGTAACTGGATGATGTCAGTTTCGTTGAATATAAACCACTCGATTTAATTAATTTTGATACAAAGAAATGAAGGATATAGAAGAGAATTCAGATTGTGAAATCAACACTGAAATTGCTTCATATAACATTGCATTAGCCTGTGCGTAAATCATATTTGCTGTGAAGTGTCGTCTAAATTTTGTGTAACCAATTCAGTTCATACACAAAATGCTCTGCTTTGCTTTATGTTTTAAACTGAAAGCTTTGCTTTTTTTTTTTCTTTCTTAGGAAAGTTGACTGATGAGGAAATTCTGTAAGAAATAAATAAGAATTAATCAAATTACTGTCGCTGCTGAATTTATTTCCAATCAACAATTGAAATCCGCTCATCCTGCACCTACTAAATCCTCATTAGCTTTTTAATTGACATGGATTTTATTAAGTATTGAATCTTTATTTTTCATTCATTTCAATTAATACTCACTACAGAGTATTAAATGCATGCTACATGGCACAACGAGACAAGGAATACAAAGTTTTACAGGGTAGTTAAGGCAATGTGGAGTTCAAAATTTTTAACTTGTTTAGAAATTCTGGCATCTTGTGGCTAGTTGTGGGTACTTATAAAATCTTCAATTACAAACTGACACAGGCGAAAAACAACAGATTGGAAGGTGGATTACCGTACTTGCCATCAAAACTTCTTATGAATGGACCATATCAACAACAAACATATTCACAGTCAACGGTCATGTGTCACAGGTTACATTATATCTACTAGTGCTAAATAATTCAAAATATATACACACAAACTCACTAAATAGATATTTGTTTTGATAATGCTTACATCTTTTATTTATTTCTGTTTAACCATTGCCATGGTAACAGATGCATGATTGTAAAATATTTATTCATACATGGTTTCATCCAATCTGCCCTACATCGGCCAAACTGTTTGGAATTTTGCAGGACTGTGACATAACTACTTTGAATTATTAATTTATTAATTTTATTTTAATTATTTCATTTTATTAATTATTGATGTTGAGTAGATGTTGTTGGACTTATTCTTATTTGTGTCTGTTGACTGTGAATTTAGTCAAGTTGGCGAGTCGTGCACTGTAGGTATTGTACATCAATAATGAACTATCTACAGTGTTGTGAACATGTAGCATATGTCTATAGCTATATGTTATCCTTTTCAAATGCTCCACCTAAAATATGGTAAATACTTTCAATTTCCTGAGTAAAATATTTTGGTCTGCTAAGCAGGCACATGAAATGCGGTAGTGGAATATTTGAGTGTCTGTACTATATTCTTCACTGTTGGACAAAGATGGTGTGATGGGCAACCATGACAGTTCTTGATAGGTTTGTGTGAAGGGTGATTCCAGTGACTTGGGAATATTATAACTTTTTAGAAATATTCCTTCTTGCTGAGATTTTTGCCAGGCCAAACATTTTTAAAACGAGAAATAAAATTAGCTGAGAAACATTATACCTCTATTAAACAAGATTTTTTAAATTTTATTTTTAGAGGAAGAAGTTACTGCAAAAATTGACCCAAAGCAGAAGTTGATATATGCCATTCTCATTAGCAAATCCACAAAACACATTTATTCAAACCATTTTTCTACAGAAACGATGAAAGCTACAAGGGTTTGCAATCTTATACTTGACTTCCTACATCATTGGTTGCCCTGGCAACAGACCACCACTGTAATTGTTTTGAGTACAGCATCTGTCAGAGACACATCAAATAAGGTAACTGATATGGTATATAGGAACCTATCAAAGTGGATAGTGCATATTTCATCGATAAAAATCTAAACTGACCCAGACAAGGAATACTGAGCATACAAATTATACTCTCTGAAAGGCTCTCACTGTGATATATTAACACTGTAATGCCAATTGCCGTATGAATGCCATGGTTTCGAGTTTCAATTACCTCCTCGGTTTATGTTGTCGGTGTTTGTTTTCCCACTCTGTGCAATCAATCACGTTCTGGACTGCTCAAAGGAATTCTCAATCATTTCCATCAAAACTTGTTGATTTCAAGATCAGGCGAGGAAATCATATTCCACATTATAATGAAATCACATTCCATTATGGCTAACTTGATTTCCCAACCACTAGCTTTTTTTTTCTGTTCAACAATAAATTTCATAAGTATGGCTGAGCTAAAAGTAGCCTTGAGAAAAGCAGTGTTCATTTCCATCACCATTACAGTAATGGTTTTTACATTTCAGCATTGCACATATTAATTTCCATTGAAGAAACATACATACTGAAACATACATATCTCGTTACGGAGGTACTCAATTCTAACTGCAATTTATTATTTTACTAATCACACTGCTCACAGATGCAACCAAGTGCCACTGAATATTCTGCTCATCCATGAACTTACTTATAGGATTAAATTTCTTGAATTTGAACTAGTAATTGGATAAAAATTGCAAAAATAAATTCCTTTGAGCAATATTCAACAGGAATGTTTATCAGATCATTAGTACAAGCAAAATGTCCTTTCCAGTTTGGTCAAAGGAAAGTCAGAAATATTTGTTTCCATGGTTACATAAATCAACAGGTAGTTGTATCATTTACACATGACAGAACACTTCAAACCAAACACCTACTACTACAGAAAGGAAAAATAAATATCCATTTCCCACTCCTGCAAATGACAAATTACTTAGCAAAATTGTCCATTTGAACATTTGACAAGTTAAATACCAGGAAATATTCATTAAGTAAATACATGGTTTAATTTCAGCCTCAATTAAACCTTTTAACTCACTGAAAATAATCAAGAGCTCTTCATCGTAGCTTCTTAAAGTGATACTTCATGACTGACTGAATACTTCTAGTTTTCTTTTACAAAATTTTATGCAATTTAAATATCAGACTCACGTGACTCTAAAAGGCTTAATAATGTTTAATCTTATCTTGTAGATTTGCTGTATCTATCATGTACTGTGACACTGTCCAATTTACGCAATAGATCCTTCAGTTTGATAATTCTCCTTAGTTACAGATCTTGATAAAAAAATTCTGAGGGTACATGATTATACATGTATGAGCATTTCTGCATTGGTGTTCAACACAGATAAACATTTTTCTTTCTTTTTTTCAGAATGTAGTGCAGCCTTAGTTATTTCATCCAGATTTATCAAACATTCACACACTGCCCTACAGATGTTGAATTTGAAGATATCTTTCATGACTGTTGTAATGGGCTATCAATGCATAGTACCATAGACAGTATAAGGGGCAGTCCTTTACTATCTATGATAGTACATGCAGTGCCCAGTTTTTGCTGGGGTCTGTAGGTTACAGATAGCAGAGTGATAAACTCTAAATGGCATTTTTTGCATTTGCTTTGTGGTCAGTCTGTCACTCCTGAATGTTATTCATCATCCTCTACTTATAACTTATAACTTACATTGATATCCTGCTGGTATATTACACTTGAACCTGAAGAAAGCCATCTCATCCAGTGAGAATACGATAACTTAAATTTCAAGAGAGCAGAGCCCTGGGCTGTATAAGACATCACATCTCAGGATCAATGCATTCATGTTTGGCTGACGGTAATTTGATTTCTGTCCATCAGGCTTTAGTTTACCATAATTGAATGGTCTCTGGCAAAAAGAAGGTGAAACTAGGCTATAACATCCTGAAATGAACTCTTGGGTCAAAGGTTACTTTAAGACCCGGTATCTGCATAGATTAAAGATATATTATCATGAAACCTTTTCCCATATCAGCAAAAGATCGCAGGATTTATTTTCATTTAAAGTTCTGTAACTCTTTAGAATTCTGGGAAGTGTGAATTCTCTATATGGCTGGAAATGAATTAATATTACCAAGGTTTATCTGTATGATGTAAAAATTAACACATGGATTGGAAGCTGAGCTGTGTCTCCAAGCAATAGACAAGACAATGTTTAGTTCAGACAAACAAATTCAACATGTAATCTCAACTGATATCTCTAAACGTTGAATTGCACTGCTCATTTCCAAAAGTCTGACATTTTTATTATGTTATAAGAATGTAATTTTAAGCAAATCTCTGGCTAGTTTTATTCCCGTAATACCAGTAATACCGTAATAAAATACACTTTAAACCAATAACGTTGTTGTTTAGAATCTGCTTGACAACACCTGAGGAAAATTAATGAGGGTTGCCATGGTGATGTCATTCACCCAATGATAATTGACAAAATATTTTAATTAGACTATATCTTTCAGTAAAAATAATTTCTCTACCTGCTGCTGATAAAACGACATCTCACTGGTCTGATATGCAGAACAGATATACTTGCAAGGTGAATTTGACTCTTAAGATACTCTGATGACAATCATGGCTGTATTAAGTGAAAGACTTCGACTTTTGCTCAAACTTTCCTCGAAGAATCAACTATTCTCTTTCAAAGTCATGAATGAAAGTCGGGGATCACCGTGCAAATTTTGGTACTACAGAAATAAATAACCCAAGATTTACAAATATTTAAAATTCAAAATGGCCGTCATTCCTGTGTTAACTTTATGGAAAAAAATAAAATTTCTGAATTTTCAAAAAACTAAGCAGGTAAAAAGTTTTCTATCACCAAGAGCTTTAAATTGAACTCCCACAAGCGGTAGATCAGAAAAGAATTGTAAAAGTTTGAGAGTCCAAATATCTGTCCCCGAGGCGCGTTCTACCCTACCGGACATTTTACCCCTTTTGAAGGTGGTTGTTAAGCATGTGGATTTCAGAATGGGTGATATTATGACCTCTGATAATCGTAACTTCAGGTCCAGGCAAAACAGAAATGAAGACGTCTCACAACAGTGGCTCTTCACAGAAAAGTTTTTATGTAGAGCATAGCGGACAACCCAATTGTCTTGACCACTGCAGATGGACTGTGAACTGGGTACTAACAATACCTTTTTATGTCCGGTTTGACAACAGTGTACACAGCAGTACAAGTGCGCTTTGCTTGTCAAGTGGAAACCAGTGAAAGATATAACAATACGGAAATAAATTAAGTTTGTAATAGTTTGACTGCGGGGACTGTATTGCTTGTAGTTTTTTTTTCTTGCAACATAATAAACGCCACGGTATTCTGTTAGAAATATGTGTTGTGCATTGCTAAGTAACAATGAAATGGACATAGGTCACTGATCAACATGGAGTAGGATTTAGACTTCAAAGTCATCTGACCCAGGCAACAATCTGTAAGTGTTGGTAAAGCATGCACCACATTAATGTCTTGAGTTCCTAGTTGAAGTCAGTATTGAATTCATGAAACCTTTCATACTGAAATTTTTCAAGTGTCGGTTTTCCGACTCTGGAATGACTTGTCAGCGTTGAAATTTTACACTCCAATGGTTGTGACGTGACACTCGACATCCCACCCATACATACGCCATTACAGTCGACACAAAGGCTTGGACAACTATGCATGAGCAAACAACTGTGATAAAAGGTGCACTGGTCGCATATTCTAAGTCGTTGTGACCTTCAAAGCTAGACACTCAAAATCGTTCCCTTCATACTGTTCAACTTGTTTGAATTCTCTCCATACAGGTGATACTTGTAAACTACATGTGGACTCGGAAAATCTAAGACTTCAAAATGCAGAATACCGTGACTTGTTTTTACTCTAATAACTTTTGTAAACTACTATCATACTTGCAAGGATACAGGGAAAATCAGGAATATTTTACAGAAACTGATTCTAGTTCTCTAAAAATCTCATATTGCATATGGTTTGTCCTCTGGAATGATGTTTTAAATGCCAAGTGCATTAATAATGTCAAGTGCAATGGACGACCAAAGGCAAACTAAGATGATTGACAGCACATCAAAACTTTTAAATTTGAATACTCAAAATTTGAATTCTTTCCATGGTTAAAGTATACATACACAGAAAAAAAACAGATGAAGAAAATAGATCTTTAAAGACCATAAAATTAGTAAAAAAACAAAAAATTTTGAGGAAACGCTTGGGAAAGAATTTTCTCATCACTTAACACATGAAAATTATTGATCTTTCACAGAAAATATTATATTGTTGTTTTTCTCAACTTGTCATGATCTAGTGTGTGAAATACCAGAGTGCATCTGAGCATTATGTTCGTTTTAACCTTCCTATGTCAACAGCCTTTCTGAACAGTGTACCACATGGCAATATATATAATTCATATAGAGGATTATCTTGTACATTCACACTGGATAACAGCGGTTAAGAATGAGCATGACAAAATATGCTACATGTACCAGTAATCTAGAATCAGCAAGTCAGTTTATTTTGACTGAATAAGAAAAACACAGCTGGATGGTTTGAACAGAGAAGAGTGGTTTGTATATTACATGTATACTTATAACATACATTTCAGGAGACATAATTTTGGAGGGACTTACCTGTAATTTCTTAAGTTTTAAATGCAGATGTACGTATGTCTTTGGTGCTTTTGTATCAACCATAGGTTGGGCCTCCTTAACCTGCGTAAGGAAAGAGACAAACAAATAAAAAAATAAAATTAATTCTGAATAATCCAGGGTGTTGACTGGAACAAAAACCAGATGTTGTGGATTTTCTTATGCTACAGCCCTGAAGAAAAGCGGGCATGTGTTTTGGCTTCGCTCGGATTTCATTTTCTAAAATTCTCATTTCAACGGTGGCCCCTACACGCCACGGAACTCTATTACTTTTTAATATAAACTCTAATTTTTCTTGACAATATCTTTATATTTGTGAGAGATTTTATTTATCCACCGCAAACTTTTAATTTTGTACGGGCAACTTTATCTTAACATTATCTTAACTTTAACTTCTCGAAAGTAGCTTTAGTTTTAACAATAAAGAAAATATGTTTCTCAAAAGTATTTTTTATTTTGTAAAACAAAACAAACGTAAATTTTTTTCAAGATAACAGACTCCCCTACACGTCATGGAAATTTATTACTTTTGAACATAAACTCATATTTCTTGGCAATATATTTAATATTTGTAAGAAATTTTATTTCTTCACAGCAAACTTTTATTTCTGAACGCAGAAACTTTATTTTGGGGTAAACTGTTTTTAAAAACTTTTAACAAAAACACTTTAACTTTTAAAAATTAACATTAACTTTGAACAAAATATTTGTTTCTCAAAAACGTTTTTTATTCGAAAAGAAGTAAAAATTGTTCACAGCAAGAGTTTAAGATATTTGCTGAGCGCGAACTGAGTTACTTAAATGACATAACCTTATGTCCTTAGAGCAGAAAACTTAAATTCTTAAAGAAAAGTTTTATTTTTCAAGAGTAAAATTAATTTCTTTATGGAAAAAAGATTTTCTCAGAGCAGCAAATTGAAATATAGTGAATAAATTTTTTTTCTCAATGGAGAGAAATTATTTTCTGAAGACAACAAAACTAATTCCTTCAAGATATATTTTCCACATATGAGTGTGGTTTAAGAATTTTGTAAAACTAACTGAGAGAGAACGAAAAAGGGATGAAAAAGTCAAACTTGCTTTTCTTCAGAGCGAAATTTATTTCTGAGAGGAGAAATCTTTCATGTGAGGGCGCAATTACCTATAATGCACAGCAAACTCTTTCTAGAGAGAGTAAACATATTTTTGGGAAGAGTAAACAATTTTTCCGACGAGCAAAACTAATTTAACGGCGGCGGAAGTTAAAGTATCCCACCATGCAACACCCAAGTTTGATGAACCAGAGTCTCCGAGTTGGTAGCCGGTATCAGACAGTTCGTGTTCATGTCGGCTACATGGACGATCTGCTCTCCGAGACAACCATGACTGACTTCATCGGCGGTACGGGCACGCCTGCCCGGCCCTACCCTGCCTGCGTACGATGCTGTGTGTTGGGGCCGTATAACGCCGGGAACTCACAACATCGTACACAGGGCTACGGGCACGCGGGTCAGTTGCTGCTGATCCATAGCCCTACCATTCCCTGTGCTGGTTATGTTAACCAGCACAGGGAGTCGTAGGGCTACGGATCCGCAGCAAGCGGGTCAGTTGCCACTTGTCTGAGTCCCCGAAGAACGGTTTTATGTTTGAGTGATTCGTCCTGACGGCAGACGGTGTGCGACGGGACCGCATTGGGGTTCTTCATAATAGCTCTGCATGACATAGCCCTGCGAACAGGTCTGTGTGTTCCCGGCGTTATTATACGTTATTAGAGAGTTTAGTTACACGTAATTACGTGTAACTAAACTCTCTAACGTATATAACGCCGGGAACACACAGACCTGTACGCAGGGCTATGCATGGCAGGGCTGTGTGTTACCGGCGTTATACAGTCTCCCACCACATAACACCGGTAACACACAGCACACACAGCCAATGTGTGTGATATTCATCTTTTCTAAGAGGAGAAGCCAGATTCGTAATTTATAGAAACTGAAACTGAACCGAGCCCGCCAGATTTGACCACAGTCGCGGACTGGTTTTGACTTTCACGTACGTGTGGTTTGCGGGGTCAAAAACGTGAAAGTCTACCAGCCCGTAAAAGGCATATCCCGTCCGAAAACACCACAGCTGTGGACCCACAACTACTGTTTTGAACCAAGCTCGACTGTGGTCAAATCTGGCGGGCCAGGTTCAGTTTCAGTCGAAGACTCTATCAATTACGAATCTGGCTTATAGAAAAGATGACTGTCACACAACATAACATTTCACAACACAGCAACTGATGAGGAATAGCTCTGGATGGCAGGGCTGTGTGTTACCGGCGTTATGTGGTGGAAGGCCGTATAACGCCGGTAACACACAGCCCATGCACAGCTAATGAAGGAATCCATGCGGTCCATCCCGTCGCACAACGAATCACTCAAACACAAAACCATTCTTCAGGACTCAGACAAGTGGCAACTGTTGGACTGACTCGTTTGCGTGCCCGTGCCCATAGCCCTGCGTACGATGCTGTGTGTTCCCGGCGTTATACGGCTCCAACACACAGCATCGTACGCAGGCAGGGTAGGGCCAGGCTAGCTGCAGTACAGTACAGCAAACCGTCCGACCCAAATACCTAGGTAAAACCTCGAGGTACTGTACTGCAGCTGGGCCGGGCTAGCGTGCCTGTATCGCCGATGAAGTCAGTCATGGTTGTCTCGGAGACTCTGGGTCATCAAACTTGGGTGTTGCATGGTGGGATACTTTAACTTCCGCCGCCGTTAAAATAAAGTTTTGCTCGTCGGAAAAATGTTTTACTCTTCCCAAAAATATGTTTACTCTCGCTAGAAAGAGTTTGCTATGCATTATAGGTAATTGCGCCCTCACATGAAATATTTCTCCTCTCAGAAATAAATTTCGCTCTGAAGAAAAGTAAGTTTGACTTTTTCATCCTTCCTTTTTCGTTCTTTCTCAGTTCAGTTTTACCAAATTCTTAAACCACACTCATATGTGGAAAATATATCTTGAAGAATTAGTTTTGTTGTCGTCAGAAATAATTTCTCGCCATTGAGAAAAAAGTTTTATTCTCTGTATTTCAATTTGCTGCTCTGAGAAAATCTTTTTTCCATAAAGAAATTAATTTTACTCTTGGAAAAACAAAACTTTTCTTTAAGAATTTAAGTTTTCTGCTCTAAAGACATAAGGTTATGTCATTTAAGTAACTCAGTTCGCGCTCAGCAAAAATCTTAAACTCTTGCTGTGAACAATTTTTACTTCTTTTCGAATAAAAAACGCTTTTGAGAAACAAATATTTTGTTCAAAGTTAAAGTTATTTTTTAAAAGTTAAAGTTTTTTTTGTTAAAAGTTTTTAAAAACAGTTTACCCCAAAAATAAAGTTTCCGCGTTCAGAAATAAAAGTTTGCTGTGAAGAAATAAAATTTCTTACAAATATTAAATATATTGTCAAGAAATATGAGTTTATGTTCAAAAGTAATAAATTTCCATGACGTGTAGGGGAGTTTGTCATCTTGAAAAATTTTTACTTTTGTTTTACAAAATAAAAAATACTTTTGAGAAACATATTTTGTTTATGGTTAAAACTAAAACTACTTTCGAGAAGTTAAAGTTAAGATAATGTTAAGATAAAGTTGCCCATACAAAATTAAAAGTTTGCGTTGGAGAAACAAAATCTCTTACAAATATTAAAGATATTGTCAAGAAAAATTAGAGTTTATATTCAAAAGTAATAGAGTTCCGTGGCGTGTAGGGGCCACCGTACATTTCAACTTGGTGAGACCTCTTTTCATGGCCTTAATTAAAATCATAATAAAACGTGAGCTAATATATGCCCTCCGTGACGCTAACAGTAGGGTTATATTGCGGCATGTTTCTGATGTCCGTTTCTCCCTAGCTACCCAAGCTGTCACACATGATGTTCATTTCTTTTCGATAAGGACTCAATTGTTTGGTAGGTTAAATCCAAATTTTATATCAAAATATATCTGCTGCAGGGTGCTGTTACAGCTGAGCTGATGTACATTTCATGATAACTTGGCATGAAAACAATGCTGCCTGAGCGCGTATAGCTGTATGGCAAGGATTTATCAGATGTTTATATCTGAAGTTAGAATATTATTATTGATACGGATTTAATATTTGCTGCGCTTTCATGACATTTTTTAAATATGTTTGAGGTACTTTTTAATGTTGTTCAACATCATTGATGACAGTAAATGTCAATTGCAAAATGTTGGTTACAATGTCAAATTTGTACAACTACAAACATTCACTGCTCCAACATGACAAGAAACTATGGAAATAAACATACAGTGAATTTTGATTTTAGATAGTTGTATTTTCATTTCACATGTCGGATATATTAATGATTCAGCATATTTATGAGCCATGTATATTTGTATGATTATCAACAGTCAGAGAGTCATGAATTGTTAGCGATTTTTTTCTTTTATCTTTAATTTTAATCTTTCAAATATTACAGTTATGACATTTTATTACCATTGGAAAACTGTTTACATCAATTTATTACTGTTGGTATATTATTTCATTGTCTTGTGCCAATTGTAGTTTTGTTCAAAAAAATCTTTACAGCATGGCAACCTCAAAGATGATAGCCAGTAGAGACTGTGATGTTTATCTGAAATTTGTCCCGTTCCTCTTTCCACGGAATGGGACGTAATCCCATTTTGTCTCTGACTCTGAACCTGTGTTTGTTTATGGAAGAATAAACATATTTTTTTCGTGGTTTCTCGTCTTCAAACACCGTTTCTCCACCATGGAAGGACCGTACTCACAACGTATTTCCGACTGGTTAAATTAACGATTTTTAGTACATTGAAACCGTGGTGAAACAAGATAAATGTTATAGAGTTGAGGTGTAGGTAGCCCCAGACTGGAGTCTCCATGTCACCGCGTTTCAATGGCACAGAAAATCGAATTGCTCAAGCAGGTCGCCATGACTGGTTGGCGGATTGTTGCCTACAGTAGTTGTAATTTGGGTTGAAATTTGGGTAAAAGCAGACCCACATATCGCCGTCTGATAAACCCGAGTTCGGTGAACAGAATTACTTGGGGTTGAATTACCGATAATGTGATGTTTACCGATATAATCGGCGTGAAATTTAATCTTTTCACACGATGATTTGATTGTATTGACAATGACACGAAGCGACGAGATAAACATTGCGAGATGAAACAGTTTGTTCCCAACAGACGCGCTCATCGCTTGTGGATATATGATGGGCAGAGTTTTGGCGAAATAAAGACGGTGTTATTTGGGTGGGGAATGTGTCAAAGTACGCCTTGAACGCCCTTCGCTATAGGATACTTGTTTTGTTTCAGAAAGCTAATACCGGGCTATGTGAATGCGGCCCACTCCCCACGCATACAAATCACTTGAAGACGCGAGGGTCATTTTATTCGCAGCGAGTGTCAGCATATTTCGCAGCGGGAAACGCTCTTGGGGTTGCATCCCTGCGAACAGTAAGACAGAGTTTTCTGAAAACAAACCCGGAATATGTGAAACAGTGTCGTGGGGAAACTGTCACTTCCTGGCTTCTGTTAATTTACCCCGCCACGCGTTCACATAGCGACGTGAGTCAGTGAGCGGACAAAACGCGCGTCGCGGCGTTTGTTGATGCACACATTACTACCGCCACATTGAACAATGTCTCACCTTCTGCCGATGTTCATCGTAATATTTTTGGTCCCACCTCTGTTGAAGGATCCTACTCTGACAGGGTAGGATTGACTGATAGGCACGGTGCATTTTTGAAGTGAAATCTTCGGTAAAAATGCTCCTGAAAACTGTAAATCTTGAGTTACGTCACGTTCGCCCTTTCTCTTCCTTCGTTGTCAATTATCAGCAGCTGGAAACATAATCGGCGATTGACCCGGTTTGTTTGACCACGTGACATTTATCACCATGACGATCTAAGCGCGTCGGACGATTCCATTATGCACTGTCTGTAACAAGAGTCGAGTGAATGCGATAACATGAATGTGACAGGTGTATTTTTTCCTATCTCTAAACTGTTTACTGTAACAGAGAACTGTCTAGAGGTAAAACTGAAACAAAGCGAGATATCAAATGTAGCATTTTATATGACATTTGATGAAGTCACCCCTACTAATAATCACATGCCACTTTTTCAGGCGACTCTTGGGGGCGCACATCAAGACCAGCTTCTCGGGTTTCGGGCGTCGCATCAGACAGGGAAGAGGTAGACTTCTCTGGCAATAAATAACATAAATAAATAAATAAATAACAGTGTGTTTATAGCTATTTCTGCTTCGAGCTACGCCGAAGACCTCTTCTCAGTTTTGGAATTATTTGCAGACGTCGAATTAAGCAAGAAAAATAAACATGGTGATGAAAAGAAAACTAATAAAAATTCGAAGTTTACCTCACAGTCACATCGCTTCGACATTTAAATGATTTTTACATAACCTGGAATGTTATATTTCTAAGTAGCCGCCGTCATCAAAACCATGTTATTAGTTTGTTTGTCATCAAGTGAACTGTAACGTATCATGCGCCTCTGATGCAAACGAAAGTAATATCAACATATCAGTGTGTGACATTATCTGTGAAATTAGAACCGTCAATAAGCTAGACCGGTAATAAGTCTGACCTGTTCCTATATTCCTGAGCTTTGGAATTTTTTCTGGAACTAGATACAGCAATAGCCCATCATACAATCCTTAACTCTCACACACAAGGAAACATACAGCATTTATCACCACTGTGTACTTCGTCGTACAAATCCAAATTTATTTTGTACATACATTTCATAAAATTCTATGAAGAAAGTACAATCGGAATGAGAGCGACAAAACATTTCATCTACAAATATAGACAGTTTAAAAAATAATTTGCAGGCAGCTCTCAGTCTTTTCACAATTCTAAGTCACTGACACACATTGGCTAGTATGTAGCTGTAATGGAACTTTTGTGGAACTGTTTGTGTCAAAGAGTAAATAATAGTATTTACAATTGCATGACATCTATTATCGATAATGCACAAAGTCGGTACAAATGGTGATTGCTTTTTGACAGGGTTCCCATAACTTGCAAAATGAGTGACACAAAATCTTGATGAACCACAAGTGAAAGCACATTGCTAGATTTACTGGGGTTGTTGGGTGAACACTCTTTTCTGGGAAATGTTGAATTAGAAGAGTTGTGATAAAAACCTGAATATTTGTCACAACAGATTTGCCGTTACTCTTATTATTGAAAGTGTAGAAAACATCACACTAAATTCTCTTTCCATAATTATTCTCTTTAATACAATATTGTGACAGCTAAATTTAAAAAATTCTTTCCTTTCACAGTCCATGAAAATATATTTCCACAGAGGCAACACTATTTTCTCTTGGGTTGCTGAATATAATTACATGAAAATTTTCCATCAAATTTATGTGACTGATCTTTAATATATTCATGCATCAAAGCCAAATTGGAACATAATAAGGCTGAGTTCAAAGGTCACAGTTCAGATTTAATCAGTAACACCACCACTTGCAGCCAATCAGCAACACGTAAGTTATGACATCATAATTTCATTACCCTCTGAACGACAGTTTGTCCTGCTATGCTTACTAACTTGTATTCACTACTTTCTTCTTAAAATGTATTGTGGAAGTTGTAAATAAATAAATTTAAAAAGTATACCTTCTTCATATATGAAAACAAATATGTAAACAACTTGTTGATTCTAATAAAATCATTTATGAAAACATTATAAACTGCAATTATGTTACATATTTTCAAGCTCTGTCAACAAGAAAAGTTTTTGCTGTCAAGTGGTTGTGTTCCATTACATTGAAATGAAGGATTACCCCATTCTATGGTTACTGTTACTCCTTGTGTTGGATGCTGGGAACTCTCACGATCCGGATTAAGGTGAAAGCTAATGAACAGCAAATTTTTGAAATATATCTTGTTCACTATAGATGATGATAACTTCAACTGACTGCACTCTGATTTGTCAAGCAAAATAACCGTGTAATACATTCTGTCCAACTTGCTCTAAGAAATATGCAGTTATAAAAATTCAGTGGCACAGAAAACAGGAGGAAATATTTTTTGGACAAAATTCACATAAAATACTATAAATAGAGACCCTGTGGTGGCAATGGCTGTCACTAAGACATCGGTGACTGCATTTTTTGAGGGATAACTGACATCAATACAAAAAATTCTAGTATCTCAAAATCACCAGCTTGTAGTTACAACATTACTATTTGCAAAGAATACTTCATCATGAAAATTTACAACTTTTTTACTTGTATATTCTCATGGTGTTTTTTTTCTTGACAATCGTGTCAAAGCATTTCAATTTAGATAAAAAATTGTAGGGCAATTTTAAACAAGTGTATTACTGGTTCAAATTCATTATGTAGGGAACAAACACTATACCGTACATTTGATGAGTATAGCATGCATATATCATTCACAGACAATAGTGTACATGTGAGCTACGGCAGTTTCAGGGTTCTTATTTTCTAGCCTCAATGATGTTATGGACTATGTGATTGGTCAAATAGTTAACACTGTGTCCAATAGTCATTAGCAACAAACAGAGTTACTCTATTGCTATGTAACTTGGCATGTAATTGGCTGCATTGTCAACACTGCATCCAATAGTCGAGACAGTGAAACACATGATCTAGTCTGATGTTATTTCTTCTGCAGGTCAACCATTTCTTGAACATTTTGCTCCTTTTGCGTCCGATCAGAAACTGACAACTGACCATGAACTTCATGATGTTATGACTTAGGAGGGCTCCGAACAGCATCTGTCCTGGGTCTTTTGGGCGACTTTGGGGGTGTGCAGTGTATCTGACAATCAAAAATCACAGAATTCATGAATGGAACAAGCATACAACTCGTGATGTAAAACTTTATTCTGATGAAACAGCAATACAACATGTTTCTATCCTGGTCTGAGAACGAAACCCAACTGCAAGATGATCCAGACTGGCATATTCTTTTTTCCAACTTATCTAGATCATTAGGCATGAATGAAAACTGGTAGACACAGACCGTAACCCTTTCACCCCCAGTTCCCTGTACACAGGTCCAACTTAACCATTGAAAACAATGGATTTGGGACAAACCATGGTGGTGAAAGGGTTAAAAGGTCCAGTAGTTGTTACTTGTCATGATTTTTTCACTATTTTTGTTTTTAATGTCATCTACACTACCTTGTTCTACTCCCCCAAGCATACTGTGATACACAGTATTCAGCTTGTCAACTCAGCCCGTATATGTGCAGATTGTATTGCTACTGTTGACACGTGAATTCTGTTCTAGACTAGAATTCAAATGTAAACAATAACAGTGCCTTTTACATGAATAAGCACTGGTTGAAAATCTGAATAATTGGTGTTTCAACATGCTTTTAGGAAGTAGAACAAGGACTTGCGGTCAACAAAACAAACAGTGAAAAAAAGTCATCAAAAGTTACTGTTACTGGCCTTCATTGAAGCCCTCCAGCTATGTTAAAAATAATCATGACTCCCTAGGTTACTGGTGAATAATGTACGGTTGCTGTTTTCTCTCATTTTCACTAATTCCAATCAATGTGTGCCATATATCTACTTTTCTTTGTGTGAAAAAAAAATCAAGTCCACACACCTTTAAACATTTAATTTGATCATTCCTCCTCAATATATAAATTGCATGATGGAATTTTCGGAGATGTTTTACCAAAAGTGACTGTCCAATGCCATTAACTTTAAAAGGAATCCCGGCTAGGGTAAGGATCAGGGATATACCCCTACCAGCGACATGATTTCAGTTTATATGACCTCTCACCTTTTGCCACTTGTCAATCATTTTGCTGTACTCCATGGTGTAAAACTGGAACACTTCGTCGCAGTCTTTCCTTGCTTCGTGACCAGGTGGATTGTACTTCATACAATTTGTCCTGACCAATAGCATGTCAGTGTTGAAGTCGTTGAAATCCCTGTACATACCAGTCTATTCATTTACAGGAAAAAAAGAGGAAAAAATATTGATTTTTTTATTTATTCATTCATTTGAACCTGTATTTACCGCATAGTAGATTCAAAATCTAAAAATATTCTTAAATCATTTTGACAGGCAAGTTTTGCGAAATCTACGCACTTCTCTCTTGCAATCCATCTACGTATAAGACTTCCTTGCATGTAGTATTTTCTTTTTATTTGAAATGTTAAATTTCATGCCGAGTGTAGTTTGTTTCAGTGGTTCAATTATAAGAGATAAATATAGTTGAATTGTTCTCAATGAAAGAACTGAGAGTGGAAATCACAGTACACTTTGTTGCAACGTTGATTGCTTTTGCTGTTCTGTTAAAGGATTTGCTAAGATCAGAAAATCTAATTCCAACACTTGTCAGCAGGTTGTATTTTGAAGATGTAGAAATGGCTGAAAAGCAACAGGAATTATTGTCAATGTCAGGCTTACTTCTAATTTTCTCTTGACAGTTCCAAAATCCATTGGTTGTTTGATAATTTTGTGGTATCCCGGCGCTTCTGCCGGATCCACTGTGGGCAAGAGTAAAATCAACAAGACATTTATTAGGATGTGATGTTTTATGCTTCAATTCCTGAAATTAAAATGGTTCAATCCACTTTCAGTATGGTGTTCTCTACATCAAATCTTTCTGAAAGAGCACTTTGTCATAATTTTTTTCAAAATTTTCTTTGTAAAATGATTTCACAGGATAATTGCATTAAAAGTACCCCCCCCCTCCCACCACACACACACATTCTGACAACTTCCCAAGGTTGACAAATTTGATAGTGATTCATTCACAAACATTTCACCTATTTATTGAAATGTTGGGAGCATGAGTAAAATAAATTCAAAATGTGGATGATATTGGAGATGTCGACATCATATGCATAGGAAGGTCTGAATTTCAACTTGATGGGCATACAGCTGTTTCTTACCTGGTCTTGTAAACCACGATGCAGCATTGAGCTCTCCCTTTGATTTGTTTGTACCTCGATACCTGGACACCCTTTGTAGTAAACTGAACATGATAAAAATATGTATTTGAAATCACTGAATGACATGAAGAATCGATAGTTGATTTGGTGAGGTGATACGCAACCTCAACGGTACAATTATGCAGAAATGTCAGCTCACAGACTGACTTGCTGACTTAATGCATAATATTTTTTCAAGTTGCAGAATTTACTTGTACTCAAAAGTAATATCGAACCACAGCAAACATTTATACACCAATGCTATTGAGCACATATTAAATTTATTCACAAAGTTCATTTATGTAATCATTGCTAGACAATTTTATGTCCACAGGAATCTACATCAATAATGTGGGGACAATGAATTTTATTGACTGGGGTCAATTTCCAATGAACATGACTTTTAAAACAAAACATTTTATGAATGTGCAAACTGAAAATAAACGAACCAACTTTTGGTCTGGCAAAGATGCAAATGAGTTGTATGCAAATTGTGATAACATATCATTGGGAAAATAAACTGTTGACCATTTTCCCTACTTACTTGAGTGCAGCACGTACCCAGCTGGGTAAGTTAGAAGGAATTGGTGCCTCATCAATGGGGATTGGAGCTTTTCTTTTCCGCTTACTGGCCCTCAATGATGCATTAAAACTGTCCATTGTACTACATGTGCTCTCTGTCCCTGAACCACTACTGCTACCTGTTGTACCTATAAATGAGAAAACAAAAGGATCCATCAGGGTCTTGATAGAGGGCAGTCACACTTGTGGGCAACAGGAAGCCGCCCATAGACAGTAACTTGAATATGAAAGTTGCAAGTCAGAACACCCGCCATACCTAGGCAACCATGATCTTCCCAGCTGCTGAGGTTTTCTTCATGCCTGAGGGCGCTGTCTTCTTCGTGCAGCAGTCTCTGGCTGGTGAAGTCTTCAATGTTCATGTGGCTGGTGTCAAGACTGGTAGATTCCACCATCACGCAAGTTGCAGCTGCTGATACTGATGTGGTGCTTGGCAGGGTGGACGACGTCGACATGAGGGACGTTGAAATGTGTTCAACATTCTCAACATTCTGAAATACAGGACAAATGCATGGAGACTAATTTAAAGACAAGTCAACAGTTGATAACATGGTGATGTTTTTGTTGATGTACCTTTCAGGTTTTATGTGAGTTATGTAATTTTATCATAAATCGCAACCTAGTCGTCATGCGCAACTCATACTAAAACATAGAGTAAAACGTGTCTCCTTAGGGTAGAACACACACACATAGACACAGACACATACACATACAATACACACACAATAGAATCTTCCTATTACGGGTACAACGGGGACACAGTACTGTCTTTACGTCAACTGAACAGCCGACTAAAATTCACTTTACTTGGGAGACAGGCAACAGTGGTAGGAATATATCCTCTAACAAAGTTTATCACGTCACTGTATCACATCACTAAAATACTATTTCAACCAGCAAGATGGCAGTATATGCAACATAAATGACAGAATAATTAACAGCTCAGCGATGATGGCCATGTGGTATCGCAGGTACAATGTTATTTTGGGCAAGTCTTCTGTATAAAGGCAGAAAATATTCACATTTGGGTAATCTGATCCATGAATTTTACATGGCATGTTGTAACTTACCGTTGGTTGCACCGTCGCACTGGATATTTTACAGGACACAATGTCTTGAAGAGGTATAAGTCCAGCTTTCAGCTTTCCCCCGCCTTCCGATTGTCTGTGTGTGTCAATACTTATCCCAGAAATGCGTACACGCTCTTCCCTTGTGGCGGCCATCGCGCTGAGCTTCTCGGCTGCCGATGGGAATGAACTGAACAAGTTTGAGGGCGCTTGTTCGGCAACCTCTTGTGAGTTCTGAGTACTTGACAAGCTGCTAGAAGTGGAGTACTTACTAGCACCGGTGTCAATGCCTGTGGCTGACGTTAGAACTGATATTTGTGAGCTGGTGTGCATTTGTGGTTCTTTCTCAGCTGCCGCTTGACTGGGCATAAAATCCCTGTTCAAGAATTCATAGGGATCTATTTCCTTCTGTTCCGGCACAGATCCGGTCAAATGTTTCAACAGTTCCGAGTGCTCGGAGATATCACTTTTCACTTTTTCCAGCACACTTGTCGGTTTATCCTGCGCGATCTCGTCTTCTCCCGCAAGTAAACTAGACAAATTTGTTTCCTTTTTTGTTCCCGATTCACCAACGTGAAAGAGTCCTGTTCTTGGGTCAAGCTGCCCGCTGACACTCTCCCGCGGCACGGTCAACGCAGATGTGCCCTCGGGCGTATTCTGCTGGTACCCTTGCTCTTCAATGGAGAGGATTTCGCTCTTCTTCTGCGGGTTACGGGCTTTGTGGATGGTCAGGTCGGGAAACGTGTCTGTGTCCTGTATCTGACCCTGTTGCTGTAGCGCCTTGTTTCTCTCTTGTAGGGCCTTCTCTACCTCCATGGTGGCCGTCTGCAGGAAAGCCGAGCCCTGAAGTTCGCCGCTAGGGGGAGGTGGTGGTTTTGGTGTGTTATCTGTAAACCAAACAAGATATATTGAAAACACGGATGCTAACAGCAGGATTTAATGAGAATCATGTACCAATGCAACCACTATGATATTTCAATGGTATACGAGAATTCTTTCTGACGCCACAATTTTTTTCATGTAAGACATCATGGTATGAGGATTTCAAGAAGACTGTGTATCTGTGATGCAATGCTGGCAATTACACGGTGATGTTTAATTCATTCACCCCTGTTTTCTTGTACATGGACTAATCCATCCTATTGAAAACTATGGGGAAAGTACCACTATCTGGTGGTGGAGGTAGGGATTGTTGTGCTCTTCCTTATCCAAGACATTTCATCATGGGAGATGCATTTACAAGAGTTACATCTTTGTTTGTTTTGATGACTTGTACATAAACAGGAATAGTTCAGTACTTCTGTGCTTATGGCTTCAAATTAGTAGACTCGTAAAAGTCAGAATAATTGTACAAAATTTGATTTCTGTGGTTAGTGCAAATTTCAAAACTTATTATCACGAATCTCTCACTGGATGTAACAGAGGACACACATCTGTGTAAATTCAGTTTTTAGCCAGTTATCCCCCACCCCCCTCCCCTAAACTGTCCTACAAGGAGGTCCGCGATCACAATTGAAAACACTGAATTTGGGCAAAACCATTGTGGGATAAGGTTATGGGAAGTGCATTTTACTGAAGTGGAGATTTTAGACAGTTGTCTGAATGAGACCCCTTCTCCACTATCGCCCTTTGAGTGTTTGACCTTATAGTTTTCCCATGGTAAGGATGGTCCTGCATATGTGGAATTAGGGAGATCAATGGTTCACTTGCTTTCATTGAGATTGTTTAGACAGATACTTACCAATTGCAAAGAACTCTGGCAGAATGCTAGTCCCCATCCCGCTGGAAGTGGTACTGGAACTCGATGATGTTGATGATGTTGAGGACGTTGGACTCTCTGTTTTGGGCATTTGCAGAGGTACGGCCATCTTGCTGAGGTCTATAGTCTGGTGTCTTGTTGTCTCAACTTTGTGAGAAAAATGTAGAACAGAATTATTCATCAGGTTTGATCATGTAACGTGAAGCAAAAAGAGGTCAAGGGTCATGAAGCAAGAAGAGGTCAAGGGTTGATGTTCTTGCTCTTGCAGAGAGGAACTACGGTAAAAACCCGATCAATTCGACCAGAAAAAAATAATTACGATTTGAAAAACGTCGAATTAATAGGAAATTAAAACTGCCAAAATAATTTAGTGGTCGAATTAATTGGAACAACGAGGATGAAATTTACGCGAGACATGTTTGCCATGTGGAGACTGCTTCAAAGCATGGACTGTGAAATTTTGTGAGGTCGACAAATTAAGTAACAAAAAACCCCCAAACGCACGTGGGTGTCACATCAAAATCAAAGTGGTCGCGATTACAGACGGAGCGATCTGTGGCATTGCCACCGGCCCGCTCGACGGAAGACGCGTAAGTTGACATCGTGTGCCAGCCCTTGGAAATATGTTGTAACTCCCTGACAGGCAGATGAGATAGTCTAATGGCGTTTGATGCATTGAAAGTTTGTAAAAATAATAAAAAATGACATTACCGATCATAAGAAACGTTATGTTGAAGATAACAGTTTTTAAGAGAAGACTATGACGACCATATTTCTGTGAGTATTGTCTAACTTTGGAAAACCAACATCTGAAGATAAATTACTTCAACCAACACTTTTGGATTTGTTCTACTCTTATTATAAGATTAGTCGAATTTCTGGAAAGTAGGTGTACATTTTCGATGTCTGCATATCATCTATACTGAAGTCATATCCGAAAGAGTACAATCAGTTCGCGACAGCGTAAACCTCTCTCTCTCCCTCTCTCTCTCCGGCATTTCGATGTTTTATATTGTCGACATTTATATATCAGTCTGAAGTTTCAGGTCACTGCTCAATGCAAGTAGTTGATGTCAATTTTCCGTATCGGGCATGGTCTCTATCGTCACTCTAATCGTTAGCTTTTTATTTCCTGTTATATTCGATATCAGACTCAAAACATAACGTGAACAACGCTGATAATATATTGCATCTTTCGTATCGAAAACCGGTAAAGTTCGTAACTGGTTTGCACATAATATCTGTCAATTAGGAAGGGATATTGATTCACACACAGAAAGAGTCTATAAATTTCAATCGACACGAGATGGTAAGAATTCGGAAAAGACGATGAGAAAGGGAGAAAGTAGGTAATTTATTTTGACTTTCTTCGATATTAAGGTGAGAAAATAGTTACAAAACCAGAGACTAGAGGGTTGGTACTTAACACACACTGAAACTTCACGCATATTTCGAAAGCGGCGACTAGAGATCCAGTTCATGAAATCACTGAGGTTTCCCATTCAGCGAAAATAATCATGTGACCCAATGAAAACCAATCTGAAAGCAGTTTACAAAGCCCTTTGTAGTTCTCATTTCTGCCTTTTTGTCTGACCCGTGGTTCATCGTATTCGTAACGGTGGTTTTCGATGACTTGAAATATCGTTCATTCACCAACTGAAGGAAGTTTTTGAAGAGCATGTAATTCGGTCGATAATAGGGATTGAGAAAGTCCCAGTTTCCGTCGGTGGTCGAATTGAAAGATGCCAAATAAAATTATGTTTTGTGAAAAAAATAGGGTGGTCGAATTGATCGGGTTTTTACGATAACACTGTACAATAAGTAATGGCAATTTCTTGTACGAAGTTGGGGAAACAGATCTCAACCAGGAAAATGTTAAAATAATGAACATGTCAAACCACAGAGTTCTGTACGCCATGCAAAACAGTGGCAAAATGATAGTTTTTCTACAAAGTTTCTGATCATGAGAAAACATTTTGGGAATATCAACAACCAAAACATCAACAGTGTTAAAACACATCATACTGTATCATAGTATCAGACTTGTCGTATTGGATTCTGCAAACAGCAAAATTACCACACTAAAGCTAGATGACCTTATTTGTATCTTGACAACTCTCAAATCCTTCAAGGGATATTAAATGGCATGGAACTTTCTAAAACATGATGTAAACTCTTTATAAATACCAGCTTTTAGTCAATTATTCAGAATAACATGGTAGAGAAGAGACAAGGTCGCTTTCATACCTTTTGAAGGATCTCTGCGTATTTCAAGGAGGGCCTTGATGGCCGATGATGCAGACTTCTCCTGGTAAGTAGATGGCAGGGGTGGGGTTGCCTGGGTAACTGTTGGCATGGGAACATCATACTCCACCCACTGGTTGCCATTGGTGATGGCAGCCACTGCTGCCTCTAAGATGTCCCCTGTGTGTTTTATTTCAACTGAAACCAAGAACATTTTTTTATATGAAAACAAAACTTTTTACCATAGTGAGGTACCATGCATGACCAAGGTTAACCCTTTGAGTGCTGTAAATTTTCCCACCAAAATATTGGTGTAAAATTTCACCAATTTTACTAAGTTCTCTGTAATTTTTTTGACAATTTTGGACTAGATGGACATCACTTTTCTTTGGCTCCAATTTTTGATCAAAATTTTGGAAAAAATCGGAAAAAAATTGTGCAGGTTACATTTTATACAGAAGATAAAAGTAGACTTTGGCACTCAAAGGGTTAAAGTTAACCCTTTCACGACCATTTCTCTGTTCAGAAGTCCAATTTGCCATTGAAAACAATAGGTTTGGACCAAACCATTGTTGTGAAAGGTGTAAACATTTGTAACTCTCCTCCCTAACAGTGTGCCTTTCAACTTTAAGATCTCCACACTCTTGGTGTCAATTCAGGATATTCTTGAGAGTCAGCTCTATGCTAACACATTTGATATGGAACACTTTTGGTAGTCACACAAAATGCTCTTATGTTGGTGGTGGGCTACCTTCTCTCTCACAGAAACGTGCCCGAGTCATTTAATCAAATATTCATGATGCCATGGCTGAAATAGACCTGTACATGAATAGAGCACACTGTTATACCTTTGGTTTCACTTTGACCTGATCCAACAGAACTGGTTTCATCAGCAACACATGGGGAAACGTGTCCAGTGCCACTCTGGCTGGTCGATGGCATCACAACATCCAGCTCAGGAGACTGCTGGATGAGTTCGGTCAGTATGGGAGATCCGGATCGCCTCTCCACCTGTTCAGATATCGGTGCTTGCATTCCGGTTGGTTTGGGCCTAATCACCACCTGCTGTATTTTGGGAAACAAAAATGATGAATATTACAACATGAAAACAACACAAGTTCTGAATGTAGAATTTTCATACAAGGATTTCCCAAAATTCTGTTCATAGAGACTATGGCACACACAGACCTGGATTTAGTGATTTTTGGTTTGCTAACACTGTTAGAACTGGATTATATTGTGATCAAGTAACTTTGAAAAGAGTGACCTGCGATCCTTTGTCCCTGTTCACAGCTCCAGCTATACTATTGCAAAGAATGGGGGCTGTAAGAAACCTTAGTAAGAATGGCTTTGAAACTGACATCCGAAATCTCCGGGCAAATGTATGAGTATGTGGGATTGCGTTATGTGTGTGATCTGTATTTGTGTTGTGAAGTACCAAGAGGATACAGGTACAACTTCATGAGAACTAGACTCTCTCATAGCCCTGTGCTGGCTATGCACTGAGGCCCTCTCCTGTCTGACATGGCCAGCTTGCTGAGCGAGGCTACACCAGCTCAAAATCAGGGCAGGAAATGTCCATGGTGCGTAGCCAGGAAGGTGGTGAGAGAGAGTGTACGTGAGAATCTAACAAAACACTGCACGTTGAAATAACCACACCACTTCATATTGCAAAAGCACTGAGAAACCTACCTGAGTCTTGCTTTGTCCGGTACCACCAGGTTTCAAAGCAGCCTGCAGTGTTTGTGACATTGGCAGAGTTGATACAACCCTGCTTTGATTGCCACTGCTGGTAGTCACTATTATTGTCTTGTTTCCAGATATCTCCTAGCGGACAACAGAGAAAGATACACAAAGGATTAAATGAAAACTGGGAGAAAGTTTTCAGATTTGTCTTGTTACGACACAAATGTTTCTACAATTCACTTTGCTGGTAGACATTAATATTTTAACACATTTTTACAAAAGTTTGTACCTAATGTAGGTTGACATTCTGAAGCTCGTTTAGACTGGATCAGACACATCTCTGTTATCAGAACTGACTGCACCATAAGACCATGGCTATTATGGGTATGACATTTTCTTCTGACCTGTCACATGCCTCTCCCATGAAAACATTGAAAAAGTTGCTCCATAGGGATTAAATATACCTGGTTAGTTGTCCAACAACTAACCAGGTAAACAATCAAACACTTTGTTAGGTTTCCTGATTTTCTGTTGACAGTCCTCATAGCTTTGTTGAGCTGACCTTGAATACTGAATGGAGATGCCTCAAAAATTTGGGTGTCAATCGGACACATGAGGTTATCTAAACTGAGTCAATTCTGGTATTGAAGCCATATCCAAATTAATAACCCAAAAGAGACAGGATTTAGGTGTTGAATGGAGTAAACATTTGTGACTTGAAAATGCCCTGACAAGATGGCATGTTTACTACGTCTACAATGGTAATTTTGGGTGATCAGACCAACCACTAAAAATCTACAATGGAAGTTGAAAGAGTTATGTTACCACTTTTTTCACTGATGATTTTTACCTGTGGGGGTTTCTGTACTGATGCAGACGGGGTGGTCTTGGTGACTGCCACTGTCTTCGTCGGTGCTTTCTGTACAATGATGACATTGGACTTGCCGCCAGGTGCAGTGCCTGCTATGTATGGCTTGGTCATCACAACTTCAAACAAGAAAAAAAGCAGTTTTGCTTTACAATTTAGTTGGCCCAGCAAGGTGGAAGATTGATAATTCCATCTTATAAGATGCTACTTAAACAATATATAGTTGGAAATTAATTTTCACCAAGTGTTTCTTGAGAAACATGACAAGATACAAAATTTTTTGAATAGGGAAAAATTGACCATTTTTAAGGTCTGGCTATTCACTATCAGCATTGATATCACGGAGCCAAGGAGATTGTTTGTACGACACCCTATCATTCTAATTGGAGACATACCTGCTGCTGGTGAGCCAGCCGTCTTGACAGCAGACGCTTGCAGTGTCTTGGGTGTTACAGTGATGATGTTACTACTGGTGGACGAAGTACGGCTACTGCAAACCTGTGGTGTTGTCACTATCCTGGTACCCCCTGCTGGGTTGATTACTACCTGGTTGCTGTGTGACCCTACAAACCAAGCGCAAAAGATACTTTTACATCAGAAATTTTTGAGTATAAGGCATCATGGCTCGGTGGGTAGGGTACTTGACTCATGAAGAATGGTGAGTTTTTAGAACCAGGTGTGGCCAGACTCATAACCAGAGGATGGTGAGAGTGAAACAAGAGCAAGGTGCTGTGTCCTTAATCAAGGTACTTTACTCATCATTGTTTCATTCGATAGTGATTACTGTATCCTGTATATCGACTCCTTGTCTGCCGGATGATGGAGTAAACAAAATATTATCATACGTTGTTACAGTACACTACATACAGTATTTAGTGGCATTGAGATTTTGTTAATTATAAAAGAGCAGACACATCGTCCTAACATACCTGCTGTGCAAGTTACAGGCTTTGTGGTCATGACAACAGTTGTTGGGATGGTTGTGGTCACCATGACAACCGGTGTTCCTGTGGAGGATCCTATCGTGATGGGCTTTGGCAAGATTTTACTCCCTGGAACTGTCTGCGTGATGATCTTCACTCCTGTGTAACAGGGAAAACACAAACAAATATTATCACTGAATCCCAGTTTTTTCTTTGCTGTGAAAAAACTTCTTAATGAATGCAAAATATTCCATGAATGAATACTGCTGTGAAAATTGGCATCCAGCTTTGGTTGGCACACAATATTCAAAATACTGAAAGTTCAATCTTACAATATTCAAATTATACCTTGCTCAATCAGGCAATATTCAAATTATAGACCATTCAATCAGAAAATATTCAAATTATAGATTGTTCAACAGAAAATATTCACATTATAGACTGTTTGATTAGACAATATTCAAATTATTGATTGTTCAAGGGGACAGTATTCAAATTATAGTCTGTTCAATCAGTTGTAGTGACAATTCAGCACAGAATTGCATGAATATGCATGGCTGTCATGGTGTGTTCAATCAAGCTCAAGGAATTTTAAGCAATGAGAAACACCAGGATGTCAGGTCATGGAAGGGTTATGAAAATTGATTATTAGTGTATATGGGCACAGTTTCGGATTATCCCTGCAGGGAACATACAGAGCTGCACAATCTACTTACCATGTTCCTGAACTATCTGAATGGATGGCTTTGACGGAATGCTGCTTGACCCGGTTGTCATGATCTTAGTTATCGGAGATGACGTGACCGATGACCCTGATGTGATGGCCGATGCAGCTGTAGCTAGCATTGAGGAAGCATTTGTTGTAATCACTTTGGTCTTCACTCTGTTGACTGTTTTCGGCCTTGGCTTAGCTGCGCTGATTGTGTTGGACAGGAATGCGGTAGTTGCCGTACCAACCACACAAACTGAAAGAGAAGTTTTAATAAAATGTACAACAAATGTAATCTAATAAAAGCCATGATCCTGCCCTGAGGGATGTGTGTTACACTGCTAGGAAAGATTTCACCTAAGCAAGTTCAGTCTGGAAATCCAACATTTCCCATAAGGAATAAATTCACAACCATGATGAAGGTCCTCCTAATAGAATAAAGCTTACAACCTCTGATTACAACTTTGTAGAAAGTAATTACTTTGTTAATATTTGTGATACGCAATAATGGCACACTGTAATTTACAACCAATTATTGAATTGTCGTGACCCATTTGTTGCGGAGGAATCACATTTGAAGTTCTTCCTCAAGCAAATTTGCTATTTCTGCTCAAACTACAAGATCAAGTGCACCATGTACACATAATGTTTCATAATGTTGTATACCAGGTGACAGTATAGTATTGCTGGATGGGCTGACAGATACCACGCTTGGACTACTGCTGCTGGTTGGAGTGGTTGTGGAGAAGATTATCGATGATCTGGTGACGCTGGATGTCGAGGTAATAGCTCGGTTGACCGTGACATTCTGGGACCTCTGTAGGATGCTTGGAGTGAAGCTTGATGAACTTGACACAATGATGACCTGGTCAAATTGGAAAAAATATGAAACAGTGATCACTGTTTATTTTACTGTTTTGTGTTACATTGAGCTCGGGCGATTTTAGTGAAAAGGGATGTTGAAATAGAAATTATGTATGAAATGAAACTAATTTGTGTCATACAATTTGGTTTACTTATCTATTCACTTAATTATAGTACCGAGATCTGATTGAGTGTTTAAAGATAGGACTTTTCCAGTTTGTGGTCTAAAGTTATGGAACAAGATGAATTGAAGTGTAAAACAGAAATTCCACTTTTAAAATTCAAATTAAAACATTTCTTTTTAAACAATTTTATCAACTTCATTGATTAGCTTGTATTGAATTGCTTTTTACATGAAAACATTTTGTGAGCCTTTAGATTTTAATGGTTTTTTTTAAGTGTATTACTATTGTATTCTTATTCATTGTAAATTATTTTATTATTTACTTGTTGTGAAGCGCTTCTGAATATTTTATTGTAGAAAAGGTGCCATAGAAAACTATTAAACGTTGAACATAAACATTATATGATTAACAGTTAGGAAATAAGTTGTAATTGTCTGCATGGACACAAGGTACAGCAAACAGCTGTGTAAAATGGCCGTCATGTTTCATGCAAAATCTGCAATGGCAAGGCAGTTTGCTGTGTCTCAGAGCCAATGAATATTCTCCACTGATGGGTCATTACCATATCATTTGCATATTCAAAAAACAGTGCTTGTTAAAACAAGTTGCGTAAATCAACACATTGGATGGCTTCTTGAACTTACTTTTTGTGATGGGGTTATTGAAGTGGACCCCGGCGTGGCTGCCTTGGTGAAAGTGATCTTCACTGGTGAGATGCCTGTACCGCTAGTATTGGTCATGTAAGTGGTGATCTTTGGGCTCGTTATGGGCAGCACTGTAGTCTTGGGTGTCGGTATGACTGGTGAGGTGACAGACGCTGTACTGCTGACTGGCTCTTTGTTACTGGTCGTTGAACTCGCAGAGTTCGATCGTTTTCTTTTCTTGCTCTTTTCATCAGAGTCTGGTTCACCTGTCACCAAGAGATAAAGTATTTATCGTGATATCATGGTAGAACATCAAAATCATTTTAATTCTTTGGATGTGGTTTCATCCAGATTGTTTTCAGAGGCAATGTTGGAATTCTCAGTAAAATAAAACAGAACTTTTCACCGCATGGACAATGCAAACCATCAGGATGGACTTCTACCTGGAAACATACATGGAAGTCAACTTCCGATGAATGTATTTGGAAATTACAGCACAATTGTTGAACAGAGCAGCTTACAATTTCATTTGAGAAAATCTTTTAAAGTGTACTTGGGGACACATCTGTACAGAATGTATGATGCAGAGATTTATATATATCCATCTTCATGACTGTGTAGATATATGTACATTTGTTTGTAGTATACAATGTTCTGTCCATGCTTTGACCTGCCACTGCTGCAAATGAGTTACCCTTGAAGCAAGAAATCACTTTAGGGCTGATGCAAGCCACACAAGATACAAGACATCTGTTAACTGACTTAGCCACTTACAAATCTAAAAAAGGCATACTTCTGATATACTCATTGGTAAGCAATCATTTTGTTGTATTTGTATGTATGTATGTATGTATGTATGTATGTATGTATGTGTGTATGTATGTGTGTGTATGTGTGTATGTATGTATGTATGTATGTATGTATGTATGTATGTATGTATGTATGTATGTATGTGTGTATGTATGTATGTATGTATGTATGTATGTATGTATGTATGTATGTATGTGTGTGTATGTCTATCCGTCTACATATACATACATATGTTTATATTGTGCATGAATGTGTTGCATGTATTTAAGTCTTGATAGTTTTTCAGAGAGTTAATGTGTGTGTGAGTGTGTGTGTGTGACTGTTATCACATGAGCTTTTCACAGCTCTTTGAGATCCAATGCATCTGACAGAAATTCCAAAACATCCTGCACCTTAATGTCATAAACTTACTTTTCACATGTATCGAGAGCCCGCTGGGTAACACCACTATATTAGATGGTGGACTTGTTGGTCTTGGTGATTTAGTGTTGTTACTACTACTCGTGGTTATAGAACTGGTACTAGGGACAACACCCCCTGAGGATGAACTTGGCGATGAACTTGTCATGGACACTGGAATGACTAAAGCATAAACAAAGGGGATGATTATACTCATGACAAATGTAAGCATCATTGAAAAGATTCATGTTGGGCCTCTGAAGATATTTGAATAAGGATTGTAAAGTTGCAGGGAAAAACACTTACAGCCACAGAGATAATACATATAGCTCTGAACCAAAGTTAAAATATACATAGGAAAGAAGCCAAGAAAGTTGTGATGTTCCGGGTGGATTGGCTATTAGTACCACTGAGCAATATAAGTGTTCCTGTTTGCACTTCTTCGTAGTGAGCTATACTGATCGGTAGTTACACGGCATATGAAAGTATTACTCTTCTCAATATATTTGAAACTCAGTGTTCGATCCACTGTGGCAGCTTCTAGGGTACTGTACAAACCTACATTTCCTACCAAGTTCATGGTTGATTGACAATTACCTCATGATTCAAACACCTGGTACAAACAACACTTGTACTGATGGAACTCGACTATTAAAAGAGATCATAGCAAGAATGTACACACAAGAGAGATAACTTGAGCTGATAACAAAACTTCAAACACGGCTTCACCTAAGATTTCTGCCGAAAATTCCAAAAGACAAATAATTATGGTTTTCCCTGATAAACTTACTGCTCTTGAGGCCTGTCTCCGAGGGTATTGGGAGTGAGATGTTGTGTAACATGGCAGCATTGGCTGCTGAGGTGGCTGTGGCTGTGAATGCAGTCTGTGGCACCAGCCGCGGCATCAGGGGCACCAGTCTCCTGCCCTCTATAGCCCACTCTGAGGAATTGTTTGGACCAGCCATGCTGAAGTGAAACAGAATAGAACACAGTAAAAAAACAAAAGTAAATCACAAACTCTGAAGATACCGATTCAATCAAGTTAGAGAGGTCTATTGGTGACGATAGGTGCTGTTCTGAAGGATTTTACATTCAATGAATAATTCAAATAATAACGAAGGTTGTTCAGGTGTGAATTAGATTAGGACATGTGTGAAAAGTAACTGTGCTGCATCAAAAGACATGGCCTAATTTAACTTGATGTGGACCAAATCTTGAAAAAATAAGTACCAAACTCTACAGCCTTATATTTGAAGCCTGGAACGACAGTTGCATGAAACAAACTTATTTAAGAGATCAAGAATGTTCTTCAACGTGACTAATATTTACTTGTTACTTACTGGTCTGCGATGGTTGTCAGTTTCTCATCGTTCACGGCTCTTCTGACCTCTGCCCTGTGCCTCTCTGTGGAAATGCTAACGAAATGGAGTAACAATGTTGGATCACAAAGAACTCATAATGACACAAACAGCAGAAAGAACAAGGCTCCTTGGTTAAGACACGTGAGAGCCAGCTTATGGTAGAACGCGCCTCGGGGCTAGATATTCAGACTCAAATTTCTACAATTCTTTTCTGATCTACCACTTGTGGGGGCTCATTTTGAAGCTCTTGGAGAAAGGAAAACTTTCACTGGCTTAGTTTTCTAAAATCCAAAATTTTATTTTTACCCCATAAAGTTAACACAGGGATGGTGGCCATTCTGAATTTCAAATATCGCAAAATGTTGAGTAATTTGTTTTGCTAGTTCCAAACTTTGCACGATGACCGCTGATTTTTATTGATTTGGTAAGAGAATGGTTGAAAGTTTCATTTTGGAAAGTTTGAGCAAAATTTTAAATCTGTCACTTTCGATGCGCATACTACCTTATTTGCAAAATTTGTATTATTTATTGTGGCTAGCATTCCAGTAGAGAACTACATATTTTTTGGTTTCCTTACTATCGCAGTGAACTGGAGCTGGGGAAAAATTACACTGAAGAGTAAATAAACTTGTACAAAATTTGCATCTGTGCATATTATGGTTTAACTTCCAGCTGAAGCTTGGGCCAATAAATATGCTAATTTTGAACCCTACATGACCTTACATCCTTGTATTTCTGTTCGTATGAACCTGTAAGTGGGATTGAACATTCTGTAACTGCCAACCACATTCACCGAATTCAATTCTGAAGAGTATTTGTCCATCACTTTCACTATAAAATATTTCAGGAATAAAATGCTGTACTTTTCAAAAGCACCACATACATACCAGGACATAACAACGTCACATCGTACCTCAATGTCCCACTGATCTCATTCAGCAGTTTCTTTTTCTCCTTGGAGAGATCACCCTGTGCCCTGAAAGCACTGACAACAGACGCATAGGCTTCAAGTTCAAGTCTTCTCAGAGTCCGTTTGCATTCATCTCTGCTCATGTCAAGTAGTTTAGGCCACATCTTGTCAATATATCTGTCACACACTGAACTACAAGAAACAAACAGGTTGCCTTGCAGATAAAAAATGTTTCTGAAAGATTTTATTACACGCGAACGAGCAAATTAAGTGGGCTGATGGGTTCTTCATGAGGAGCTTTTTTGGGGTGAGCCACCCATTTGTTTTAGAACAAATCTATTCATATGCTAACATCTACACAAATGTATCATTTGAACACTGTATTAACCCTTTCCCTGCCAGACAGTATCACTTCCCAATCAGCCAACTCAGTGAAAGCGACATTTAGCCAAAACCATACACATTTCCACCCATTTGGCTTTAGTCCATGAAAATCATGTTTACACTACAGTATCTGTGATTTCAGGGGCCCGTCAGATATACTATTTTTTTGTTAAAATGCTTTTAGTTTTAACAAGCTTTACCTGACGGTGAAATATGTATGAACTTTGCAGGAAAAGGGTTAATATACAAATTAAGTATTGTCATGCAAATTAAACTTGGTTTGGTAAATAAACTAGGTCAGTCCAAAGTTTTACTTTGGCTAAGGAAGCAATTTTATTTTTTCATGTACTCTTTTTAACCCATTTCCATCATCCTTTTATTCCAATGTTCTGTATTTTTTATCGTTGCCGACTGTGTTTTTATTCATTTAGATTCCTGAAGAAGGTCCCTTTGAAGGACCGAAACGTTGAATAAATGGTTTTATCTGCCACTTGAAACCAGAGTCTTGCCTTCCTATCAAACCCATGCAAATTAGCCATAAGGCTGGGGGCCAAAGTGCACAGGATATATGTGATATTGCCATGCCTGCAATATATTCAATGGATACTCGACTGGTGACTGGCAACTTCACTGCCGCCATGGTATGCATGTGGATGTCAAGGTTTCCTTACAAACAGACAAACTCAAATCAATACTGCATCATAACTATGCATTTATGATGCAAGATATTTGCAATTAAGAACATATTCTGAAATGTTTAACCCTTTTCCTGCAAGTTTCATCAGTACTTATCAATCAGATAAAAAGCATGAGACTGGCACATCTGACTGTCCTACATCATATATTGTAACAAACACAACCATTTGAAGACCCCTAAAATATACACAAAAATTATTTTTACTGTCTTGTTGTGCTTCATACATAATATGTGTGTGTAGACATGGTCTTATTTAGTGAATTGATCTGACCATGGATGTATATAAAAAAAATAGATTGGAAATGAGCGGCTATTGAGAAACATTGAAACAAAATACTAAATTCTCTTATACTTCAGATTATTCAGTTTGTTGAGTTCCCTCGGATTTGACAAGTTGGTAGTTATTTGAGGTAAACTTATGGGTTTTTCCGTATTGCCACGGTCCCTTATTACTTTTACAAATCAATTTGTGACAATTCGTTCACTGGAAAAGAGAGTGCACCCGATTGTCGAGAGCTTGAAGCGGTTCCAAAGTGATGGTATGCCTGTAGCGAGCACGCCATTAAAGTGCAACACGCGCAGACAGTCCCGTAAACGATTTAGTAAAATTCGCGACGGATGCGTACAGTAACTGTTTTCTAACAAAGTGCCAACTCAACGATAGTCGATCGACAAGACGTGTGCGGTTCAGATCTGATCTTCAAAACTTCAGTTTAAAGCAAACTGCGACAGAATTTACGAGCACTGGGAGCGGATAAAAACAGCAAAAATGATGTTGCTGAACACATTCAAGCAATTTAAGGATTACTGACAGTGTAAGTTTGTATTGCGATATTCTCTTTTCCCATTCTGAGCTGAGCTGAGAAGGTTCTCTTCTGTCAGTCTGTGCTGTGCGGCAAACACGTCGGAAATTCTGGGTATCCTGAGCTGGGGTTCGGGTCGGCGTATCGGTTTACAAGAGTCGCATGCGTATTTTATCATGAAAATTGGCACATGGACAGACGAATTGTCTTCAAAAGATATATGTCAGACTTACCAATTTAGAATGAAAAGTAAGGGTGATATTCTGTATCATAACTGGCGTCCTGAGCTTTCATTGGAAATCGAAGTTGGCAGGGTTCAAGATGGCGGGCCTTTACTGCGCATGATCAGTGTTCTGTCAGTCAAGACTGCATATCCGCGGTACCGTGATCATTGTGTTTAACAGCGTAAATCTTTACTCATTTGAACGTTAAGAATCTTAAGAGACTTTAGGTAACGCATATTGAATCTTTCACGAACTTTGAAACAGAAAAAGAAACGATTCATATATTGAGCGAGGGCAAAGGTCACACATTGATTGACCAATCGTTGCAAAGGGTTTCTTGAAGATGGCGCTCTGACATATTTACGAACGTTAGCTTTCCACTGCCGTTTATTTTCGGACATGTTACTGCACTGAGCAGGTAAGGAAGTGTGATTTTATTTACTGTAAATCTCCGGTTAACACGAAGGTCGTCCGTTTTCGAGGTTTGTCGTAATGACACTGCATAGATTATCCAGGCACTACAGAGATATCACCCGAGGGAATTGAGTGTGGCCACTGGAATGGAAGTTTGAGTTCATTCAAAATTAATTGTTTCCCTGGAGGTGCGTTGATACGGTAGAACCATGGTAGAACCCAGCTGGGAAATGAAAACCCAGTATTGAAACAAACGAAGACTGGGGCAAGTATAGGGTGTCTCATGGTTACGCCTGTCTCAAAGTGATATGCAAACTTATGTTTTTGGGGGGGGGGGGGAACACCCCTCCTTATGAGCTGGTTATTTTAGCAACAGAAGTGTTTGACATGTGCCAAAGATAGCAACTTTCTATGATAATGGAGTTAGTAGCTATAGCTCTTTATTATCTCCATGGATACTGTAATCTAGCGACTGTGAAAACACAGACATTTTTGTATGTGTTTGTCTCTCAAATGGAAATAAGTGTGCAATGCCAAATTACGTTGAGATAAGTTTAAACACAAAGTACAAATCAAACTTATAATAAATGTTTATTTTTTCTATTCAATATCCACTACAAAAAGAGATAGCTGGAGAATGACCTGGCAATACCGAATGTAAACTGGACTTTGTAACGTCACGGACGAATTGTTGTGCTGTACTTGGACCCTGAAGTTTTATCAACATGTCAATCACCCCTCAACAGTGCGGTGTGCGGTTTGACCCTCCAGCACTCGTTGTCACGTACAAGAACTCAAAAGGGAAACTCCACCGTCGCACCATGCCCATTCGGAATTTCACCAAGAGGTCGGGAATCACACGTGTCGCCGAGGAGCTGGTGAGCACCTCCAGGCATAAAAAATACCTGGAGAACATCAGCCGGATGCAGATTGAAAAACTCTTACGGATTATACAGGAACACATGAAAGGCATCAGCTTGGAGGAAAGTCTGGACACATTAAAAAGGAGAACACCATTGATCCGGAGGAGGACCTTAATAAAGTGGATGAGAACACTCTCAGGCACAAAAAAGCTCTCATGGAGGAGACTTTTCAACAACACCAAAAGAAGCCAGGAGATGCTAGACTTTGAGTATGATGTTGAAGTGGACTTTATGCCAGCACTTGAAACCAGTGGCTGGGATGAAGAAGACTCTGATCCAGAATTTTAAACCCACTCACACCTATTTCATTATATAGTGGTCTAACCATTCCACCAAATATAATCACTTGGCGCATATTTATATTTTTTTTAGAGGGGGGTAGGGGAGAGGGGGCATGATTTTGAACCTGCTCTCCCATGTGATTTTCGGATCATAACCCATTTTTATCAAATTATTCATAACAGTCATTGTTTGCAAATATTACCACTCAAAGCAGTTTGATACTTTGCTATGAATATTACAATTCATGTTGATCATCATGTTTTAATTGACTCCTGCTCCCCCTATTTGCTTGTCTTTAGGTCCAGGTGTACCTAGTACACAGTAGAGGACTATACCAAAATGTTAATTTTATTAATTTTGAGGGGTATCATCAAATTCAACATAATTTGAGTTGTATAGCGTGCCAAAAGTTCCCAGCAACTACCTTTGAGGAGAGTGTATGTGCTGCTGGAAAGTCCTAAAATTGTAAAAATCTTCTTTAAAAATCCTGGAAAAAATTAATATGGTGAATGAAAACTCCTGGGAAAATTGATAAGCCATCCACAGTTTAGGAAAATACTGCATGCTTTTATAAAATGCCCATTTCCATGAAAACGCTTCAACAATTTTGATTGATTGTCTGTTGTTGCATGAAAATCAGTAAGTATCCATTGACTGAATCCATCGGCACTTGGCTCGATTGTCTCAGTCAAATGTTCCTCGTGAAATATTACAATAGTTACCGTAAACAGTATTTTCAAGTTACATGCAACTCAAAATTCAGTATTTTGAGAGATCCAGTGGATTGGTATTAAGGTAGAATCATTGATGTTAACTTTGTACATCCATGGTAGAATGGACCTTGAAAACAGATATCTGGACACTCAAACTTCTACAACGTTTTTTGATCTACCACTTTCTTGGGGCTGCTTTTGAAGCGTTTGTAGTAACTTCTCACCAGCTTATTTTTGTGAAAATCAAAAGTTCATTTTTCCCCTTTGAGTTAACACAGAGGTGGCGGCCATCTGTCATTTCAAAAGTTAGGAAATATCGGGTGATTTCTTTCTGCAGTACTGACTGTTGACCCCTGATTTTATACTTGATTTCATAAGGGAATGGTTTGAAGTTGCTGTCCGGAAAGTTTGAGCAAAAATTTCAGTCTTTCAATTTTGAGGCGCATACTACCGTAAACTATTTTGACTGTACAGCTGTCTTCAGTCAGTTAGCTGGTGTGCCCAGAAGCAAATGGGTAAACAGAAACATGCAATGCTTTTTTGTTATGCAAATTTGATAGTTGTTTGCAGAATCCTGTTCTTTTTAGAGTTGTAATACTTACAAAGAACTGTACAGTTTGGGGAATGTTGGGTCATTTGCCCAAAGTCACCATTGAGATTAGCCCATTGACCATCATGGTTTGATCCAAAGCTATTGTTGTCAATGGTGATTGTTGACTGGTTTACGAGGAATTGGCATTGCATAGGGTAAAGCTCTCTCAATCTCATTATTCACAGCTGTACAAATCTCATATGGTCATTCTTCCAATGTATGTTTTAAAAATACTGAGTTGGGATGGAGAGATGGGGTGTGTCTTCAGAAATGTTAATCACTGAGATCAGTGGGTCAAGACTACAAACATATCCCTTCACTGATTTTCACACATTTTGAAAATTTTTGATTGTATTTGTTGCCGTGTTTCAAAGATTTCTATTCTGTGGTGTTCACATGTTTGAAATGCTGAGAAAACTGATGTCACTGTCCTGTGGATGATAGCAAGACTAATTTTCTAACACACATAGTTGGTAGCCCAAGATAATGGTAGGCAGTTTACCTTCTGAAGCAAAGAGATTGTCTTGGTGATGATTTCTGTATTGTGATAAAAATTCATACCTAAGATACTAAGCAAACTTAATCCTAGTTTTATGTATTTTCATCTTTAATTTATGTGCATGTGTGTGAAAAGTGACTTGTTGATATTGCCTGTTTTTTCAATGTAATCAGCTACACTACCTTCTGACCTTTCCATACCGATTTATCAAGTGACCTCACTGAAAATTGCTTAAAGCATTATGCAGTCTTTAACCTCATGATTACCATTGAAAATATTATCCTATGTACCAGAGATTATATGAACTCATATAAATTTCACCAGAATTTTACAGCACTAAAGGTATATTGTGCTGTAATTCAATATAACGCATGGAATTTCAGGCATCCAAGGTAGTCCGGGTGGTTAAGATAAAAAGAGTATTAGAGTGCTAGCTTTTTGAGTGTTCATGCCATTGCAGAAGTAAAGCATTTTGCATGACCTCTATGTGACCTTATATCCTGGCATTTTGGTCAGCGACAGAATGTTTTGATATAAACTGCGCTCTGATTGACCGTATCATCTGCATTTTGGACTGGATTTCTAGTTTCACTCATTTTGAATAAAGTTTTGTTTGTTTTTTGTCTAACAGAGCAAAACTTTCAGCGTTGAAGGGCAACGCAAAATTCACGAAAACACCAGGATGTCTAGGTCACCAAGAGGTCATGTGAGATGTATGAAGCCTCAGTAGCTGCACTCACTGACACTTTTGACCTGCTTGCAGTCACTAGTGAAGGTTATGTTGCAGTGTTCATCAAGAGATCTGTCATTGCTTTTTGTTGAACTTGTATTGAAGTCATGTCAGCAAACATGAGGGTAGACATACTTGGGGTGCTCCTAAAACATGGCTGCCAAAGAACAGACTTGATCAAAACTGTGAAAATATACTCGTAGAGAAAAATAACATTAATGATCCATCTATATTCATCTACAATAATTCCAGAAAAGTGTTTTGTTTTTTATTTAAAGATCTATTACCTAATATTAGATGAGCTTCAGAAAGTGTCAGTTAAAAAAATTGAAACCAGGCATGAGACTTTAAATCTGAACTACTGTAAATTGGTTGACATTTTGTGAGAAATGTATCTACATGTTGAAAGCAGCAGCTGCTGGGGCTTTTATAAATGAATGATGTGATTGCAGTTTTCCATTACATGGTCTCTTTTAAACGACATTGTCCAAACATATTTTTTAAGACATTATGAATTGTGAACATGAGATCATGCTAACATCATATCAGTGAAACAATCCCACTAACATTCCAGCATCTAAATTATCCAGTGTATCATAATTTTTGAAAGATTGATTTTTTGACAAAACATCAAAACAAGTAGATAATGCATGCTCATGTCTTAGTTACAGAGTGGAATTTTTCAAATACATAATATAATCAAAAAATTTTGAAAATGATTATTGGTGCTAATTTAAAATATTCAGTAGAATATTATTATGTGATATTTAATTTCCTTGATGTATTTTTAAAGTTTTGTCAACTTTTCTTCGTAATTATTGAAATTTTGAATCAACGTTATGTTCTCATTGAAATGATTGTTATGTTATGTATGAATATGTATCCTCGCATGCAATATTGTTTAATAAATAATATGTTGTTTCTTGCAGTAATATATAATGTGGTAGTGTGTTGCAATATTTTGAGGAGGAACTCCTACTAAAAAATTGACTTTCTGGAAAAATAGTTTAAAAAATGACTGATCTTTGCTTTGTATGTTTTCTGGATTTATTTTGAACATGAAAATGGAATTCCATGTTCACTTTTATTGCATTTCTGCAAACTAACATTTTAAAACAGTTTAATACTACCTATAAGATAAACATGTAATGTGGCCATTTTGTTCTTCAAATATACATCAATGTTGCTAAATACCTCAATGTTTGATTTTATGTAAATTATTTTCAAATGTGTGGAATTTGTCCAGAACTCTTTGTCTGGCTTTTGTTATGTATAGGCTACAGTTTTAAAAATACTCAGTCATTATTGCAAATTTGCATATCTATATGTAGTGACGCTAGCCATGTTTGTGAAGCAATAAATTTAAACATGCATGCAAGATCAGTATTTACATGTAGTTTTTCCACTGCACTCTTTTTGCATTGCCATCCAGTGGAAATTTGTAGTGATTGGCTACTATGAACACAAACAAACCAATTCCTCTAATCTATAACATCCCTCTCAGGTTAAAATCATCTTGCATTGAATTTGTTCAAAATTATCAATATGATGGCAATGAGTGAGTTATTAAAGTGGTTTTATTTTGCTTATCAATTTTCACAAAAAATACCATGTAAGCCGCCTTTGACAAGTTAAAGATTCTTTGTAAATTAAGGGAGCAAATAAGATAGTTGGAGTGATGACTGAAATTCACACGCTGCTAACTAATGATAGTAACAACACAATTGACAAAAATATTTTGTACTTTGCTATTATGTATCTTTTAAATAAAATTCAACCTCTCTGAAAAAAACAATTGGTACCGTTCCATACGTAGTGGTTTGTGATAATCATTTGTAACATCTTACAGAAGTAGCTTAACTTCACAGATGCATTTTGGCCAAAATCGTGATTAAATCCAAGATTTTGTCAATGTATTACAGCATGTGAAACGTTTGTCTTCAGACAAGTTATTAAAAAATAACATATCTCCTCCAGCAGTCCAGCTGTTATTTCATTCTATTCTGCAAAGTAAACAAAACTGACAAATAAATTTACACAAGTGCGTCACCATATCTTTTCCATGGGTCATAGTTTCATGTTTCTCCTGAATTTTGGAAATTACAATTTAGATACACCAGCTTTGAAACTTTGAGAATATTGATTTTGCTTACCCATATAAACTACGCTTTCTTCACTTTTGTGAGTCGCTGAAAAGTTTTGCATTATGTTTCCCCAAAACAAAAATCTGTTGCTGAGCGCTTCGCCAGGGAACCACCACATTTTAGCTTCGGCAACACTGTGTAGCGCCCTCTATTGTTATTATGTAGAATACTTTTGTACAAGGTAGTGCGGGGCATCAATGTCTAGGGTTATAAGGTGATGAGTACATTCAGACTTTTCATTCACATGCCCCGAGGCAAAGGTTCGGCTTGTTAGCTGAATGGAAAACCCATAAAAGTTGTATTCAATTAACAAAGAAAGGAATTCTATAGTTTTGATCAATAAGAGAATTTTAAAATGATTACATGTAAGTTTGACATGCACCTCGAGCCAGCGAGCTGTTTTTGACCCTAAATTAATATACCTAATACTAAATTAAAGTCTCCCAAAACTGTAGGCTCGGGAAAACAAGCACACACAATGGTTAACTCCTGAGGACAACAGCCATCCAACTCACTACCTCTGTCTCTTGTAGATGAATAGACATCCTTGTGTAGGTGGTTGAATCCATCAAAAGGTTTCTTCGGAACAGGTCTGCGAGAAATACGTACTACGTGTCCATTTCCTGAAAAAAATAACTATCACAAAACAATCACGAAAAGACACAGATTTAGGCTCGCACAACTTCTGAAAATATCAAACCACATGTTGAATTGAAAACAACAACAATGAAAAAATGAACAGGCATTTGCGTATTGAGGTTGACCATTTCAAATCCATCGTGGTCGATATTTTGATGGATTCCTACATCTGTGTCTCCACATAATCCAAATTTCACTCCTGTATTTATGCCCAAGACAAATGATTTCCTTATCCTACTTTAAGTTAAACCTAAAGTCACACAAGTAATACAAATCAAAACCTAGGGTTGAGTTCACATTTTGCATTTAATGCCCCACGTCCATTAGAAGTTGACCAGTTTTTAGAGATGCGTAGAGAAGAGTCTTGTCCGTCAAAACATTTTCAATAGGGCAAAATTGTTTGAGAGGGATACTCGCTAGAACTTTTGATGATATTTGTAATATAATTTCACATGTAAGTATATTTTTCTTGTTTTCTCGCTAAAGCGTTTTGAATTACATGTAAGAAGACTGGCAACACAACTCGTGTGTACAATATGCGATGCCTGTGTCCATAAAATGTAACATTTCCACGTTACCAGATTTTGACGGTCGGTAATTTTTTTAGCGATGCCAAATCATTTAGAATGATTCGAAATCGGCGAAGCTACCGTGCTTCTGTAACGCCCAAGGTTACGTACTTGCCTGCGTGTGCACGTATCCCTCTACGCTGGTAATGCTATACCCCTGAAAGTACACGTTTACGTAATTAAGTAGGTATGATAGTAATGCGGGCGATATTGAAACACAGGTGTGTCCCCATGACTTGTAATTGTCAAGCATTTTTTGGTAGCCAGTTTTATCGTACAGGAAAGATCACTTAATTCAGCTATGGGTTGAATACCCCCCTCCCAGCTTGCGTAGTGTTGTGAAGGCTTTATAGTTTGTTTATTTATTGATTTGCAAGAAACCTATGATATTTTCCCGTATGACAAAAAAATATGAACTTAGGATGCGAGCGCACTACATGCAAATGAATTTACAACACACGTAGCCATACACATTTGCAAACAAAGTTATTTAATACACATAAATTACCTGTAAGCTAACCAAGGTCGGCATGCTTATCTCTGTATCGTATACCTTATCTCGTTTGTTACTACAGACTTCTGAGCGTCAGTAGAGACATTCCATTCAAGCTCAGTGGAGGTTAGGGACTTCATCAGGGTGAGAAGGTATTTTTAGTTTGATTTTCGACACTAGTTACTTTCGCGAGATAAACATAACTTTTTGTAGGGATGGCGGAAAGGACTGAAGGACATTAAAATATAATTGCTTTCAGGAAGATCCTAAAAATGCACTTCTTCATGATATTGGCACCCCTGTCACTGTAAGTGGTATGGTCCGTTATGATATGGGACGCGGTGTAATGCGAGCAGCTATTTTTTGCACACCAAGTGTATTGTGGTTGATCGGTATTTTCAATTATACAGGCGCCTTCTCTGGTTCGACTTGCGTAGTTTGCTGTTACTAATATTTGTATCCCGGCCACGTATAAAATGTGTAATCATCGAGTCAGCCCGATAGAGTAATCGTTCTTTTGGAAAACCGAAGAAATCTGAGAGTTGTAGCAGGTTTCAAGATTGAGCGGACGAAATTACGGTGATATGCACACGCCGTGGTCGACGCGTCATCGTGTGGACGTAGACTTCCTTTGAAACCCGCTTTGATCATCGTCACACACAAAGAACCAATGATGTCTGCCGAGTTCTACTCATTGGACAGGTTAGTGCGATAATTCTCATCTTATAGATGTTGTTCAGTAACCGCAAGTGTACAGGCGACCAGTTTGGTACACTAACGTGATAAACGGCGCGTAATTGCACCGTGACAGTGGAGGTGCGAAGCCGTGTTAATTTAATGACAGACGCCAAACCTGTGGTTTTCTCGCCCATTTAATTACAGTCGCTTCACCTCGCGTGACCTTTTCAGATCGACACTGTAAATCAGAGAAAAGAAGTTCGGGCCACTCGACAAAGCCATAGAACCAGGTGGTGTGCGATTTCTCTCGGGAATTCGACTCATTGTCGCTGTAAATGCTCTATCGATATGTCCTCTCGCTGTGGACCCTGTATGAGCTCACTGGGGGTTCGTTAGGGTCACTTCAACTCCAGCTATTAGTAGCCGACAAAAAAATTTGCGCAATTTTCGCAGTCGGAATGAATATGCTAAGTCACGAGCATATAACCGCGGTCTAGTGTTTATCTCGTCGGAAACTTAATCCTTTGTAGGACCGAGTCTGGCTGCTTTGTGTCGGCTATTTTTGGATTATCGTCCATTCGATCGCCGAATACTCATCGCTTCGAGGCCAGTGTTTGGATTACGAATACCTTGCAGCTGGCATGAACGATACATTTTGATGGAAAAGCCGCCACAAATGAGAGAGAGAGAGAGAGAGAGAGAGGAGACTTATTCTCAAAGAAAACACACCATTTATTTTTTTCTTCACATCAAGCGAAATAAGCAGCGTAATATCATGAGGAATTAGATGAATTTAATCTGATAAATATGTCTTTTCTACATTGCATCGTTTTGCGAAGCAGCGTACGTAGGTAGCACGTGCAGTCTCCCCTGCCATGGGCGTGATTGACTTCACGCAATTTCTCACATTATGCCGTGTTTATCAAAAAAAAGCCGGGAACACCGTCTCTTACGACGGTATACATGCATTTCCCTTGAACGTTGATCCGGCTGTTTCGTCCCCCGGCAGAGGTTAACGATCAGTTCATTATTCGTTATTGCCAGAACCAATACTGGGATCAAAAAGTTCGTATAGCAAGCGTGACTTGCCATATCAACCACACTACGTTCCAGGACCACGGATTATAATATCGCATTGTGGCCTTGCTGCTGGTGAGGTTTGACAGACTGGTGAAGAAAACTGAAAGGGGCCCATTCAGAACACCCGGACGAAATTCACAATAACTCGTATTGACAATGAAAGCCATATAGCCATGTTAAGGGGGCACTTAATTACCAACAAACAGGCGGAGAGAGGTAGGGTTTATTTGTTTAGAGAGGAAACATCCGCAACAAGGTTGCTTTTGACAGGAATACACGGCAAGCTTGTTCCATTCCAGGTTAAGACACCAAACAAAGGTGTGTGTTTGCTGTGATTTGGGCAATCAAGCTCAGATTAACCGGGTTGTTGGGCTGAAAATCGACCGAGACGTTACTAAGTAGGTCGCCTCGGACGGAGTGGGTTTTTTTTCACCTTGTTGACTGAGAGCAAATACGCCTGGAATTTAATAGATCTGTGTTTAATAGAAAGTATCGTAGCGCCGTCATAGAAGCGAATTTCTCTAAGTTAAGGTAGAACGCGCCTAGGCCTCGGGGTCAGATATTAGGACTCTCAAACTTTTTCAATTCTTTTCTGATCTACCACTTGTGAGGGTTCATTTTAAAGCTCTCGACGTAAGTAAACTTTCCATTGGCGTAGTTTTTCGAAATTCAAAAAAATTATTTTTTCTCCATAGAGTTAACACAGGGATGATGGCCATTTTGAATTTTAAACATCGGTAAATCTTCGGTTGTTAGTTTCTCTGTAATCAAAATTTGCACGGTGACCCCCTATTTTTATTCTTGATTTTGAAAGAGAATGGTTGAAAGATTCCTTAAAGAAAGTTTGAGCAAAAGTTTAAGTCCTTCACTTTCGAGGCGCATACTACCTTAAGTGATTTAGAACCTCAGCGCAGAGAGAGAGAGAGAGAGAGAGAGAGAGAGAGAGAGAGAGAGAGAGAGAGAGAGAGAGAGAGAGAGAGAGAGAGAGAGAGAGAGAGAGAGAGAGAGAGAGAGAGAGAAAACAGACAGACACAGACAGACACAGAGGGAGACAGACAGACAGATGGTAAAACATGAAAAATGATATGTTCTGGTCGAAAATATTTTGAGGTGCTGAAGTATATAACTTTGAATTGCGCATTACGTTAAAAAGGCGGCGAACATTTTCATGTTCAGTAAAGATGTGTAAAATAAAAACAACAATATAATAATATATGTTAACAAATACATTGATTGAACAAACAAGCTTCAGCTTATAAGAAAGAAATAGACAAATAAATAAATAAATAAAACAAGTAAATAAACAAACAAACAAACAATAAATAAATAAATAAATAATGAATAAAACACTGAAAGGTTTGAAAAGATCAGAATTCTAAACGGTACACCAGACACGTCATCATTTTTCGTAGCGGAATTAAACGTTTATTTTCAGTAAAAAGACAATAGAGTACCCGAACTTTGGATCAATAACGCCATAATATAGGACATCATAACTCGCTCTGTAGACAAGAGTAGTGGACGGCGAAAGGTGCAAGGTACGCTGTCTGTACAGCTCGCATGACATAGGGTTGACAGAGCATGCGTGTCTTTGCTGACTGCTGTTCAACTTTTATGATCCGATGAAGGACTATTGTACCGTGCACAAATCCTGCTCCTCATTTCGTAGATAAGTTTCATGCGCTGGACAATTAGGGTCAAAGGTCAAAACAATTCAGAAGAATTTAATGCGGATTTATTGACCCAGCCACTCCTAATTTTCACACTTATTCAGTACACAAAAACACCTCGACATAATGCAATCAAACATTTCATGGATGCATAAACGCAAACCACTGTTGCATCCACCATGGTCGCTTCACTGTGTTGGACCATCATGGCTCCATCAACAGTAGCGAACGAGATATCTAAAGATACCTTGTATCACGCTGAAAAGAATGGCATGTAATAATATCGATGGTGGCATGATTGATATCGTTCAGATTCCAATGTTCCATGTTATGCAATGTCCAATGAATGGGTGACTTCATATTCGCAGGAAGGAAGGGCATTTTAACCTCACCGCGTCAACGCTTTTGTATTGCAAAAAGTAAACCATGGAGGCATCCTTGTAGCATATCACTTTCTCTATTGTATGTCCATACCACATTAAAGGGAAAGTTATGTTATTTAGGTGTACACCATTGTAAAGACATCACCAGCCTTACACCATACTTGTGATGTTGGTAAATTAATTCTGGCATGGAAGAAGCATTGTGTTCCCTTCGTGTGCCAAAGTCAATTTTTTTTGCCTTTACAGAATATAACACCAACAAATTTTTTTCAGATCTAAACAATTTTTTTTAGATTTTCCTAAAATTTTGTCAAAAATGGATGCCGATGAACAGTTATGTCCGTTTCGTCAAGAATTTTCATAAAGTTGTAGACAAATTCATAAAAAAATGGTAAAATGTTACGCTGGAATTTTGGTGGAAAAATTAGCCTACAGCACTCAAATGGTTAATATTGGGTCAAAGGGCAAGATTTTCCTCAAGGCTTAGTAGGTTAATAATTATATGAAATAAGATGGCTTTTGTATAGCTTTATGATCCCAGAATTCTGATCTGGCTTGTGGCAATCCACCTAATTTACTTCCACCCATATTCTTGTAGACGATACATACCTGAAGACAGTTTGGACAGATCGATGTCTGGTATAATGTTGAAGGCGAATCACCAATGCCAATGTTCAAATGGAAGAAGTTGCATATCAATCACATGTAGACCACGTGATAGTATCCACTGCAAAATTATAGCAATCAAACATTGGATTTGCTCAATCTTGAGACTTGAGTGATGCATAAGTTGTCTGTTTGTCCACGAAATGATGTCAATGATCAATCTGATATAGAGCATCCAAGTTTAGGAAATGAATTCTGAACCATGTTAATAACAGGACAATACCATTCATTTACATCTACTCCTAAAACAATGTTCATTGATTAACTTTGAATAGATCAAGGCATTTATTTATGTATCGAGCATTTTATTCGGGGTAGAATGCGCCTCGGGGACAGACATGCGGACTCTCAAATTTTTACAATACTTTTCTTGACTATCGAGTATTTAAAAGCTCTCGGAGTATCTGTCTTAGTTTTGTAATACCTCTTGGAAATAACACAGGGATGGTGGCCATTTTGAATTTCAAATATCAGTAAATATTGGGTAATTTGTTTCTCTAGTACCCGGGCCAAATTTCAATTATTATCCTTGATTTGGTAAGAGAGCGGTTGAAAGTTTCATTGAGTAAAGTTGAAGCAAAAGTTTAATTCTTTCAATTTCGACGCGCGCCAGCCTCGTTAAACACTGCACAATATACGTTTCAAATCCCTCCTTGACATGTTCACAGCAAGCACTCCAATTATATTAACTTGATCTTGTTATGTACCTAACAACAAAACCATCAAATCCGAAATGTATAAGCCGCTATGTGCGCCTTTTTAAAGTATCCATGATGCATCATCTAAGGCCAAAAAAAAAAAATGAAATGTTTCTGGTCAGCGCGCGCGTCACTTGAACAACAGCGCGTCACCCTTTTTTTTCCTGGTTTGAGGCCGGCGGCTGTGGCAAACTACATACTGATTACTATAACACCAAACCAAAACGGCTGAAGAGAAAGAAATTCTTTGGGGCACATGATCAGTGACTGCATGAACAGTTTAAATGTTACTATATTGATAAAACTATAAAAACTCAGTGTTATCCCCAGGCCATAGCGGTCCCCGCTACGCTTTCGCCTCCCCCCCCCCCCCCCCCGCTACGCTTTGATTCTCCCCGCTACGCTTTAAAATATTCCCGCCATCCTTTAGTTCACACGCTCTGCGTAGCTACCAGCTGATGCATGCATTGTCTACACATAAGCGCTCACTGCAACTTTTAACCTGGTGAAAGAGTGGAAGGTGTGAAGTATGGTATGCATCGGATAAGTTGTCCGGAAGTGTTGAGAGGAACGTTAAAACAATAGAAGAATCGGCTGGGTTGTTCACAAATTTTCATTCCAGAACGACTACTACGACCAACAAAGACAGTATAACATCGCGGACAAGTGTTCACAGAGGTAGCGGTGTAGCACTAGCAGGGCCTTTGATCACATTCCCATGCTTTGATCAACGAAATGGACCGCAAAAGAAACAAGAGTTGACTGGTGAGGTTGATTATGATTGTACAATGATGAGTTTTGTCTGAGTACGATCACGATCGCGATCGAGTTCACATTGCATAAATTTCAATATGGCGGCGGCCATGTTGGTCGACAGGTTTATAACGTGTTGACATTGATCCTGGCGTCGCGGTGGGTCCGCTGTGTTCCACTCTGCAGACTCTGACACGTTCTCTGAAAGATTTTACACCTGATTTTCGAGGGATTCTAGTTGTACTTAGTTCATGTCTTGTGATCATCTTGGTGGTATTTTTAAAATCAAGAATCGAACGACGATGTTCAGTGGAAGTAGAAGTTATGCGGGGGGGGGGGGGGGGGGGGGGGGGGGGGGGGGGGGGGGGGGGGGGGGGGGGGGGGGGGGGGGGGGCCGCTGGTTGAAATCTATCCCCGTGATGAAAAATTATTCGCGGTGTTTGTCGTTCAAAAATGATATAAAACTCAATTGCATTTGAATTGTGTAAAGCTTAAATTTGTGAATTTTCCTCTTTGTTGGCAAGTTTTGACAATTTATTAGCAATATAGGCCTATGTATTAATGAAACTCCAATCAGACGAACCATTTCTTGCTCTCAAAGTTTCAATCTGAATCTTCTGTTTTAATTGCAATTGTAATTACAATACTGTGATGATTTATTTAAGTGTAATAAAGAGTTTCCATGATGTTCAAACTGCACACTTGTGTGTTACCATTGCATTTTGTTGTGAGTGTACATGTATGTGTGGATGCATGTGCAAGCTTACATCCATATGCAAATATAAATTAATGATATGCAAATGATTATGCAAATAGCCGCTAAGCTTTGGCGCTTTAACTGACCCTGCTCCCTCCCTTGAGGAGGAGGAAAAAAAAAAAAAAAAAAAAAAAGCCGCGTCGCCGCACCATTTTTTAAAGAAAGGCCTGACCAGAAACATTTCTTTTTTTTTTTTTGGCCTAACGAGACAACACGAGAATTTTAAGAGGTGTAACATAATTTTAAAGTACTCGCCTATTTACCAACAAACAAAGACCCACGGCCAGACCAAGTGCAAAGTCCAAATTTTACCAGACAGCGTTTAAAAGGCTGCAACTTTTCATTAAATAGCAAGGGTTGCGTACACATTTTATGATTTCGATTTGTGGAGGGACTGTGTTGAACCTAAGCATGTATTATTTACAGTGAGGTACGTCTATCTTCGGCGTTGAGCATTTTACGTAATCGGATTGCATGCAACTGACCTGTTTACACAAATACCTTAAATTCAAACGAAAGTAAGTTTCTTTGATTTCTTAGTTTTTTTAGATTTTATTTGTTTTACTTGTTTATTAAATTTTCGCTTTGATACCTTCATAGTAATATAACGTACAGTAATTATCAGGCAGAGTATATAAGTACAAGTATCTGACAGGAAATATTTAGGTTTCACAGCGGTGACACCACATGTCCAGTAAATTAAATGAATGTGATCCATGGCAGACAACCGAAGGGGAAAACGAATCTCTTATGAAGTCTGAGTTGTAGATTTGTTCATAATCACCAGATATTGTACATTAATATAAATTCATATTTTCACATCCTACAAAAACCCTATAGTTTTAAGCTGAGAGTCCTCGTCCATCGTCAATTAGACTACAAATCGTTATCTCGCGACGACATGTCGCTACAGTCACGGTGCACAGAATCGAATACAGACGTGCTACGTTCACAGCAGAACTTCCACGGTTCATAGGTTATCTAAGCCCTTTCCGTCCCTGCTTATTGATTTTTATAGAGAAAGACTACATGTTAAAATGTTTTTACGACGTAAAGGTTACAATGAGTGCTTGGAGGTTTCGGTGTGGAAAGCCAGCACGTCCGAACACGGGTGAAGTTTTCAAATGCCAAGAGCCGACGGCAAAGTTACCACTTTGAATACTGTATCTGCTCTGAGTACATACATCATGGCAGCGTCTGTTGATCACTGTGGCAACGGTTTGATTTGGAAAACATTAACGACCTTTGACCTGTCTTTTAGGTAGTCTGTTTTCATATGGCTGATAAACAGCCTTGCGGCATACTGAGAGATTATCGCAGATGAGGGTTTTATCGATTCGTGATGGGCAGAACACATTTCGACACTGATTAGAATTGGTTCTTTGCTGTTTCGAGTTTTTTTTTGCTGTTATTGTTTTCTTGATACCAACTCTATAGTGACAATGACAGCACAGAAGAAGTATACTAGGTGAAGACGGAACTTTAGATTTGATGCAAATCACACTGGTGACGTGTTTAAATTGGAACATTTGTGACCAGTTTGGAATTTAGTAGATTTTCGATCGGATTCGAACTCACAACCGTACGGCACCTAGTCACCTAGGGTATTATTATTTTTCCTGGAAAAACTGTTGTTCGATTTTGTCGTGTTTTTTTTTGTATTTCATCTGTTCAAAATGTAACGGAATGGTCATACAGGAATTTCCTTTTTAAAATCATGATCGATATGGTCATGATATGATGATTTGAAGTAATTATTGATATGTGCGGGAGGTTAGAGGTCAAACGACCAATATTACAGTTTGTTAGCATTTTTAGAGACAAAATCGTTACACGTGAGACTTAGTTTCTTGCAAATACAAAGAAACGATACAGTCAAGTAGAAGGAAAATCTGAACTATTTCCCGTTTTCATCTTCATGCACTCAAATATCCAACAGTAATTCCAAGACTGGTAACGTCTTTGTTCTCTGTAAACTTTTTTCAGTTTCCGAATATTTAGGGTCGTTCTTACATCTATTAACGAAGTATTGCATTTTTCACTTAATCTACGGAAATCGTGTATGTTGTGCGTTTTTTTATGTGCAACAGGCATTTTCCGACTTTCCTTTCCGTGTACAATTCAATGCGTGCGTAGCAGCAGAGTCGTTTCAGCATGGCCTGTCGGCGCCTTCTCTGGAGAATAGTAGTAGAACCATCCACCTGCAGAGTAAGGTGCCCCTGCCCGAAGCGGTATTGTGTGTACATAAATGGCGGATACAGAACGCAAAACATCAGCATATTGCCCCAAACAACGCGAAACGGGTGTTACTTTCACGCAACGAGATTTTGAGGGTAATGGACCGTGAGAATTCCACGTGATGCTAACAAAGGTTAACCAGTGATCGCAAAAATAAAAGCCCTGAAAATTCTTCAGAAATTAGGCAGGGGTTGGCACCCCTCTGTTAATGTGACGTTTTGCAAGAGTGATGAATGTGTTCCGGTTTCAAAGACAAGACTTTGTGATTTGAAATACATGGGTTTGTTGTTTGGGGCTATCTTTTTAGCTTCCCCTCCTTTGTACGCAGACAATGCGCAGCCCAGCCTTAGTTATGCCGAAGTTGTTTTTCTCGGTATATTGGCATCAAAACAGATATGACCCATTTAACACCGTTCACCAAGTACTTCCAACACAATACATTTGAACAAACCCTTTTTCTAAAGTGAAATTTTGCACTTCCTTCTGGTCAACGATCAATTTCTTTATTTCTTTGAAAAGAGAAAAGAAGATTATGGGTTGTCTTAACTCAGAGACGAAGCGTTTACATAAAATCTACTCAGGTGCAAGCTCTGTGACGACTTCATCGGTTTCACCTATTAGTGCTTTATGATCATGCGCAGAACTCGAACAATATGATAATAAATATACTTATTCTCTCAGTATATACAGCATCACAGTGATATCATATATATATATATATATATATATATATATATATATATATATATATATATATATATATATATATATATATATATATATAAATATATACGCACACGCGATTGGAACTACTTTGGGAGAATGGGATCTTTGATTTATTCAAATTTATCAAAAGTGTTACGTACCCTGTAGCTGAAAGTTGCAATATTGTGAGATAGCCCGTCGATTGCTATAGATTACCAATAAAACAAGTTAATTGCAAAAAAAACTAGAAAAGTAGATGAACTTAAATATCCTATTGTCCAAAATTAGTTCCAATCGTGTTTATATAATATTACCGTGACGCTATATATTCAGAGAAGAAGTGTGTATTTATTTGTAGTAATTATCATATGTACACAGATATGTCTCTGTCTGCCTGTGTCTGTCTGGCAACGTGTTCATACATACACACAACACATATACTGGATTGACTCGCATACTTATGTGTATTGTGTCCTCTATCAGACAAATGCTAACGAGGGGTAAATAAATGCTTCTCGTACGCTGAAGGAGTCCGAGCTCTCTTAGTATGAAAAAAATATCACATTAAAGATGAAAAGGCATTTTCACGGTAGGAAATTTTCCAGCCGGTCTTTGGTTTTGCATTGTGTTGCCAAAACAAATGTAATAAACCTTTCTAAGCGCTCTGTGATTTGGCAACGTTGAACGAACAAAAAAAGTTTACGCTGTTGAGAGGGACTGTAAATTCGCGATGCTTTGACGAATTTTATTGGTCAAGTAAAGGCTGAAGTATTCAACCTGCTAATTTATCACACACTCGAAACACAATTTTCATCTCTGTGTCAGCACTCAAGTCGAAGCAACCATTGACCACGACATGGCAACTAAGCCGGTTGGCGTCGTTTTATGACCGTAACTTCAGTGTGTAATGGCGTTGAGTAGACTAGACAGGTGTAGTTGATAGCTTTCCCTACAGACAGCCTCGCTTCAGTGATTTCTACCTTAGCTTCATTTGCTATCATTGCATCATTCAGCAGGGGTAAACCGTCAAGGTTATTTATTTCGATTGATGAAAATGGGGAACACGATAGTTTTTCCATGCGATTGTGAACTTGGTTCATAGACAGTAGCTTTCTACAGCAGGTCATCCTGCCATCATACACTCCGTCAATCGTGGACGGTGGAGGCGCGCTCCGAACACCTGGCCATGCTTGACCACTTGTGTCCAGACACTTGAGAAATACTTGAAACACAGGCTCCAGTAAACATCCTTTATGACGCTTACACTAAAGGCTGGTACCACAAAAGTTGAGACACTGTCTTCGTAACGTCTATTTTCCGGTTACCGAGCGACTATCTCTAGCCACACACACACACATTACATCATTAACATTTCGAAATTATCTAAGTATATATCAATCAGTCGAGGAAGAACTAGACAATTATGGCTATTGTATATTTCAGGAAATACTGTTTGTAATGGTATTTCAATGCTTGAGATTTGCAATTTTCCACGTACAATGGCTATTAAAACCGGCTAAATCGTGTTCACAAGTATGTTTACGGCATGTTGATTGCATGAGACACTTGCCCGCATTGTAAACTCGTTTATCGTCATGGCAAACCCTCTTCGTTGACAGCCATGGTTCATCCATTTTCCGTCAACCATCTATTCCCCAGCCAACCGAGCCCATGCCCGGGATTGTGAACCCAACAAACCCTGAACCATCACATCCCATGGTACGGCAGTTCGCCAAACCCATCTATCCCCTAGTCACCCGTATCCTTACCTTGGCATCAAACAATCTATCTTATCCAACAAAGCAACCGTCTTAGCCCAGGTCAATCCATCTGCCCTATTATTGATTTTCTACCTATTTTGCTCAACAGTCATACTACACGCCCTACTCGATATTATATATATATATATATATATATATATATATATATAGAGAGAGAGAGAGAGAGAGAGAGAGAGAGAGAGAGAGAGAGAGAGAGAGAGAGAGAGAGAGAGAGAGAGAGAGAGATTCTAAAACCAAGGATAATTTAGAACGAGAAATACAAGTGCGTTTTTTTTTAGGGGCATCAGCATATGGATGCTATGGTTCCTCGCGATCTGCACTCCACTGTCTATGGCAATTCTATATCTACGCAAGAAAAGTATCATCTACAGTTCAGTCTCTCTACATCGTTATCGCGCACACACCGACATAGGAGGTTTCTGCGGGCAAACTTCCTATTGAAAAATGTACCGTGTGAACATGATTACAGTGAAACGTCACAGGCGATCAACCAAGCGATAGACAGACAACTTGTTCTACATTCTTCTAATTTTGGGCTTGCTCGATTTCAAAAGCAATTAGAATACGTCAAGAATAACGAATCGTCACCTTCAAAACAAGACATGGATACGAGAATAAGTGTGTCTGGCGTAATCTGAAGAACGACCACTGGCAGGTCTCTAAACCATGGTTAGGAGATTAAAACATTGTGTTTTTACGGACTAAAAATGTGTTGCTAGATGGCGCTATTGCAACTGGGATAGTTTGTGGCCCATTGTATCCTATGTAAACGTGAAACCCTTCAGATTGAGGCGTATCTAAGAAACAAGGGGATAAGCCGAGACTTGTTCATGGTGCCACTCAATTCCCCCGTTCTAATTTGACCAAAGTATTTTTGTCAACGAGCGAAATTTAGAGAGAGGATTCTTGTTTTTACAAAAGGATGATCTTTTGGTTTCTGTCATCATGGCCAGAACTACGAAGTTGCACGAAAAGCTGACCAAGCTTTTAAAAAGCAAGTTTATGACTTTTGTTGAAATTTAAGCATCTCTGCTGTAAATCGGACACCTTGGTATGATGCCAATGCCACATACAAGATATTCGTATCACCGTGGAATTACAAAAAACTATACAATGATACAAAGTTGCCTTAGATACCATTGCCTCCGAACGCCTGGTGGCGCACTTCTGTTCTCGTCCAATCTCTTTGGCCAAAATTTAGTTTACTTTTCAACTTGCGTCTCTGACAAAATGATGGTTACAAAATGACCAAATGTCCCAGTCACAGTTTCTGTGATACGTGGTACACGTTTTCTTGTATTTCGTTTTTCTCAAGCGAACGTGAAAAGGGGCTGACGCGGCTTGTCGACATCAACAAGTGCCAGGATGAGAGAATCTTTTCCTGGTTTTGCCCTAACCATTAATTGTCGAAGGTTGGCGATATTCATAATGGAGACCATAAGCTTACATCCACTGTCCGTGATTGTTTCTTCCCTTTCCGAGTCCATAGTTCTTCTGAACACACCACTGTGTAAACGAACACCTACCACTAAGCAATCATCTTTCAGAACTGTTTCTTCAATTCACAAATCTTTTGGGATACTTGAAGCGGTTTCTGTGCATACCCTACTCAATGTGAGGCAATATGGGTCGTCGTGATTAACAGTCGCCTGTCTATGAAGAACTTCATTTTTATGCGAGAGAAAACCACTCTCCATAGTTTGGTCTATTCTACATTTTTGACAACAATGTAAATATTCTAAAATATTCCCGATTGTTTTTGCTTTTGTGTAGACCGGTCTATTCCAAAGCTTTCAGCCATACAGGTTACCAAGTTCCCCCCCCCTCTCTCTCTCTCTCTCTCTCTCTCTCTCTCTCTCTCTCTCTCTCTCTCTCTCTCTCTCTCTCTCTCTCTCTCTCTCTCTCTCTCTCTCTCTCTCCGCACATGCATGCACTCAGTAACTTCTTTCGGTTCGTGTCGTGTCGATCAAGGACGTCGTGTTTTTACCATAGTGCCTTACGATATAGTACTTCATTTATTTGACGCGTCATACCACATAGGCCTAATGTTCAGCGCGCTGTATTATTGACCTGTGATTTATTGTATTTGGTGTTTGCCAGTATATTGAAAAAGCATTAAATTTGTGACCTATTGTGTCGTGTTGTATTGCATTGCATTGTACTGTACCATAAGTACATCGTCGTGCCATTGTATTGCATTGCCATTGTCACTATGCTGTGTTGCAGTCAGGGGTGACCCAGTACGTCCTCGTTTTGTCGAGTCGCTGGGGAAAAACAAACAACCCTTCAAAACAAGCAAAAACTGAAAAAACCACTAGAAACAACCTAAAGCAAAACAAAACACTGCTTTTTAAAATCTAGGTACAGTACAGACGTAAAAATTCAACTGTGTATATATCTTATATTCTTCTACATATGCTGATAATCTACGTTTATATTGTTATTGTTCATGAATTCCAACAAAGTAATACTCTACCGTTCAACTATATCGGATCACATCTGTATATACTCTGGCCTGTTTTGAGCTTTTCACACGGGTCTCGGGTCAACTTCTCCTCGACCCGGCTACACCCACAGATTTCAACTCTTGTTTCTTTATCCACCTGAGCATTTGTAACCAGCCGATCGTTCAGGGCCTCGATAATGGGTGTTTTCACATCCTTTCACATTCCCGTCCTTTTACACGATGCTTCTTTGACGCGCGAGAGAGTCGAAAAATATTCAAGGATGTTCCCACACACCTTCCAAAGCTCGGAAAGAATGTACATTATCACGGGCTGTGTACTTGAACTCGCTCCCTACCGCAACAGTTCTCCAGACGCGCACCCTTACGACTGCGAACGGTATACACACCGGCCTTCGGAGACCAATATTTTCACGGCTAGACTGGTCCGTAGTCGCTTGGCTTTTCTCGGGTGTAAGCGGCTAGTTTGTTTCGCGTTCAGCCAACCATCTATACGCGACAGTCTACAAAAGCATACTTCTTTAATTTTGCGATCACCTCACCGCTGAACTTTATTCCCTCAATTTACTCTGTATTGATATTTATATGACCACAGACTAGGGGCAAGTCTCTGCATTGACCCCTTTGGGGTGTGTGGTCTATGTCAGGGTCTATTGCGGGTTTGCGCAACCTGGACAATTCACATGTCAACATAACGCAAAGCGGAACTAAGAATTACCTGTTACTGCAGACTAACGTCGATGTGTTTTGCCAACGCTAGAGATTGGACTAAATTCTCCCAGGTGTACACTTAATTTTACCCGAGAGAAAACCACCCATTCGCTAGCCATTCTTCCATTTTAACGCAGCGCAACCACATTGTTGCAAGATTACAGTGAGAACGACGCGGAATGACGGTATTTTGTTTATTGAGGAAAAAGTCCAAGCAATAATCATGTCACAAATAAAGAGGGGGCATTTTTATGACATCATAAATATCGATACGGTCGGTATCTGTTTTCTTGCAAATCCATGTCCCTGCACGATGATGTCCTTTTTGCCATGGACTATAAAACGCGAATGACATGGACGGGTAATTTTGGTTGTAGAACTTGGCAAAACGCCGAGGTAACATGAACCAATTCATTGACCCAGTAAAGAGTTCACTACCTTAGTTATGCTAACTCTACATGCCATCTCTTTACATTGGAATTTCCTTACACAATTTACTCGTAACAAAGCCACTATAAGCAATTGATAGTAAATTCGGAATTCTGGCTATGTGGTCACATGGCATCCGATTTGCCCTGCCGAGATACGTTCGATGCTCATCTATTTTTCGGCCTCTGATTCGAGGACAAGTCCGAAACTACCATGTCCGATCCTTTCGATAGATAAACGTCAATTGAACTGTATCAACAGTCCAACACTTGTGTGTTTCACCAGAACGATCGCTCACCACGAGACGGTGCGGTATTTTTAGTCGCAGCCACACGAAAACAACCCATTCAACGTATATGCCAACTGATGACGTAATGCCGAATAGGTCGACTAGATGATACTTTTATGTCGTGGTCCCTCACATTCATTACCGTAGAATTGTTACCTTTCGAAAAAAAAACAAGCTCTTGACTCTGAACTTGTCCGCAAAGACTTTCTCCACCTGTGCTCGTTGTGTTTCTTTGACGCGATACAGTGACGTAATTCCTTCAATTAGCCTACAAAGGTATCACGTAACGTGATTACAAGCTGGGATTAGGGCGATGTTGTGACAACAGGCGTTGTTATCGAGTTCAAAGAGCTGGCAAGAACACAAATAGTTGATTAACCGACACGAATATAGCGTTACCACTTAGTAGTACGCAGATGTGTAACCAGCTGTTATCAACTGTCCGATCGCAGCATCTATACCGCTTCGCTACTATGACGGAAAATTGCTCGACACAGTGCATGTGGTATTTAGATATGTCCATCTTCTTGATATTGACTGAAGTTCAATATTTTAGAACGGTTTGAAGTGCCCCCTTCTCTCAATTTGCATATAACGACGTCTTTTCAATTAAGGTAATATGCACCTCGAAAATGAAAGACAAACGTTTGCTCAAACTTTCCTCAATGAATCTCGCAACCATTCTCTTTCAAAACCAATAATAAAAATCGGCGGTCATCGTGCAAATTTTGGTACTGGGAAAAAATTACCCAAGATTTACAGATACTTCTAATTCAAAATGTCCACCATACCTGTGAGAACTCTATAGAGAAAAATAACATTTTCGATTTTCGAAACACTAAGACGGTAAAAAGTTTTCTTTCGCTCAGAGCTTTAAAATGAACCCCCACAAGTGGTAGATCAGAATAGAATTGATAAAGTTTGAAAGCCAGACTATCTATCTGTCCCCGAGGCGCGACCTACCTTAAAGCTGCACAAACCGACTTTTAATATCCTTTCCATTATATTTATTCTGATCGTCAAACACACTCATAACTAAGTGATGCTGGAATGCGTGATCTGCAGTTTGATAGCGCAGCCTGAACGTTTGTGATGTTCAACTATTACTAATATCAGAATTGTACGCAGTTTACTAGCCCATAGACCCAGCGTTGGTCTATGGTTAGCAAGGCAAATACATTGTATTCCAATAGACTGCCAGCAGCCGACTTAGAAAGGTTACGTTTCTTATGTGACAAAAATAATGAAATAGTCATCAAAAGTTAGAACGATTTTCCCTTTGAGACAGGGGAATACATTTATTCAGTGACGTCATGATATCTGGAATCAGCGAAAGGTGCAGATGTGACGCGCGCCCAAATATGCAGCAACTGTGGAAACGACATCGACAAAGAATGCAGACAGATATACACGCAGTATAATGAACTGAGTCAAAACAAAAATATGGTGGAGCCTCGTTTTGAAGAAATGGCATAGACAGATTTCTCAGACAAGAGAAACATCAATGTAGTTTTCAATGTAGTCGACATTTGAAGGACTCTGGAACTTAGGGATACATGGTAAAGAAATACAGTTCAGTACAGTAGAGCGAGTTTGAGCTGGTGAAGGGGTTCGTGGAATAACGTGACTGATTGAGGTTTCTTGGGCCCCAAGGTGACAGGTGTGAACAACATACAAAAATGTTAACATCATTTTTCACACCATTGAGCGTTACCAAGTCACGTACGATCGTCGACTTTTCTACAACGTTAACCCACGTACAGAGCAAACTCCGGGTATGGAACTTCCGCGACCTCTACCGAACATTTCCCAACGGCAGCGCATGCAGACTTCTCGAAAGAACGTTGTCTCGGCTTGCTCCTAGCGGAGCGCAATCGCCCCAGTAAAGTGAATTGAGACACCAAGTTACTGCCCAGCAAATTGAAAAGCCATCTCAATCGAGTTTTCTGCCTCAGTGACCATACCTTCTGGTTTCCTTTGATGGTCGTCGCGGCTCTCATACCCATGCCGCGCATCAGCGATTATGAAAAAAACCCGCAGTGAAATGTTTTTATCAACCGCGCGGCCGTAAAACCTAGCGTTCGGTCGAGTCGTAACGGTTTTGCTTACAAGTGGTTGACAAAGGTTGTTTAATAGGTTATGCTAGAGCCGGCCTATACTTCCCAGATCATAAACACACATAGCAACAACTTAGGGTCAGTTATGTTCTAGAGAATCCTTCATATTGGAATGTCTTCGGGTTGGAGATAGAAGAACCGATCTGACAACCCGACAATGGTCAACATAAGGTAGTCAGAATTCTGTGGCTTTTTTGAAGGAAGCGACTATTTGTACCCCGTGAATGACGATCTAATACGTCCCTGATATTGGTGAATAAAATTATACCGCCGTGCACGATGTTAAAAGGATGCTGCGACCCCGATGTTAACATTTATTGACAACAACAGAACTGCCATTAAACACTTACGTGTTCTTTTTCACCGATCGTTTTTGGAGGTCGTGCCACGTACACAAAAAAGTTTGCCATCATGTGTCCTTGTCGGCGCCAGTCTGTCTGATGCCGACAATTCTATTTGGATGTTGGGGTGGTAGAATGGTTGTACTGGGTTATGGGAAACCCTACGTGATCTTACTATTCTTCCATTATATTATTACTTTTACAATGTCCACTCACTATACAAATACATGCATCACTTCAAAATATAATTAATTAGAGCCAAGAAATAAATCACAATAACTGACTTACTTTCTAACAATATATGTATATATATATATATATATATATATATATATATATATATATATATATATATATATATATATATATGTATATATGTATATATTATATCTGTGCTATATATTGTATATATGGATAATACTATGTGTATTTATCTGATTTATATACTATATATCTGTGCTATATATTGTATGTATTGATATTACTATAATAATGTATATGGAGAGAGAGAGAGAGAGAGAGAGAGAGAGAGAGAGAGAGAGAGAGAGAGAGAGAGAGAGAGAGAGAGAGAGAGAGAGAGAGAGAGAGAGAGAGAGAGAGAGATGTCAAGGATATCCATATCTGGCTGATAGGGATTGCATCAAATTACAGGCTGCGATCGAGTTTTAAAAGACGTCTGCACACGTTTGACACCCATGATGTCCTCAAGTTTGAGGTGATTAATATCGACAAGGTTACCCGCCCGTACATTGAAGGGACACTCCGCGAAGGTTGTGAGATGTTCCGACTCGTTTGGGTTTAATCAGGCCTGAGACATTTCAATGAAAACGGTCCTTGAGGCATCAGAGTCGTATTTTCCAGAAACTCAAGTTTGCTTAAAAGACCTTCTCCATGTCATGATATCAGTAGCATTAACATGGATTGCCAGAAACAGTGTAACTGCTTGCTTTCCGATTGAGGGGAAAACAGACAGAGACTGCGGGAATGCTATACACTTTCTATATCATATCGCTATCCCTCCGGGAACCGTATTGGAAAGGCTCCGCGCATTTGAGGGCGCCAATATGCATACAACTAACAAGTAAGTAACTAGTCCTCTCTCCATCAAGTTCGTTTCCTAGCAACAAGGATAAACGCGAAAGAATTATCGATGAGGTGCAGAAGAGTCAATATTCTATTTGTTCACAGAAAGAATAGAAAACATGATAACGCACCGCAGCTCTGGATAAAGACCCATTCACACGTTGATAATCTCAAATGATCTGTCGACTTTCGCCACCGGTCACTTCTTGTCCTCTGCGGAAATTTTTCACTCGAGGTCACTCGATTTTGACAAAAACTTTTTGTTTCAGTGAGCATTCATCATCAGAAATATTTATTTAGGATAAAATACAAATTGCACGAAAGAGAGTCGGTCTGCTGAGATCGAAGACAGGCGGTCATATTGCAATTAACGTCATAGCTGAAAGCTATTGGCGTGTATGGCGTGTATTCAAATCTATTGAGTAACCTTAGAATGAATCATTGTAACCCTATGGAACAAATTTACGAGAGTACAAAGAATCCGCCTTTGCCACAAAGCGCCTTGTTTGTACTGATCTGAGAGCGAGGGGCCTGCAAAGAAAAACACATTATGCCTCCGTCACCATACTTCTGGTACTGTTCATCCAAAAGCGTCTATTTACCTGTCGTGGCAACTTGTTACCCCTGCACACAGCCGGCCGCCTGCTGGGAGCACCGTAGCTTGATTTCTTTTTCCGTTGCTGTGAATACACGATAGCCACAAATCTGGACTTCTTCGGGAAGCGTCGTCGGTCTTTCTCCCTCACCCACCTGTTACTGAAATCTGGCGGCTCCGCGAAGGAAGAGCCCGGCGCTATGGACTCGGACCCCGAGTCGGAACCGAAGTTGGACCCGAGAATACCATATATCGACTGGTCAGTCCGATATACTTTTGTTTTTAAAGATTCGTATCTGATATGAACTTTTTACACATGGCACGCCTGGGAAGTACGTTCTCTCTTTTATTTCTCGTTTTTGAAGCCTGAGACTTAAATGGATGTACTCTCTGAGCTCAAAAGTTTAAAACTCTGTTTAATTTTCTTCAAATGTTTCTACATACGGAAACGAATTCATACGCAGGTTTTTTACTGTATTTTTCACGAATATATTATCAAGTTTGTCCGACGTAATCGCTCACCGCGCCCGTAGTGTTTCCCGCCTGTTAATTTGCCTTATAAAAGGAGAGCCATGTCGTATCTTATTTCCAGTTCGACTTTCTGACAGCTGAAGCATTTCCCCGGTGGCATATCCACAGCCGAGGCGCGACGCGACTGTATCCCTGTCGTCCCGTCTATTTTGCCTTCGGCACATACTTAGTGTGAATAAGTTGTCTGTTGACGTGCCAATCAGAGAGTGGAGGGTGGGTGACGACGCCAAACCTGAAAAATAGAAGCTCCAACTCAATAAAAGTGTCCTTGTTCTCCCACTTGCCGTATACGTATTAATTTACTGCCAAGCACTTGTTGTCTTTCACGCACACGAAAGCCTGGTGTCACAACGCTCAACTTTGTCAACGATTATAACACTTGGGTGAATAAGAAAGGGCTAATTTGAAATAAAGCCCATCGAACGAAGAACCCAAGGTCCCCTTTTATCACTCAAGAGTAATATCGAACCAGTTTTTCGATTATCTGCCAGCGATTCTCTTAGAGACAAAAGGGGATGGCTTTGAGTTGTAAGGCTTCAGTGAACACAAAAACATGTCAGGCACTCAGAACAAAAGTTGCCGGATTGTGGTGTTATGGTGGCAGCTCTACCGCCATAGTAGACTTAATCCACAATTTTTTTTTCAAACTTAAGATTACCTTACTTGAAGTCAAGAAGTTGTACAAGATTTCAAAACTAACAAGCACCTTGATAACAATTGTTCTAGCTTTTACTTAATTTGTCAAAAGGAATTTTCAGCACAGCCCAGATGGAGGGACTTAACTCTCAGTGTTTTGTGTCGTATGCAAGAATGAAAATCATTGGTCACACATTTACATCTGGAAGTGAATTAATACCGCGACAGTTGAAGTCTGCCATTTTCACCATCTCTCTGTAATATAAATTTTCTATTCTCGCACAAAAATCCTGAAAAGTCGGTTTAATTTTCACTTAAGGTGTCAAATCCAGTCAAGACAAGCCGTAGACCAGCAAATCTCCGATATTGAGAGGCCAGAAATCTTTCCTAGAGGTGCAGTCTTAAAACTATCTAGCGCAGCATTAGCTTAATATCGCAAAGTACAGTCCTACCATAAATGTTATCAGACACGCGACCTTCTATAATAGACCATCGCGCAGGAATTTTTCGCGCTGCTTTGAACCACGTTTATCTGGAATACAACTACCCTTCTTTTTGGACACCATAGCTGGTAAAATCACTAGTTCAAATCAAACTCGAAGTTCTGACCCTATTAAGGCCCGCTTTATTCGCAGGCCTCTTTCAGCGATGAGTGCGTTTGTCGGTCCTTATAGGCTTAATTGTTTATTTAACGGTAATGATTCGACGTCCATTGTCATTGACGCTATTGGATCTGTGTCAAATTTGGTCATTACGGTCATCCGGGCTGACTAATAACATACCGCAGGTGTACCGATGGGTGTGTAAATATAGACTTGGATACAGACAACAGACACAGTAGGGAGGACAAGAGAAAAGAAATGAAGGAGACAAAAGACGGGACAAGAAAGAGAAACAGAAGAATTAAAAGTGACAGCTGTTGAACACACCTATGGGTAGACGCCATTAAGAAGAACACGAATTGCAAAGTAAACTAATGGTCTGAAAAGTTCCGTAAAAACACATTTCATGAATTACAGTATTGTAAGATACAGAAAAGCGTTTACCGATCTTTGACGTCTGTCTACGATTAAGAAATTTGCACGTTCGAAAGGAAGCCTGCGTTCACAAGGCTTGGTTGCCAAGTTGAGCAAATGAAACATGTACATTGTTGCTCAAGTAACTTTCAGATGCAACGTCCCCACCCATGGCAACATAATTGGGAGTAGTTTGCCGCATCGGCCAACATGACAGCTTTCCATGTTTGTGCTCAAATTCAAACACATTTAAAAAACAAAAATTTCTTCAATATTCAGATATTTTATCAGGGCATAACGCTTCCATCTCCCCACTCCTCATTGGCAACTTAATATATATCGCTGTGTAATGGCAGCTGCTCTTTTCTGCACGGTTTCGCCATGGTATTTGCTAAAACCTGTAAGATTCTTTTTCGGCAAGATGATACACGTTGTATCCTAATTCCTTGTAAATAGGTTATAATTGATTTGCACTCCGCTAAGTAGAATAACAAAGGTAATTTGCAAATACAGGGCAGAAATATTTCGGAAAAATGCCAGACACTAATGTATTGAAGCTTCCAATTGTTGCGAGAAAATCAGCCATCGAGAGCACCAGTGATATTTTGGGATTAGGTGCAAGCCAGGTACAATTGAACAAGTCGCCCTTTTTAGACCCATTCGTACACCTGAATTGAACGTAATTTGAACAATTGTCATGGAATGTGACGTAAACACAAAAGCGTCTCGATGAAATCACCGCAGACCCCCAGAGGCGGCGGTAATTTGGATATTACGGCACAGAAAACACAACCTGACGGTGTCAACGCGCCCAGTGAACAATGCTGGTCACTCGCCGCGTTCTCGTATGACTTTAGACATCCCCCCCCCCTCTCTCTCTCTCTCTCTCTCTCTCTCTCTCTCTCTCTCTCTCTCTCTCTCTCTCTCTCTCTCTCTCTCAACAAGTATCCGGTAAACTCGCAGTTATAAAAAGAAACTTAGGAAATTTCTATACTATTTCCGAAATCTTTGGCTTTTATATGCCACAGCTTCGTCGTTTTTGATGACAGAGTCAACAAACACCATGTGCCCGCTAACAATGTCGTGGTGACGGAATTCAGGTGGATCCCCCATAAAGTGCAATGGAAATGGTATATCTCATGTGAAATAGGGGAGAATCTGGGTACGGTCTCACAGCTTAACGTGTATTAAGCAAAATCAATTACAGGACAGAAATATCTGTAGATATAATGTTACCTTCATTGTCAAGGCAGGTGACTTAGATTTGCGCGACAAAACACATTTGAAAGTGATTTACTTTATTTACTACTTACAGGATTTCAGCATATTCTACGTGATTCTTTTCATGGCGTCAAATCATCGCGTGCTGTACTATTAGCTTTGAAGACTAAGAAACTGTAAACTTTCCATTATGTAGTCGCGTACCGCACAGACTACAGTGTTATTCTATCTGCTGAAGAAAGATGAGCAGACGAAACTGATCGCGTTCACAGCATTCAAACACTGGTCACTGCAAACGTTGAAAACGTCAAACGTTACAGGGAAACTCTCGATACTATTTCTTTCAAAGACGGTATAGCAGAACATTTGTTGTGTTTGGTGATGACTTGGGACTAACCGATTACCTAACATAGTGTTACGAGTAGTAAGCTAGACAAACACGTTTCTAGGCACAGGGAATGTGTCCAGTGATGGTTATATGGAAAGAAATCGACACATTCTTCGGAATGTGACCCTACTTGACCCATCACGAGATGCATGTAATCTCAGAAACAGAAGGGTAGATTTTTAGCTGGGCTAAAATCCCAGCAACCCCACCGTCCACCGGACCATAAAACAGAACAGAACTAAACAAAACCAACCGCAGAGCGAAACATTCACCCATCTGTGGCCTGGGTGGCGCTCTACTCACATGAAGTAGTTTACGAGAACTCCCGAATGATGCAAGAGAGAAAGGCAAGACAGGAGCTCAGAATTAGATAGACAGACATGTAACTTTGATGCTGACAATGATATTTATTACACCTCACCTATAGTACTGATCTCGTGATTGGCTCAAAGTCCGCCACGTGACATTCCAAAAAAAGTGATATAACATGGTTCGATTTGCTATTGCCCTCGACTCTTGCCCGCTATGCGCTAGCCGTTCGAACACAAGTTCTTGGGCAGGCCACAAATCGTGATATTGCCCTCACTGTTATGTGTTATTATTTACTTATTACACCTCACTCATTCAGCGTGCACTGCCATTGGTTAAACACGACTCACGTGACATGTAAAAGAACGTGATGATGCCCTCTGCGAACGTGATGATGCCCTCTGCGAACTTGATGATGCCCTCTGCATTTGATATTACATGGATGACGTCATTTTACTTACTGCGCATCCTTTCTGCGCTTAACAAATTGTCGTTCGCTTGTACTTGCTACTATTGCTGCGAAACGTCATGCAGAGCTGTCACCGGCACAGTTAGACGATATTTTGATGCAAGTAAACAGCAAACGAACGAAAATGGCAACAAGGAATGCAATTTCTGTGTTCAGCGACTATGCAAGCAACAAATTTGGATACGCGACCGAGGAGATCGGCAAACTTCAGCGGCAACCCTAGACTTGGCACTGACAACATTTTACGCTGAGGTCCGGACTCATGCAGAAAGGCGAACTGTAGGCCCCCTACTCGAAGTTTGTTCGGTGTAATAAAAATTAATAACACATGAGAGCTAGGGCAAGATCACGATTTTTTGCCTGCCCTCGGGCTGGTGGTCATGATTGAAATATTGATGATGCCCTCGCCTACGGCTCGGGCATCATCAATATTTCGATCATGACCACCATCCCTTGGGCAGGCAATAAATCGTGATCTTGCCCTCGCTCTCATGTGTTATTATTTAAATATACCGTATTTAAATATGCCATATTATATTACCATTCCCTGTCAATCGCGTTTTGATTGGTCGAGCTGAACCACGTGACTGCCCTCAAATACACAGTAATGGTTTGTTTTCGTGCCCGTGAATATCGTAAATATAGAAACTTTACAGCTAAAACGAAAATAGCAATTTGTACAAAATTCATCATCAACCACAAAATAAAATGGAGCATCTGTCGACCAAGTTTAGACGCTTTTTTCGAAAGAAATATCCTGATTTGCAAAATTTTGGCAGCGCGCACTACTCATTGTCAGGTTCTTGGGCCCCGTTGTCGTTCGCACGGGAAATTTTAGTAAATTTTGACAGTTTTTCGGTGTTCAGTGATAATATAATGGAAATAACAGACTCCGCGCTGACCATTAACGTTTATTAATGGGCGCGGGCGAGAGGAAAGCCAAATTAACGGGCGAGGCTAGCCTCGCCCGTTAATATTTGGCTTTCCTCCCGCCCTTGCCCATAAATAAACGTTAATGGTCGGCGCGTCGCCCGTTATTTCTATATTTAAATATACCAAATGTATATGTATATATATATATATATATATATATATATATATATATATATGTATAGGATAAAGCCCGAGTACGAGGGCTCTTCTGGTATATAAAGTCCAACCCAACGATAAAATGTCGAGGCCGCAGGCCGAGACATTTTATCGTAGGGTTGGACTTTATATACCAGAAGAGCCCGAGTATGAGGGTTTTATCCGACTTAAAAACTATCGCCCCTAACTGATATATTTTCGTTTTCAATGTGTTTACGTCAGCCGTCGCCTTTGTCAATGTAACATGTTTAGGATATTAATTAAAACTTCTATTTGTGAAATAGCCTTCCAGTGTGATGGAACATCCTATAAATGCCCTAGGGCACATTATATAAATGCCCTAGGGCACAGCGATTTTGTGTTGCAAGCTGGTTTCCACTGTGTTACCAAATTTGAATATTAAAACGTATCAGATGTCTACAGAATATGACATGTTCACTTTTGATTGGACAGTACTTTACTACGGCGCTGTCATTCGTTTCTGGAATTTGGTGACCAAGGCTTTACGAGTAGATAAAACACCCTGAATTGAGCACTCTGATTGGTCAATCAACAGTAGATAGTTTTTAAATATATATATATATATATATATATATATCAATGCTGACAAATCTACGCTGTCAAACAAACTCTCTGAGTTGGTTTCTTCAAAATGTCGTCACCAAAGCAAATATTATTTATCAAATTTTTACACCACCTACAAACAGAATGGTACATCCTAACCATATGAGTGAGAGTGTAGAGCTAAAAGCCTTTCACGTCTGTCTGAAGATTGTGGGATGCATGAAATTTAAGTAGCAGATTATTTCTTTGCATTTGAAGTAAATTGTGTTATTATATGTATGTATGTATGTATGTATGTATGTATGTATGTATGTATGTATGTATGTGTGTGTGTGTATATATATATATATATATATATATATATATATATATATATATATATATATATATATATATATAAGAGATACAAAAGATATATATATGAGATACAAGAGAGAGAGAGAGAGACAGAGAGAGAGAGACAGAGAGATGCATGCAGACAGTTGCCGACAGAATGTTGACAGAAGCATGTAGCTGACAAAACATACCTAGCTTTGTTACCAGGGCGAATTTCTGAACAGAGAAATAGAAAGCGGCAAAAAATTACCATCGGCGAGCACACTACCTAGCCACCAAGACGAAGAACATGATCTCTTTTCGCTTTTCTTGGCTAACCCAGCCTTCGTCGCGATTCTTATGCGGTCATTTAGTAAACCCTCAATACAATAATCGTCTCATCGAAAGAATAATAGTTTCTTGAGGGCAATCTGTCTCTGATGGAGTCGAGAGTGTCCAAGTGACGTTCGATTTTTCATCAAGTCTCTAGCCTATCGCACTTGTGAAAACTGTTCACACAAAACCGCACATTATGGTTCTACTTAGTTCAGCATGAGGGCCTAAGTAAGTGTTTGGATATTGTGTGTCGTATGGGAGTAACAATGAGGGCGCACCCAACGTCTAGCGTGAACGATCCTTCATATGGCATTGTTATAATGGTGGTCGATAAATATAGTACATCAGCAGAAATGTATCACTTAAGGTTATGTTGAATTGCACCACTGCATCCACGTATTCGGCAGCCTTTCTATTGCATGTATCACCACTTTGTTAATGGTAGCGCCCTCTAGCTAGACCTTTGATGTATCTCCAATCATTTTTGTTCTGTTTTTGTAATGCAGTTACTTGTTCTATTCCCAAAACCATGTCGAAATGTTCAATGATCAACCTGTTAACAAAGCACGTATGTGTATTATGTCCCTTGCTACGTTACTGTTGCAGGCTGAATTTAAGTCCGGCCCAGAATTCATTTAAACATAGTATCTCATATTCTACACAATGCCCCGTGTTGGTAAGGTAAGGCCCCTTGTTAATACTTCACATAATTTAGGCAGGAAGGAAATATATTAAATGTACTAGTTTTCTGAAAATATTGAAAATATTAACAAAAGTTTGGATTATTGTCCCCGGTAGATTGCAATGTGTATTAGAAACAAAGTGCTTCGGTGAGTTGTGTACTGCGCACAAGCGCATGAGCATGCGTGTATACATTATAACAAGAAAGTGATGTTTTAGCCCATTCGTTCCTATCTCCCTCTACAGAAAACAATAGGGTTGTATCAAATTGGGCTGTGAAAGGGTTATTATGCCTAATAAAAACGAAAGTAGTACAATCTAGTTGAAGTAAAAGCCGCAAACCATTTTCATCCATAATTCACAATTACAAATCTAAAACCTCGAAGAGAAAATGGCTACACCGTGACCTCAGCTCACGTTTTTGATGAAAAAGTCTTTAAATAGCAAGTTGTTTCGGTGAAATTTTTGCACGCAGCGTGCATGGGAAGACTGAAAAAAAGGAGAAAGACGAAGAAACTGCGCATGTGCGGAGTGTGATCATAGAGGAACCTGGTCAATAATCCATTACACCGTAGAAATATATTCCAAAAAAATTTGGTCGATATCAATTTAGGAAACAGCAAGACAAAATTGAATTAGTTATAGCAAATCGATTGTCTCATTTTCGAAAATGAACTAAATCGGAAAGAGACAATTTCATTGCCATGTTTCATTGAAAAATCACAAAACTGCTCATCGGAGCATCGCTAGGACCCAGGAAACTTTCGACTGTGTTCATCCAGATTGACCATTCTAGACTTTTCAACGCATCGCAGTGCAGTGGTGTGGTGTCGGAGTCACTGTAAAAGGCGGGAAAAGTTCCACAAACTCCAATCGCGTCATGACGTACATGTTGAAAATTCGTCAAAACAAGGTCGTTGTCGGTGTGCGCTGGTACAGGTACTGTTGCCAACCTTAAACCCCCTCCCCTCCCGAACATGTGTCATGGATGTACTGAAAGTTTAGACCCGTAATTCTGCAAACAGCTGGCCAATCGGATATCAGGAGACGATCTTCGTAGTGAAAAGACAAAACATGCAAATTGCACGTTTTAATTTAACTTTGTGCTCGATATATAGACATTATTATGAGTTCAATGTTAAAAATTGCAAATAATGTTTGTTATCGACACCTCAGCACCACTCGGACGCCAGCGTTCTGACCTCAAGTTGCATTTTCCCAGGGCAAATCTTCACAATTATCTTTTTGTGTTGTTAGGATTAAGAAAAGGTAAAGGGTTGTTCACCTCAATTTACCTGCATGCGAACCCTACCGGAGCCCATTCAAAGTCCAGAGTCGCTGTGACGGCTAATTTGCCGCCGTCAAAGCGAAATACTAACTGTCCTGTATGTGTGTGAATTACCCCGTGGTATCAAGTCGTGTTTGTTTTGTGGTTGTCTGACGGATCAAGTGTAAAAAAAATTATATAAGAGACACGAGTTCTAGACTGAAAGATTCAGTCGCGTGCGGGCGCTCCGGCGGAGCGTCCGCACGCGACTGAATCTTTCAGTCTACACGAGTTCCAGACGTATTTCTTCATCTTAATGTAGTCATAATGCAAATAGCTGAGCCAGCGTTTTCTAAGCGTGAATGTATGAAAATAAGGGTGCACAATGTACCTGTATGTCGATGCAAGTCTCAAAACGTTGAAAGTTGTGAAATTTTCATCTGAATTTTTTTACACAGGCTTTCGCCAAGAAACACGAATCAACTGCAATAGCAGTAGCGATTTTGAAAACCACAAATATATGCCCAGACTTGCTCCAGGTCTTGGGCGTATAAGTGTCAAAACATATAATGAAGGACTGAACATCAGCAGACCGACGCGCTAAATGGTAGGCTGTTGCGCTGATCGTGGGGTGAACGCCTTGGCCAGCCAGTAACTCAGCTGCCGAGGAAAGCCATGCAACTTGGGGCCAGTCTAAAATATGACGTGTTAGGGGCCTTTACTGGCTGAAGCCATTACTAACACTTGTCCAAAATATCGTCTGCAGCAGTCAATGTCGTGCACACGATGCTAACAATATTCCGTTACAAACCAATCAAAATAACCAAACCAAATAACTATCAGCCCTATTGATTTGAACACCCACCTCCCACGATTGCGAACGCGACGATAACTGCGGAATCACTTTCTACAGAATCACTGCAAGAAATAAATAAGAATGTCGCCGAGAATGTACTCCAGCGGAATTTTTGGAGTCCACGAAATTCATCTTTTGTTTCGCATTTTTTTTCAAAACTTCAAACAACTTCACGGTTGCTGTAATGTCTGTAATATTATAGTATTACGACAGGCATAAACAATGATGTAGACATTTCATTATAAGATAGGAATAACTGTTTTGTTAACACCTAATACAATAGTCCGAAAATACTTGAATACCGTGTCTACACATTATAGGGATAGCATAGAGTCGAGGGCTTGGCAATGTGACGGCCGCGTTGAAATTTGTATATGAAGCGAGTGTCGTGTTTCGTTGTGTTTGTACTTTGAACCACAATCACTCACCGGCGCTTTAGCACATATTTTGTTTAGTCAACAGCCGGAACGAAATTTGTTTTGATGTTGTCCAGGCGTAAACAATCACAACGAATCAAACAGGGGCACGAGCAAACAAACCCATAAATAAACACGCACAGAATAGACACGGCAGACGTACGGTAAATAAGCGTACAATGTCGAGGAAGCCAGTGCGTCAAACCCGCGTCGTTTGGCGCATCCACAATGAAAATACCGCGCTAATACCTGGGTACGCAGAGAAAGTATTGGTCAGGCCATTATAACACTGGCCTTATTACTCCTATTCAAGCGTCAGATATGTACAAATTACCGTTACATCGTAAAAGAGCCGGAGGAAATTGCCGATCAACAAAAACAAATATGCGAGCGCCAATTTTAAGGGAAGCCAGATTGTGTACGGATATCCTGTGCTTACAATTTCGATACATGGCCGTGAGGCAGTAAAATGGTCGTTACGTTCATTTATGCTAGAGTCACGAAACGTTATCGAAACCAAGAGAGCGCCATGTCTGATCGAAATTCAGGTGACCTCGATCCTGTCACCCTAAATTAAATTTCCGACAAGACATATCTGCACTGTGATAAAATATTATGTATTTGCCAGTACCACACCCACCACCTGAATCACGCATAAAAATTATTCGTGTCATTGTGAAACTGTCGACAGAGCAATACCACTGTCTGGTTAAAATAAGTCCTCATTAGCGCATGCGCTGTCGGTTATTCAGTTGAAATATGAGTCATCTCGCAAAAAGGTAAACACGCCGTGACGTCATACAGCGCGATTGATATTCGAGCCATTGTAGGGCATATGACGAGGCGGATTCAAACAGACATTTAGCCTCATACCTACTTCAAAGCGACATGGGTAGAGCAGCCTGAAAACATCTATTTCCAATTTTAAAGGTGTGTTTGCACAGCAATGATCCATCACGTCTAACGCGTGAAACTGTGGGGTTTTGTGTCCAGAGGTGGTGAAAGACGATGTTTGCCGTCTTCCCATGGTTGCCATAGCGCTTTTAGCTTACATCTTTCTCTGATTTTCTTCCAGGTTACCAATCGACCCGTTGGGCAGTATGGCTTCAACGTCAAGTAAGTATGCAATATTTGAAAATGATATTTTTCTTTTGTCAGAAAAAAGGTATATATTGACTTCCCATTATACACTATTCTCAAACGGAAGGCTGTCTGCGATTTGTTCCCAGTAGTGAATCATGGGTCCATTACTAGGAATTATCTTTCCGTTTTCCGCAGCACGAAGGACGTGTACAAAAATCATTCATATAATTTCCACTTTGGACTGGGTGTTACTGCCGACTTTAGATTCTGAAATCTCGCGCCAGCGCCGGCGATCTTTGAATTCTATGTTTTTCAGAATTCGTTTCTCCCTCACGAATGGTAATGCGACGGAACGTTTGATTTCACAACTCACCGGCTATCAAATGTCAGCTCATGCAGGTCAAAGATCTGTTTTTCAAGGCTATGCGAAAAATGAGCAAGAGAAAACCACACACACCTTCTAATCTAGTTGGAATAACTAGTGTGTTCAATTTACCAAAGCTTTGGCTTGGTCATACATGGGCGCACCGATAAACATACGTACGACATGAGATTTCAGTTCCTGCGGGCTGAAATCGTGGGCGCGCGCAGGCGACATACACTGTCAGAGCAGCAATCAATGCCACAGGAAACACCACAGTACTAGATATGTGCCTAAAAATAAATGTGTGTAATTAAGCTTTGTTGTCACGTGAAAAAAATACTATCGAGGAACTTAGCTCAAAAAGTCATATCAATGGAAATTAATTAGACCTCAAGCCATGGTTTCAAATACCACATATTTTCGAGATGTATTTCGTTCTTAAAATCTGGTCTGATCACATTTGTTTCAGTACGTACAGATTAATCTATAAAAAAATGCATGCTATTTGGTATTTATGAAAGGTGCATGCAAAAATTAATCTTCACAATTAAAACTCTTTGTCATCGATCGCCAATTTCACCTTCATTTTAAAAATAGAATATGACCCAGCTGACTGTGTTGGCAAAAGCAGTCCTTTCAATAAGTTCACAAGGTTCGATCTATGCCAAATTAAGGTCAACACGGAACAATTATACAATCAGGCTTATTGCTATGCAAAATAGGTCAGCAAATAAAATGGCAAGTTTTGATAGCCGTTCTTCAATTAGCGACAATGGCTTTCTGTCAATGACTTCCACGGTAAATATGTCGTGAAGAAATTCCATTTACTTCGATTTGCCGATTCATCTGGAAGACTTGATATTTTAGAATATGGAAGTGGCCAGTGCCTGCAGTGGTTTTCTTGCATTATTACGAATAACCAAACTCCCCCAACAAATCTAAATACACCCTCACGCTTGAGATGAGAGCGGTTTCAGTTTACAATACAGGGCGAGCTCGTTTGTGTGTCCACTACACTTTGTGTTGAATGTGCACAGCGCTGTCATTCTAAAGAAATTTCGTGCTCTATTTTGGCGGGAAGAGAGTGGGCAGATTGGAAAAGTGAGCGCACGGTATATCAGCATGATTTCTCCGACCTTTGACACGGCATATTTTCTCATGCACTGCATTCAAGCTACACTATTTTGATTGTCTAGCTGACGAATATTGTAGACGTCTACAAACATTACTGCTTCTTGCAGAATTTTTCTCCTTCTCGACTGTGCAATTTCACCCTTTGTCCTTAATATTTGTTGACGTAATCATTTCAGATAGTCAATAATAAACACTGGACGGGGAAATGAGAATTTCGAATCCTACAAATGACGTCCACCTAAAGGGGTCCCTTGACGTAGAACACCCATTGTTCTGTGTGTACCAATATAATTCGCTCTCTGCAAGGTATTGTGAACCATTGAATTTTAAATCCGCCGAAACATTTTGTTTTCTGCTAATCTCATCAGGCATATGCTTCTGTAAGCCTAATCCTTAAAGTTTTACGAATAACCGTTAATATTTAATTTGAAACTCTAAATTATTCATATCCAAGGAAGCCCAACAATATGGAACAGACAAATACTTGACGAGCTTATCAAATTGCTTGATAATTTTGTTTCCTCCCTACAGTCTATAGGTTACATGTGAGAGTGTTTGTAGCGACGGCCGGGATATTTATTAACATAGCCTAAAAAGTGAACAATGTGCAAGCAAGCTGTGTTCTTCACAGCAGACTGTCTGGCTGTCGACCCCTTTTAGCGTAATTCTCGTTATTGGGAACATGAAGAAATGTGAATACCTTGAATATACGTGCTGAAGTGACAGATCAGCGAGTTGTTGTTAGTGTGCAACGGCTTCCCAGAGTTCATTGCTCTTGCCGACACGTTTCCATGGCAACGATCTTAAGTTGTCAGAAATCTAGGCCAAAATTTTGGTGAAACCCCAACGCAGATTATTTAAATGACACCATTAATTTCAGTCGCGCCGCCTTGCCTTCACATACCCAAGGAATTTAAATGGTATTCTGTTATTTGTATTTTTCCGTACGATTTCCATTTCTTGTGTTTAGAGAAGAAAAGTATTTGCTTAATTCTTGCTAGATAAGCTTATTGTCCTATATAAAAGTGCCAATCATATAAACGTAAATTCAACAGACCTTAACGAACGTTAATCACTTCATGTAATATGAAGTCGTAATTTGAAGCTGTGCCTGTCGTTGAAATGTAAAGCGGGATGCGCTACAATATCATGTGAGAGATGATCTGTTTGGAGAGATGTTCGAAAAGGGGGGAAAAAAACTAAAGGCTTGAAAATGTTTCAAGATTTTTATGCAGCTATGTTGCCTTCGTGAAGACAAATATAATTGAAAGTTACAAAAGGTGAAATGCACGATAAAGCACGCTTGTACTTAGTAAGATGAAAAGTATCCCTTAAGGCCAAAAGAGTATCTGAAAGTCTTCGTCCTGACATGATCTCCCAAATTCAACTGGCTACTATCTGTCCATCATTTCCGTCGCGTCACAGGCGTTCACACTCTCCCTAGTTGCACAAACCAGCACTGGGCCAGGTTTAGGGAAACGTATAATCAATTTATGGAAATTGATAATTAATTTGTCATAAAAACTGACGACATTATACTATAAGAATACGAATCGGGCGACAATTTATTATTCAATAATCGCATGATAAAAATAGTGTAAAGGTCGTGCTATTGTACTGTAAGCGACATTGACGTCTTATTTACGTATACATGGCAAGTTTTAAAACTTTTGAGGAAAAGATGCTTTCAGTGGGAACTGATGTGACCTCTGACCCAGAGGCATCCTTGCAGCTGGAAGAAAACATTACGCTGAAGTAGAATCAATTGACAGAATTTGTTAGAAAAAAAGACAAAAGATCATTTCTCCCATGATAGCGCGTCCCCTTATGCCTTTAGATCTCGATGGTCGTCACTAACAGAGACAAGACTCGAACCACAGTAAGAAATTCAGGGAAGCATCACAATTCCCGGGCCCAATCATATAAAGTTGACAATTCATTGACGCATGCAACTCCGTTTAGGTATAACAAACAAAGACGTTAGCCAATAAACACTTTGCAACAATTAAAATATTGAAGGACCGGATAATTTTGCACGGTTTCTGATTTCTGATGATAAAAATATTTTTCAGGCGTATTCAATATAGTAACCGATGATCCAAATATAGCATGCCTGTTCGCCACGGACTTCATTTACTAGTATTCTGATTATTTGTTGATACAAAATGAGCGTAAATAATCACAGTTTTCACGATATCTCCTATGTATCTTCGTGATGTTCATTGATATTTTTTTGTTCGGGGTGATTAAGACAACTATAGATGACTAGGTATCTACTTTCATCATTTAAAACGATTTTTTAAAAGCTGCCGAAATATCAACATGGCCGTGTCAGGTCAATGCATAGTGTTACATGGCCCCAATATATTTTTTTTATTAACTTCTTATTTGTCTATTATAATCAATTTTCACGGTGGGAAAGGAAATGGCGGAATTCTTACTTTGTTATTTTTATCATCAAAGATCAGAAACCGTGCAAAAAAGGCAATGTGAATTGATATAGAATATGAGATAAAATCGATTAAAAATAAAAACATAAATATTACAATTAAACGTAGTTAAGACATAACTGAGGCACGACTATTGTTGATTAATTTACTGAGTATATCATATAAAGCTATTCATCATCTGTAAAGATCTTGAGATAGATTAATGATTGTTAAAGGGATACACTCGTCGGAACTGCGTTCAAAGGTCATATGGGACTCATACGACCAATGTAAACACTGTATCCAAGGTACGATGTCTCTGTTATAATCTACATCATTCGTATAATTTAAATGTTGCAGCTATGAAGATGTGGTGCATCTACATATCGTGCACGAAGTACATTGTTTGTAAACAAGAAACTCGCATAGGCGCAGTTCCGACGACGGTTTCCCTTTAAGTTTTGATTACATACATAGGAGCCCTGTAGGATGAAGAGTTTAGCCTGCCTTCTTACAAAATATTATTTTGTCGACAAAACCAATTATGTTCATGTTTAGTCTGTTTCCAATTAAAGAAGTTCTAATCAAGGTCCAAGTTGTGGTTTAAAAACTTGTGATATGGTCACCTAGTGGTTTTTTGATGATATCTAAAATGTCGTCTTTTTTCTATCGTTCCAGGTGACGACTCTTTTGAAGGGGAGCTAGGAGACCCCTTTATCCTCAGTATTCACTTTATATCGGATCCCGGGGAGGCTGCTAAACTGAGGGACCTGTTACAACCTCTGCTCGAATGGTTTGATCCCGAATTTAGACTGTTCAACATCGTTGAACGAAATGAACCGAACGGTGTATCTCACCACAGACTCACCAACGGGGAGATTTCGCAGAGTACGCCCTCTATGGCCATATTGTTGTTTCTCCAGGAGGAGATTTTGATTGACAGGGTGAGTATCGCACAGCAGTATCTGGGTAAACAGCCGTGGAAGTTCCACCACAGTATAACACCAAATGGCAGATATTCTCTGTGCCCACCAAACCAACAGGACTATTATTCGTACTCTGACAGCCTGCCACTGTGGGGCGTGAGACAAGTCCACTACGGTAAAGAGCATCTCAGGTTTCAACTGTTTTGTAGTGAGCTCAACTGGAACGATATGATTGAGTTTTATCGGCTTATTCTCGGAAAAGAACCGGAAGAGAAGAAAGAGGACTTCTGTTATTTCGTTGTATACTCCCAGCCGAATCTTGATGTGCAATTAGCGCTGAAACGAGTGCCGAAGGGCACTCAACTACGGACGATAGATTCTGCCATCTTGCAATTCAAAGTGAACGAGGTGGGTAGCCTCGTTCCGTTGCTGCCGAATGTCTGTTCTCCAATCAGCAAACGCCGTTGGCAGACGACGGACTATGACGGAAATAAGGTTCTGCTGCAACTCACCAAGAAAGGGAGGCGATCAGGCAGTGTACAATCGTCGAAACCTCGTCCGAGGATCAAAATACCGACGCCTGTGAGAAATTTTCAGCACTACCATCCGGGATGGTACGTCTGACAGTGCGATACAATAGAGATTGCGATCGAGGCTGGTAATAACTCGTTAATAACACGAATACAACAGTACAAAGACATATATATAAAATACTTAAATGTAATCAATTGTGCCAGGTTAAATTTTACAGTTGCAAAACCATTTAGCGTTAATCCGAGTTTGTGTCCGTCGTCCAGGACATTCCATCCATGAACTGACAATTTTTGTAAAATCGCTGTGACCTTTAAGTCGCCGACGTGTTGAAACAGTATTAACATGAACGATTTAATAGGAATCAAACCTATTTGATACCAAATCATGGCAGCTAAATATACTCTTACAGAATTCTTGTAAATCATTGTTTGTCCAGAATAGTCTTTAGATACAGCGGCCATATTAACTCGGATCAAGATGGTGGACTGTTGGATTTTATCGTCTCAATCCTGCCTGTCGATCTGTCACTCTTTCGTCCATTAACTATCCGCACAACACTTTGCGGTCCTTTAGTTTTGACATTTTAACCATCAAATCCCCATTGCTGTGTCTTTACCTTCCAAGAGCATTGGCAGCAATGCGTCAGTACAAACGTTGTCACTGCAGACGATTAAACTTTTTCATATAAAGTAATCAAAAGTATATCGGCAAAATCAAATGAATTGTCCCATTAACCTTTTATTTTTCAATATTTTTTGTTTTTGTGAATTAACTTAAGTATCCTTTTCCCCATGCAGCATCGCAACACATCCAATCAACAGACCAATGTGTACTCATTTGGTATGTTATACAAATTGATGATATCAGGCTAGGCTTTAGGTGATTTGGAGAAACGTCGAGGCACATAGTATGGTTAGGGGTGGACCATTCGATTTTTGGGGGTGGTCAAAATTACATCATTAATATTTTTGGTAGGGTTAGGGATTTCAAGATGTTAAATTTGTCCGGAGTAGGAAGAGCAAGAATGCACTTCCCCCAACCTTTATTGTAGTTTCTCGTCACGTGAATTATTGTTGCAAGAAGACGTAAGGCTGCAAAATATTTAAAAAAAATAATTGCTCCTCAGATATTTTCCTTCCTGACTAGCCCCAAGAACTAAAGGTCCATCCTTCACAAAAAGTATATAACTATCAAACCATGGAAACAGCCGCGTCTTACGTTTTTACACCGTCAACAATACTGTATAATTGCTGAAAGAGTGAAAATATCCAAGTAATAGCAAATATCCCGTCCATTCGACCATTTAAACAATGCATTTAGCCATCTTGGGAGGCGGTGACGTCTTAAAAATCTCAAATATCTAAAGTCACGAAAAAGGGACACCGCCATTAATGAGACACGTCCATCACTTTGTGTCGTCTGCACACGCTGCAATATTCTTTCGCCTGTCAAATAGTCTATGCTGTTATCATTTGGCTTCATCGCCCTCCTCTATCTTTTTTGGCGTTCCGTCCTCAACCATCCGTTTGCAGATTTACCAACGGTTTGTCTCTCCCCTCAGATTTCATTTTGTAGAGTACATTTAACCTTTTCACATGTACAGGATTTCTAAAAATGTTAATTTATGTGTTGATATGGAAATCTAAAGAAAACTTATGCTCTAAAAATAGTTGCATTGTTTCTTCTTAATGAGTAAGTTATTGTGTAAAATTATTGATATTTTATAAAGGGCACAAAAGGTACTCAGTGTACACCAATTAGCAACGACGTTGACAGAATGGCGCCTACTCGATAAACTTTGACCTGGCGAACTGGCTGAAATTTCTCGAAAATCCTATATATTTTTTTATATAGCAGTTTAAATATTTTCGGCTAGATCCCGTAAATTGCTTAATATCAAGGGAAGAACCCCAAAATTTTAGTACTCTTTTGCTTCACGGCATATTTAGTAGAATACCCTTTTACTGTATATCCCACTGTAATCAGCCGGCCAAAGTATTTTCGAGGACGCCCTCTACGACAGAAATGTAGTTCAGATCTGGAGTCGATTTTGTAACGCTGGAATTAAACGTGTATTGCATGCATGTCAACCTAATTTTTACGAACCTATTTATTTGCAATAAAATGTTATTTTTTTAATCACATTGCGTAAAGAGCCGATCAGTTCAACATTGGCTATGTTTGAGAAAGTGAAGTTCCGTTACATTTCTGAGATATGAAAGAGGTGTATGCATGTGTGATACATGAACACATAGTCATAAACTTATATCATTCACATAACTGTCTATCAGAATACACAAACACACACAAACACACAACATCTTCAGAGGTAGATAAACATTTTTACATGTATGTGTGTATCGTGTATGTGCATGCATTCAGATGTTGTTGAATAACATGTCAATAGTGTGAATATACTCGTAGTGAGGTGTTGTGTTTTAAGCTCGAGTTTTTGTTGCCATCTCCATTGCCTTTATCATCATCATCATCATCATTATCATCATCATCGTCGTCATCATCATCATCATCATCATCATCATCATCATCATCATCATCATCATCATCATCAACAACAACAATAACAACAACAACATCAACACCATCATCATCATCATCGTCATCATCATCATCATCATCATTGTCGTTGTCGTCATCATCATCATCATCATCATCATCATCATCATCATCATCATCATCATCAACAACAACAACAACAACACAAAGACAACTTAATCAGGGCTATTATGAGCGGTAGCAAAGTGACAAAATTATCTCTTTAAAATAATTTTTTCAGTACGTGACGCTGTTCAGTTATGTTTCATAATAAACCCACTGTACATTTCATTATTTCTGTTAATTGGAATTGTTCGTATGGGTAAGATATTATTCCTTCACAGCGATTGTATCTATATTCATTAGCCTTTTTAGGGGCGACGTCAAAAGATCGATGTTTGAATAAAAACTTAATTGCTTAAGTTTGGGGGTGGGGGGTTTTTGGCCAAATTAATTTCTGTGCAGTCAAAAACGATTTAACGTCTTTTTGGCAAATTTTACGATTTCAAGGCTTTTTTTGTACGCTAAAACCGATCCAGTCACCCGTATTTTTGTTACTTTATAATGGTTTTCAATTTTTATTTAATTCAATGGTACATTGGTACGTCGTTTGAAAGAATTAGTACAGGGTATGAGTCCGCAATGTTTTTCAATTTTAGGTCAGTTAAGTTAGAAGGGGGGATGGGGGGGGGGGGGGTCTGAGGCCAAACTTAAGCAATTAAGTTAGATTTATTATGTTGAACTTTTGATGTTGCCCCTTAATAAGTGATTGAATCCATATGAGTACCGTGTTATGTAACATGGACAGCCAGACATGCGTAGGGAAAAAATGCAAAAATTACTCTTGACCTTAAACTTTACTCGTCATAAAATCCTTACCAGAAAATTACGCGCTAGTAGAATTAATAACAAGCAGAGGTAATATCTAGTTGAAAACGTTTACATCGTCTTGGTTGAATTGTATAATGTTTGCTACCGTTTGCATATTAGGTCAACAGTGTTTGAAAACATATGGACTGAAAGATTCAGTCGTGTGAGGGCGTTTCGTGGCCTCCGACTCAACCACCACAGTACGCAACTGAATTTTTCTGCGGCTTGTCGTGCTGTTCCGGTTAACCTGAAATAAAAATATGAAAATTGTAATGGAACACATTAGAGTTATCGTTAAAGTAAATTTTTAATGTTCTTGATTGTCATTGAAAACTCTTGTTTCCGTTACAGGAAGATTTTGAACTTGGTTTTGTTCAGATATTAAGAAAAGTTTTTGCCTATGACGTGACAATCAGGTACATGAGGAATTCAATGCAAGTTCGATCTGATTTTTTCTGAGGGATGTAAAGAAATTTGTCAAGAATTCCGTATGTCGGCCTGGCGCCATTGTTATTTGTGACAATTGAGTTTATGTTCGGATTTGAATTGAACTGTCAACGACAACAATGAAACTCACCTATAAAGCAGTGTTGGAAAGCGAAATAATGCATGGTTCGATTTACTTTATAGAAAGCAAAGCCAGAAGGTACACGAAACAAAAATTTTGAGCGTGTCGAAAGCTTCAGTTATTTGGGATCTCAAGGGCAGTCTTTAATCCCTGGTTGTCGCTTTAATGGTTGTTGACATCGACTGTTCATATGATTTTAATCTTTTTGTTATCCATTGAAAGTTGTGCACAGTTAAGGTTGTACGCACCTCGAAATTGAAACGCTAACATTCTTGCTACAACTTGCCCCGGGAAAAATTTCATCTATTCCCTTTCATCTCCAAGAATAAAATTGGGGGTCACCATGCAAATTTTGGAATAATTCAAACACCTACGCAGAATTTCCCGACACTGGAAACTCAAAATTGCCTCAATCCCTGTGTTAACTCTCGGGGGGGGGGGGGGTTGAATTTCGATTTACACAAAAATAAGCCAGTAAAAACTGCATTCCATTAGCTTCAAAATGAGTCCATTGGTAGACTAGAAACATTGTAAAGGCCTGGGAGTCCAAATATCTGACACAAGGATATTTGGGCAGACCGATATCGGTGAGAAGGTACGAGTGTTTAATTGACATAACACATAAGTAGACTTGCTGACTTAAATCACCGAATGATTCCAATGGCAAGTAAATGACTACCTTCCTAAACTTTGAGTTGTTTCGTTTGCGTCCATGATGATAAGCGTCTTTGCTTCGATATAAGGTTATGTGATATGATTACTAATCGAGCAAACGGACACAGTTTGTTTACTAAAACAGATTCGCCAACACAATTTTCCCAACATCTGTTAAAGACAAATCATATTAGGGAATTCAATCGCGTTTATAGTAGCCAATCGCTGACTTTCACTTGGATGGCCATGCAAAAATGTGCGCCGCCAAAGTTATTGTTAAGGCAGAACGCGCCTCTGGGACAGTCACAGATATTCGGACTTTCAAATTTCTTTTCTGATCTACCACTTGTGGGGGCTCATCTTAAAGCCCTTGGAGAAAGAAAAGCTTTCACCGTCTTCGTTTCTGGAAAATCCCAAATTTTGTTTCCCCCCCCTCCCCCATAGAGTTAACACAGCGATGGCGGCCATTTTGATTTAAAGTATCGCACAATGTTATGTAATTTGTTTCGCTAGTTCCAAACTTTGCACGGTGACCCCCGATTTTTATTCTTGATTTTGAAAGAGAATGGTTGAAAGTTTATTTTGGAAAGTTAACGTTGGAGCAAAATTTAAAGTCTTTCACTTTCGAGGTGCATACAACCTTAAATGACTTTGCTTCATGAATATTTTTAAAACTGGATTGAGTAGGATTCAATTTGATAATGGAGGAATGTCATTATTCACTACAATGTCTGTGTGTCCTCTAAATATATTATATCAGTTGCGGTCAGCATTAGATCTTGGACAAACATATATACCAAGATAAAGAAGACGAGGTAACGGATGAAGATGTTAAACAGAAGGTAAAAAAGATAGTAGGCCTTAAATTTGTTAACAAATAGTCATCTCGAACAATTAGAATTATTCAGCAAAAGGAGGTTGCGATTTAACTGGGGATTGCCGGATAACTTATTACGGCCCAAGCAGCTGCATCTTTTCATCTGTCACGGTTGGCGGCCATGTTTTTAGATCTAACACAAAATACTGTTCTCGATATATGTATATTGTTAACTGAAGTATTTCTCACAGAGATGTAACAAGAAGCAAATGTACAACTCTTTCTGAGCACATAACATGAGAGAAGCTTTGTTGTAAACTGATATCGTAAAGAAACATGTCAAAGGGTGAAGCCAGTGAGTCGGTAAGGACTCAATTTTGAACTCCGCCGGACAGGCAGTGCATTAAGTCAACACGTTTACGAACAGCAATGTCATTCACAATTTCACGCCCATCAAATTTTCATGCCTTGCCCCGGAGATCAAACACCGATCGAACATGTTTCAATTTTGACACTCCACATCTACATCTTCATTGCCGTTTCACTTTATTAAGTTTCCGCGCCCCGAGATCGTTCATTGATCGGACGCGACGGGTAAACGGTTATCTGGCCGTCAAAATTTTTCTTGCGGTGATGAAGCGTTCTAGTTAAATTAATTGAGATCGCGTCTCGGAGCACAAAACCTGTGTGTGATTCATACTGTGATTTTTCTTTAACCGCTTTAATTACATTCTTAACGAATCGAAAATCAATGACCCTCCTCATAAACGCTCTTCCCGCCAAAAATCTGCTGGGGAAATACTTCTAAAACCATTTATTTATAAACCCTAAAACTCTTCAAATTAAAAGAACACATGGTTGTATACAATTTATTCATGAATAGTCAAGAATTGGTATCGATCCAGTCTAGAATAAAATTTACGCCATAACCATATTTTTGGCGACAACGATAATTTTTTTTGGTGCGATTTTGGCGGGAAAGGGTCATGACTCCTGATGAAATGACTCATGTAATGTTAATCATGACAACTTTAATGTGTACTCAAATCATTCGAATATTCACGATTTGTCTTTGTATATTTCGTAAGTGCAGCATTTACATGCAGAAAAATGTGAGCGACACAAAACAATTTCGTGAAACAAAAATAAAACTGAATAAAGCTACCGTAAGAGGGGCTCAGCAATCGACTGTTTTCGATTGACGTGCAGTTGCCCGAGTCGGATCGACTTAAACGCCGTATTGACGTGAACACGCGGCCGTTGCGATCGAAAGTGATTGCCGAACAGAAAATGAAAATCCGGAGAATCTTCGGCTCTTGCGGGGGGAAAAATGTCAAGCCAATGCGAGTGATGTAAAGACAGCCTCGCGTGAGAAGTGAAAAATGAAGGTCACGTGACTGGCAAGAATGACACGACAGTTGACACGTTCTGTTTGAACTTATTTATCTAACTTTCGTTCCAAATCGACAAATAACGAGTGAGATCGACTTATGATGATACGTGTTAAATAGACAAGCGTATTGTGTTTCAAATATATCTCGAGCCGAGACAGTTGTCTTTCTTTGGGCTGACGCCGATCGACAGACAGCGCTGTAAGTGGTCGAGCAGGTGAGACAACTCTAGAAGTGTAAAATCGTTAAATAATAACGGAACTCCATGTTTTGCAAGATCGCCGGAATACATTGGAAATAAATCGTGTGTTGCTGGGGCTCCCCAGCCAACCAAGATTGTAACTGTTTGAGGTGAGAAAGGTTGCGTTTCTGTTCTGACGCAAGTACTGAACTATTCTTGTCAAATCGATTCTGGTATTTTAATATTAAGCTGACTTAAAATATGATTCATGATTTTGTGGCGATTTTTCCGAACCGCACCTCCGTTCGTAACACAAGATAAGTACATATAAGCATAAATCTAAGTATGTGTACAGAGCACGGAGTACGTGGCAACATCCTTCAATCTCAAGCTGCATACGTCATGCCGTGATTTCTATAACAGAGAGAGAGAGAGAGAGAGAGAGAGAGAGAGAGAGAGAGAGAGAGAGAGAGAGAGAGAGAGAGAGAGAGAGAGAGAGAGAGAGAGAGAGAGAGAGAAAACGCAAACAGACATACAAAAACGGACACACTGTGGACGGGAGACAGGCAAGAAACAGTGAAAACCAGTGTTAGAGACTGAGAAAACGATAGCAAAAATACGAAGACGAAGAAAGACAACAGAGAGACGGAGAAAGTGACGGAAAAGGAGTGACAGAATAGTGGCAGGAAAACCGTATGCCAGATAGTGAAGAGAAATGGAGGCACGCTGTCGTAGGGGGCATTAGACGTTTTTTGATTTGAGACATGGTGCCCTGTCATAATGAATCTGGTGAATAGCCAGATTCTCGGAGTTGCAAAGATCTTTCAACGATGAACGATGTAATTGCCATTTTATCCTTTGTAATAAAACAGAAACCTGGGGAGTCCAAAGGATATATCGACATCATGTCATACAATATTGTATGAACTTTACAAGTCTTTGTTCTGGTGCCCTTTAGTTTGTCATCATTAACACAGCTGATCTCCTTTGGTGTATTTGCACTTCATATTGTTCCATTTTATTCCAAAATTGATCAAAACTGTTCAAATAGACGGAAAATTGACTAAATTTCAGCAAATGATTGTCGTCCGCATAACTGAGCCCAGCTCCTGACAACCATATTATAGGTCGCGGATTAAAAATTGGCTTTCTCACAGCAATTCTTTTGAGATCATGTAAAACCTTCCCCGCCAGAACAGAATGTCACGCCTACAGTGCTATATCTTACAAAGGTGATTTTGGCAGTTGTTTTTATTTTAGATTGTGACATTTACTCTCGTATGTAATAGTGTCACAACAAACAACCTATAAACAAACAAACAAACAAACAAACAAGAAAATACATAAATTACAACACAAGGAAACAAAAAATGTGTTTGATCTAAATGTACGTGTATGTGTATGTGGCAGGCCTATATCTACAGAGAGCGCGCATTAGATCTGCTTGCTAGTATACTAAAAGAACAGTTTTCACACTGAAATACCAGATATGTCAAACCTCTCTCTTTCTCTCTCTCTCTCTCTCTCTCTCTCTCTCTCTCTCTCTCTCTCTCTCTCTCTCTCTCAGGCAAACACACAGACACACAACGATTCGGAAGACCAATCTTGTGTAGTAATTTTATTGATATTTTTGAGTCAATTGCCTGACGGTATTTGATTTCCACCTGCGCCTACTGGTGGACATTGGAGTCCCCGAAGCGTCATATATGTTTCTTCACAATGATGCAACATCATCGAACGTCATGCACAGATATTGGATCAGCGAGAATCCGTATTTTGCATCGTACAACTTACAAGGCAGATTTCATTTTGGCAAATGACATCCGTAAGCTTAGAGCCGAGTGCGCTAGCTACAATTCTGAAATACTGAGATTCAAAGAATATTGTCGCGGGAAAAATTTTGCCATCCGTTCTGAGCTCGACAGCAGAACGTACATTCAGTGATAGAGGGACCGTGGTACGTTGTATGTTCATTGGTGTAATACCAGCAGACAATAGTATATCCCAGATTTTTAGCATTGTCTGCAAACCTGTACCGTATATCGTTCATGTGTTTTGAGTCCATCAAAATGAACAAGATGACACAGAGAAAAAGAATTATCAAAGTAACTTTTCCATCACTAACTTTTAGTTACAGCTGAAGTACAATTCCTAACCATCACTGCAGCCGCAGTGATTCGTTATGCGGACAGTCATATAAGTGTGCTTATCTTCAAAGAAGATCCGCGACTCTTCGTCACAAATGCGCAAGCGCAAAACCAAACTACGGTAATACTTGTCCTTGGTTTGGCTATGGTCTCGCCGTAATCAATTTACGCGGCCTTCGAAATCAGGAACGGCTTTTTAAAGTTTAAGTAGAAACGAATAAATCGAGTGAAGGAGAACTCAACAAAATGCAGAAAGACTAAAAAAAGGAACTTGAATGACAAACAAACAAACGAACGAACGAACTGAAAATATGGCGGCATTCATAGATTATGTTGTAGCACCGCCTCGTCCTGATCGGAAGCAGCACTATGTGGTACTGTCTGACAGGGAACAAGAGAAACTCAGCCAGTAAAATTGGCCCGCCATATTGACCTTCTGTGAAATGTAATGGTTCACAGATGACAAATGGATGTGATTAGTTTAATTCTATGTAATTTGTGAACGTATTGCTCGATCTTTGAAAACAGTTTAAATTCAATGTTAACATCATAACAACGCAGGACATTTGTGCTTGCTTCTCTCATCTCCTTCGATAACAAGATCAGAATAGCACTCTCAACAATTTTCAAACATTCTTATTTTATAAATCCTACAATTTCAAGAGTGACATGCTGCGATATTAGCCACATCCGACCGTCCTGACAATCGCAACCTGGGCGGCAGTGATTTCTATGTGCGTCACAGCAAGCTGTGAGTGACGTAGAGAGCACGGTTTGGCCACCTTCACTGCCAGAGCAATTCTATGATTTGATAGTTTGGCCCGCGGCGGCACCGCTATCGCTGCTGATGAGTTAAGTCACAGCCTTCGCAAAACTGTTGGCATTAATAAGAAATTAATTTCTGCAAGGGGGAATTTTGCATAATTTTGCTGTTGTTAACTCATGAACGGAACGACACCTGGCGGCAAGGGAAGCAAGACCGGAATATGTCTCTGCATTGTGATCCATTCTCGGAAAACAATTTTTCGAAAATCATTACGATGTGAGTAACTCTGATATGTCATGCTGATTCAAAATCATGAGAAAACTTTCTCTCTAGGTCCCTGAAAATGTTCTTTAAAGCAGCTGGTAACATTTTTTGATAATATGCAGTGTGTCAAGCGTAACTTCCTCAATATGTTGAGTTGTTTCATGACGTCGTTGGTTCTTACATTTTGACCTACGATTGGACAAATTTTTGACATGTTTACCAAAAGGCAACCATGTAGTTTTATCAGCTACTTTGACGTTACCTCTTTGATAAATTAGAATTGACCGATCTTGGTAAAGTGACAGAGTCTAATTTTTACTTGCAAGATAATATAAACAATACGTATGACTATAGCCATCACAGAACGGAATATAACTGACACGGCGGGATTATAGGCAGATATTTCACTTATAAAAGGTGTAAGATAAGTATACGATATTATATTTTCCGTTTCCATAAAGTTCCAAAAATAAATCTTTCATCAGAAGACCTCTGGTTTCTTATCTTCGCGTGAACGTTGATTGAACATCAGAACTGCAAAAGTGGTAATGATATTCCTGGACTGTGGCACGCGCAACAGAACCTCAAAAGTCACTGGCAGACATACTGTTAAAACTGACTGCTTCAACAAGATGCCCTTAACTTTGCTGTGAGGCTTATGAAACTCAGAAGCTGGAAAAAAATTCTCTGATCATCAGCAACAATGACAGCAATGGAAGGACTATTCCAGCTTCTGACTATTATAGCGCGTTTTCCTTCTATCCACCAAAGTCTGTCAAATATGTGCGGGCGTAGAAATCATATATTGCGACATGCTTTGTGAAATTGCCAAGTTCAAGTGAAAAGAGAGGATTTCCCACAGTTTGTTTTGATAATGATTTCTTAAATGCAAAAAGAGTCTTCGCATTTTTCAAATCGTGCAATGATCATGGTCAAGTTGGCGAGGTCAATATTCTACATACAGACGTTATTTGTAGAGATGTTTCAAATATTTCTGGATACGGAGGTAACATAAATGCACATTGGTGGCAGCAGTCAGACTTAAATGTTGGGTGTACATTAAGAAAATTGTGTGTAGTCTGCATTTCTTGGACTAGAGAAGAAAGTGTTACACACGTTGATGGTAGTGGCGGGACATGTTTTCAACTGTAGAGACGATCAACAGCTCGTAAATTTCTGAAAAAGCGAATGGACGGCGATTTCTAATGTAGGTCTGTCACCCAAAGTTTTTTGGAAACACTGTTTAACTTAAAACCGACGACCTCAGACAAAAACAGACACAGGAGGGTTTCATCGACAAAAAGAGATCTTGTAGAAATGGTAACAGAGAAAAAGGATATGATCCTTACAGCCATCGTTTCAGAGATCAATGTTTTCAATCAAGTTTTCAGTCCGTACCAAGTTCATCACATCTCTATTGCTGATAAAAACGAGCTACCATACAGTCATATTACTTGTAAAGTTAACAAAAAAATCAAACCAACCACAGTTTTGTAATGATTTTTTGATGTCGTTGAAGCATTTGCGCTATGATCGTTAGTATGTGGTTTAAATTGAATGGATGCAGAATCATCAAAGTAAAGTTATCGCTAACAATCAGACAAAAACTACGTATTCACGTGAAAGTGTACTTTCAGGCAATTTCTGTCGGCTACAATAAACTTTGACTCGGTATGATTTCAGAAACCAATAGGATCACGGGAATAGTCAAGATTTTCTATTATATTATAAAATTGTATTAATGAGACAAAAATTCAATCGGACACGCAAGTTTGTCAAGTTTCTAAGCATACATGTATACTAAAAGAGGGGAAAAAAGCGCACACAACGTGCATGTATATATTTACGCAGATTTACGGAGATATGCATACATATTTAAACATGTATCAATGCTCGATATGTGTGTGCATGTAGAGGTCAACTTGAAAGTATATTGCCATGACATTTTTATTTATTTTCAAAACTCAACGAAAACGGACTTGTAGCTTTCCCTTGTTAACTGAACAAATAGATCTTTCACCTGACTATACAAAAAGCATCATTCCTGATACACAGCTGTTATTGTTCAGTTTTGGACTGTCCACAAATGATACAAATTCAATGTCGACAAATATGAGCATCATACTTTCATCAAAGGGCAACTAGCTTTTAATAATTTCTTTAAAAATTTTTATGTCAACTGCAATTTCTTGTTCGCTGCTCTGAGCTCAAAGCATGTTGAAACACTTATTAAATGTATTTAGCTTATTTAATTTGCCAACACAGCATCTCTATATGGGCATATTGCAATATTATATGTTACTTTCGAATTCTAGTCCGGACCAGAATTCATTTGTCAACAATGCAATCTACAATTGTATAGACTCGACAAGCTGAATACTGTGTATCTCAACATGCTTTAGGCAGTAGTAAAAGAAACTGTCGTTGGCACTAAAATAGTAAATAAAAGTCATCTAAAGTTATGGGTACTGGCCCTTTGACGTCGTTTTTGTTCCTTGCTGGGCTACGTAAAAGAGTACAGTCCTTAAGAGAGAGAGAGAGAGAGAGAGAGAGAGAGAGAGAGAGAGAGAGAGAGAGAGAGAGAGAGAGAGAGAGAGAGAGAGAGAGAGAGAGAGAGAGAGAGAGAGAGAGGGGGGGGGAGAGACTATTGTAACTCTGTGAACAAGACGATGAAGAAATGTGGGTCTGAAACATTTCTTCATGCTCTGACCTAAGAATTGAAAGGGCAGTGATTAGTCATGGTTCTGTTCTGGAAAATATTTATTTTGAAGTTATTGTTATATTAACAATATATCTGTTTTCATGTTTTGCGCAATAACATGTATTTGTCTAACCGTTTGGCGGCGAATGTTTTTAAATTTGAATGAAATCACCGAAAACGATTCGATGGTCGATTCTGTCGGGGCAAATATTCAGGTGGGAATATGCGAGTTTATTTAGCAGCCTATATGAGAGTGAAAAACCAGCCAATCACGCAGAAAACCTGTTTGCAACAACATGTCGAAGCTCAAAACCGAAAAAAGCTGAGTGATATAAAGTTAGGGTAGCATAATGGCCTTTCATTACGTATTGCTGTCGACGCATCCTTCCATCACCCTTCTCATCCGCCGTGTCACTTGCGAAATTCAGTTTTGTATAGGTTAACCACTGAAGGTCATCTCTTAAGCAACCTATCAACAATACAGGGCCTTGCATCTGCCGCAAACATGTAATGGAAGGAATTGAAAAAAACGCCAATAATTTCCAGGCAGGTTGCTGCCACAGACAAAGGACTCTTTCTCCGTCGAGAAGTACACTCGCTTGAAAATGAGCTCAGATCGTCTGCTACTCACGTGAAAGAGCCTATCCCACAATGAAACACGATAAAACGGTGTCACCTACAGGGTCACATGTGCACCACGGCTGATGACCACTCAAAAGCCGTTTCGCTATTGTTACTCCGAGCGCTGGATTTCCGTTATTGGATTCGCTTTTCTCCGTCCTTAAGTGAAATGCAGACGTGAAACTTTTCATTCAGTTTGACGAGGTTTGAAAAAAGTCGACACGTCTATCAGATCAACCATCTGCATGTCTGCCATTTGTTCTGTATGTATGTATGTACATGTATGTATGTATGTATGTATGTATGTATGTATGTATGTATGTATGTATGTATGTATGTATGTATGTATCTATCTATCTATCTAATTATCTATCTATCTATCTATCTATCAATCTATCTATCAATCTATCTATGTATCTATGTATGTTATGTGAATAATGATGTGTGAATTTGCGTGTGCATGCAATAAAGGATTGATGGTTGGAAAATGGATATGTATGTATCTATATATGCTTGCATAGATGTATTCTTTGTACCAATGCCATGTTAACATCAATATTGACACCATTACTCGGTATTAGGCTTTCATAATATCCTAAATATCATTATCCAAGTATCTCTTTCATACCTTGTAAACTCAAACACCTTTATGTCGATTGCCCAGAAGACGTATTTCTGTCATATCATAAGAAAAAAGAATAAAGATACTCCAAACCGTAACCATGAGGATAGTTTCCATGGCGAGGTTCCGGACGACTCACAGCAGACATGAAAGATTCACTAACTTTCAAAACAACAATCCTAGTGAAACGGCAAGATTGTTAGATTATTTGCTATTGTAACGATTAGAAACTTCTTGCTCCCTTAAATTTCGGGTGGCTTTGAAAATCAAAGTTGATTTCTGCGCAATGTGAGTGCATTTTTTTTCACTGACTGGTTTGTGTTTTCAATGACTAATCTGCGTGCGCAAGCGCATAAATCACTCGCCTTGTGCTGCCAGGATAGTTGTCGTAAAATCGATGCGGGACTTGATAAATATTTAACGTGAGCAGAAAAGACGTGTTCGGCTTTCGAAATTTGCGGATGAAACTTTTCGTTCTGTGTTGATTAAAAATTGTAAAGATATTCATCCCATTATGAAATCTGCAGTGGGCGTCAAACTAGTGAAAATAACTATAGGAAAAACTAAACAAAGTCATTTATCTTTTCATTCCCATGATTATGGTGATGACGATGACAATGCTGTTGCTACTGATTCTGTTGCTATTGAACCTGATGCTGCTACTGGTGCTGTTACTTTGTTGCTACCGTCCCGATTGCTGTTACTCCCGATGTTTTCGCAGTTGCTGCCAAACTTTCTGCTGCTAATGCAATTATGACAGAAGTAGAGTCAGTGGTTTTGCGATAGTTGCGGTGATACTAGTGAACGCCATCATCATAATCATCATCGTCGTCGTTGTCGTCGTCGTCGTCGTCGTCGTCATCATCATTATCATTGAATTAAGTGAATGGTCAGCAATGTGACTTGCAGTTAATCCGTTGCAATGACCATTCTGTACCGAAAACCTCACTCAAGAAGAATACAAATCCCTGAACCAACACAAAAAACAACCTCCCAATCAAATTATCAAGCATGAAAATAACATTCGATCTGCGACTTCGTCACTACAACCGCTTTTTTTCTTTCTTTCCTGTCGCCGCATCCTGACATCATGACCGAAATCCACACGAGATTTCACCTGTCCGCCTTCGTGAGAAGTAAGCCCTTTCAGGATCGCTACAGAAGTTTTTGAAACTCAAAGACACCTCAATTATATTTCATCAGGCGCGCTGCATGCATGCCTCTTGTCACCGAACTCCGCAGCGCTGACAGTGAAAACGGAGCGAATCACCTTGCGGCTGTTTGCGGCCTTTCCTCCTTCTTGTCAATGCATTTCAATAGCGCCCATCAATAAACACGGCCGAGTGAGTGGAACGGAATACGAGTGAAGTGCTACAATATTCATCTATAAGTGGGTTAAATGGCGTGCGCCGTTTGCCAGCGGCCATCTATCTGTTTTCCTACGCGCATCGCGGGTTTGCTCAGCTTGCCATTATCATATGCCTGCGATTAATGCAGAGAAAATACCGCGGCCAATTTGCCATGTCTGGGCATACATTGAGCCGATAGAACCATAGTGACATCGAGCAATTAGCAACAAAAAGGTACAAAAATAAACCAACAGAATTCCTTTTGACAAGAAAGGGGGATATATTTTAAACTTGGCGTGTACATAAACCCTGCCTGCATCAAGTTATGTTTGACGCACTGAGCTAATATTTATACAGAAAATGAATTGTGCTGGGTGAAAAAAATCTAGCTGGAGTGAATAAGTATGGTTCATGGAACAGAGTACGCACGAAACCTTCTCTGTAGATTTGTCAATGTCTTGGATTGTTGGTGTAATTTTTGTAAGTACACGAAGCAGCATGACACTTGCTCGTTTTCAGAATGAAGTCACACTCAAGCGTGTCAATCCGCAAGAGATTTATGCCGATGAAATGCTCAAGAAAATAACTCCCATGTCAGTTGTAATATTTGAGGTTTTTCCCGCCAAAACTACACGTACCAATTTGTGTTTCACGTAAACAACGGTAATATTTGAGTTTTTTCCCGCCAAAATTACACGTACAAATTTATGTTTACCAAAAATATTATGACGTTACAATACTTATCTCTTCTCATTTTCGCCTGTGCAACTTCAGCATTAAAGTCGCAGAAAGCTGAAAATACTCCGAAAGACTCGAATGGAACAACATAGGGCGGACAATTATCGAACATGGTAACCTGAGAAGAACGTTGCGTCGTAAATTTGAAATATCGGCGCACTCCAGTTTGCTTCGCTTTACTCGTGGCTACATTGAGTTATCTGAAAGCAAGCCACCAACAAAAAATTCGACAATATTTCAATGCTTTCCAATGCTTTTGATATATTTTACTTTTAGGTCCTCTGCTTCCCGTATAAGACAATCTTTCAAATACCTTTCACAAATTAAAGTAGTTGTTATGCCAGACGTTCTGAACGATAGCGTCGCTACTGGCAGGTGAACATGTCGGCTTCTTTTTATGGACCCGCGAATCAATACTGAGATATTACCAAATATATTACTCTTTCATTGGCCGATGTAATTCTGTAAACATTATGTCGTATGTGAATCATTTCCGCTTTTATGACGATTGACCTCTCTTACATATTAATTACGATAATTCAATGACCGCTTAGAGATTAGCTAGCATGCTATCGCCAGTAAAGTTTTTTTGTGTTGTTTTTTATAATCCAAAGGGAAAATTTTGTAATATCTGAAACACTTAGAGGAGAAAACTCTTTTTAGCTAGCTTAACTGCACAAGGATGCCAGAAGTAATGTGACTTTTAGTTTGCCACGCGTCACAAATCAGGAGTCAGCCATCTTGTTTCTACGCCCGTTTGAAGGGACGTGACTCGGTGACGAGTCGCCTTTGGAAATCACTGCCCTGAAAGGAAGAAAACAACAAAACACGATTTTCTGCTCTGTTGTCATTCCGACAACGTCATGGATCTTGCTACATTAGGAACTAATATTTGCTGCTCAATCAATACCCGTTTATGTGCGTGCTCCTGGAAATGAAATGCGAATGCGTATTGATCTGCAACTGTGCAAACAAACCTTATCCGGTACTACTTCCCGACTCTCAAGAGATTGTCAGGGAAGAGGAGAAGACAGAGCTGCGCACGCATCTCAGGTTTCATTCCCACTGTGCCCGTTGCATTCGTAATGTACCACAAACTGTTATCATGAAAGAATCGAACAAATAAAGTGATTCACAGAAAAGTGTGTATTTTGATCTTTCCGTTCATTTCGAACACAAAATGATGGAGTAACGAAATACCAAACAAATAAACCGTGATATAGGCCTACAGACTCCCTATTAGCCTATCGCCGTTAATGTCGATACTCTTGCTGAATATGTTGGCAAGTTTTGCCCTTTTGGTTCACGTTAAATGTTGTGATGTCGAATACCTTTTGCCTACTGGAGTGAAACTGTCTTCTTGCCGATGAGGCGAGATCTTTGATCAAACAGCCAAGGGACAATAAATTGTAGACTAGTGACAACTCAAAAGTTTTATCGAGGCGTGTTGAGTCAAATAATGGGTTATTGAGATAAATGAAATGATACATATGTACATGACCGCTGAAAAGCTGTGTAGCTGTTAAGGTCATAAGGTATTCGTCACTCCCTGTTTGTGTTTCAAACAAAATTGTTCGTCTTGCTGCCACTGTACAGGTTTACTTCGATCCTACAAAACCATGAACATCTTTAACGACGAGAGTTTAGAGATAAAATTCTCCAAAATATATATAGCAGATTTTATCCCTTATGTTCACTTTTCCTTTGTACAACTTCATCATTTCAAACATTTTAAATTTGTTCTCTGATGAAATTTTAAAATCCGACACCAAATTGCCCGAAAGAAGTCACTTCTCAACTATGTAAACGGGAAACGGATCATTACCGGACCGGTACAGATTCCCGTTTTTTTTGCTACAGGCGGAAAATATCAACTAATTATCTACCCTATAATGACAAAAGTAATTGCTAGTTATCTCAAAGTACAAGAGACCACGTCCGCGCGTGCAGTAGTTTTACAAATTGTCTATACACATCATAAACAATATGGTTGGCTTAACGAGGGTTTTTTCTTTATTTCTCGCTTTTCACTTTCTTCTGAATTGTCATGCCAACTTGAAGATAATTTTGACAAGAAACATCCATGTGTCTATTTAGTCACAATTCTCTGCTCTCAAAACAAAGAGATCACATTCAAAGGCACTGGTGTAATTGCTTGTATAATTAAAGTATCCCTTTGTGAAAAGTCGATTGTACTTATTGTTCCGTCCGTTAAACGCAAAAATGTCCGAGTCAGTATGTTCTAATTCTAGACTAGGACCTTTGTTTTGACTCCCAAAGGGGCATCCCAAACAGACGATACACTTTGCGGTTAAATGGTGCAGAAAATCGTCATACAATACCGCACCCACCCCTTCAATTTTTGGCCTTATCTATCAAATGAGCTTGAATAGGCGCATTTGTTGGCACGGCACTGATAACGAACAATTGGTGGACTCTTCACTCCACATCTTTACTCTCCAGCTTGTGGTTTTATCACCGCACTGTTCCGTGTTCTATCTTGTCTTAATTGGCAATCTCGTGTTTGTTGTCATTGTCGAAAAGATGGGTGATCCTTCCACGTGCATGATGGATCGGTAGGCACGTGAAAGCACTTGACGGGAGACCCGCGGCAACGCGCGCTTTTCAGCTCACATTGTGTCGTCTGCGCCTTAGCACAGTTGCAGGCGTCGTTGGAATTCGATCATTGAATCACTGCACTCTTTATACGCATTGTCTCTTTTCGACACCATGGTCTTTTTATTTTTGCAACACAAAGCACGTTTAGTGCGATATTTGCCTATTTATTTATCTTATTTTAACCGCATTGGACCCACAAAAGGACTAGAAAACACCAATTCGTCTCATAAAGAGCCATACATGCTGTAAATAAATACTGAACTGACGGACAAATATTCATTTGCACATAGAGCGTATTTCGATGTACTCATATGATTTGTACAATTTTAAAAGACATGGGCTCTGGGTATTGACGATAAAAATTTAAGCACTCAAGTTTGACGATCTCCTATTCAAGAAAGTTGGATAAATTCTCCCTATAATGTGGAAAAAGTAACTTTCTGTCACTGTACTTCGCCAATAATTATAACTAAAAATCTGAACAATCGCCTTAATTCTCCATGCGAATGTCGTATATCGTGATAAAATTTTATGTGAAAGTCGTTGGACGGTGAGCGACTTTGCCTGCAGACACACTCCAAGTGAAAAGACAACATTTCCTACCTCTGAATGGAAAGTAGACTCATATTTTATTCCCGCCAAAATAAAACTCGAAGGAACGGTTTAATACCTACCGACAGGTTTATAACGAAATAGTGACGAATAAAACATACAGTAGACGCGAAAATTTGAACAGCCTCGGTGATTTACAAGTCACCCTAAATTTGTTCCCAATTAAAGTGAACTGAATTACGGCCGGCCATGAGGTCAAAAATATTAATTTCAACCGTTCTGAATTTTTGAAAATTAATTTTTGACGTCAGTAAGACATAATTCACCGTGACTTAAATATTTGCATATGAAAAGGAAAACCATTGACTCTGCCGGCAATACCCGTGAAAGTGCCGTTTCATTGGCTAAATCGGAATGGATCGGAGGGGTGGATGAGATACTCTGAACAGCCTCAACACTGGAAAGTTAAGTTGATAGTGTCATAATTTACGCAAAAAATATTTTGGGAGGTACAAAGGCCTTATAAGCAGTATGCTGAGTCAACTGCGTGCTCGTTTCTGTAACCCATCAATTTTAAACAGAGTCGCGCAGACTTTCCGCAGTCGCCGTGTCATTTGATATTTGTGTGTATTGAGGTACAAGCGCGGAGTCACCAGGAGTGACACGAACTCGCTGCTTTCTCGGCTAGCTGCATCACGCCAGCCGATCCGTTTTTACCAGGGGAAAGAAATCCAAGGCAACTCATTTTTGGATAAATTTTGTGCCGACCTTGCAGAAAAAAATGGGTGAGTATGGACAACGTTCAGAGAATATGATGAACGCTTCAGGCTTGCATGCACGAGTTGGGAAGCTTGCTTCACGAATCAAGGGTCTGTTTTTATTGTGCATTTCATTCTGTCTGTAAAATAAACAGATAAAAGTATAAAAACTCCAAAGACATGTGGTCAAAATCCTCCCCACCTTTCGATTGAAATTATATATAAACAAACGAGCATGACGTTCATCTATAGAGTCACTGTAATAGAAATTTACTACGTCCAGCGACATTATGAAGTCGAATAGTTAGTTTTGTTAATGTTTAACCGATTTTTAGTTTTCCCATGATAAAATTAAAAATTTACAAAATGCGTTATTATAATACCATAGGTATTTAAAATCTAATGTGATGCTGCATAAGAACATACTCAATTTCTAATTTTTTAAATTTTGTTTCTCATCTGTGATCTACGCGGTTTATTTATTTTAACTTTTCAAAAATTCCAGTGATTTTAACTCGGACAAGCAATTATATTTGTACAATACTTTTCGGTCAAACAGCTATTATTTTCAAGCCAAATAAATGCACCTTACACTGTAATTTCCCGAAGTTTCTTTAATATTTTTGATGATATAAAGCAGTTTCCGTCAAGTTGCACTTGGAGACTTAGTTATAAAAGAAGAGAACCAAAGCCCCCAATAATGCCCAACAACCTACAAACAATCTAACGTGGAACAAACAAACCCACTGAGTAGTGATTTAAGTCGGTCAGTTAAAGTACATTTCAAGGTACACATCTCAAATTGTTTTGTTTCTGGTGTTTGTCAATTTCTTTTTAAAAATTCAAGCTACATCATAGATGGAAATGAGAAATTATATAATTAGAATGATATAATTATATAGTCAGAAATTCCATAATTCATGGATTAAAGAGTTGATGGAACATACACGCATTTCTGCAGCGCCGTCTAGGATACAACCCCAAGCGACATAAGTGAATTAGATGCAGTTTGTATCGTCTGTTTTGTCAATAAAAATACTGAAGAATTTTCTTTTCTGCTGATAGAGGCGAAAGATTGAAGACGCGTGTTCTCTTTTGTGGAATATCAAGTGTTGATTCTGCGGGTCTTAAATTCTGCTTTCTCTCAAAGACAACAAATAAATAATTTTCTCGTCATATTTTAGGGATTTAATGTTACATTTCGATCTCACTTTGAGTAGCCATGAGCAAACAATATTCATTTTGGACTTTAGCGCCGCAATTATTCTGCGTTTGCAAAGCTTTTGTCGCTTGACCTTAAAAAAGTATTATGCGCGTAGATTTGCCTACCAAAGTTTTCGTTGAATTTTCGACCCTTTGAATTTATCGTTCAAATCTTGAGTTGATGAACACTTTAGGGGAATAGTGTCACCGGGTCGTGTGGTATTTCTACGCTATTTTCAAATGTGAACGGCTGGTGTATAGAACTTGGCGTGAACGACTTTCGCGTGGCGGTAAAATGATATCGAAACAAAACTTATGAATTGTCATGACAGTAACTTCTTCTTTAAGTAATTCCGTATAAGAACCGATTTTAGTTGCTGACGAAAGTTGTAAACGAGCGATAAACAAACAAACTTTGTTCGCACACTCTTTCGATCAAAACCGAAAATAGAGACACGCGATTCCGCCAAGTACGTAAGGTGTATTGCGAACTTCAACGTAGCTTGATAAAAATATAGGTGGATGAGTATGGGACACACTCTACCGAAAGAAGGGTAAGATATGATTATTTCCACGTAGATTTAAAGAAAATTGCAAACGGATCATATATTAAAGACCCAAATGTATGGGACATCTTTTACACAAATAGACCAGCCTTATTGGGACTTTGGTACAAGACTGGGATGTACAAGGTGTAAACAGAAATTTGTATCATTACTACTGCCAAAGCTAGAAATTCAGGTTCACCAACAATTTTTGACAAAGCGGACAAGGATATGACAGGGATTAGACAGGGCGAACTTCTAACAATTCGTCGTCCCTACTTCGTGACTTGCAGCGCGCGGAGTCTTATCGAACACCCGAAAGTGAGATAGGCTCGCCCAAATGAATACACAGTGTGTAAAGAAGCGGGGATTTACTATGAAGGGAAACGCGAGGCCTGTTTTGACTCAGTTTCAGCGATTCAAGTGGTCTATTTTGACGTTCTGTGTTTTCTGTTTTTCACAGACACGCGGTCAGCCTGCCATTCAGCGCGACCAACAGAGATCGATTCGTCGGTTTGGGTGTCCACTTAACAAAGCATCCAGGTGACCCGTTGCCGGCGACGGCAATTAAAGCCGACGTTCGATAAGACGAGCCACAAAAACCACTCCAGTAATTAATTGCGCGCGTGTTAAACGCTTTTGAATTGTTTCAAGTGTCTTTCGCCGAAAACCGCGTTGCGTCGCGCACAGATTCATTGTACTGTTTGCTTTGTTGCTTTGATTCTGGCGTTTGGCAGGTTCAAGAAAGGGGAAAAAAACATTGCGTTATGAGAGAGATACCATTCATAATGGGCGATTCGCTTCGGGGAATTTCATTAGGGAATCAAAACAATTGCGATGTCCGCTAATCTCTTGTATGGTCAAATTGACACAGCGGGCGTACCGCAGCCATCCTGATGACAGCTCGCACGAGACTGATCGTGACTTTTTGAAGAAAATGTAACAAAGAGCTCAGCCCCCTAAATGTCCGAGTTGAACTATTACTGTCACGAGCTTGTCGCTTCATACGAGAAGGAGTCCCCTCGTGCTCACTCAAGCTGCAGCAACCGGAACAACGGTGAATGAAAGAGTGATCGTTTTCAGCTGAATTCTCGGTTCCCTCGTTGATGTCGTCAGCGACACGAACTCTCTCAGACAAAGTAAAACACGACCTGGAGCAAACGAGAGTAATTTTTGTCGGCCCCTATACTGCAGACTTATAGATATCAAACTTTGTGTTTCGTATTTGTCTGATAATTGGGAGCTGTTGTTCATTGTTGATAATGTGGCATTATTGTACTAACGCACCCATGCAGCTTTAGGAACCGACTCAAAGACCCGTTAGCTGTATCTTTATTTGCAGTGAGTGATGAGCGGTGTTTTTGATTTCCATTAGTAAGCCATATTGTCTTTGAAAACGTCAGAATTTCAATCCTTGGCGATGGATTCGGTCGGCTGTTCACATTTTTTGTGTCCTCGCTCACGCGTGGCATGACGCCGACTTGCAAGTCGGAATTTATTTAGTTGTTAAAATCTAAGTCGTACATTCGTCACCAAGTTGATGTTTGTGAACATTCTGTGGTCACACTTCGGTGAACATTTTTACATAAGCTGCTTTTGATTTCAAACCATATTATCGAACAAAAAAAGCAAAAAAATACAGTTCATGGGTTTTAATATCGGTTTAAGTCTGCTTTCCGTGCGAAAAAAAGGTTTAACAGAATCTGACTATGTTATTCACCGACATACAGCATAGTCCGCTCGTCAAAGCGAAGATGGAGCAAGGCTGAATCGGAAACGCACGTCTGCGAGTATGAACGATAAAATGATTGAAACAATAGGGACTTGTCGATTTATATATGAGAATTAGAAATGACAATCAAAACAGATTCATTTGGGGCGGGAAATGCCACCCGTCTTGTATTTTCATCATGTCGTATATAGTGTAGGACGTTGCATCGAAACTTCAATTTGTGTTTAAGTCTTTGTTCTGTGTTTACCGTGTCAAAGACAACCAAATGAGACAATAATGTCTATCAGAAAAAAACGCTTGTCCGAGTACTTTCACAAGTTAAGTGTTGCTTTATTAAACAATATTTCATTTTTTCGTGCATGTATATTGACTTGTCCTCCATCTTCGGAATCTAAAAATATGTTGGTGTTTTGCTACTTTTACCGGTCATTTTAGTGTCGTACTAAGAGCGCACTCTAAGCTGTATGCCCGCAGCTGTCCCAATGCTTTGGCCGCTTTTTTGATTTCTGAACGGTTTTAAATGGCAAGCCGTCGGGCGAGGATGCAAATGCTCCGCCCGATCATGAACTGTGTCAACGTTCTTTGAGAACCGTGTTCGAACAAATACACGTAACGATCTATGCTCACATTCATCCAGACCACGAGTCGCACATTTCTTTGGGATCGAGGCGATATAACGAACATGTACCACTAACACTTTTTTTTTGGTCATTTCTTAATTCTCCAACATGTCCAATAAAGGTCGGACACTGCCTAACCCAGTACCGTGTCAGGTGTGTGGCGACAAAAGCTACGGCAAACACTACGGCGTCTACTGCTGCGACGGGTGTAGTTGCTTCTTCAAGAGAAGCATCAGGCGCAGTATGGTGTACACCTGCATCGGCAAAGGGAACTGCACCATCGACAAAGCACGGAGGAACTGGTGCCCCTTCTGCAGACTGAACAAATGCTTTGCCGTCAACATGAACAGAAATGGTACGTATTTGAAAAGTTTTATCAATGCCGACCATACTCATCCCAACTTTCGTTCCCCCATATTTGAAATCCCACCAGTTTATCGATAAACCGAGTTCAGATCTAACGTTACCCATACAATTGAGCTAATGAAAGGGTTTATTTAACCCCGATATAATTGATCTTAAGACGGTAAGTTTTTTTTCAACTAATTTTTTACTTGATCCTGACTTGCTTTCCCCGCTGTGATCAATCAAGAGTGTGCGCAGAAGTAATGATGTGATTTTCAGGTGACTTTAGTAAGTAGTTGGCAGTCTCAGCCCCCTTTCCATGATTCTGTGGATAGTGATCTTGAAAATGTCACAGTATCACATGCAGTCTTGCAGCTACATATCACGGTGTCAATCCTAGCATGATACAACATTATATTATAATTGATCACGTAGTTCCGGGCAATTCCTCCAAACACATCAGATAATGTCGCTTGCCATCGCTTATTCCCACACTTCTCAAACTTACATACTTTCCTACGCTTGCATTCGAAATCGATGTAATATTTGTTTTAGATCTGTTTTCCGCTAGACTTTGATAACACGTTATTTCCAGATCCCATTAAATACCCCATAAATTTACAAAATCTTCATAATTAGCCAACTAGCATGTATGTGTGTATATATGTTGTAATGTGAAGTTGGCGTGCGTAAGTGTTTAAAGTATGTCCGTCGATACGCCCTTCCGATTAACGAAATTGACATGGTATTTGATATTCTAAACATCATGTAAAAGTATCGCTTTTCCCCAAAATATCCGACATGAACGTCTCTGTGCCCATTTACTATCGAGATAAATTACAACTTAAGTGACACCAGCGCATTTCATGTTGTGTCATATTTACCATAATAATCTTGGAAAATCAAAATCGGCTGTGTCAGTCTTCAAGAAAAACTGAACATTATGAGCTGAAATCTTTACACTTAGCTGCTCAATGTTTGCGATACTTTATGGCGTATGTTAAAATTACTTTGTAAAATTGTTCTCTCTTGGCATAGAATATTTTAGCAGTGTTTTCCATATATTATATTTTCCATATCTGCTTGGCTGTTGAAGGAATAAGCCTTTGCAAAAATTAAACTGCTCGCTGTATAACACAAACTTATCCATTGGTTGTTAAACTACCACCTATGGATCAGTCTAACGACTATGTGATCACGAGATCATTTTAAAGACAAATGTATTGCTAAAATCACTACAAATATTTGCCTTCTACAAGCAGCTTTTAGCAGAACGATTATTCCCGAAAAAAATCCACCTTTACTATCCAGTTATCGTTTAAGAGCACACCCTCCTCCAGGGGGAAAACAGCTGAATGAAATACTATCCTAATTTACTTAGGAAGGAAATATCGGAGCAGAATTGCTGTCATGGCGTAAACACAATGAGCACTTGCAACATTTTAACAGAAATACATTTGGAGTCGACTGTAGTCGATGAAACAAATCAGTATGCCTGCAGACGATTTTCTTGCGACGATCACGTTTATTTATTCTGTTGTTCTAAAAATACCGGATTATATGAATCAGCTTTGAAGATAATGTTCTCTGACAGAAACGTTTATAATCTAGCACAGGATGCAGGTAACATTAGTTTGTACAGAGATAAAGCTTATAACAAACCTGCTTCAATATGCCTAAGTTAATCGGTACAATTCTTTTTCTCGAGCCATGAAAGAAAACAGACAGGAAACACAAAAACAGTCGGTAATGAAAAACCAATAGGCATAATCATATATATATATATATATATATATATATATATATATATATATATATATATATATATATATATATATATATATATATATATATATATGTATACTCGTACTTATATACATACGTAGATGCATAGATACATAGACACAGAAACATATACATACATATATAAACACATCACACATACAAAATACATACAAGCACATGATAGATAGATAGATAGATAGATAGATAGATAGATAGATAGATAGATAGATAGATAGATAGATAGATAGATAGATACATACGTACGTACATATGAATATCGTGTATTACATATGGTAGTTTCTTACAGTGGCATAATTTAATATGAATTGTGATTTTATGTATTGCCTGACGTGTCGAAATAGATAAGTCAAACATCTCCTGGTTTACGACAGACAATTTAAAAATGATATATGTAACTATTAGTTTCATTCAAAATTGGAATAGCGGGGGCGAACCAATTCTGAGAGTTTCAACTTGAACGGAGACATGACATTGTTGACTGTACGTATAGAGCATTTACATCCGATTCGATGAAAATTTGCACTATACTTCTTGAAAGTCTGCTTTGTCGCCATGACATAAATGGTGTCCTGAGTAATATTTCCCTTCGCTTATTATTTATTCATCTCCTCGAGAAATTCTCGACAGTTGAATTATTTTGGAGCTGAATATTTATCTCGCACATCTGACTCAGCGCTCGATCAAATGTCGTTTAATCTTTGACTTGGGTCACTTCAAAATCGCCGTTCAGTGCAGCGACTCTTCCTGATGTCGATATGCATCGGTTTCTTTCACAGATACAAATTTATTTTTTGTCTCGAGCGCGAACTTGCAGAAGCTTGTGTATGCGTGTATCGGTATTTGGCAATTCAGAGATTACTTTGGTTTTGTGTCAAGCCAAAAATTACTTATCGAAACGTCAGTGCTCTCGATGATACTGATAAGCATTGCGAGTGTAAATACAATTCATTTTGAAAGTGCTTAACACGAAATGTCGTTGACTTGATCAATCGAAAACAAGTTGTTTACTTTGCTACAGGAAGTGATTAAAATTATAGCTTTCTCACCTCTTCAGACAACATTTTAAATTTACTAAACCACTTCAGATGATGAATAAACATTATCTTCCTCAGACCGTTTAAATTTTATTTGATATACTTAATCTGTTTAAAAACATAATACCGGACGAGGCTGTATTTGTTGGTTGTAGCGCTAAAAATAACCCTATTGCTGTAAGAAAGTGCTCTTTCCGAAATGTATACTGTAGCTCTGAGCCTCTGTTGAAGTTCTGTTTGTGGTCATTGTCACAGTTACAGTGATTGCAATAAGCCGAGCTGTTTCTATCTGTCCCTACCAGACTCCACCCTCCCCAAGACTGCACACCCCCGCGTAAGTAAACTGGGAAAAGATCAAGAAATTGTTTCAGATATTTCCGCATCTGCACTTCTAAGTCAAAGACCAAAAATTGAACCCTCATGCACGACTTGAAGATATGCGGCTGTTAAGATTCGGAATGAAATTCCGCTATTTCACCATATCGTTCTTAAAAAGCAACGGCAGAATTTCTTGACACAGTTTGCAGTGATATCGATAAAAAACTACAAGATGTAGGTCAGATGTCGGCAAGAAAATCTTCAAACTTGCATACCCGTATATGATCAGAAGGTACATTGTATTTTCTGTTCTCTTTCTAATACTGTTATTTTGACTTGCAAAATATTCTAGATATTCTCATTCTGAAAATGTCTACATAATCTGACTGAATCGTGTTTAAGTGTAAAGTTCCATACCGTGCAAATATCGATGCAGTTACTTTTTGATATCCAAGATGGCGGTGACCCAAATACTTTATATTCTTCACTTCAAACAATGACGCCAGGTGGTGCAATCATCAAAAAACAATAGTTTCAGTGCAAGTGTTCGACTTTACACAAAATGTTAAAACGTCAATTAAAGTTCATGCAAATTTTGTGTCACGTGATATATCTTTCAGAGCTAGCACGAATAAAGCAGTAAAAGGCGCCAAAAGAAGACAACACTCTCCACTCACTTTTTGTAACGTTGTGTTGTCATGCCACTTGACGTAAATATAATCAATACCTGTAGCGGTTATGTACTGCTTTAAATGTAAAACTGCAAATTTTGTTTTATAAAAGTACTGAGCAACTTCAAGATTTCCATTATTGTGACTGAAATAGGAATTTTTAAACTTCGGGTATGCTCTGGTTCAACCTTTGCGAGCGAGGTGGCGGAAAAAGTTGCGCTTACACCGATTAAACTGTCGACAGTTTTGCATCTCTCGCGCGGCAAAATAAGATTACGAAATCGGAGGTGTCGTGACATCGCTCGAAGTCATATTTCTCAAATAGCGTTGCCTTGAAACACCTGCACTGAGATTTAATGGAAAAAACGGCAGAAATCGATGAAGGGGACGACTGCCCACTTAACTGCTCGTCACTCGTGGTATCGATGACGTCAACTCGGGTGTGAGAATCTCGCGGCGCCGTCCAGCGATATTACAATAACGGGAATTTGAGATGACAGAGATCATATCGCCGTAGCATATCGGAAAAATGGCGGCAAAGCGAGATGTACCTCTCGGTTGTGTCTTCCAAATGTATGGATGCGACCTCAGGATGTAGTTTTTAAGTTTTGATCTTTTCAGGAACATTGTGACTTTACTTCATTTTCCGTCTACAAATAAAATATGTCTCACATTCCTTGCCTCAGGCGGCTACATTAACGTCAAAACGTCGGCATTTATCCATTCAAAGCATCCCTCAACAGCCACTTACGTATTCTGGAGAGAGAGAGAGAGAGAGAGAGAGAGAGAGAGAGAGAGAGAGAGAGAGAGAGAAGAGAGAGAGAGAGAGAGAGATTTGTAAATGGTGCATAGAGTTGAAAATATTTTGTATTCCACGGCTAGATTTAAGCTTGTTACTGTCTGTCATAATATCATCTCGATTTGATATATGCGATCTGATTAAATTAGAACTTGGAATAGACCCACTCCCATTCGGTGGAAAGTCAAGGGCCAGCGCAATCATTCGAGATGTTCAAAGCGAGAAATAAACAAACTGATACCTTTTTCCAGAATTACAATTGTTTCAGCTGTCCAGGAAGAACGAGGGCCACGAAAGAATAAAGACTCAACGACAGAGAAAAACAAAGCAAAACCAGACTCCACCAGTAGCTATGGCACCGCCAGTGATCACCTTGGAAACGGCGAAAAGCTACGGAGCCTCTCACCAAGATCAAGAGTTCCCGATTCGACCCAGCGACCGACAAGCCCGCGACCACACCACAGTCCTTTTCAACCTTGGAAAACGACGAACACCAAACCCGAAAAGTCGAAGAGCGGGAAAGATCACGGAGAATTCCGAAGTGCGTTCGAGAGTTTCCGACCAGCTCGTTACCACCCTTACTCAATCCAGAGCGCCACAGTGTTGCAAGGCCTGCCTACGCCGACGACAGTGCTATTCGGGCAACAGCTTCCGACCAGAATTTTAACAACGAACGGTAAGAAATGTTCGCATCAACTAAGATGAGACTGTTACAAAACCTAAGTTTATTTTTGTCTATCGTAAGCATTGATTTGTGACTCACATTTGACATTTTTTTGGTTTTTTTTAACAACTATTCAGGTCAAAGAAGTCCAAACAAATATTGGCATATTGTAAAAAGGTTCTTTGAGTAAACAAATTTTAAAGAAAGGGTATGGTTAACATTATATTTTCGTGTAATCACAAATAACTATGACTGTTTACCGTAAATTGCATTCATTTAACGAATACGCCCTTTCCACTATGATCGCGAAATTTCGATGTCTTATCCAAAGTGACCCTTCCCTGTCCGCTTGTGCCCATAGTGACCAGTTCACTTCTGATGCAGTTCGAAAACAACTTTGCTTGTCTCTAAAATACGTCTACAAAGGTAAAGGTTTATGTCTTTTTCTCCCAGAAATTATAGTTGTTCAACTCTTAACGAGTTTGTATTACTAGAGAAAAAAACGTATATTTCTCAAAAGAACGCCCTGTGAAACGCATTAGAGAGAAAAAGGAACTAACGAAACGTCTGATACATATAAATTGTCCTTATTACAAGATTCTTCCGATGCTCATAATTCACAGGTTCAACGGCGACAACACAAGACACAAATCAACTTCACATGCTAAAAAGCAGTGGCCCGCCCCCAGTGTTGGTACGACCAATCGCACTCAGCAGACAGGGATACATGGAGATGCTGCACGAAATAGCCGCACAGATTTTATTCACCACGGTGAAAAGGGCGCGAACCGTACAGTCATTTCAGAGCCTCAACTTCAGGGATCAGATTCTTCTACTGGAGGAGGGTTGGAGTGAACTGTTCTTACTGCACGCGTCTTACTGGCCAGTAGACATGGCGTCGCTGATTGTACAGTTTCAAGGGACTTCAGATCCTGGGACAACATTTGATAGCAGTTTCAAGGTAGGGTTCGCCTTGATTTCGAACCAAAAAACGGCGTGCGCCCAGATTTTGCTAACAACTTTGACAACTTCTTGTTCCCCCCTTATTTAAATAATATCTCTTTCCCCTCCGTCTCCGCCTCCGCATTTTCCTTCTCCTGCTCCTCCTCCTCGTGATCATCATCATCATCATCACCATCATCATCATCATCACCATCATCATCATCATCATCATCATCATCATCATCATCATCATCATCATCATCATCATCATCATCATCATCATCATCATCATCATCAAAGTACACAAATTTATGTTTTCTCGTCCGTTTGCCGGCGTGTTAACTTATGTAACACTCTTCCACTGTTACCTTTGAAATGCCCTTTTTTGGAACGTTTATTTCAAAACACAGTTATTTCTTGTCTATTGGGTGTGATAACTTTTTCTGTGTTTTGATTTACTTTGCCAAATCAAATCAAATCAAATCAAATCAAATCAAATCAAATCAAATCGAATTGAATTAAATCATTTTCACCATCACCACCACCACCACCACCATCATCATCATCATCATCATCATCATCATCATCATCATCATCCACCCTTATCGTTTATCTGCTCCACAAAGATTTTCAATCTTAGAATAATTTCTTTCTCCAGAGCAGCGACAGATCGGAAGTGGACATGTCTGCCGTTCTGACGTCACTACAGGAGACAATCAAGAGGTGCAAGTCACTAGGACTAGATTCCACCGAATTCGCCCTGTTGGAGGCGCTTGTATTATTCAGAACAGGTGAGTGACGTAACAGCTGACAGCTCGGCCGTTGCTTGTACACTGAAACCGTTGTTGACAATACTTCAAAATATGCAACACTTAACTAGTCTGATTTACTAAGAACATGTACGTAAAACTCTAAAGTAACTTAGTGCAACAGAATTAAAAATGTTGTCTTAAGCAAACATTTCCGAAGTCAAAACACAAAAGCTATTTCTAAACCAGTCAACACTTACTGTAAATGGGATTGCCTCCCGCATATGAACAACAGCGCACTGTAATTTATAAATAGGTTTTTGTCTTCAAGATGTAGTACAGCAAGAATTCATTGATTGCCTTCTGAAATCTAATTGCCCTATTAATGTCGTATGCGCCCGAAACTGAAAGACTGAAACGTTTGCTCAAATTTTCTTCAAAGAAACTTTCAACCATTCTCTTTACAAAGGAAGAGGAAAAATCAGTGATCACCATGCAAAAGTTTAATGCTTGAAAACAAATTACCTGAAATTTACCACCACTTGAAATTCTAAATGGCTGTCATCCCTGCGTCAACTCTATATAGAAAGAAATTAGACGATAAAACCTAATTTTTTCCGCGTGCTTCAAAATGAGCCCGCAAGGGTCATAGAACAGATAAGAATTTGAAAAGTATTGTAAGAAATTGAGGTTCCGCATATCTATCTTTATGAGATCATGAAACTCCATAGGAATTAATCAGTTAGTTTTCCGCCCTCTTCGTCATTAATGAAAACATCAAAATATGAAATAAGGACATTGAAGGAGTTAAAATGTATACTTAAACCACAATGTAAAGTTGCTCCTCCAAATTGGTGTACCGTGTTGGTGTATCAGAATCATTAGTTGAAAAAGCAAACCGATGTTGATGATTTACTCATTCAGGTTTTTTTTTTATTTCAGATTTCAAGCAGGGACTCAGCAACACACATCAGGTTGAGTTCCTGCAAGACCAAGCCCAGCTGATTCTCGCACAGTACGAGACTAGTAAAAACCCACAGAATCCCGCGAGATTTGGAAAACTACTTCTGACTCTCGCGTCCCTCCGGGCTTACAAAACAGACGTAGTTGAAGAGTTGTTTTTTCGAAAAACTATCGGCAAAGTTCCGATCGAGGCCATTTTTGGAAGCGTATAGAACAAAATTCCCTATAAAAACACGGAAATGAACTTTGTCGAAAATATTGATCGCTTTTTAAATACAGTAAATGTGCAAAAGAGAAAATCCATTTATCAGAAAACATGAACAAATTATATGTATATATGATGATAAAATAGACCTTTCTTTGTGCCAATACAATTGTAATACAGATGTGAGAAAATCAAGTTACGGACCAATGCTGTGCGCCCTCATGAGTCATGAATAGATAAAACAACACTTCTTTCTGTCTCTTATTTTGGCTGCTCTCCATGGATCCATGTCAGTGCAACAGGTGAGGGCGCTAGACTAATAAAAATGTAAATATGTTGCAACAACGATAATATAATATATTTTTAGCCTCCATAAGAGAAAGGGATCGCCTTTTAAATAAAACTGAAGGCTTGAGAGAAAAGTTACGAACCACGTGATTGATTCGACATGACATATCCTACTATTCTGAGTACTTCTAAGACAGTTTTTGTCAGTTTTTATATCGAAGGAGAACACGAAACTTTTCATCGAAGAACAATGTTTTCTTTTTGCCGAGTAATGACCCACATTTGCTCCTTAACATATATATTGCATATTTTCATCCATGAAATATGCCAATGAAATAAATATTTAATACAAGACAATAATGATTGGGCTGATTTATTTGTATTAATAAGGGCGATGAGTGACAATCCACAATTTCCTTCAATTCCCCATGTAAAAATGTAACAGACCATAACACATTGATGTAAGTACACACGCGCGCGCATTCATGTGTGCGTGATTCGTTTCCATGGCCGCCTACATTTCCGTCTCCGTGTCTATGTATAAGTTGAACATCGAGTTATACGTGTTGAAATCCTTGAAAACGTTCCTTTCTCCGTCGATTGCTCTCTTTTATACTATGTTACTAGGAAACAAAAGAGTAGCTATGACCTGAAATTTTGTGTGGCACTTGGCGAGGAAACGATCATTGACCTCAGTTCAGAAACGTGTCTCAATATCATTCTGGCAGCAAAAAAATCACTCACTTTAGTTTTTGTCTTAAAATATTTTAATGTATGATATTATTGGAAATGATTGGCATCTAGTCAATGTTCAATTACCATAGCAATTCAGCTTTAGTCTGAAATATCTATCGTTTTTGGGACAAACTGAGAGATGTTGACTCTGTAGGAATATGGTTTGTATGGTATTTGCCTCCAGGTATTTCGTCGTGTTTCTTACAAACTTCTCGATTGGCCAGTCTGACAGAAATGCGTTTCTGTACGCTTCAGAACTGATGCCACGTGCTCGAGCTCGTCTATTATGAAAACGTGACCTGATGTGATCATTGAAATTATCGATAGCCGAGTTCAAAATAGACGCATTCGTGTCGGCGAAAATCGCCGACGGGGCGATTCGTCCATGGCAATTATAAACAGATGGCACTCAACGTATTTGCCAGGATTGTACTTTTGCAACCAATCAGTATTTCATACTAGGAACATACCACTTTTCATTATTTTAGATGCAAAATAAAACGATGCAACTAGCTCAAAATGCCTTATGATTGTTATTATGGTTTATTACTCACTCACTACCGTGAAATGTAAATACTTCAAGGACATACATGTATACAAAATTACAGAAGGCTCATTTAGAATTCTCCTCTCTCGTGAGTTTGAGAGATTCTCCTTGTGGCTTGAGATTTGCTCATTGGAAAGCAGTTATCATACTCAATAACGCAGACAAAACAAAGAATTTCAGTTCCAGCACTAGTCTGTTTTAGATATTAGTGTTACCTTTTGTACCTATTGTGACGGAATTCGAACCACAATACAAACTTCTGATGGTAGGATAAACAAATTACAACCACTCAAATGCAAATGATAATACTTAAAAGTTTGGATAAGATCACAATTTGTTACCTGTTCAGGGTATGGTGCTCATGATGGTTGTATTGATGTAACAATTTTATTCAGTAATGAGTAATGAGCAATGACCCTGCCCTTTCTATCATGAGTTATCAGTTTTATTTCACCGAACAAAATACTTTTGATGTCCTAACGTCTACGTCGAATAGAGTCACTTAACAGAATTCAGTTCAGTCTCGCTCGGATTCGAACTCCCAATTGACGTACGGTACCTAGTCACCTATAGCGAAGACATCACAGTCAAAACCGCTCGGCTAAATCACTACCCTTAAAAAGTGGTTCAATAACAGAGCTAAGTTGTTACAATTTTCTTACTGCGAGCCGTCACCACGCTGTAGAGTTCATAGAGCACTCGCACACACACACACACACACACACACACACACACACACACACACAATCGCTATCATACGTCTAAAACAAACTTAAAGCAACGAATACATCGCTAAATTGGACATCAGATATCCTTGGTGACAAATTCTATCCTCCAGGTGAATATAATCAAGAGTTGAAGGTCGCCCTGTGAACTTTTAATCATTTCAGTCGCCATACCTGAAGTGGATAATCAAATAATGTCTGAATTTGGAGACCGTTTTGTATGTAGCTAACCTTGTGTTATTACTGTACAGTTTTTCTAAAATGCTGAAGTTATCGAATACAGCTGGAGTGAACTCCGCTTACCTTTTTGGAATCGTACAGATAATGCGCAACCAAGCGATGATATGTAAAACCAAAGGAACGGGCGTAAATCATTGCACCTGATAGTCATGTTTTAGAACAATTTACATGTAAGCCACACTGCGGAAAAAGCCTCACCGTACAGTAACTGAGCTGGAAACCATTTGCAGTTATATAATGTACTCTTTTAGCGTAGACCGTTGGCGTAAAAGTATTCAATATTTGACACATTCAGAAAGTATTTTTTAGACACATTTATTTTGCGGATAATATATAACTGAAAACAGAACAGGGTTTACTTAAACCTCAACACAAAAGTAACGTCTAAAGAAGAAGAAGGAGAAATCCACACTACAGAAGTGGGTAATGAGTTAGGTTAATAGCCAAAAAAAATTCAGGCACATTTTAAAGATCATCTTTCTTCAACTCCGTATTGTAGGGAATCATCTGTAAAAATTAAAAAAATCGTCATCATCATCATCATCATCATCATCATCATCATCATCATCATCATCATCATAAAACAATGTACTATTGCTGAAGGCGACAAGATCCGATGTTTAAGTATCGGTGGCAATATTTTACAGAATTTGCTCAAAAATTAAGTTGTTGAAGGTGGTCCATATTTACAAATTGGCTGAAGAATTGAGTGTTTTATTGCAATGACGACTTTTTCTTTTGCGTTAGTTTGCATCAAACTTTCTTAACTTGTCAAAGAGCCTAGCAAATTCCAGCTCTGTTGTCATTGCTGCAGAAAGCATCCGAAATTTTGAAGCATTAGTATGTCTTCAATAAATGAGATGAATTGTCAGTAAAAGCTTCATGATTTGCAGCTCTCATTATGAAATATAGAAGGTAAAATACAACAATAAGCCAATATGCCATCAATCCCAATTTCTGTGTAATTGTCAGATTTGAGGCTGAAAGGTGGCACTTTCGTCTCAAAAGAATGAAAATCGCTGCAAATGGGTGATGTACACAAGTTAACGATAATATACAATTGGATAGTTTCCAACGGTAAAAATGGTGTTGGATGTTTGACAACAAATTCGTCTTGCAAAAATTTCGAGGAATGAATGCTTTTTCGCTGTAGCAGTGGGAAACAATACTGTCCAAAAGATTTAAATGGTTCTTTGAAAATTCACAGGGAATTTCTTTTCAGCAGTGTACTGTCAAACATTTGATCAATATAAGTAAATACAGGGGTTTCGCCTATTTGAGTTGTGCTCATTTTCAATAAATCTGTAAAACGTTAATTTCAAGTAAAGCCATCTTAGATTAAGTTCTTACATTAGTCAATTAGAAATCATAATTCTTAGAACTGAGCAAAATACATTTATAAATACATGTATCGGTATTCATCTTCTGTTAACGTGTCACAGTTATGCCTTGTTAAATCAATTAAGGTTTCAATGGCCCTACCTGTGAAAAGTTCATGATATAGCAATTATCTCAATAACAGTGAATTTAATGTCCTGATTGCAAAAATTAATTAAGTTTGCAATTGAACTATTTTTCAGTGATCACCTTCCAGCATAAGATAACCAGTTCACTTCAATTGTCTGTTTGGTTAGGGATAATCTTACTTTTGCTGATAATCGCGTTCCGGTCGGTTTAAATCTCACTTTTTGCAGATGTAACCTCTCTTCTCGGTGCATTTCCGGTCATTCCACAACCCCTTTTCCCGATCCCATATTTCTACGCAATCTTCATTTCCACGCCAATTGTCAGGCTGTCTGGCTGCCCAGTTGAAGTATTCAACCTGCATGAAATTCGTTTGGAATTGTTGGAGGTATACCGGACCGACAATCTCGAAATACATCGATGTCTTACTTTTGTCATAAATCATGATTCACAGTAGACTTATATCGATGCCATTTACTCAAGTATCACCAGAAAGACTAAACAAGGCATTTTGCCATTCTATTGTAGTCAAATTTTGTGAAAATGTCTCTTTTCAGAAACAGTATTTTGCTTCTTCATTCAATGTACTGTACGACAAAACGAGCATTGCATTTGACAAATCATCAATTTTGATAGAAAAACGTATGCTATCTTGCAGATTCCATAATGGTTTATCTCAGTTTTAATATAAACTGCTTTTACACCCAGCAGCCCTGAAAAGATGTGCACTTTTCCAAATAACCCTCCTCTTCTAAACATTTAAAGCAATTAACAGGGGTTGAAATGAACAGTGCAAAAGGGTGTACAAAAGGCAATGTTATCGTTCACATATGAATCCATATCCGGAATAAGCTTATAATTAATTTGTCAACGATAACATTTGACGATAAAAAGTGATGTATGTTTACCGTATCGATATGTTGGACGATAGACATTTCAAAACAATTTAGGAGTATATCAAGAAACGTCACACAAACAGAACAAATTAATGGGACATTAAGAGGCTCGCTTACAGCTAAGAGTTGGTGTCTCTCTTTGTGAAATTAACGCTGACTTTTATGTCCATGAAGATAGATTACCTTGGAACCGCTGTACCACTTCCATATGCCTTCTATCGCTCTGTCATTTAAACCAATCCACATTGTTGATTTCTGACGATAACTGAAAGCTATAGAAATTCAAATAAAACAGAGGGGAACTATTAGAGTGCGTGACGATAAAATTTTTCAATGATTTTAATTATATCTAGCAAGTCAAGACCAATATATAGTATTTATCTGAAAAAATATTTTGTCTAAAATATATCAGATTTATTATTATCAAACGTGTAGTACTTTGCAGTATCTAACCAAGTGAATTAATTTTTTCAACCACTCTACAAGTAAAATTATCACAGTTTGAGAGATTCCCGAATGCTTTTTTATTCACATCAGTCGTCGTTTATGTAACCAATTGAATCTTAAATTGCAGTCAAATATCAGCTACAAAGTGTTGATCAACTTATATTACAACGAAACTACCACCCGAAGATATATAAGACGCAAACATTATTGTGGTTGTGTTCGCATCACAGCATTTTTGTGGTGATCAAGATTTTCCTTCTCCGGTACTACAAAATCGGGAGTAACAAAAGTGAGACTTTAGCCTACCCCCGATGAATGCATCTTCAACGGCATCATCAATAGTAGCCAGTGTCCCTCCATGAAGCTTACACTGTGTTATAGCTTGATGCCAAGTATAATGATGGCCAGTGTAGAAGAAGAAACAACTTCTCCGACAAGTCGAAGTTCCATGGTAAATACATTGCCATCGAGAAACTGTGAATGACAATCGAAAATAGAAGTAAGGCAGTTCATCAAGTCACTTTTGTTAAAGGTATACAGTCACCTGTAATCTAAATATGCCCATATATGGTCAAAGGGGCGTTCCTTGACTTTCAAAATGCCCATGTAAGGGCGCTGTTTTTTAAAAAGCGGCCACCCGCTTAAAATCTGTGATTGGTTAGATTTTCTCTTTCCATGGTAACTGTGGCAAAATTGGAACAGGTGACAGTATACCTTAAAAACCCTTTGAACCCTGCTCGAAAAAATGTCCGTATGATGTCATAGGTCACTACGGGGTGAGGGTTCAAAGGGTTAAGTCATTGTAGTCATTTGTGTTGTGATGTGCGATCGTCATATTGTATTTGGCATTCGTTATACCAGCGTCCGCTCGCACAGGTCCGTTACTCTGACTACAGTCTCCCACCAACTACCTGACTTCGGGGAGCATGCAACTGCCCGGACAAGCGACCTTGGCAAGCAAAGATGTCGTTATATTTTGATGCGTATTCGTTATATTGTGATGTGCATTCATTATTACATATGTGTCTCAGTTTACTTGTAAATGAGCACACGCGTACTAGTAGTATTTGCACTACAGTGCAAATACTGAAAACATTGTGCCATTACCTTATGTTAATGAGCACAGTTAACCTACAGACCTTATAAAAACAGGAATGGCAACTGCAGCAATCAAAAAAATTGGCCACCTGCTGCGTTACCCGTGAATTATCATCCTAAGCCAAATTACCGTCTGGACGGCCATCTTCAACGACCTGTTCAATATTATTTAAATCAAACTCGATCTTTGTAAAAATCCCGCATTTAATGCGAGCATCTTAAACTTTATTGCTATTGTTCACATGTGCAATGTTGATGTTGGCTCTACTCTCTGTCTGTTTTCGGAGTAATTTTTCTAGCAGTCCTAGGTTTTTCATCTTCGTTGACAACACGTATCAGCTGAAGCTTTATTTTAAGTTTCTTCATACTGTAATTCTTGTACTGAACCTCTATGTTTCCTCATGGTAGTCCATGAGGACACCATGAACAATGTTTTGCAAATACAAAACATTGCTCATGGTGTCCTCATGGACTACCATGTATAGTGAATCAATATTTTTGATACTGATAATCCCCATATCAAATTTCTTGTTCACACATGCACTTTTTTTCTCAAACCTCAAGCAAAGTACACAGATGTACAGATATAGCTTGTTTTGTAGGGGAAAATAGTTAATAGTTTGCCAAATAGATTCCAATGTATTACGATTTGATTTTGTGGGCTGAAGAACTATATCGGCCACAGCTTACTTTTCACGAAAATTTAATGTAGACATATGGTGTTCTGCGTTGTTTGAGCGACATGAGCGACAATTGTTCGGCAGATACGCAAGTCTTTGACCCGTAAACAAGTAAATAACACAACACAAAAATAGGATTTGATATATCATTCCACCAAACTTCAGATGATGAAACGCGGCGTGAAGGCACCGTTTTTGTGTTTTTTTTTTCAGCTGTAACATACGCAATAACATCAGAACCCCATGGCGAGACTGCAAACTTTGTGATCAAGGTATTTGCACTCCGGCTTGCGGTGTATTCTGCCGTCCCCGCACGAGCGCCTCACCCTTGTGCAAATACCCCTGCTACGTCGCGCCTGCACTGTCTCGCCACGTGGTTCTCATGTTTATCTTATGATGTTAATTCATTGCATTATGATGCGGACTCTTCATGATTGGACGATGATGACAAACGTCTATTTATGAGATCGAAATATTTTTTGTATGTTTATGATAGGTTAACAATCATGGAACTTAATTTTTGAAACATATGATCTTATATAACAAACTCAGAATGGAGTCTCTCACCCCTTGGTACGGTTATTGATTAAGAATAGGACGACTCTAAATAAACTTTTGTAGGCCCAATATGAATTTTAATAGGCCTTAGGCAAGATATTGGGTATATGTGCAAAATGTACTGACGCTGTAACTCGTACGCGACGCAGCCACATTTGTTCCGAATACGGGGATTATAGGCTGGCCTCCAGTCGCCCGGCTTTTCTCCGCAGCCGAGTTACTAGCAGTTGGAAGACGTTCACCCCACGATCTACGCACAGCCTACCACTCAGCGCGACGGTCTACTGATGTTCAGGTCTTCAATTTATCTCATGTGTTGATACAAGTCAAAGGGGATTAGGATAAATAATATATCATATATATTGCCTGCAAAATCGGCAGTACTTATCATGATGACTGGGTGTAACTGGAATATAAGTCTAACAATCTAAATCGGCGCTGCCTATTGTTATCAGCAGACTTGCGAAAATATGACATTTCCACACATAATTTTGAGTGCAATTGAATTTCGTTAACAAACACAGAATGATAACAGTCTTGATTTTTTTTGCAATTAAATTTGACTCTCAGTACTCTATTGTTATATATGTGAAGTGATATACAATTATTAGGGCTTTACTGTTGAGAAGATCTGTCCTGTCGAGAAATTCAGTTTAGTTTTCAAACTGAATTTCCTAAAGTGTGATTAAAATAGTATGTGCCTCGAAAGTGAAAGGCTTAAACTTTTGCTCAAACTTTCATTAAGGAATACTGACCATTCACTTTCAAAATCAAGAATGAAAATTTGGGGTCAACCGTGCAAATTTAGGTACTAGTGAAACAAATAACTCAAGAATTAAGGCTTACCGATATTTAAAATTCAAAATGGCTGCCATCCCTGTGTTAACTCTATGGAGAATAATACAATTTTCGAATTTCGAAAAACTAACAGTGAAAGGTTTTCTTACACCAAGAGCTTTACAGTGAACCCCCACAAGTGGTATATCAGAAATGAATAGTGAAAGTTTGAGAGTCCGAATATCTGTCCCCGAGGTGCGTTCTACCTTAAGCATTTTGTTATACAATGTTGAATCGTCTCCGTTATCCTGGAGCTAATGCTGAGCTGTGTCAAAACTTCTTGTACGGCTACAATACTGTAAGTATGTCCATGCACTTTTCACCATTTTGATGAAGAATTATATTACGCAAACACTTGAAACACAATTAGCGTCAATGTATTTTACCAGTTATCGTCTGTCTTTGTAGTAACCCCATAATAGTTGATATATTTTTTGTTTCGGATTTTTCACATACTGACAATCAGTGTAGTGTTCAAAAGCACATACTATGATAAAAGTGATCCATGGGGAAACTTTAAATAATAGCTTTATAAAATACTGTTTTCTGTCTCATTCAGTCTTGCACTTTTACGAAAACATTTGGAGGCCCTCAGTTTTCTCTAGAATTCTCACCCCTTAAAAGCACCACATTATCCCCCTCTTTTTTAAGCCCCATGCCGATAATTGTGCCCGGTAAAAAATCATATTTGGCACACACATTTTAACGAAAAGGTTACCTCTATCTACTCCGACGACGGACTCTGCTTCAAAATCCTCTCGCCTGGCCTCCTTGGTAAAATTATCAACGTCAGTCCATCCATGATCATCAAACTTCTCAACAGTCGATTCTTCAGATGCACCACAGAAAGAAACAGTCAGGGCCAGGCTCATAGCAGCGATGATCATCAGTCGTAGCATTTTCACCAGTTCTCTTTGCGTATAGAATGGAACTGACGTGCAGATAATGATTAAAGGTAATATAAGTGCAGCCTCTCATTTTTTTCGTAGAGTCGCCAGGGGTTCTGAATTGTAAGCGGTCCTGTAATACACAAACAGACAAAACAAATACAACAAGCGACAATGACGTGCATAGATCACACAATGTAAACTCCACTCGCACAGGAACAAATTGCTTTCGGCAACAAATTTTGACAATGTAATATAGTGAAAAACTGAAATTCTAAACACTGGCACTGAAAACAAGCAGGAAAGCTCGGAAAAAACAAGTTGGCAATAATATCAGGTGAAAATGTAGCGAATCCGCTTCTACGAAAATGGATATGACAAAATTCCATTCGCTTATTATTCAATCTGTCCAGTATTTAAATATTGGTCAACCCATTTCTGATAATATTAAAATACAGTCACACAGTATTGAAGGGGGAGTCAAAGTCAACTTATTACGATGCTGTTACGAAGCCAAAGATCGCCCTATACAGGCAGGAAAAATGTACACAGCAAATTGGACAGAAACAAAAATGGAAGTGCTACAATAAAACTATGTATGTATGTATGTATGTATGTATGTATGTATGTATGTATGTATGTATGTATGTATGTATGTATGTATGTATGTATGTATGTATGTATGTATGTATGTATGTATGTATGTATGTATGTATGTATCTATCTATCTATCTATCTATCTATCTATCTATATGTATCCATGCATGCACCCATGCATGCATGTTTGTATGCATGCATCCATGCATGTATGTTTCTAATTTCCTATGAGTCTGTACAAATATATACTGTCTTCTCAAGTCCTTCTGTTAATGGAATAAGTGGAACGTGATAGAACTGAAAGGATGGAACATTGAAAATGAAGTATGACACGCTCGTAATATAAAGTACTGAGGATGACACATGTCAAATTCGTAGTGTTCTTTCTCATCCTCGTTCTCCCCTCAGTGATGCCATGACGTGATATTTGGAATATATTTTTTCATTTGTTTTACTCTGCCTGTATGTGTGTTTCTGGGGCTTTAGCTTAAAGGTATACTGTCACCTTCCTATACCATGGAAAGAGAAAATCAAACCAATCACAGATTTTAAGCGGGTGGCCGCTTTTTAACAACAGCGCTCTCACATGGGCATTTTTGATACCAAGGAACGCCGCTTTGACCATATATGGGCATATTTAGATTACAGGTGACTGTATACCTTTAAATGATTCAACTACATGAATTTAATTTTAACAGCAGCAACAACAACAACACGAATGTTTACGTGCAGCGATAATTCCGACACGGGGCGAAATGACAACGATAAGTTCACTATTCCGAAATGTACCATGCATGTACTAACAGTTTCTGTTGCGCGTATTCAGTTTTCAATTTTTTTTCAAAGGAGGGTGTAAAATGACTTACGCTACCAGTCTAGATCGACGCGCGAGAATTGGAAGCGAAATCTTTGCTTTCTCTTTTTGCCCCAGGAAAAGTCATACTTGTTAAGACTTCACTAAACTGTTTCACTGTTTAGTTGATCGAGAAATTAAAAAAAAAATAGTTTTTTTGATGAGCCTATTTACGTTTTCTGTGTCGAGAATGCGTTGATTGAACAAATAGTCTACTTCCTGTGGTTGAGCAGCATTCTGAAATATATCACAAGCTAATAATAATAATTTATAAAAGACATTTATTAACAAATTGTCAACATTAGGCTAGAAGGGCAGATGCTGAGTTTTGTGTACGCTTCATTTAATATCTCTCCGGGGTTTAACTCGGAATCTTTTGTCCACCTACGAATGTTGGTTCACTTATACTATGTTGGTTAATTTTTAGTGTCATTCTGATATTACTGCTCTAGAAATATTAACTTAATAGTAGTCTTTGCTATTGTTTATTTGGTTAGTTTACAATGAGAGGGAGCTAGTGTCAGGCGCCTCTTCATATCAGCTGCCATATTGCCTCTGATCTTTTAAACATGTAATCCTAAGAGTATTGCTGGCTGTAAAAATGGAATTCAATTACATTTAAGGCAAAAAAAAAAAAAAAAAAAAAAAGCTGTTCAACGGGCGGGATGACTTCAAAGGTGGGTAAGTAGGTCGGGTTTTTTTTATTTTTTTTTGGGTTTTTCTTAAACAAAACATATAATATAAACACTTATTGTGTGTTTCATGCTTTTTCTTAGTCACATAACATATACTGGATATGTTGTTTAGTACGATCATGATTTTTTCAATTTTTTGTTGACATGGATTGGTTGTCTCACAACAGCTTCTGTGCCTTCACTTCTACAGTTCAATCTACAGGTGCCGCCAACTGGTAGATTTCATGAATTTCTCAAAATCATCACAAAACCTGTTTTGAAGGCTGATATACCAATTCTTTTTATTTTTGACCCTGACCTAAAACTAGGGGGGGGGGGGAAAGTGAGAGCTGTTCGTTACCAGTGCCCCTCCACTGGTATACACTGAAAATATGCCCTCCCGCTGAATTTTGATGCCCACTGCCCTCTGGTATCTACAGTCTGTCCGCTCCCCACTCCCCACAACAATTCAAGCTCCCCGCTGCCCTCTCCCCACTACTGAAATTCCCCATTGCCAACTAGATGCCCACTATGCAACCCAGATCAATACAAAACCATTCAAGCAGTTAGCAGAATACCTTGGAACATTGCTCCCGTCTAATTGCTTTCCCCTCCCTCTACGTATTTTCCGGTGCCCACTGTCAAAAATTTTCTCCCCGCCCGCTGAAAGTAATGAAATTTCTTCTCTGCCCACAGTAAATATCGATATTTTCTCCCCGCCTGCTGATTAGTTTTGAAATCTGCCCGCCTGCTGAAAAACTTCGCACGAACACCTTTTTGCACGAACAGCTTCGTTGGCGGCACCTGAATCTAACTGAGCTAATTTCTGTGTTGGTGTCACCACTGAGCTATATGAGCACGGTGCATTCCAACCAAAACTCGCGACCCAGAAACTGACGGGTCTGCCCCGGGGATGTCCAGGGTGACGTCGTCGAGCGAGGAGCGAAAATAGACCATTCGTCCTGTGTCCAAGTCAAACAAATGTCATAAGGTTAACTCCTTGTGCATTCTCGACAACGGATACACAAATCATGTCCGTCCTGCAGTGAGAACTGCTGCTTACAATCACACATTCGATAGGAGAAAGCCATGACGAAAATCGGAACGAGTGATGACTCAAAGAACAATAAAGAATTTTCAAGGAACACTGAAAATAGGAACACTAGAAAATATAGACTGTACAACCACTCAGACGTGAAATAAACGTCGATGAAATACGGAACACGTGGCGTAATAGTTTATTTTCCATGGCGTATTAACCCTGCCCTTCACCTTGACCAAATGTATGTGATGCGCTTCCACCTTTACTCTTCAAATCATAGCATGTATCAATCTCACTCAAGTCAATGTCATCGAAAATGTGAAGGTCATTCATCTTACAGACAGATGTTCACTGAATAACATCTCCGCGTTTCTTCAGATTCGTAAAGATTTCGGGGGAAAAAAAAGAAAATGTGGAGTGGTCCAAATAAGGGTCGGTCGGGCCCGTTGAACAGATAATTTTTTTTTTCTCGCCTAAGAAGATAATTTTCCAAAAAGCAAACCAATCAAACATATCACGTTTACGTTATCGGAAATAATAAGTAACACAATTGGAACTAATTTGCGAAATTAGGATCTTTTAATTCTGCAAATTCATCAAAAGAATTAGGTGTCCTACAGCTTAAACTTGCAATATTACAAATTACCCATAGAAACAAGTAAATTGAGCAAAAATGTAGATGAGCTAAAATTCACCAATTAAACCAACATTACTACAATATCATATTCTCCATAACAATAGTTCCAATCGTGTTAAAGATATACAGTCACCTGTAGTCTAAATATGCCCATACATGCTCAAAGGGGCGTTCCTTGGTATTCAAAATGCCCATGTGAGGGCGCTGTTTTTAAAAAGCGGCCACCCGCTTAAAATCTGTGATTGGTTAGATTTTCTCTTTCCATGGTAACTGTGGCAAAATTGAAACAGATGACAGTATATACCTTTAAGTCACATTCGCTGATTGTCAACTCAATCAAAATCAAGCTGTAGTCATGTGCTCGGTATTTTCGGCCCTTACCGTTGTGGTCGTTTACTTCCGCGTAGCCTCGCCTCACTACGTGTAGCTGGACTTTAATCAGATTGATTGTCAACTGCACTTGTGATTGACATGGATAAAGACTTTTCACAGGTCAAGTGGTCAAAGTTTCGAAGTAGGTTGAAAAGAGAAGTATCCTACAGGAAAACTTTCTTTGATCATGCATCTTGCGTCAGCATAGCTGCAGGAAAAAAATTTAATGTGACAATCATGTAGAATGAAGAAGGAAATCAGGGATATTTCCAGCTTCAATGCTAAACCTCTTATAAAACATTAGTTCATGGTCCCCGTAGATTTTGTCATAAAAATAAATCGTTTGACACGGCCTCTCTCTCGGGGGCTATTGCAATAGCTAATCATGACACAGCGTTTTCATTTTCGTGTATCTATGATCACATCCTTCCCGCCTTCATGCTTTGATCTGCAAGTCTGGCGAAACAGATCATTAAATAGCATTAACTTATGACAAATTCTCCTATTATTCCTTTCTACAACTAACTAGTACAGAAATATATATTGAGATGCAATTTTTTTGCATAGAGCACAGAATTCAAATACGTACAGTAAACCGTCATAACAGCCAAGAGCAGTGATGTATTCCAAATTTCCCCTAAGATACGGTCGAAAGCAACTATCCCAGCCTTTCGTAGAATAAAGTAGTAGAATCTCTTATCTAGATAGTATGCTTTCAGTGGGAGGATCGTTAGTGGTCGTTAGTTGTCATCCCCTTAAAAATGAAGTGTCGTGTCCAGGCGTTGAACCAGTCGTTCAAATCCGAAGAAAAATGTGGGCCTATTTTTTGGAAGTATATAAAAAGTAGACTTTAAACAGTTCAAAATTATTGTATCATTTTAGAACTTCGCACAGTAAAATGCCAAATGCGAGTACGATGCAAAAAAGATAACAACATTAAGTGTCCTAGTCTCTGGAGTTACGGTAGTACACATTCGAATATCTACAGTCTGGCCCACTGTGATGTGCTATGCATCGTGACATCGCCCGCTGACTTTCGGTGTCGCGTTGCCTTTGTTTTCCGCACCTCAGCAACGTTCTCCTTGCGTACCGTTATTACTGTGAGGTTTCCTTGGTCATATTGAAAAAAAAGATAAGCTGCTTCTCTGTGTTTTTGTTTCCACTGGCTTAGTTGTATATCTCCAACGATGAATTTATTTGCAAGACTGATTCTGCTGACGAGTAAAAATTATAGTTAATCACTGAATGTGCCCTACTAAAGAAACCAAAATCATTGTCTCCAAAATACAAGAGACGATCATAGTTAATAAGGAAGGTAGATCAAGGAATAAAAGAAGTTCTGCACACCAGGTGTAAGTCACCACATTCACGTTATTTGTGTTCATCACCATCCAGTTATATGAGATGTATGTATCGCCTTTATAGTGAAGCCGACATATTATTTTTTTGGAAAACAGCACCCAGATCATGGATAGACGAGTTCCTTCATACAGGGTAGCCCTTCTAACAGTAAATAGAACGGCGCGGCAAGGTCAGAGTATCCTACGACTTGAGCAGTGGTCGGTTTCTCTTTCAAGGTCAGAAGGTAAAATTAATGAGAATTTCTCCAGTAATTTCTTTCTTTGTTCGTTTTCAACTATCAGTGGGTGCCTATTGAGCAGAAGCTGTACTTGAAAAACCATCTTAAATTTGCTGTAATAACCTTCTAGTTACTGCCATTCCGCAGCTACATGTATATCAATAACCACCAGCTTGAATGACTTTCTGTGTTTTCACAATTGCAAGGTGTTGCCACTCTGTGTGTTATTATTATCATCACATCAACGTATTATTATGACCCTTTCATGATCCCTCGATATCGGCTTTCTTCACTCCTCATATTGTTTCAGGTTGCAAAGGTCATTGAGGTCTTTGAGCAGCGGTCAGTTTCGGCCTGTGCCAATGACACTTGTTCACTCTCGCCGTGTGCTTTTGATCAGCAAAACTTCGAAAGTACTACGAAAGACTACTTCTTCAGCCCTGTTAGTATTCAAGCAATACAGTGTTACCGTGGTCTACAAATGTCCGATACCATTGTATCTGAAGAAGTAAGAAGTAGGAGCTCAGACAACAATCTTCTTGCTGTTCCTTGGATATTACTCAAAGTAAGTACGCTAACATTGCGACCCTCATAATTACCAAATTACCAACGTAGCGCGCCGGGGACCGTAAGACGCAATTATACGGAAGCGCGGGGCCAGCAAGTATGGTCTTTATCCTCTTTGCGTGTTCATTTTGTATGTTCTAGGGACTGAACTGGTGAGATAATTTGCCATGTTTTTCATGACCGCCTTCAAAGTATTAGTAAAACACACACAGCCCCTAGCGCTCGTTCTCCGTGTCTCCTTCTCACCTGTGTACGTGTAATATGTATTGAAGTTAAATGTAGTGTACTAGATATTTATTCGTTTAGACAACCTCCGATGAACCATGCCAAGCAGATAGCTTTGTGCACTAGCGCGTAAATAGCCAAACCTCATTATGCTAACATTCTCAGGACAAACAAACAAACAAACAAACAAACAAACAAACAAACAAACAAACAAACAAGTAATGTAGTTCGCACCTCGAACTTTAGAGACTTACACATTTGCTAATTTTTTCCTCAAGCAAACTTTTAACCATCCTCTTTTCAAATTCAAGGATAAAAATCGGGGGTCACGATGCAAAGTTTGGTACTTGAGAAAAACGTTACTCAATATTGCTGACAATTTGGAATTCAAAATGGCCGCCGTCCCTGTGTTACCTCTATTAGGGGAAAAATAAAATTCCCGGTTTTCACAAAACTAAGCAGGTTAAAACTTATATCAGCTTCGAAGTGCCCCCTAAGTGGTATGCTAAAACAGAATTGTGAAAGTTTGAGATTCCCAGTGTCTGTCCCCAAGTTGCATTCCACCTTAATGCCGAATACGGGATTAAGCGGCATGGCATTACCATACAGTGTTCTCCATATTGTTTTAGTGGTGTGTTTTTATCTCTGGACATCGAGCGTTCACCTTTGCCAGATGTGGACTTACACACGGTTGCGAGCTGTCTTGGTTGTGGTGGTCACTACAGTAGCTTTGTGGTTAATAGTTTTTCAGAGAAACTGGGTGACCCGTAACTGGAGAATGATCCACTTTTGTCGATAGTTTTGTCAAAAGTTTTCCAAGATTTATTTCCAATCACTGCTGCCCGATTCTTGTACGGATGGTATCGCAACAAAATGCGTGTCTCTTCATTGTGGTTGCAGAACTTTGGATTGATGATAAGCTTCGTATTAATTGGGGCAAATTGCAGTATAATTTCATGGCAAAGCATAATATTATGCAGGAAATACTATAGTGGTACCACAAGCGACACGGCAATCGCAGCACGCTGAGCAGTGCTACCAAGTGCAGTCATCCAACGAACTTACAATGTTTCATTTCCGTGCTAGATGTTATGCATGTATGCAAAGCTCTGGTCGTCACTTTTATTTGGCGGCAGCACTCCATCTAATCCGGATGTGTGTGAACATTTGTGTGTTCTTTCACATGGATATGAAGTGGACGAAATTTTACAATAATGCAGTTTAATTATATTCAGAATATTTATTGGTCTGAATCACTCAATAATCTACCATTAGACTATATGTGAAATAAATACACCATGACATAAAATCGATGACATAATCAATTAGATGAATTTATTCAAATGGTACTTAATGAGGCTAGCATTTACATACAGTATTTTTCTATCTTATTTTAACTCGCAACATACTGGAGATAGCAGTTACAATTGCTTGATCGCCATGGCATGTCTCTAACACATCTCTGGCACTGTCTTATGTTCAAGATTCCTAACGAGATCTAGAAAAAAAAGAAAAGGAAATTTATTGTCGTGTGTGCACTTTCTCGTTTTACACGGTAGGCTACTAGATAAGATAAAATCCACATAAATAACACTATTAAAATTTGAATATCAACGACGACCCTTGATTACAATCATTAGAGTGTATTATTTTTTAAAGTGCATGATAATTAGTAATTGGCAATCGTTGAAATGTATAGACGTAAACATTTTCGGTTCTTCTGTCCGTTGTACTTCTCTAAAGGTGCTATTTGTATCATTGTAAACAAAATTCCCTTGAATAAAATCGCTGAGATGCTATGAAATGTTATGCTCTACTCATGGTTGTTGCTGCCCAATTGGCTTTTGGTCTTGAGGTGAAAATTTGGCAGTTTCTGTAGTTATGTTGTATGTAGTTTCTGTTATCATTCCAATCAAGAGATAAGCATTATTAGAAGAATACACTATATGCGTGCACGTATAGCGTATGATGACTATGTATATGTATATGTATGCATACGTATGTATGGCCGATGTATATATGTGTCTATCTATCTATCTATCTATCTATCTATCTATCTATCTATCTATCTATCTATCTATATAAAATTCCTCTCTTTATACATTTTCCATCTGTTCTATCTCTATTATAAGCATGATTGTGTAAATTAATTCTTTTACATTTGGCGCCTCATAAAGATACTAGACCAGCCCACTGTATTCACCTAGCTTTCTCGCCCGTACTCTGTAATTACTGGCCGGGGTTCTCGTTCGCCCCACCATCTGCATTTAAGCGACAGTCTGAAAAAGTATATTTTCGCGATCACCTCACCATCAACGCGACAGTTCGCTGAAGTTTATTCCTTCGTTTTACTCTTTTTTGATGTATATAAGCCGACGGACTTAATGCAAGTCTAGGAATACGCACTCGTAGGTTAACTGCTACTAGTATGGGAAGTCTGTGTACCGATAACGATAGAACGAGACCAGACCGCTCCATTTTCACCATCTTATTTTCACCATTTTCATAATAAAAGCGGGCTAAGCTAAAATAGCTAGTTATTTTCAGAGATTGTTTTACTATCGTTAGCCTTCAGGATGACTTGGTTGAATATCTGAAAGAGATCGTAATTTGCAGTTCTTAGGGCATGTTGAACATGCATGCCGAATGCACTCACAGCGATCACGAATGTCTGAAGTAATACCGACATTAGCAAAGGAGGGCCCGTTTTAGCATCATCGCATTCCTTTTCGCATGATTCCAGCCAGACCTCGCAACCTGCTTTCTCTCGCTTTCTTGCCGCTGGTGGTACACTCAGTGCGCAAGGCAAAACGACTAGCAAGTGATTGTTCAAGTACAGGTCTGGAAAGCGAGACCAACGCAACAAAGTCATCAGGAACTGTTATTTGAATTTGACCTGGAAGTCATCATGATTGTGTTGAACAATGTGATTGATTTGATTTCAACTGCTCAGTAAACTGTGCTAATACCATTTCTATTTCATTTCTGTTTAACCTCAAACTGATGGTTATTTCTTCTTCTGAATAGCATTAGAACATAGAGATGATGGATAAACTTCACCGGGCCTTTCATGCAGGGTCATGCCGCTGCAACTTCGATTCGAAGTCAATTTTGTTCGCTCGATAACTACATTGAGTACTGTAATCAGGTCGTTTATGGGAGAGGAAATTTTGAAGTATAGATCGCTGTAGCTTGTACCGGCAGGGAAATTGTTACCGCTAGTTACGTAAGCTTGTACTCAATATAATTCACACAGAATGAGAGACTCGACTTTAAGTTTGCAATCGTAAATGAAATGTGCAGGGATAACACAGTTTGTTGAGCTGTAAATGTACAACGCATGATCTACCTTTTGAAATACATTTAAGACAGAAGTAAAATAAAAGTTAGTTTAACCGCTTCACGAGTATATTATAGCTTTATCAATATACCAGTGAATTTTGTGACGTCATTTTCCCAGATTATTACTGATATTGTATCTGATTATCCAGCATGGTAGCCCAAGATGTTTTCTACTTCTGCAAGTTCATTGGCATTGTCAAAACTATAATAATATTACCCTCCCGACCCATAATGACTCAAGCAAACTTTGCACTCCATTATGTACTCGGCTTCGCCTGGTACATTAAAGTTTGTTTTCGTCAATTATGGGCCGGGAGGGGGTACACTACAGCTTAAATATATTTGGTCTTCTGCAGCAGTTAAGAATTAAATGAAACATGTAGAAGGTTTTCCTTTATCTATCCTCAGATTTAGGCTGTGTTCACAAATAACGGGGGAGGGATGGCTAGAGGAATTCAGGGAGAGAATTCGAAAAAGGGGTATGGACTTGAAAATTTTGCTCAGCCTATAAGAGATCTGAAGATGATTTTGTGCCTTTTTACTCCTTACGATTCCAAGGTTTGGTAGGTAATTCAATGAAAATTGAATGACATTTAAATGTCACCGAATTGTTCTAAAGTTAGTAATAATTAAACAAGATCTGGAACCATTTTGCCAATTTTCATGGCCTTTATATCGAAAAGATCTAAAAATGCGTGAATTTCGTAAACAAGATAAACAAGTCGGCCTAATAACGGGCAGAAGCTGCAAATGTTGATAAGTTTAATGCAATATATCAAATGCAGTTTCTTGCTGTCTCCCTACATTATGCTAAAACACACAAAATGCAAATATTGGATGATAATTAAATTAGAGTCCAGACTGAAAGTCATTTGTCAATGATACAAATGCACGGTACACATACACAAGCTGTGTTGGCAAGCTCAAATAACAGTTCAACATGTAGTGAGTAGAACAAGAGCACAGACGTAAAAACTGAACAAAAATGTTGTTGAAATCATCAAAATTAGTACATCTACTGAACTGCTACTGCCTATGGGCAGTGTCACTGTCATTGCATACCTGAGCAGTGATAGAGATAACTGTGACTCTGATGTACATGGTTGTTGAAGAAGAATTTGGGTCAAATGACACTCATGACGGTGAAACATACTTGTACACAAGACCAGGCCAGAAAGCACCACATGGAAGACCTGGAGACTTGACAATCGCAGGGGTATTTGAATTCTGGCGTATGTGAATATTCAATATTAAAGAAAAAATGGGGCCACTGTGCTTGATTTTCTAAACTTTTGACATTCTCATTTTAAAATAACAGACATGTAAATGATTCGAATTTAAATGAAAAAATGTGTGACTAAATGGAATTAGTTATTCTTACCAAATTTGCCATTATTACACCCAAAATTTCAGAGATTGAAACATTTATATGATAGAATATTTTAACCTTCCAGTATTGTCAATTTTGTAAAACTTTTATAAGTAGTATCTAAGTCATATATGTCTTATACTTATGAAAAATATCTTTGATAGGTCATTGTGCTCTGTTTTTCACAATTTGGTAAAATGTAGCCATAAATTGACAATTTGCACATTATCTCATGATCTTCATCTTGTGTGCTCTGGCCAGATCTAGAGTTGGATTAACTCAAGTCGCTTTAAACTGATAAATCCAAAATGTCCACTGATACGTTTAAAACTTGCGGTAGGAATACGGCTCTACAAAACTGCTAATAACCGTTAGGGTCAAACATCTGCGAGCTGAACTGCCCAAATAAATATACGGCTACATGATAATATGGGAGTGGGAACTTGAAAGATTTTGATCATATAGACGGGATGGGAACTTGAATTTTTTAGAGCATTGAGGAGGTCTGATAAAAGATTCAATCATGGTTCCCTAGTCTCCCTCACCGTTCTTTGTGAACGCAGCCTTACAGCAATCCTCTTACAGTTCTCTACCGAGCCGTCACGAGTGAAAAAGAGACCACCTTTCTTTTACATTTGTGCTGAATGTCGACATTTTCCAAGTCCGTAATATCATCGAACTTGTAGAAAAAAGTCTTCATTTGTAAAAAAATAGTCTGAATTGCTTTATATAAGAACTATTGACATAACACGTACCGCAGGTTTATTTCACAGATATAGCCTCGTTTCTTATCACAGGATTCATCGTTCCATCTCCCCTTGCGGTGACCTCGCATTTCCACACAGTTCTCTTTCTACCACCATTCGGTTCCTTGTTGTCCCAGTTCCAATACCAAGTCTAAGAGAAACGTTAAGGTAAGGAATTTCAAATGAAATCATCTCGGCATATTTTGAGGCTTTTTCGTTTGACTTGAAACCTATACTCACGTTCTGGCTGTCATTAAAATTGGCATTAATAAAAAGAAACATTTTCACACAAATTGAATCTTATTCGAGCGGTTTTTAGACAGTTGTTATTTTGACGAAAGACGGGAAAAAAGTTTGACTTCAATCATGGCGACATTTCGTGGAAATTGCTGAGCTCGCCCCGTTTTGGCGTAAGTAGCTGTGACATCATTGATAGAATGCGCGATGGCGACTCAATGCATTGGCTAAGATGATAGTGATTATTTCTTGAGCGAAATCTGAGAATGTCATCGTCACAGAAGAAGACAACGCCAAATGGTATTTCATTATGCTGTTCAGAATTTACAGACCGGTAGATTTTAACGATCGGACCAAAACATAAGCGATAGGAGTGGAACTCTCAATGACGACTCCACCACAGTCCAACACACTAGTGGACTACTGTACACAACAAAAGCTAACAAAGTGGAAACTAAGACTGGAGTTGCCATCCCACCTCGTTATTGCTTCTCAACATGAACTGCCTGAACTGTCAAAATCTGTACTCAAAAAATTTGAATGACATTATGGTGTTTTTAGATACATATAGTAGAGATCCAGCTGAAAATTGTCCACCGTTTAACGTTTGACACATCGTTCCGATCCACAGCTGGAACCGGCCGAGGGCCACGTTAGCATAAAAACCCAACTAGTTTCCTCGCCGCAAAGTTTTAGTTTCGCGTCGTAAAATCTTAAATCAAGTTTGGCACTTTTAAAACTATGTGATCGTGAAGACATGTTGTCAACCCTAATTCTCGGGAAGAGGTGAATTAAAATTATTTATAGTTTCCCCAAAAACTACCATATATAGTGAATTAACTTTTTGGTGAAATTCTAAAATCAAATTTCTTGCACGCACATGGACTTGTAACCACCCTAGTCAACTCAAGTACATTGTATTAATCATCAAGTGTACATAAAAAAATGTTTTAATTATTTTTGTATCGGAAAAAAATTATTCATAGTTTCCTACTAGACTACCACGTATAATGAATCAACATTTTGTTGAAATTTCAAAATCAAATTTCTTGGACACACATGTGTATAAGCACAGACAAATATAGAAACAGACTAGCAACGCGGCATGCCTTTTGTTCCATGGTCGTCTCGCTAGACTATTGCCTTTTCATAAAAAAGAGCTTTCAAAGATGTTAAACTTTTTGAAGACTTTGTTTGTGGTTGATAATTGCGCGAGATTATGCGAAAATTACGACGAGATGGCATCGTGCTGCCAGTCGCGTAGCAACCATAGTTACTTTGTGAGCTCTCAGGGCAGAAACACTGCTTCACGCCAATCAAAACATAACACGCCAGCAGTTTCATAAACATGTCCTTCCTTGACGAACGTGTAAAAGACGGTATGACTGACCGTTAACCATTGAGTAAAACCAGACAGTATCGATAAAAGACTTTCAAATTTGGTTCAAACACACTCATTATATATTCGTAAAAATATGATAGGAATTTTTAAAACGGTAAAACTCACTGTCCTGAAGCTCAAACACTCCCTTTTTTGCCAGCACGCCAGTTCCGCTCAGCACCACACGACAACAGCAACACCAACTTTGCCGAACATACTTTCGCTTAACAATGGGCGAAAATCCGAAAATTACCGAAGGATGCATGGTCGGCACTCTTCGGAAAAAAGAGGCGAGAGCAAGCTGAGGCGCGGCGAACATGGATTGGTTACGTAACCGCTTCACGCCTTGAACAATACCCGTTGCTAGTCTGTTTCTATATTTGTCTGTGGTTGAATTAGTTACATCATTTCCTTTAGCAAGGCCACGAATTCAGAAACGAGCCGAATGGCAGCAAATTTCAAAGTTGCACAAAATATTGCATTTGTATAACATTTAACAGCGTCGTTTCCTTGGGATGATGCGTTTATTTAATAGAGTAGGGATAGCAAAATCATATAGCATGGCTTATTTAAGCAACATTAACTTTAAATTTATGCCGGACTTACACTTTAATTGACAATTATTAAAACCATATCTCTCTGAACAAGGATGTACACGAACCATTTTTGCTGTCCACAAAGTGTCACCATTGACTAGATTAGGTTAGTCATTGATAATTTAATTTTATTACCCTTAATTTACAGATCACGAGAACAGCTTATCCTCCTCGCCACTATCCCATTTCCAAGAGTTCTCACTAGCTATATCATTCAATCCAATCCAGACCTGCCCTCCTTCACGATCGATTATGCCTGTTTTGAGAGGTATACGAATTTGAGAAAGTTCGCTTAGATTGCAAGTAAGTCGGATATCAACGAAGAAAGGTATTAGCGTTATTGAAGTAACCATTGACGCTAACAGTAGACAAATGGTGTACAAGTATTTTCCAACATGAAAGATAGCATTCACAAGGCTCACCGACGCAAGCTTGTTTGTCTGGGCTAAGACTGGTAAACGTTACGGAACTGTCAGAGACGAAGGCGAACACTCAAACATGGTACGTTAAATATAGACATTAATCTATTCTTATCTAGCTTGCATGAGAGAGAGAGAGAGAGAGAGAGAGAGAGAGAGAGAGAGAGAGAGGAGAGAGAGAGAGAGAGAGAGAGAGAGAGAGATGTCAAACCTGCAAGATAATGATCCTCATAGCGTCATTGATTGTCGTAAAATTTGCATTGCGCTTTCGGCATTCTTCTCTAGCTGCAAGCCATCTATAGTCACGATGTTTGTAAAAATAGTAACAACTGTATCGGGTACATCGATATATGGGACCTGCAAAAACAATTGAGTACATTCTTATTTTCCGGCTGTTATTTTTGAGGCATTTATACGGAGTTCTTCATGTCCAACAGTTTTGAACTTGCACAATCAGTTTAGATATCGTAACAAGTGTTAACTGAGAAGTTGTTAAGAAAGACAGGCTAACAGAGAACATCGTTGATCATTAACTTTTTTTAAGGAGGTACGCTACCATTCCAAAAAATGTTGGGACATTCTTGAAGTTGACTTTTCTGAAATAATCTTTATGTGTACATTGCAAAGATATGAAAAAAATATGGGGTACCCATGCAAAATTTTGAAAAACACATGCTAAAATTGACAGAAAACCTCTAAATCTCCCTTTTTGCGAAATTTGCACTTACCAGCAGAATCTTTATTTCATTGCAAACGATTAACAGATCCTAGTGTGCATACCACATTTTTGCATTGCCAGGACAGCTGAATTAGGACAATCAACTAAACTTTGTGATGTCTTGTCTTAAAGATTAAATATTAGACCCTAAATTTATCATTTAACTGTAAAATTAGTCTTTTTAACAATATAAACTTCATATAAATGCACAAAATAATTTTCAAAATGTTAAAAAAGTACAGCAATATCTATCAAACAGATAGTGTTCTTTGATTTAGAAGCAAAAAAAGTTGGGGTCACCACGCAAATTTTCTTACTAAACAGCAAAAAGTGACGAAAAAAGGTGAATTTTGTTAGACCTGAGATTTGACCCTCTAGCTTACTGATATTATGTCAGAGCTACAATTGTTAATTATTCTCTTTCTTGATCTTTCAAAATAAAAATAACTGTCGATTTTTCAGTGCAAAAATATAATTTCGGTTGTTTTGATTCATAAAAACTTCTGAAAGAAATATTATAAGGTCACTAGCATGATTTTTTGCCATTTTGTCCTGTTATTCACGCTCACCAGGTTAGGTAGTCTAAAAGGAACATGTACATCTTCTGGACAAAAGAGGGCGCTCTCCTATATAGAATGGTAGCGTACTACCTTAAGGGCGAAATATATGCGTCTTCGATATTTAGGTATGATGGTTTTATGATAGTTGACTACAGAGCCGAGAGCGAATGGAGACTTTGAATGCGGATTTTAGAATACCAACAATTAAGAGATGAGCAAGGAATGAGGTGATTTTAGGAAATGAGTACAATGATTTTTAAGAATATATTTACTTCTCTGCACTTCAATGTCCGAGTCCGTTTCGGAGTCCGACTGAGAGTCAGATTCACCATCCTGATCATCTTCCCATGCTTCCATATTAAAATCATCAACATCGGTCAATCCATATTCCTCCACCTTCTCAACAGTTGATTCTTCAGACGCGCCACAGAAGGAACAATCATCCCCAGGCTGAGGGCAGCAATGACAATAAATCGTAGCATTATCTTGAACGAAGCTCCAAAAGTTATCTTTTCGAATAGATTAGCAGTAAAGTGCAGGTAATGATACACACGGTAAATTCAACTCCTTTATATCTTTCCAAGAGCCGTCAGGGGGACTAATTGTAAGGTACTAGCTGGTACCGTCATACATAGGCGGCGAAAACAAATATTAATAATAATAACTCTTTAAATACCACGCACAGCAATGTTTCTTTCGATATGAGGAATAAGTCATTAATTTGCATAAAATACTGCTCCTGGAGGATCATTGGACGTAGTTTGTGAATTTGTCAATTAAAAAAAATTATTAGGCACAGAGACAAGTGCTACCCAGCTTTTATGATCGCGCCCGAACAAAATAATGGGCAGCCAAAACAACTAAAAAGAAACTAGGTTGTCGTGCGATTTTTTCCAGTTTGTCAAAAATAAACTCCGTTATTTTTCAATCTGTTCTGTAGGTTTCCAACTGTCTTTTTGGCTGTCTGTCAGTAAATATGTATGCTACGTGAATGTCCTTTTTTTCTTCTGGTATGTATGTAAACATATTTTGCCTAGTGTTTTATCTTTCAAGTAAATCTAACATGACCGCATGAAGGTATAAATTGTGGAAAATTACATGTGAAATATCAGAAAAAGACAATCGTAATATGCGACAGATTTGTTACATTTTCGATTGGTAATTTGTCAAGAACAACATGTTATCGTAAAACCATTGACTTCCATATCAAACATTTTGTGATGAGTTTCAAGCTTTACAAAATTTATCTCCGCTACGGCTCTCATGATGATTTGGAAGTCTGAGTAATATGTAGCATTGAATTGCTGCTGAAGAAGCAGTTCCCAATCCCTGGTATTTGCATTAGTATTTGTTGACATTGAGTATTTACATGGTGCAAGCCCTTTTTTCCTTAGAAATTTACTTAAAGTTAGTCAATTTGTTTTCAGATAAAGCTGACAAATGGCCTGTCCCTTTAGCTTTAACGATTATTTAAAAAATAAGTTTGACTTGCATGTTTTTCTTTTGAAGAAGTGATGACGTAACTCATTATGATGATGATTACATTTACCATTTGCTTTAAAGGATAGAGGCATTAGGAGCGACAAATCTACCTCTAACGGCTTAGGGCATAATTTTAACATTACAAGCTTTGTTGGAATTACGTCATCAAAGCATTTGCAGGTAAAATATTAATACTGAAGTGAGCAGATATGTGTTTGAGACGTGGGTACACAAACGCAATATTTATTTTTCACCTTTAGAATTTAATTTGATACCAGGTGTCCAGACTAACCTTAGAGTAAATCAAGTGAGATTCATTAAGCAGACCCTGTCCTAAATCTAATATTAATATTCTGTCAATATTTTGTTATGTTTGCATTCCGGTTTTACTTACTCTTTGTATAGGATGTAGTGAATGGAAGCTCACAGTTGGGACCCAAACAGAAGGTAACACTTTGTACCAGCTGTTACACCTCTTTGACTTACGTCATCGAGCTGATCATTTCAAGACGTTCATGACCATTTTCATTACTCTACGAATTGACAAAGAGATCTGAACGGACAGTTATCATGACCAGAGAAGGCTATAATGATTGCTTTCTCGGGACACGCCTTTTGCATGCTGAAAAGCTATGCTACACTCTACATGCATGGGAATTTATAGTTGTCGGCTGCTCTTATCATAAACATGAATGAAGGGCTGAAGCTTATCAAAGTGGTCACATTGGCTGAACAGAAGGGTATCTGCCGAAAAATAATTTTTATGACGTATCTGGCTTCAACAGCGTGCAGGAAGAAATTCACTTCCTATGATAGTGTATGAGATCAAATCAGATCGTTACAAAAATTGTCCAAACACATTTCTATTCGAACATACCGGCATCGATTCTATTTTATCTATTTGGGAGTGCAGATATTCAATGGAGCATCAAAAAGCAATAATTCTTCATTTCTCTTTCTTTTCAATGTATTTTTCACAGCTTGAATAATCGATTTCTTTTCTATAGCTCTGTGCATGCTGTAGTGTTGGTGAGTTTGAATTTTTCGGTTAAGGTTCCGCATTCTACACTTTATAATTCTGCCAACAAAATACTACACGGTAAAATTGCTTTCTGACTAGGAAACCCTGGCTTGTCACACGTTTTCGTGCACGTGGTCATGTTGTGCAGACAAACAACAATTCTTGTAAAATGTAAAAACCTTTCAGTCGTAAAACGTTATGGTGCTAACACCTGTTAGTTTAACTCTTTATGGCTGTCATTTCAAGTTTACACAGCGAAAGATTTTCCCTGACCAACAGGACATGATCTGCCCAAAATAAACTAAAATATTGCTCAGACGAAAACATTTCTCCGTATTCCCTTGTGGAAAAACAACCTTTTGCGACCCAAAACGCGTCAGAAATCACTTTGTTTGATATCCAGAGTTGTAGCATAATTATGGCCATACTCTGACGACTTCACGATTCAACAGGACAGGTAGACATAGTTGTACTATCAATTCATTATTAGGCAGCAATTATATGTAGAATCCGAAATGTGAAGTACCGATCACAATACGAAAATAGGCGATATCTGGTCTGAATTCAAATTGTGAAGCGTCCAAAAAGTCTCGCAGTTGGCGGATTTCGGCCTATTCTTTGATTTGTTTCGGTGTAAGTTATACTTGGTCCCACCGTACACTGCTTAGTCTGATTCGATTGTAATTGACAATTTCTGTTATGCATATCCACGCGTTGTAAATCGCCACAACGTGACCAGAACACTCAATGTGTTTATTATTTGGTCTGAGGAGGTAGTTTTTTTCCTTTGAATTTTAAATTTAATACATTTGATTTTCAGTTTTTTCAGAGTAATTACTGCGATTACTCACAGATGGTACAACGTCACGGCAGGACTCATAACGTATAACTATTGCTCACGCGGTTTTATGTGTCATGGTTATGTGTATATGGGAAATTATCTTCAAATTACCGCACATGTCTTTTTTGAATTAGTTGTTGACAGAATAAGTCATACAATACCGTACGAGTTGTTAGTACATTTATCTTTTATATTTCCTTAGTAGATTTGCGAAATAAAAGCTTGTACATTTATGAACATTGTTATTAATGTTCTAAATCAAGGTATAATTTTGTTGTCCAACTTCAATCAAAGTTATGTACAGTTTTATAGAAGACTTGTGGTTTGTCCAAACAAACGGTCTTGTGATGGACAGCAGTAACGAATGGCCGTCTACTTGAACTGCAGTAATTTTAAGAGATTTGGACAAGTTTTAAAAGTCACGGGTTTTTATAGGGTATAACGAGAGAAACTTTTAACTTTGAACATCGAAGATTTGTAATATTAAAATTACTTCTAGGAGAAGTATTTTACAAGCAGAACTAAAATGAAACTAAAAACAGGAATAATCAAAGTGAGACTTGAGTGGACACCGTGGGTCATCAGTATGTATTAGGGAGATGGTGCAGTGGCAAAGAATGTGAAATTTTCAGAAGAGTTACTTTCAGAATGTGCTTTGGAATACAATTCAGAATAACATTCAGACACTCACAATGTGAGATAATATTCTGTATATTCAAGAAGAGTCCTTTCAGAATGTGCTTTGGAATACAATTCAGAATAATATTCAACACTCACTATGTGAGATAATATTCTGTATATTCTAGAACTAACAAGCTCTGCCTGTTAGTATGTATTGTCAATGTCACTGTTGGATGTTGTTGTCAAATGTCTGTGTACTAAGTGTGTGTATTCTGATTTATTTTGGCTCTTTTTTTTAATTAGTAGCTGCAGTAAAGACACAGTGAATACCAGTACTGCAAAAGAAAGAAAATATGTCAGAGATAGGTTGTCTAGCTATGATTCACTAAAATGATTTAAATTTCACATTAAATATTTTGATTTTACATTCAATGCACATTATGCATTTCCTCTGCGAACAACATTCTCCCAATAGCCACTGTAAAACTGAAATCAGATGGGATTCTTGATCAGTGTCATTATTCTAATTCAGCACAGATTTGTGCAATTCTGACATATAAATCCAATAGGAAACTAATACACCATTATCAGTTGATGTTTCAATTGCAGCTGGACTGCACAAAATTTACAATCTTTGTACAAGGTACCAACTATGTTATCATCACCATAAATATATGCATCTGAAATATCATCAGAATAATTTGCAAATTGTTCAGAAATTTTAGAACACTGCTAAACAAATATGGACTAAAGAAATAAAAAAATACACACTAAAGATGGGCTAAATTATTGAAATGAAATAACATACAGTAATAAATATGCATATGTTGAAACAAACTGTGGACTACACTTTATTTTTCAACATTTTAAACTGAAATGTTTAGCCATAATTTGAACGCCACACTATGACACAGAGGGGTAATTTTAAAATTCGTTTTACAACCGAATGAAATTCATCGACCGTCATATCTTGAACACAGAAATGCCTTGCTATATTGTGAATATTTCCGGTGGCGATAGCCCACTGTCCGTGCACCAGCGTACAATGGTCGGAAAGAAAAATGTGCCAGTTACATTTTGCAACACATGGGTTATAAACGTTTGATAATTGTTGTTTATTTAGAAGTGTTAAATGTCTTTACATATTCTTTGCCCCATTTCCGCACGCTCGTATTTCTCTTGATATTGCGTTTACTGAGAAAATTTACCTAATGGCCCCTATCGACATGCCGAAGGGCATGAAAACGCTTCCGCCAATCATAGCAACGATTACGTCTTACGATATCTTGTACTATGTAATGTCGAATGTATTGGAAAGCGTGCGGAAGAACGCTCAATCTGATTGGGCATAACAAATGACGCCATTCGGGGAATTGTGTTTAACGGAAAAACGGCGTGGTCTACAAGTTCTATCGGGACATTTTGGCAAGTTTCACGATATCAGTGAAAATACAAGATATAGTAATTTACTAAAGTGAAACCAGGAGGGTCATTTGTTTCAGACTCGGTATGCTAAAATGAAAATATATCCTAGTTTGAACCATGTAAACACCACATTTCGCTTACTCCGCTATGTTCGTGACGGCACAACCTTACAGGGGCCCCCGACTCATACTCAACAAAAGTTACGATGCCCCAAAACAACAAAAATTCTCGCAAATCGGGGTTGAACTTTCAGTTTCCACTGTAAGAATCCCAAGTGTGGTAGAAATCAGGGGAACGGTTGTTTTTAATGCACGCCAAAACCCTAATCGTAAAACAATGGCGTCGTCATCACGCGACTAACATTTTTCGAATGAACTCCATGAATATTGAAAACACAATTACAGTCGATCCCTCGTAAATTTAGATACTCTTTTTAAACTAGACCATAATTAGGGCCCATATTGTATACTCGATGTGTGGTGAGATGTTGCCACACGTTTTGACACGACTTATCAGTGACGTGCTTTGGATAACTTTCGAGGCCGTTTCTTTCTGCACACAGCTTCTCAACTCTCATTCACTCACAGATATTATCGGTACACGCAAAGTTAACACATGCTCTAAATACGGATACAAAAATAAACCTCTTACCGAATGTCGTACTGGCTCCACTGGTGTGACTGTAGATAGACGTAGCAGGAACTGAATCTCGTAGCGACACACAGAAAGTATGGCTGCTCGATGCATGAGAGCGAGGTTGAAAGGCCTTACTGGTTCTGACCACTAGATGGCGCCGCAAACACAACTTTACGAACCCCTTACTGCTAACGTACACTCCTATGAGAAAACCCACTGATCACATTTTTTATTTTATTGAAAAAAAATAATCACACATAAAACAGTATTCATGGTGTAAATTATTTTAAAAATAATTGTTTCTTAACTATGATGTTTCTACAAGCTGATAAAAGTATGGCCATCACATTTGCTTAAGAAGTTCTTGAGTATACTGGTAGTCTTATTACAAAAATCATTAAATATGCAAATTAGAATTAATTAACCAAACTTACTAAACTTTTACCATAGTTATGCTATAGGGTAACAAGTAACAAGTCATTGACAATGACATAGTCCCCACTTGTAATAGGAGTATTAGTCTTGATGGGGCAGGGAAATGAGGTCATTAAGAAGTATCACTGGAGTGTATATGTTCAGATCTATGGACACATAGGTCTATGTCATTGTTCCCAATTTGAAACAAGAGGCATGTCTAAGTTATGGTTCTAAATCGGGAAAAAGATCAGACCTCTAGCTGTATTGGCCAGCCAAGAAATACATATGTGCATAATAAATGAGGTACAAGATGTGACATCTTAAGGTCTATTATCCTATCAAAATTGAAGCGTAAAGAACTTGTGGTTACTGAGTTATGCATATATATGCATATTCAAGGTCAAAGGTCATCAAGGTCACGTGACATTTTGAAAATAAAACATTGTATTGCTAATTAATCCATATATGCCAAAATTCAGACCTCTAGCTCTATTGGCTTGCCCACAATTATATATGGGCATAATTAACGAGGTAAAGCATGTGTTGTCATAAGGTCTCCCATCCTACTAAATATAAAGGACATAGCACTTGTGGTTACTTATTTATTGACATAATCGTGTATTTTAGGTAAAAGGTTATCAAAGTCACATGACATTTTGTCAAAAAATTTCTATCCTATAGTCTATCCCTATATACTAAAAATCATATATTTACCTCTATTGGCTTGCTCAAAATTAGATATGCACATAATTGATGAGGTTCAATACGTGGCGTCACAAGGTGTCCCATCATACCATATATGAAGGGTGTAGCACTTGTGGTTACCGAATTATGGACAAATATGTATATTTGAGGTCAAAGGTCACGTGACATTTTGTCAAAGCGTCTGAGATATCTGCGTGAACGGATGGACTCACATGGATGGACTAACGGACTGACATGACCCAATCTATGAGCCCCCTGGACTTTATCTGTGGGGACTAAAAACTGTGTCACTGCATCCTTTTTGCAATATGAATACGATGAGAAACTAAATTTTTATTTTTCTTGGCCTCATACATGGGAGTCTATGGACTGCCTTATACATGGGAGTCTATGGACTGCCTTATACATGGGAGTCTATGGACTTCCTTATACATGGGTGTCTATGGACTGCCTTATACATGGGTGTCTATGGACTGCCTTAAACATGGGAGTCTATGGACTGCCTTATACATGGGAGTCTATGGAGGTGAAAACTAAAAAGTCCTCTAACACGGCAAATTTGATCGCATTGTGAAACAAATCAACGTGCATCTGTATGAGGTAGAGTACTATCCTTGTACCAAGTTTGAACGAAATCGCTCCAGGCGTCTCTGAGATATCTGCGTGAACGAAAAAAGTCATAAAATATGCAAATGAGCAATTAATTAATAAGCCACACCCACCAAAATCTAATCAGATCTAAGTCTCATCATGATAATACCAAATACCAAATTGCATGACATTGAACCTGAGGGTTCAGTCTGAATGCTGGGGGTGTAATTTGAACAGCGCCCTCAGAAAAATAGCCTCGTTTTCATTTCAAAACAAAGGTCGCAGTAGTACAGGGGTCACACAAGCATGGGTCGCCTAAACATGCCTACATTCACGCTATACCGCGGACCTGAGTGAATGTTATAGTTAATATGTGTTTTTTAGGAATTTGTTTCTGATATAAACAGTTTGTCATGTAAAAATAAACCTACATTCAAAAGATTGTCGATGTGTATACTGAGTAGTTTCTGTTGCATAACACGATTTGGGTCTGTCTATGAAGGAGAAACGGGGCTAGTAAATTGTCTTCCGGGTCTTGAACACCGATCAAATTTCAGCAGTGTCTTTTTCAGTAACAATTGATTGTGTATACCAATTTTTAACTTCACAGAGTTATTTTACTGGAAATGGTACACTTTTCAATAGACCCTTGGCGAAACTTCGTCTAAAAATTTCACCTATGAATGCCGTTTTCTAGTACTTGTTACAGTGGGCATTATACATTCACCACAGATTAGATGGCCTCTACAAACGAGAATAATTTTGTTAACTACAACTACAGTTCTTAAGTATATTTTTTTCTCAGAATTTTAGAATTTATAAATTGTTTTATGTATCTTGAAGTCTGTTTCTATATATAGGAAAATGAGAGCAACTTTACACATCGTTTTCTACCTTTGATAGTGATGCGGTATATTGATTCGATCAATGTGGTTTAATGATATGGAGAAACATGGCAAGACACCGGTGAATCGATAGTGCTTTGACCCTGGTCATGTGATCTGGGTCCCCGGGAAAGAACCGGTTATGTGTTGGAGCTATTTATCCCACATGTCAATTTGATAGTAGCGATTGTTCATCAACTAGAGATGCTAGTATGGATATGTTGTGGTCTGAACTTTGAGTGGTTTGTTGGTCAGACCGTTCGTGTTTATTTTATCCTCGTGCTTGATTTGTGCCTGAACGAGGATGTCTCTTAAGTTTTTATTCCTTTTGTATGCTATGATAGGTTTTTCTGGAAAAAACTTTGACCAGTGTTTGATCGGCTTCTATTATTTCCAATTTTTGTTAGACATTGTTTGATTTGCCTGGTTTTGATGAATGGACTGAAGGTCGTTGTGTAAACCAGTTTTGTTCTCATGTCATATTCCTCTTATCTTTATCGGTGAGGTATCGTCGATGGTTGGTGAGATTAACATCTTTCTTTATACGAGATATATCTTTTTTTTCTATAATCTTGTTGTTGAAGTTTGCGTGTGAGAAAGTTGACCTTTTCAATGAAGTCCTTGTCGTTGTTGCATGTGCAAGCATATCGGAGAAGTTCACCTTTAATGAAGCCTTTGTAAGTGCCGCTCGGGTGACACGAATTTCTCAATAAATATTGGAACGTGTCGGTTGGTTTTGTGTTGGTTAAATTAAAAAGACAATAAGTTCTGAATTCAATATACTGCAAAGACAACAGCTTTATTCTAAATAAACCTGAAGTTTGATCAATACTTAAGCCTCAGAGACTTGACTGCAACAAACTGAGACAAATCAGACACGAAAATTACGTCAAAAAAGTTAAAAGTGAACAACCATGAGGTCACATGCACAAGTTTTTCTATGGGAAGCCCCGGCTGGAAGCTTCGAAGCCATCCTCGGACTGTGATGACCCTGAATAAAAAAGAGGAAAATAATTAAAAACAACTGTGACACGAATTTTACGTATTACAACCTAAAAGTGTCACTTTATGATAATTTTCCCAAAAAAGTAACATTTGACCTAAAAATACGCACATTTTGGGGATTTATTTCACTATGAGCGTATGCGAGTACACAGTGTACGTGTAAACGTACAGTACACTAATGTTGATTTGGCGCCATATTGGATTTTAGCGGCAAAACACAGCGGCGAACTTTGCCGCCCAACATCAAATTCCTGGCATGAACAGACAAAATTCTGCGGTAAAAAGCTAATTTATAGTATAATTCCACGAACTATGCTTGATTTTGGGCCTTAATTTCATGCTACCGTAGTTGGTACAGCAACACAAGTCCGCGCTCGACATATAACATCGTACTATGAAAAATCGCTGAAATCGCAAAATTCACTTTAATTTTTCAAACAGAGCCCCGAAAAGTCACTTACCTTCTCAGAAAATCCAATTGAAGAGATGAAGTTGGTCTCCAATGATAATTATCGGCGAAAAAATGAGGATTTGGGAGCGACTGAAAAACTGTGTTAGCCAGCCAACGGTCACAGTGTAGACTGAGTTGCTGAGTGCCGTTCGAAAGGAATGGCATTTGCATATGCAAATTGCACCCCTAGCGTTCAGACTGGGTTCTTAAGTTATGAGTGGAACAAAATCTGTCGACGGACGGACGGACGGACGGACGGACGGACGGACGGACACACACACAGACATTGTGGCGACAAAGGACACCTTTGGTACTTCGCACCACGGTGTCCAAAAACGGTTCTTTTATGTCAGTGTATTGAAATAGCATTTTGTGTATATATTCATCTCGGAAGTGATCGATGTCGTATGTGTCATTCGGTGTTAATAGTTTGTGTTTCATGTTATGCGAGACTTCACGAGATCCGGCGTGGATGCAGGGCTCCTGATCACACCATGAAGAGTGATAGGAACTGAGGAGATATAAATTTTAATCGAGTTAACATTCCCATTTTAGCATCGCAACATCGGTTATTGTTTATCATTTTGGGATGACTAATATTAAATAGCGTATCAAAATGTAATACTTCTTCACTAGTTTTTTCCAGATGTTTCTCACGGCTTGAGCCATCGATTTTTTTTCTAATAGCTACGTACATGCGGTGCTTTGTTTGCAGCCAGCGAGTTGTGAATTTTTCGGATGAGGTTCCGCATCGTACACTCTATGATGCTGTTAATAAAAATGCAGTTCAGATATTTATGTGATCGATTCCCGGAAACCAAACAAACTTCTCGAACCTGCACTGCAGATCATTGAGCCGCTCTGCTCTGTAAACAAGATCTCAATCGGATATTTTGCCAGCCTTAATTTGTCATTGAAAGAGTGAAGACATTTTGAAGTTCTTAAGCTAAATAAATCATCATTCAATAAGGTTTTTATAGCACCCAAATCAAAAACCAAAGGTTTTGCTAAGTTACGCCTAATAGCTTCAGTCACTCTCTATTCTCTGTAACAGTTGAAGAGATGAGCTTTCACTTTCTTTTTAGAACTTGATTCTCTGATATCAAGTAGGGTGAGTTGCAAGTTAAGTTAGTGTGCGCCTCGAAAGTGAAAGATTTACATATTTGCTCAAATTTTTCTCTTCGACCATTCTCCTACCAAATCAAGAAATTAAGAATAAAAATCAGGGTTTACCGTCCAATGTTTGGTACTCAAGAAACAGATTTCCTGGCATTCACCGACATTTCAAATTCAAAATGGCTGCTACCTCCGTGTTAACTCTATGGAGAAGAAAGAAATTCCCGATTTTCAAAAACCTTTGACAGTAAAAATGTGTCCCACTCAAAGAGCTTTAAAATGAGCCCCACAAGAGGTTTATCAGAAAAGAGTTGTATAAAATTTGAGAGTCAAAATATATATCCCTTACTGTTTCAAAAGTTCTCTCGTAAAGAATGGAGCCGACTACTGTTGAACTTATATGTCATTAAAACCTCGATATATTAGAATTTGTAGAGCAACTTTCTGTGTTGCGAATGATAAGTTGTGGATTAATCCGAAAGGAAAGAGTCACTTCTAGTTTATGTAGACTTTCTTGCAAAGAAGAAACGTACCTAGGTTCTCACGTTTGATACAGGTCCCTGTTTACCCTGGACAGTCCAAACTACAGAACACTACTATACATTTTTGGCCAAAAACTAGTGTCAAAACTCTGCTTTTTCTACCAATGATAATAGACAAAACGTTTACATTTTTGTCAATATGTCCTCGGTCAACAATATCATGATTGAGGCCAACAAAGTGTAGGGGTGGGGGTTAAAACAGCGGCGCATATACTATATGTATACCCTTTCTGTAGCAGTCTACCCGGAGCAACGTATACACGCCACACCTATTACAAAATCCTAGCGGCTCACATACCTCTATGTTTTGGAGTTGTATGAAATGTTGCATAGCAAGAGTGACCGAGCGGGACATTGTTCAAGCGTGGATTTTAATTATATGAAATATTTCAGAATCAGCTTAATCTACTCCATTATTTACTGTATATCGATAAATGGAAGAAACTATTTGGATTGCATTTTTGTGTTCAGACAGGAAACTATCGACTTTTTATTGTATCTAGCGTGTGTGAATGGAGCAATGCAGTCTACCCTTAGAGGCTTAGATCCGTCCCGCGATATTCACACATCATATACTACTTTACAAAGGTATTTATGGACAAAATGTCAACATTAAGGTGAGAGGACACGGTTCCGAGACATGCACTAATCACAAGGTTCATTTAATTGCCTCCAGATTGACATAATCCTGTCCACCAGCAGACACTGGTCAGCCAGACCTAACGAGCTATTACTCCTGTCCTTTTGATATTCATGTTCTGGAAACCTTACGTCTAATTTTGCTTGGAATGTTTAGGTTGAGTGGGAGTCTGAGTATTAAGGGTGCTGCCGGCTATATGCCGTCGTATTGCCTCTGACCTTCATGGCATCTGACTAAATTCTGTCGGATATGAAGAAGCATATTGCTGCAAGAAAAAATAGAATTTACACTGAGATATTTATAAAGCTTATTATGTTGCACAAGTCTGTAACAAGCTCACTCTCAGTTAAGGTTTTCGTAAACTGAGTTATTAAAATATGTCCATTGTATGTCTATATGTGCATCTGTCCCTCTCTGTATGTATGTATGTATGTATGTATGTATGTATGTATGTATGTATGTATGTATGTATGTATGTATGTATGTATGTATGTATGTATGTATGTATGTATGTATGTATGTATGTATGTATGTGTGTGTGTGTGTGTGTGTGTGATGTGTGTGTGTGTGTATGTATGTATGTATGTATGTATGTATGTATGTATGTATGTATGTATGTATGTCTGTGTATATGCGCTTGAGAGAGAGAGAGAGAGAGAAAAAGAGAGAGAGAGAGAGAGAGAGAGAGAGAGAGAGAGAGAGAGAGAGAGAGTAGTTTGATTGATGGATTGATGAATGAATGAGTGAATGGATGAAAAGATGAATGCTTACTTGTTGTTCGATTGTACTGAGGTAAATAATGCAAAACTTAGGTTCGTTGGAATATCCTATATATGGCATACTAACTACGAGTGCCCTCTTGAATGATTTCCTGTTCAGGAGAATGCTAAAATGAAATCTTTCAAATAGTGTTAATCAGAATATTAATAGTAATTAGGCTAAGTTGTAAAAGGCATTTACGGGCTTCATTGTCAACAATATGCACTGTTTATGGATTCATACAACGGATCTTTGTTTGAAGCTTTCGTATGAAATTTGTACGACATGTAACTACACTATAAAGTATATACAACAGTTTCGAGTAAAACGTTTGGTTCCCTTTATGTCGTCAAATGACTCTATTTAATTTCTTGTGTGTCGAGCATGCGTGAAAGGAACCATAAAGTTTACCTCCCGCGGTTGAGTTCGACCCCGCTTTATGTACGGTAGGGTATAATTACTTCATGCAGGATTTTTATGGTCGAAATATCAATATTCGAGTAAAAAGTCAGGTGTCACAGACGCATACAAATATACTTTATTTAATTTCCCCCTGGGATTTTCCTCAGAACTATGTAACCACACAAAAACTGATTTTTGGGGAAAATCAGCCAACAGGGATCTAAGTTGAAATTTTTTTACAACTCATTTTCTAGGTGTGTGCATCTGTCCCTCTGTCTTCTTGTCCGTCCATTCGTCCGCCCGTCCGTCAGTCAGTCAGTCAGTCAGTCTGTCTGTCTGTCTGTCTGTTTGTATGTCTATCTGTCTGTGTCTGTCTGTCTATCTGTCTGTCTGTCTGTCTGTCTGTCTGTCCGTCTGTCTCTCTGTATGCGCGTGTTTAACGCGTTTATGCGCGTTAACGTGTGTACTTGTTTAACAAGCAAAAGTCTAGGTGTACTGACTTGCTTATTACTATTATATCCCTACTATCATCACTAAATATTTTTGGGACAGGAGATTTTAATGATTTCCAATTCAAGAATATCGATTATCATTTTTTTGCAGAAATGAATTAAGAACAAAAATCATCTGTTTGTCGATCTCCTACAAGACCAAGCTCTGCAACTTCTCGCCCAGTTCGAGAAGAGTAAAAAGTTGCGAGATTTGGAAGAGTCATTAGTTAGTCTTTATCGGTGCTGGGTACGGAACTGGCTTTTGAACATCATGTCACAACATCATATACGTCACAAAGACAAATCCTATTGTCAAGTTGGTATGGACAGCATATATTATGACAACCTACCGTAGTTAGTGTACTAATTTAAAAGTGGCTAAGTACCTTGAATTCGTGCTATTTTCGTACAAAATTGGGAGTCCGGTTGACCTATGTATACGTAGCTCACAGCGTGCCATCACGAGTTTCAAATTCATCTAAACGCGACACTTCATTTTGTCGGCGCCTGTTATCCTCAATCACGGCCAAGGGCGGTACAATGTGTGACGTGAGCAAATTAAACACATGTGCGCATGCGCATTTGCTATATGACTTTCCGCCATTTTTTGGAGTTTGAGTTAGCTCCGTATTTACTTTTTTATCTGAGCAATCTATCATGGTCAGATGTCATCAGAGTTCAATCGATATGCAAATATCTTTGGTAAGGTGTTGAGCTTTTATCTGATATGATTTTGTCAGTTATTTCCAAGTTATTTCTGAGATAATTACAATTCTATGTACTGTACTATTTCCCTCAGTGAACTGCCATAGAAATACATAGCGTGTTCCGAACCATGTGACTTTGCATACATCGCTGCTACGAAACTTCTTCAAACTTTTCATTGTTTGAGGGTATTTCAGAATTCAGGTTTATCGATTCGAGAAGTTCTTATTGACTCAGAGTACTTGCCGATTCCAGTTTTTATCATGTTTGATGGATTTGAAGAGTTCTATGCAAACACTGTATAGTTTGCGTGTTATCGCTAGTGCCATAGCTTTACACTGCATTTACCATTTACTTTAGGGAAGACAGTCGATTGATTCAGACCACAGTTGTTGTCACTCAAAGCCTTACCTGTCACAGTCAGGGTGAGTGTTCGTGAAATGTATTTTTGTATTACAATTTTACGATTATTTAGCAGTGAAGTTTATTCGTCTGTACACCTATAGAGGTTATGCTATACATTTCCATATATGACGTGACTCGCCACTGAGGACGCACAGTCCTTTGCTTGTCCGTATAGTGCATCTACCTGGTGTTTGACTTGTATTGTAAATTTCCTATATGAGACTGATATCGCTGTTGTGCTAGTGTTTCAAAAGCTATATAATGTAATGAAGTGAAATTTATGCAGAGTTTCTTTCTGTTTTTTTCCTTCAGGTTTCTTTTTCTATTCTTATGTCATAAACTACCATGTTTGTAAACAAACCAATGCTTTGCCTTAGTTTCTGTGGCGTCGGAAATAAAAGAACGTGTTGGATTCAGTTATCGTGTCTGTGTCCAATAAATGGGCGTTACAACTGATTCAAGGCAAAGAACAACAATGATATCGCCATACCGTTCTATTCAGACTGGTAACTTTGAAAAGTTGCCTGCCAATGCAAATAGTGCCTTTCCCGTTTGAAGTTATCATTCGGACATTTTTATGCGGTTTATCTCACCGCTGATCTCAGCAATTGAAAATTACAAAAATAATTCCACCTGCCCATCGAGTAGGTCACAATCAAATCTCGCCAGCAGTGCTAACATATTCCTGACCTGGACACGTGGTTAGTTTCAACTTTTGTTAGAGTGGCCGCCACGTACGTCGTAGCGAGACTTTTCTTTCGTTTCATAATTATTTACAGCGGGTCAATGTTAATGGTCGTCGTTTGACTCGTTGTGTACACTCTAGAAATATATAAATTTCTGTAATACCCAAACATCTCTCAGGTAGTGTGTATCATGTTTGTATTTGTTTTGCGTCCTAACTGAACTTTGAGTGCAGTGCCAGAGATGACGACCTTACCCTTTAGTTATGAGGATTTCACATCAAAATGTTATAAGGTGCAATATCTTTCACATGTTTAGTGTAAATTTTAGGTAAAGATACAGTAATTATAACTCGTTAAATAAAAAATCTTCAGCTTTCTTTGCTGTCTTCTGACAGTTACATTACTTTTCATAAGGGATCGTCTGTGTCGTAATAATACTCAAAGATGTAATGGTGAATATTCTCGTGTTGTAGTGCAGTCACCTCAGCACCTGACAGAAGTTGTTTTCACTATACAGATCCGACACATTGTAGTAATCTACCGGAATCAACTCCTTTACGATGCTAAAATGCTAGTGTTACTGTTCAAGGGACTCCACCAAAAGTGTTCTCTATGGCAAAGTATGAGGCTAACAGAATATTTAATAGCCAGAAACACAGAGAAACATAGATAGAGTCGCAACGGGTATTGTTTAAGGCGTGAAGCGGTTACGTAACCAATCAATGTTCGCCTCGCCTCAGGTGCTCTCGCCTCTCTTTTCCGAAGAGTGCCGACGATGCATCTTCGGTAATTTTCGGATTTTCGCCAATTGTTAAGTGAAAGTATGTTCGGCAAAGTTTGTGTTGTTGTTGTCCTGTGGTGCTGAGCGGAATTGACGTGCTGGCGAAAGGGGGAGTGTTTTGAGCTTCAGGAAAGTGAGTTTTACCGTTTTAAAAATTCCTCTCATATTTTTATGAAAATATAATGAGTGTGTTTGAACCAAATTTGAAAGTCTTTTATCGATACTGTCTGGTTTTACTCAATGGTTTACGGTCAGTCATACCGCCTTTTACACGTTCGTCAAGGAAGGACATGTTTATGAAACTGCTGGCGTGTTATGTTTTGATTGGCGTGAAGCAGTGTTTCTGGCCTGAGAGCTCACAAAGTAACTATGGTTGCTACGCGACTGGCAGTACGATGCCATCTCGTCGTATTTTTCGCATAATCTCGTGCAATTATCAACCACAAACAAAGTCTCCAAAAAGTTTAACACCTTTGAAGGTCATTTTAATATGAAAAGCCAATAGTCTACCGAGACGACCATGGAACAAAAGGCATGCCGCGTTTCCAGTCTGTCTATATTTGTCTGTGCCAGAAACAAACAAGTCAAGAAGAAAGTCCTAAAGTAAATCCTGAAGTAAAGAAATATTCAAATTTTGCAAGAAACAGAGAAGTGGTGTGTAGAAATTAAATTCAATGAAATTCCACGTAAATTGCTCAGTCAGAAGACTGGAACATTTCCAGAGTCAATTCGTCTGGAAAAAAAAGAAATAAATGTCATAAATAAATGACAGAACAACAATAAAGTCCACCCAACGATATGTACGGTAAATTATAGTTACTCCGTGAAGGACATTTATGTGCGAAATGTCAACATTCGAGTAAAAAGTCAGGTGTCACAGACATGCATAGAAACACACTTTATTGAATTTTCCCCTGGGATTTTCCTCAGGACTCTGTAACCAAACAGGCACTTATTCAGGAAAAATCAGTCAATAGGGGTCTAAATTGTTGTGTTTTTTGCTACTCATGCACCATAAATATTATATCGTTATGGTAGCCGTATTTACATTTTGCTGAGAATATTTCTATGGAGTTGGAGGTTGATTGTAAGACATCACTTGGTATCAGTCACTCTATTGCTCTGACCTTTATGACATATGACCGAACACCATCAGATGTGAATAACAGCGGATGCGGAAAGGGAAGTGAATACAGATATATCTTAAACACTTATTCGTCTACCCTAAAAGTAACTACCTAAACTGTTCCACGCGCTTGGTAGTTACGACTCACACTACATCAGATTTCGTTCGAGGTCAACTTCACTTTTTATTAGAAGGGATAAGGGCTTTTCAGTTGTCAAATGGTTTTTCTTTATAGGTACTGGAGCGAATTTATTGTGCAACTGATTTTGGTAGCTCTGTATCTGCCAAGACAATTAGTGCATGTCATAATTATACTAATGGAGAAAGAGAAAGACGTCAGAGATATTTTCAGTTTGAATGTTACATGCCTATGTCACGTTCATCCAACTAAACCATTTTCATGCAAGGAAACTACTGAAATCCCGTACTTTACAACTTCTGTTCCTACGGAGAAAATATGTTGTATTTCGTTACGATTTGTTCTTTTTCAAGATATCAGAATCACTTAGAAAATATTTAAAGTGGTGTAGAACACCTGGAACAACGTCACAAACAGAATCATGCTCCTATTGTCTCTTAAATATGATAATGATATTCATGGCTTGACGACCTATTTGTTTTCTACCTTTTAGTGTTCAATGTAATTTTTTATCTCGCCTAAAGTCGTGAATTGGTCTGTTGCAGTTCCGTTTTTTACAGGCTGCCATGCTCACAATTAATTTCAATCAATAAAAGTTAGTAAAATGTGTGTATCCCGAGCCATTTCCATGAACATTGTTCTTAGAATGCTGTTGTAGGGGATTTCCCCAGACATTTTCAATGCTATGCAGACAAAAAATCCGTCAACACTAACAATTATAACTCGCAATGCATGTAATGTCGATTACTATTTCAGCAATTGTTCAGGCAAATTTTGTACAGAATACTGTTCGTCATGAATACGTATACTACTGTATAGAGAAATTAGATTAACAATGAGACATTTTAAAAAGCCTTTCCCCTACCCCGAAAGCTTATGAACTAAACATCTCTTCAAAATACTTGGTATTTATTTGGTCATCTCATCACCAGATTTCATTCATGGCCAACTACACTTGTTATAAACATAGATAAGGGCTTCTCAGACATCAATGGATATTGCTACGTATAATTCTGCTACGAGTGCCAATGCTACTGGAACAATGATACAGCTATCTCACGAAAACCATCATTTATGATGCATCCTACAATATTATCATATACTCATTATCCTGACATTATTACCACCTTTCGCGTGAAAATTTGCATGATATTCAAGCGCACAATAAAGCACTTGTATATACTGATTAGTATAGAGACATCCTTTGGTTTCCATTTTTACCTAAAAGGACAATAGTGACATCACTGCTTTTCTCTACGGTAGCCATATTTACTGTTTGCTTGCTTGCAATGATTTGACTGAATTTGTGTGTGTTTGTAAGACACGTATCGGTATCAGCCACTGTTTTGGTGACGCCATGGAATCTATGGTGTGTCGAGCATGCGTGAAAATAACCATAAAGTCTACCTCCAATAGCTGAGTTCCATTTCAAGATATATACAGCATGGTAATATTACTTCATGCAGGACATTTATGAGCGAAATGTCAATATTCGAGTAAAAAGTCAGATGTCACAGACATTCATACAAACATATTTTATTTGATTTCCCCCTGAAATTTACCTCAGAACTCTGTACTCAAACAAACACTTGTTCAGGGAAAAACTAGCCAACAGGGATCTAAACTGTAGTTTTTTTTGCTACTCATGTTCCAGAAATATTGTATCTTGATGGTAGTCGTATTTACGTTTAGTTGGAACGTTTTTGATTGCGTTGGAGTCTGGTGGTAAGACATCACTTGGTATCAGTCACTGTATTGCTCTGACCTTTATGGCGCGTGACTGAATACCGCCACACGGATGCGTAAAGGGAAGTGTTTACACAGATATCTTAAACGCTTATTCTCCTGCCCTAAAAGTAACTACCCTATCTGTTCTACGTGTTTGGTAGTTATGACTATCATTACCTCAGATTTTGTTGTGGGCAACTTCCACTTTTTTCTTAGAACGTATAAGGGCTTTCTGTTTTCAAATGGTTTTACCTTAGGTACTGGAGCGAACCTATGGTGCATCTGATTTTGGTAGTTCTGTATCTGCCGAGACACTTTGTGCATATTATAATTATTAGAACCTAATTGGAATAGTTCTGGTATATAACGTTCGCTTCCCCTGACATTTTTACGAGTAAAACGATCACAAATACTCAAGGTAATATCATAAATCACTTTTGTACCATCACCACAACTTTGTACAAAAACTGTCTTGTTGTATTCATTATAATTTTCTTACTTGAGAATGCCGGTTTCACTTAAAGCTTGCTCATTGCTGGAGAAGGCAGACGCGACAACATTAACCAATCAGATGTGTCTTTTATTGCTCAGCGTGGGGTGTCAGTGGGATGGAATTGTGTATTTTTCGATTCTAGTTCCGTCTTGTAAAGGCCGTGGCGCCCACTATTGAAATACAATAAAGGTTTAGTACATGTTTACGTTCAAAACAACATTCAGGAAAATTGTTCCTGTTCACGGAATATTGGCTCGAAGCTTTTTCAAACGCGTTGTTCATGCCGTACTGGCAAATGATACAGTTTTGAAATCGCTTCACTCGTAAAACCTTGATCACTGAATAGTCCATGCATGAAATTTTCATGTAATTTATGGAGACTGTTAAACACGTGTCAATTTTGAACTCGTCACTTATGTAATTTCATAAATCGATGAAATTTTTAATGATTTTCGATGTTTGTGTAGCAGAAATCAAGCAAGGACGTCGCAGACTCTCCAGAGATATTAAGTGGAGTTCCTGGAGCTTCATATCGTACAATATCCGGTGTCTTTGCGGAGACAGCAATCTGACAACTTTTTCAAGCTTTCGAAGTTTCTTAGAATACTATTGGATTGCACATTTTATAGTATCGATTACTTTGCAGAAAACGATTGGGTTCACTTACAGTATTTCTGTTTTGTACGATGGCACCTTGACCTTTGACTGGTTGGGGAACGTGTCTGGAGCAATAGGCTGTGCCTCTTTTAGTTGAAATCTATGCCAAAATATGTGCCAAGCTCAGTAGAACTACGTTATGATTGGACTTTATGGACATAATGTCAACATTGGAGGGAAAGGTCAAGTGTCCGGAATATGTGTGTAACACATGCTTCATATAATTTCGTCTTTTGCTTTTCCTGACAATCCAGGTCAGCTATGAAGATCGTTCACCAAGAAAAGCAACATGATTGATTGTATCCTTTTGATATTCACATTCAGAATATACTACATGTTTGCTGGTCGTATTTACTGTTAGCTGGAATTATTTGAATTGACGGAGGATCTGGCACTCTTTGGTATCAGCAACCGTATTGCCTCTGACTTTATGACACGTGATTCAACACTGTCTGATATGAATAAGCACATCGCCTGATGTGGAACTGGAGCTCACTACTGAGACATCATCGAAGCCCATTCTCACCACTCAAAGATGGTAACACCCAGAAGTCAACCCCTTGCACGGTTTGTTCTTCCGTTGCAACTGAATTTGCTGGCGGTCAACTGTACTAATACTACGATTTAAGGGGTTTAGCGGGTCATGTGGTCACATGTGTTCGGTGTTGATGTCTCTACAGCGCTGATCGCAAATGACGTCATTTTCTCTCTCATTAATATCCATAGATAAATATTTGTCCGCACTTTCCGCATAAACGACGAAAATAAAACCTACTAGTATTAAAATGGTTACTTAAAGTCGCACTAATCCATATGAATTTATGGCTTAGACTACAAGCTGCATCAACAGCCGCGCGTGCAACAACAAAATTTGTCCAAATTTTAGGCAGCGTAGTCCGATGTCGTGCGCGTGCAGCTCTATCTAGTAATTAACCTGAAATCGAGTTCAACGCTATTGTAGACAAGAGTAAAGTCAGGGAATAATATATATCGTTTCTCTCTGGTATCCCTCTTGTTATGCAAAATAAGATTGCAGTGAATATAAACTATTAGAACCAGCTCCGAATAGTTCCCGTATATAACGTTCGCTTCCCCTGACATTAGTAAGAATGAAACGATCACAGCAATATCATAAATCTTTTTTTGTACCATCACCGTAACTTTGTATTTCATTATGATTTTTCTTACTTGAGAATGCCGTTTCGCTTAAAACTTGCTGTTTGTGGCGAAAACAGACGCCACAACATCAACCAATCAGATATGTCCTTTTTGCTCAGCGTGGGGTGGTAATTTATGTCGGATAGAGTCGTGTATTTTTCGATTCTAGTTCCGTCTTGTACAGACCATGACGCTCACTATTGAAATCCAATAAAAGTTTCGTACATGTGTACGCTCAAAACAACATTCAGGAAGCTTTTTCCAACGCATTGTCCATGCTGTACCGGCAAATAATACATTTTTGGAATCTCTTTACACGTAAAACTTTCGATCACTAAACAGTTCATGCACGGCATTTAATTTATAGATACCGTTGAACAAATGTAAATTTTGAACTAATGTAAATTTTGAACTCTCCACTTATGTAATGTCATATACCGATGAATATTTAACTACTTTTCGCCCGATGAATTTCGATATTTCGAAGACTGGTATTCTTTATAAGTGAAGAGATATTGTTTCACCCTGTATAATTGTACTTTTGTACAACTGTTTTATCCACCCCATATTTCCTATGCAATAGAAACTTGGGGGAATACTTATTCATCTTTTTGGACACCAATATTACTTATGCAAAAAAGGATTGTACGTATACTGGCCGGATCAGACCGTCTGGCACATACCTCACCACTGTTTAGAAAATTGCATATTTTGAATGTCTATAAACAACGTGACTTGCAACTCTCTTTGTTTGTACATGATGCTTTAAATGGCAAGTTACCATCTGGAACTTCACAGTTTTTCTCTTCATTGCAGCATTCTTATCGTACCAGATCGAAAGAAAAGGGTAACCTTCTTATTCCAAAATACAATACAAATGCGGGGATTCCGAAGCATTCTTTAAGATATGCTGGAGTAAAGCTCTGGAACAATCTTCCTGAAAATATACGTGTTTTAAGTTCTAGAATTTCATTTAAAAAGCAAATGAAGTATTTTTTAGAGAATGATTGAATTGAGTTCTTATTGATTGGTAATAATAAGTGCCCAACTACTATAATGTAATTTTTCTCCAACTAGAGAAGGGGGTGGGACTTGACTAGTGTTTTTACACTATTTTCCAGCCTCCTATTCGCTTTGTCATTATATTTTCTGTTGTATTTTGTATTTTGTTTTCTAACAATTTAGTGTAAAGTGAATAAAGTAAGAATGAATGAATGAATATTTACTTTGCAGAAATCAAGAGTATATCTTTTCAGAACCTTTTATACCTGAATATAAGTGGTAATTCAATAAAAAATTGACCGACTAGCGGGAAATACAGTACTCGTTAAATTAAAGAGCAAAGTTAAAACAAATATAGTAAAATACTAACCGACCAGCGGAAATAAAACAATTGCAAAGCAGAGACTAAAATGCGCAGCGACGTAAAAAACCGGGAATGGATGAGCGAAAACAGACTGAGACCGTAGTGACGTGGATACTGAAGCACGAGACGAATAAAGCACACACAATCATGAAAGGTTAAAAGCGAAAGGTAACGGAAAGATAAAAAGCGAGACGCAGTGGCAATGAACTATAAAAATGAAGTGGTAATTGTCAGCCAACCTTTCAGGATGCATGCTCACGAAAAAAACGTATGAGATAACAAGTACGTTAAATAATGGTAGTCGATAGACAGTAGATTTAGACAGTAGATTTGATTAAAGTACAAAAAAACCTTCAAAATAAACATTATGAACATGTTGTCTGTGCAGGAAATTTGAGGCAAATTACAATCAGACGACCTGGCAGGTGACTTTGGAATCTTTCATGCTGAGCAAAACAGTGTCTGCCCTGATTATTATGTGATTCACGTACTTGATACATCAAACAGAATTCCGCAATTATTTCAAGCTACCCATTGACCCTGTCTCTTTGAAATTAGACCTTCCGTACTAACAATCGACCTGCACAAGGCAGGTGGTAATTTCCAACTCTGAAGTTGTTATAGCGGCCACCGCGCAAGCTGATATGCGACATTTCTTTCGTTTTACTGTTATTTTTAATACTTTGCAGGCTTTCAAATAGACTGAAAGATCCGTCGCTCGGGGGCGCTCTCTACACTCCCCCTCTAAGCGACGAATCTGGGTATCAATTTATTGTGCTGCCATTTAAACTATGATTATATACAACGCGAAACGCCTGTAACGCCAAAGCCTTTCTCACGTATTCCTAGACAGGCGTACATAACCATAAGATAACATGTCCTCGACGAGTTTAAGGGTATGTTCTTTCTGTGTCTTGGAAAAGATACGGTATTGATTCACAAGTTGAAATGGTTTACGGTACTGGCGTGTGACAGATATTGTTGTTACTATACATGTGCGCCATGCGCAATAAAGTAAATGAAACAAAACCGAAATAGCGTCCGATACAAAAATACCTCAGGCATAATCCAACTGCATGAATTCTGCTCATGGAAACCACTTGCAAAAAAGTTTCCTATTTTACGCAGTGTAAAAATATAGTGTATAGTCCGTTTTATTTTGCAGGTTATGCACACATAACGAAGAACATCCCACAGTACAACCAAACATAAATAAGCGTTCTATCTTAGAAAGGAAAAAAGGAAATCCAAAGGAAACATTGCGAGTAGTTTGTCGACATTAATGTCAATCAGATATGTGTACTGGTTAGTCAGACGATTAGAACCTTTGCCGGGTCAATTCATCTGAAACAAACAAACACAGAAACAATTATGATTATGATTATTAACAACAACAACAACAACAACAACAACAATAATAATAATAATAATAATAATAATAATAATAATAATAATAATAATAAAATAACACTTTTGATGTTCGAAAACTTAAGACCATGAAATGTTTTCGTACTCCAAAAGCTTTAAAATGAGCCCCCTTAAGAGGTAGATCAGAAAAGAATTGTAAAAGTTTGACAGCCCGAATATGTGTCCCCGGGGTGCATCTTTCTGTTTCTTTCAGTATGATTTGAATTAGAGCAACCAATAAACTCAGCATAAAATACAGCAAGATATTCCCTTTCGCTTTCTTCAAATGGAGCAACGACGCTCACATTTGTCCCTAGGGAATTTGCAAACGCCATCATACATTTGTAAAGATCACATCACAGTCAACACCTACAGACTTTGAAGATTTACCAGAAGTTTTACCTGAAGACTTTACTTTTTATTGTCATCCAAAAATGTTAAAATTTTAAGCAAATATGCATGAATATCAACAAATGCATGACACAGCGCAAAAATTGACTAACAGCAAAACAACGTCTCACTTCATAGCTTGACAGCAAAAATGTGAGAATAAGGAAATTATAATATTGAGATTGCGTCCTTACACTTATAAAAATAAAATTCGAATGAAACCCTAATCATTATAACAAGACAAGTAAATTAGCTGGACAATCAGAATCTCCTTAAATATTGTCTAATTTTTGGTCTCAGGGGTATGGATGTTTTCCAGAGTATAGAACAGTAGGAATAGTGTATTCAAGATTATTCAACAATGCTGTTTGTAGCTTTCAATCATCTTCGTTAACCTGTTCAGCATTAATTCTTTGTAATTTATATTCTTTACAAGATATGATGTTCATTTGATTATTTGTCACATTCTTTCAGATACTCAATTGCTCATCCATCCCCAAATCATGTATATAATTTGGTCGATCTCTTGTTATCCTGTGATCATATTGATAAACACAAATGACGGAATAAGGTCTACTTGCCTGATATATAAGGTTTTGGAGAGTGTAACCCTTATTTTACACAGATATACCCCATTTTGTTTTGGCAGTTCACATCATTCCCCAGACCATTGCTTTGTCTTGGTATTTCTACACAGTACTCATTGCGGTAATGGTTGTTAGGTTCCCCTGGTTTCCAGTTGTAGTAAACTACCTGGGATACAGTTGATAGATATCAATATGTGTTAATATACATAGCAACAGTTATAACAGATAAAATGCGAAATATAATATGAGGGTATTTTTATCACCAGATATTTAAATGGTCTAGCCCACGATGATTTTTTGTAACTACTAAAGCTGACATTGATCTAACTCCCGTCAACAGGGTTTGTTGCATTTAAAGTTGTAAAGTTACAATATTTATTTCAACTCTAGTTTGGTTGCCTACTTGAAATATATCACAGGTCATACGCAATATCGGGTCATATTGATAAGCAAAAGGATATCGATTTGGATATAATAGTATATTGCCATTGGAGCAAATATGAATGGAAAGATATTAGAGAAAATGTAACAAATTGCCTGCTGACGGCCATTTAGGAGAGCTGCTAAAACCTATCACGCATATGATATCTGACTTGATTTTAATAATCACTTGTTTTTGATATATGCACTCACACACACATACACACACTCACACACACTCACATTCGCACACAAACAGATACACTTCGCTATGCTGTGGGCTTCCTTTCTGAAAAGCGAAGAAGATGAAATACGTTTAGAGGGGCAAAATGTACAGTAGGTTTTGCAGCCTTCAAAATTGCAAAGAGACCTTGTCAGAAACAGGTTTTTCGGTCTAACGAATGTATAAAAATGATGTACATATTTGACGAGATGTTCTTTGTCGGTTTGGTGAAATCTTAAGCAGACGGATGAGTGAGTTTGACAAGTTGAACTTGTCAAATTTGGTAAGCCATTTAAAACGTATATCAAAACGATAGTTAAATAAAGTTTACTTTTATAATACAACACTAAAATGGAAGGACAGATGTTCAAAGGCTGGGGAAGGAAGATTATGTCTCGATGAAGAAAAAAATGAACTTCCTGTTAAAAGTTGTAAACACAGATTACCTTTTCACCGCTGTCCTATTGCCACACGCCTTTCTTCGGCCTATCATTTAAACCAATCCATATGTTTGACCCCTTTCGAACTGCAATATCTGGAATAGAATTCAAACAGAAGAGATTTGAGGCTAAGTGCTTGTAATCTAAATGACACTTTACATACAAAATTAGAATTGATTTAGATTTTAATGTCATAGGATATAAATAGTTAATGATATGGAACGATGGCAAAATTGACCTGGAGGAGAAAATCTGCCTATTTGCCGCCAATTCTGTTTTATGTTCACAAAAGTATGGCGTTTTTTATACGTTGCGGTCAGACGGAAACGTTCGTATCTGGCAAGTGTGGTTCAATGTAATTCTATGATTAGACTTCGGAACTTTCAGCGAAACATATAGGTAATCATTTGTGCAAAGCGTTCTCACTCAAAATAATTACATCAGCAACAATGAAGATAGTATGCTTCGAAAGTGAAACACTTAAACTGTTGCTCAAACGTCCCTCAATGTAACTTTCAATCATTCTCTTACAAACTCAATAATAAAAAGCAGGGGTCATCGTGCAAATTTTGGTACCAGAGAAACAAATACCTGACATTTACCGATATTTGAAATTAAAAGTGGCCGTCACCCTTGTGTTAATAAAATTTTCTTATTCGTATTTTGCGAGCTGTGAGGGGGAAAATTCTTCACAACTCAAAGAGCTTTAAAATGAGCTTTCACAAATCGTACATCAGGAGCCGATTGTAAAAATTTGAGAGTCGAATATCTGTCTCGAGGTGCATCCCACCTTAATATTCATTAATTACGCATCGTATGCAGTGATCATGCTCACACTTTTCTGGTAACACCTGGAGTTCTTGATTATCATTAGGAAACATATCCTCCTTTACCTCGAATAAATGCATCTTCCATAGCATCACTGATGATTGAGAGACTCCCGCCGTGTGCAAGACATTTGGCTCTAGCTTCTTCCCATGTGTAATGTGGCTTTTGTAGAAGAAGTAAAACGTCTCCTTACAACTGGAGTTTCCGTGGTTGAAGCAAAGCCATTCGGAACCTGTTAGTGCAATAGAGATAAAAACATGTTTCGTTCTTCAAAACACAAAGTCTGTTAGTAAGAATAAATTAAAAACAGGGAGTACATGCAATCTTAAATGTCCTTTGTCGCTAAATAAACTAGGGAAAAGTTGTAAAAATGAAAATCTTAGTGTTACATTTATTTTCATATTGATATCACAGAAGATCAAGATGTCGGTAAAGGATATTTGGGAAGCACAAGAACAGAAATTGGAACCAGCAAATACCATCGTATGAACTTGAGATTTTACTATAACTGTACCATATATTATGAATATCAACAGTTTTCTCCACACAACAATCACGTTTACTCTTACAGAGCAAGTGTATGAATCGTGATATGTTAACATATTTTGCTTGAGAGCGAGCACAGAGAGAATTACCACTGACAGGACTTGTTAGAGGTTCTGAAATACTACTAACTTTGCACGATGGTTAACTTTGCCGTAAGGAGAGTTTTGTAAATTGTATTGGTCAGTTTTTACATTGTCGATGCTTGTCTTTCAATTGCATTTTGAAGTAAATGTAAGCTATAGCAATTTGGAACACTTGATTGTCTTATACAATACACGATCGCTTGACTAATCCGAATACCGTTTAAGTTGTCCAGTGGTTTGACGTTCACGTCTGTATTAGAGTGATTGCTCATTAGGGCTCCAGAGCGGGCGTACAATGTACCAGTGTTTTTCTCTTATTTACTGCAAAGGAATGAGTGCAACGCTACTGTAAATAAACAGGTAGTTTTCAACCAAATCTGAAAAAATCCCAAAGCTCAATTAACCGATTTAAAATATCTCAAACTGCACGACTTACCGTCGACAGCATCCGGTGTATTAAACTTTGCTTCTTCTCCACCAAGTGCACCGACTCCGTCTACGTCCAGGGTTTCGTCGAAGACTTGTTCTCCATCGTCGTAGTAATCGTCTCCAGCTCGCGTGGATTCAGCTCCGCCGACAAGGCTGACAGGTAGACAGAAGAAAGTTAAAAGAATAACGAACATGCTTTTCTTTTCCCGTTGTCGTACCATCGTATATTTGAATCCCATTGATGTATAATGCTTTAAGATTAGGCTTATATACATTTAAGACAGCCAGTAATCTACACCAGAAGTTAATTAGAATTAATGACACGTTATTAATTTTGCTAAATTATTTTCCTTCGCTGTTATTTGTTTTTAATTTCTGAATCAGGAATTTTCATTAAATGCTAGAAATTACTGAAAAAGTAATCAGCATGACATTCATATCTATCTGTCTCTTAACTATTTATTAGTAGACGCATCAGCTAAGCCGAATGTGTGAAATATTAAATATTATTCGAATGTGTTTTGCTAATTTTTTATCGAATCATTGGTAGACTTGCTTTGCCCATGACAAGCTTCGAAACTGCATTCACGTCACTCTGTTGGTCCATTAAAATGTATGACCTCGCCTAAAATGTTTTTGCCATCTCGTTCTTGACCAAGTGTCGTTAGGAAACCAATAGGAAAGTGCGATAGGTTTACTTCATTTTCAAAAAGTGATCGTGTACTATGGTTGACACGTTCGGTGATGGATACGCAACAATTGTATTCCCTTCATAATTAACTATTTTAATGCCATGCGTATATCCATACTTTCTTGAGTGATGTGAAATGGCGTCCTTCACGGTTTGGTTTTTTCCAGATCTCCACAAAAACGGGAAGTTACAGGGCCGAGGGCGCACAATAGGGGGATTACTGATGACGCAGCCATTTGCATACACTGGGTGGGAGATTTTGATTTCTCATAGCATCGCTTTGACAGTGTGATAAAATTTGAATAATGATGGTGGGCACTTTTGTGACATATGCAAAGAAGGGTCTAATGGTCGAACAGGGTACATATTTGAAACATATGCGTTCTCCGACCGATAAAAGGGAACATTTCATTCTGATAATTTTTGACTCAAGTTTATTCACTATATATTCACAGACATATGCAAGATTTAATGACTATTAACGCCTGAAACATGGCAAAAATAATGAGATTCTCGGACTAAACACGGCGCGTCCGATCAGTGAGTGGCTTTTTTACATTTGCATAGATTTACGATTATCCGGCTTTTATAGGGGAATTTCCTGTTTATTAACCCATCTTGTGCCAAAACGTTTCCCAGGCATAATCATGTCAACGTGTAAATGAAGGGCATGTTAATCAGTGAATTTTCCATCAGTTACCTACATTCTTGCAATTTCTTGGCGTGCAATTGTTATCTTTCTCTGTAAAGTGTATCTGATATGGCTCTAAGTCAACACGAAAGGTTAGTAAATACCGACCTATCTGCTTACATCTGTACATATATACATCTATACTACCTACCTACCTACCTACCTACCTACCTACCTACAGACAGACAGACAGACAGACAGACAGACAGACATACAAAAACAGACACACAGACAGACGTACGAAGATTACTTTAAAGGTACATGCTGAGGACTAAATTAGTCAAATGACTCGTTACGAATTCGGCAATCGGAGTGTTTTTTACGGTCGAAAGATTTCATCAAAATTACTGTTTGTTCACAAGGCATGATCACATGCCTAGAGAAACCCATCACGGCAAGATTCCGTAAATTGATTTAATTGAATTTATAAATTTTATTAATCTTTATCAGATTTTTCTCATCATTATCATACGTGCTCAAAATACGGAACCAGAATGGAAAAATCCGAAACTCCACTGAAGACGAACAATGTTCACCAGACACAATACACAGTACAAACCATCTTGGTTCAAATCAGGAATTGACTGGAAAGTTCAGTGAGACTGAAGAAATTATCTTAAGTTATTAATTAAATTATCTTTTACCTTTCACTTGATATCTTCTTATTTCTTTAACCGAGGTATATTTTAATAGCAACGTATAAGCCTTGCAAACACAATTCAATGTGTACAATATACAATTTTACCTCATATAAGTTAACTCTAGTCTGATTTAAATTCAGTTGTTTACGATAACTTTGAACATTACGTATACACATGCATTCCTTACGAAGTTAATAATACTTCTTTATTCCTTGGAGAGCACCGAGTCCTGCTATTCGTACAAGTGTACTGCGGACACTTTTAACTAAAAAGACATTGACTCTGCACTTTTTCTGTTAATTTGAGTGTTCAAAAGGGAATATTTCGGACTAAAATATTTAAATTCTACATTTTGAACAAAAAGGGAAGTCAAAAGTATTTGAAAGTACTTCAAAAGTTACGGCTAATAGAGCCATAATAAGACACTTGTCCATCACAGATTTCACACGATACGGTACTAATGACTCTTTAGACGCAAAGAAAATGCGCTGTGAGTTTGAATTAGTGATAGCCTTGTCGACAGATAGATAGATAGATAGATAGATAGATAGATAGATAGATAGATAGATAGATAGATGGATAGATAGATAGATAGATAGATAGATAGATAGATAGATACAGAGAGAGAGAGAGAGAGAGAGAGAGAGAGAGAGAGAGAGAGAGAGAGAGAGAGAGAGAGAGAGAGAGAGAGAGATGGTCTTCCTTTAAACCAGAGTACACTTTTGATATATAATACCTTCGCTTCCTTCTTGTTGCAGCTAAAACGAATTTTCACTGGTCTTTAAATTCGTCCCAAATAAGCCTGATAATTAAATACAATTTTTCATGGAGTTTTCTGGTGTCTGTGCCAAATTTTATGTTTGATTTTTGTATATTTTACGAATGTCACTCCATGGTTGTCCCTGAGAAACTGTTTGTACAAACATGACTTTAATTTACTGATTGAATTTTAAAACGCGACGCTGATGACGATTTCTCCGTGCCGAGAGGAAGATGACACACGTTGTATACATGGTGTAATTAATACACGTCAATTATCTAATTTACAGAATATGTGGCTGATAGTGTCTGTTTACATAGCTCTGTGTATGACAGTACCATCTAACTAAACGGACTCCAGCAGACTCTGCAGATGAAATAAAAGAACAGCATCTTCCCATAGAATGCATATACCTGCACTTCTGTACCAATCTATCCGAGAAGCAACTCGCCCAGATTCGTTCACGACAATGCAGCGACTGACGGTCATCGCTCTACTGGGCCTAGCCCTGGCTGTTCCTTTTGGTAGGACGGTTGAAAGTTTATCGGGTGAGAAAGCTGAGGATCACGAATGGGTCGGCGCTGACAACTTCGGCATAGAGGCAAGTGTTGAAGATTTGGATGGAGAAGTTGATACCGAGCCCGGTTCTGATCAAGATATCGAAGAGGACGAAACACAAAGTAGTAAGAGGCTTTTACTGTCATTATTCTTCAGTATACATCATTGGCTAAACGCAAAAATTATAGTATTTTGAACTCCTTGGTATCCAATACTTGAGTTTCTGTCTCTGTATTAAGTTATGCCATTAGCTGAACTGGAAATATGAAAAACGTGGAAATTTCCTCGAAAACGATGTGCGTCCTAGTCGAGAAATAATCATTAGAAACTTGCCGTAATTGAAATAGTTTTTCATTCTTTACAATAATCAACACGCCTACATATATCAATGAAGATACAATTACAGTGGAATTTGATTGAGTGTCCGGTTTGCCTTGCAGAGCTCGACGAGTCTACATGTTGCTTATCATTAGAAAAGTAAACATTTGCAACAAAGTGAGTCTTCGTCTTTGGTTGGTTTTAGATTACAGCGCGCGGCAAACGTTTCCCATACACTGTCTCGTCGCGATCACTGCAGTCGTTTCAGCATGTCACTCACAACAAGCATAACACTGCACTACATGCACATCACCAGTTTTCTTTTAGGTGTTTACTTTTAAATTGGAACTTTATGAAGAAACAAGTAAATTCTTTTTAAAAAAAAAACTTTTCTTCTCCTCTCGATGTCAGCAATCACGACAACAGTTCATTCAGCATGCAGTCTGTAGCATTGCCAGTGCAGTCTACTCAATCAACAAGTTTGACACGATAAAACACTGAATATTGTCAACCAGAAAATGTTAAACACTCCTGCATGAAACTTTAATCCCGCTTTCTCTTTTGTCTCAGCTAAATGAAACTTTCTCAATTGACACTTCTCTGAGCTACAAAAAGACTTGAAGATAAATGTTGATTTTGCACATGCAAGTGCAATTCAATCAACACGGTACATTTTGTGCCATTGAATAACACACCCAGTGTTTCTGGAATAATTCACTGTATTTTGGCACTTAATTTTTCGGACGGCATCATGCACGGCAACGGGTTCGCATCATAGGGTCCTCGAGCTCCGATGATGATGATTAAACATTTAAAAATGAAGAAAAATAAAAATGTGTTTGGACATAGTAAAGTTGTTGGTGTTGTTGTTATTGTGTTGTTGTTGTAGTTGATAGTATTTGCAGAAAAGGACGAATTATGCGCTGCAAAATTCAATACAGCCTCACTGTACACATGGAGGTAACACATGGAGGTAAGCTACCTCCATGCTATACACATGCGCTGCAAAATTCAATACAGCGATATTGATGATGATGATGATTAAATATTTAAAAATGGAGAAAAATAAAAATATATTGGACTCTGTAAATTTGTTGTTGTTGTTTTTATTATTATTGTTGTTGTTGTTGATAGTATTTGCAGAAAAGAACAAAGTATGCGCTGCGAAATTCAATACAGCTTTACTATACTATGCGCTGCAAAATTCAATACAGCCTAACTATACATATCCCCACATGTGCGTTGCAGCCTAACTATACTATGCGTTGCAAATTCAATACAGCCTAACTATACATGTGCGTTGTAGCCTAACTATACATGTGCGTTGCAAATTCAATACAGCCTAACATTACCCAAGGGTTGTCACTTCATTGCCACACACTTTTTTTCAATCGCCAAAAATGCACCTAGCAAGCATCGAGAGTGGTGAAATTCGACGTAGGGTCAAAGCACATTAGTCCTTCTCAATCATACTCAAACATTTTTACCTCTTACCGATGAAAAGTCGACAAATCGGCAGGTTTTTCAATGCATCTTGCCGTCTCTTATATTCCAGATTTAAAAGGCCCGGCGGTTGTGTAAGTCACGTGGGCGCATTTCAATTCGAACCAATAGCAGAGCCTGTACTGAACGAATGGGCCCAACGTGACAGTGGAAGACCTTTCAAAAACTAGAATTGTTAAACTTACCAGAATTTAGTGTGCCGACGCACGCAGACAGCATCACTCATAGCGAGAGAAAGTTTTTTTCCAAAGACGTGAGAAACTTACGTTACTTCCGGGTTTTCCTGGGGAGTTTGAATTTCGTACCTGTTTCAGTAGCCTCTGTCGGTGTATAGCGGCAAGCGAAATTATCTTTATTAATCGCTAAATCACCAATTTTCAGGCCCCATTTGTAGCATGAAATATGTTAAGTAAGAGTTAGCTGTGATATCGCAGCGGTACTTGTGGTGTGCATCGAACGCGCTCGGGTCATTGAAGTCATCGCCATAGTCCCGCTGCTAGCCAAACCATAGGCTTCATTGGTAGTTTACGACGAGACCGACCAGTGTCGTAGATTTAGCTTGCAAAATAATGAACTATATTAGCCTTTGAATAAATAAACTTGTATCATCTTTATCATTGACTATCTGAGACTCATTCTGTACGCCTGCTAACTTCCTTGAAGATAAGAACACGTATTTTCGACCATTTTCCCGTGAGCCGTCGACGGTTTCTACGATGTTTGCTCGATCGCGCGTACAACGCACTGAAACGTTGGAGGTCAAAAGTTCAAATTCAAGCAGGAACCATCGACGACTCACCGAAAAACGGTCGAAAATACATGTTGTCACAGTCGGGTGTGTTCAATACACACCACAAGTACCGCTGCGATATCACAGCTAGGTAAGAGTATAATATTGGATGTAGAATGGTATTTTCCTTAAATATCGGCAGAAAATGTCGAAACAGTTTGCTGAAATACAGTTCCACACTTTGATTGTGGGGCGAGCCTGGCAAGTGTTTTTATAGATGTTTACGTCACGTTGGGCCCATTCATTCAGTACAGGCTCTGCTATTGGTTCGAATTGAAATGCGCCCACGTGACTTACACAACCGCCGGGCCTTTTAAATCTGGAATATAAGAGACGGCAAGATGCATTGAAAAACCTGCCGATTTGTGGACTTTTCATCGGTAAGAGGTAAAAATGTCTGAGTATGATTGAGAAGGACTAATGTGCTTTGACCCTACGTCGAATTTCACCACTCTCGATGCTTGCTAGGTGCATTTTTGACGATTGAAAAAAAGTGTGTGGCAATGAAGTGACACCCCTTGGGTAATGTTAGGCTGTATTGAATTTGCAACGCACATGTATAGTTAGGCTACAACGCACATGTATAGTTAGGCTGTAATGAATTTGCAACACATAGTATAGTTAGGCTGCAACGCACATGTATATTTAGGCTGTATTGAATTTTGCAGCGCATGTGTATAGTATACTATGAAGGCTGTATTGATTTTTGCAGTGCATGTGTAGTTTCGCTGTATTGAATTTGCAACCCACACTTTGTTCTTTTCATCAAATACTATCAACAACAACAATAATAACAACAACAACTTAACTGACTTCGATTATATTTTTATTTTCTTCATTTTTAATGTTTAATCATCATCATCGTCACCATCTGATCATCATCATCGGAGCCTGAATTCCCTATGGTTCGCATGGAGGGGACGGTGATATCTCTCTGCCTTCAAAATATTCTTTACCTTGCTGAAGAAATACAATGTCCTACTATAATAAAACGCCCAGAGTCAGTCCGGTTGATGTTGAGGACTTTCCTCGAGATATAGATCCGACACTCGAAAAATATGCCAGTGAGTTTTGTCTGAGTTGTATTTCCCAAATCAAAGTACACAAATAGCTGAAAGAAAACTTTGATGATGTGCTATATAGCTATAGTGCGGTGTCAAGCTTGTTGTGCATGAGTGGCATGCTGAAACGACTCTCATGATTGTAGACTAGACAGTGTATGGGAAACGTTCGCCGAGCGCCGTAAAATCCAACATCAAAGACTCAATTTGTTGCAAATGTTTATTTTTCTAATGATAAGCAACATGTAGACTTGTCGAGCTCTGCAAGGCAAAACGGACACTCGATCAAATTCCACTGTACTTTCAGCTAACAGATACCTGGCATTTTCGGCAAAGCAACTGGTGCAACGCGATTGTGCAATCATAAAAAAAACAAACAAATTCAAATTTTTCTTTAATTTCCCTCGGGTAAACATTAAACCATTCTCATTCACAATTAGGAACGAAATAGGTAGGGCTCATGTTGCAAAGCTATGAATCAAAGAAACGAATTACCTGGAATTTTCGAAGTTTGATGTTCAAAATGGCTGTTTAAGGTGAACTATCTATCATCTGCCATCAGGTTCAGATCATGGTTACAAATTTATCAACGGAGAGAAGTCAACGAAATTTTTCAGACAAGTTGTCAAATCAACATGGTATATATCTAAAAGAATTAATGCTATATTCTCGAATCTATAGTCCTTAAAAAAAATAACCTTAAAGAGGAAAATTACAAGAAACAATATATTGTAATTTTGGCGACCTATTTCAGCCAGCCGAACTTGTCTATAAAGACAAGCAATATTTACAACTGTCTATTTTGTCATGTATTATCGATGTTTTGAAGTACGTTTGCATTTAATTCGTAAATTTGCCGTACAATTTGTAATATGTGGCCAAATTTGGTCAAAAAATTATCAAGTTCCTCGCCTTTTGAATTACTTGTAACTTGAGAACGTAAAACTCTACAAGAAACGGAAGCCAAAGATTGCTAGCTCCGTCAATGGGAAATCCATATTGTTGATACTTGCATATCCGGGCCTTTGACATGTACGAGAAAAATAGGACAAGAACGAGACCTGATTGGCTATATATTAGTTTCTGGTCTCGTTTGCATATAGCTAGCTTTCACCATCTTCTTTTGTGAAAATCGAAAATTTAATATTTTCGTTATGCACAAAAAAGATAAATGAAAATATTTGCTTGCTCCATGCGCTTGAAAACAAGTCATCACAAACAGCGGACTACAGTGTTACAAGAATTTAAGAATCTACTAATCTGAATTCACAAATCTGTCCCGAAGGCATATTGTACCTGAAAGCCCAAATAGCTGCTAATTTTATGCATTTTTTATTTTCATGATTTTATTTTCAAACCAAAGTTGATTCGTGTAAATGTGCTAACAGAAGGACGTGTATTGAAGTATCACTGCTTGCTGATTTGGACCATGCCTACACGTTTTAACAGGCTTAATAATAAATGGGTGTCGCACCCATAAAATGGCGCCCCACGGGAAAATACAAAAAGGGTATTTCCAACACATACACATACACATCGTAATCATACCAGAAACAAGCATGATGCCATTTACTTGAATGCACAACACACGATGGCCAACATTTTGTTGTTTTAATCTTTATTTTCTCTGTCATACGATTAGTTTTTGAAAATGGCGGGAAATCTAAAATGACGTTAAAACATTTGAATTTACATGCCACTTTTGACACTCATGACAGCGTTATAATTTTTTTCGGTCTCTAATGGGTCTTATTCAAAGAAAACTCTGGAAAACAAAGGATATTTTGAGATCGGTTAATCAAATATTCGCAGCTATTCGGGCTTTAATGAACGTTATACCTCAGATGGAGAAGCTTTGTCAAGGTTATATCCATCAAAGATGTTGTTTCACATTTATGACACTGACACGTTTCCTGTCACTCTGTGTCCTTTATTTAACGTATAAGTAACAGCTGTTAAGGCAGCCAAATACTTAAAATTCCGTCACTCTGTGTCCTTTATTTAACGTATAAGTAACAGCTGTTAAGGCAGCCAAATACTTAAAATTCCCTGTCGAGTTTAAAAACAGTTGTATTAAACATTCCCTTGAAGTATCGAAATCAACAGTGGTGCGCTGACAAAAATACTTAAGATTTTTACCAATATCGTTGTTTTTTTATACAGATTTAATATTCATATGCGATCCAGGCACAGGAGGGAGTTGTTACTTTTATTACAAACGCCGCCATTATAAATGGAATGAAGCCAGACAACAGTGCCGACATTTCCATGCCACGCTTGCAACAATTGACGACATCCATGAAGATAAATTTTTGAGAGGTTGTAGTCGCTAATTTAAATCCTCTTTGCCCTATTGGCTGTCCGTCTGTCAGTATCTGTCTGTAAGCCTGTGTGCCTGCTTGTTTGTTTGTTTGTGCGTGCACATGCGTTTATGTGTGTGTATCTCTCTGTGTCTGTATGTCTGTATATGTGTCTGTGTGTCTGTGTGTCTGTGTGTCTGTAAATGTGTCTGTGTGTCTTTCTGTGTGTCTGTGTGTCCGTCTGTCGAGGATGTTTTGCATGTGACTTTTACATGTCCTCATCTCTCCTTACATCCGCCTCTGTCTCTGACCTCACGCAAAATAAAGTTCTATGTAAACTATATCGAGCATCTCACTTAAGGTTGCGTAAAATGAACTTTGTCAGTTGTTTTTTCAGTGCATTTTATACACATTATATCTACCTTTCTTTGTTATCCAAATACTTGATCTCTATTAAAAATGTTTAGAGAGCAAACGCTTATTTGATAAAATTTTCATCTCGACACAGACATAATCGATCGTGAAGGCGGACAGGTATGGATTGGACTAAATGACAAACGTATTGAAGGAATTTGGGAATGGGATGGAGGCGCTACGGTGAGTTGTACACCAGATCATAAACTATTTACTAATTAATGATACAATTTTTGAGCATTTACAAAATGCTCAATCTTCCCCGTATAGAACTGTACGGTAGTATATAGTTGAGCGGTATAATTATCCCAGTTTATAAAAAAACAAAAACAAACAAATTAAAGAAAGTAACAGTTTTGCTTATCAGAGCTTATAGTGCATCACAGCAAGAATTCGTATTATGTACATCGAAAATCATCAAATACAATGTCAAAATTTCTGTACTTGACAATCTTAATGTAATTTACTATATGAAAGAACACAACACTTTAAAACCTTTATCTTTCCTGATAGAGTCGGTATAGGAACTGGGATAACAATGAACCGAATGGTGGTACAAAGGAGAACTGTGTGGAAATGCGAGATCATCGTGATGGCAAATGGAATGATGAATCCTGCGAGAAGGATCGAGGATACATCTGTGAACAAAAGAGGTAATTGTTTAACAGGCTGGCATAGAGGGCGCTCAGTATATCATTTTAAAATCATGGTAGCAATATGACGCGAAGGACTGGTACAATAATCTTTCTAGATCATAAAATGTACAGTAGCCGATAACTTCATTTTTGTGAATGAAAGTTTTTCCACATTAATCTCACTCATTTCTTTCCAAATCTACCGAACAGAAAGAACAGAACAGAACCAAGCAAATCTGAAGGCATCCTTGCTTAATCGGACGACTTAAAATAGCTCTTTTTGACCTTTTTTGATATCAAAAATATAATGATGTCGACGCATAACTTTAAAAGTGTAAAAAATTGCCGCCGCTGAATGCAAAACGATGATTTTGATTGTGACCATTGAACAAAATGAACTACTCCCATTCCAGCTTAATTTTTGGATGACAGATAAGCATCGCCATAACAAGCCGTAGCTATATAAATGGCGCCGCCAATCAATATCTCATTTTGATGGGCTTATGATTGACGGGTCAAACTTTACGTAACATGTTTATTTCGCCATTTATGGTAGGAGACTTACACTGGACTCGATTTCAAGCTACCGGACCTAGAATATTTCACTAAATGTTTAATCTTGTCCGGCCACAAGCAGAAGAGAGGTTGTGTACAGCTGACCATAACTTCAGCATGTTTCATTGTTTAAAACAGTGAAGACCTTTTCTTGTCAAACAAAACTAAAGGAAAAAAAGCTAAAATTTTTTACCTTGATCCTCTTATTGTTGTATAAGTCATGGAACGCGTAAAAACATCACGAAGTTTTCTTTTCTTTCTATTTTATAAATTGAGACTATGTCAAGAACAATTTAATATTTTTTCACTTCCAGATCAACCGATGAATACTCAGAATCGTAGGCGAATGATGGCGATGGTACTTGAGAACGCTAACAGGACAGAGCAGCCGCAATGAATAAAAGAAAGACTATTCATAATACTGTCATTCATCTTTCAGTGAATAAATATATTTAAAATGTATCGCAATATTTTTTGTGTTGCTGTGTTAATTTCACATGTTTTTACATTTATCGATTGAGTTTGAGCCATACTTGAATGAGAGAAATTTTGAACGAAAGTGAAATTTTAATACACGCTACATTTTCTGATGTGGACACGGTGCAGTCACATGGCAATATTTGTAGGTAACTGATAGTAACGTTACTAGACCTTCCCCTGTCGCCTACACTAATCACTCATCCAATTGGTATCTCTAGTATCATCTGAAGTGAAACTTGATTTGATTTATGGAATATGACTTGATTTGATTCATAGACTAGTTCGAGTCAACAGTAAGTACAACACTTGAGTTCCAAAATCCAAAGTTTTCATCGCTTTCCAAGACGAAGGTTCCGCGATTTTGACGACATTTGCATATGATACTTTTCCTTGAAGTCTTGACCGAAGGCTAAGTTCGTATATTCTCGATAGAAGCGCATTAATTGCCACGACCACTAAACCTTTGATAGTTATACTTCTATTCGTGCAATCCAAACAATAAGGAAAAATATTAGAAGACTTACTTTAACTCTACAGGACCCAACCTGTTATACGCAAATTATATCCTTACAGCAGCAAAGGTATTGCCGGCTTGCATGCATTTTTTGTTAACTCTGTCTTCTGATGAGTCATCTGCTGAGCTTGATTTTTAACATAACCTGGCTTATTAGATATCTATAGAAAGGTAATTTCCGAGTCTTTAAAATGACATATTGTAATATGCAATATCTTGTTTAGGTTTCATGAAATAGGACCAAAGCTTACCCCTTACCCTAAGGTGTACACAGCATATTACAGCGAATCTGAAACTCTACCATTATTTACAATTTATTAACTTTTTATACAAGTGGCAATGCTTGTATGCAATCTATGAAATCTGTGTTTTTGTTACAAAAGTACGTCACACGTTATCTTATTTAATCCTAAGAGACAATCAAAGACAGTCGGGAAAATTACAACGTGAGAAACATAGTAGTTATATAAGTTTAGAGACGTATTTAAAGTTGTAGAGAATTTACACTAGAGACATTACAGATCAGAATTGAAGACCAAGCGTGTTTCGCTTGCCATCTTAAATAAAGATATAAAGTTGTGCTACGATCTATATTCTGGTGTGTCAGCTTCAGTTACTGAAAGCATTACGATCCAGACTGGTACCTCAACTCGTAATTCCCCTGACTACGAGCGCGACAGTCCTGTTTATTGAATCTCAGGACAATATTTCGCGTCGCAGTCTTTCTCACATGTGATCAGCATGTTGTTTCTCCGTCCAAGCTCTGTGTACAGTACTCTTCTTAAATGATTTAGACAAGCTGCAGGGTGTTTTGAACATAAAACAAAGTTGACATCATAATTACATGCTGACATCCATAAATATATCATACCAGTATATTGGTGGTGCAAATACAGCGATCTGATTGGTCAGGACGCGAAATTATATTGGCGATATACCACGGCTGGCATACGCGCGAGCTCTCAGCTTGAGCAAAAATTTGTTTTTGACATTCCACGCCAGAATTTTAATATACTTTTATGATATAATAGCAATAAATCACACCCAGTGAGGTTAAACCACACGATTTTGACCAGTTCACTTCATATATGCACTCGCTATCGCTCGTACATATATGTCACGGACTGGTCAAAATTTCCTGGTATACCATCAATGGGTGTGCTTTATTGCTTAAATATTGGATCTCTGAAGGAACTACTCGTCCAACACATTTTCTCGATAAAGCTTGCCGATGACAGTCATGGATAGAATTGGCAAACCATAAGTCATTCACGGTCAATTTTAATATTACAACAAAGGATGACCATAATAAGTTGCCTAGCTTATACTGGATACCAAAGCTCCACAAAACACCTTACAAAGCTAGGTTTATCACAGGATCTTCAAAAATGTTCAACAACAGAGTTATCGAAGATACTGACTTCTGTTCTTTGTACTGTTAAACGGGGACTTCAAGCATACTGTGATGTTGTCTTTTCTCGGAGTGGTATAAATCAAATGTGGATATTAAAAAAATCGAAGAAGGAACTCTTGGAATATTTGAAATCAAGATCTGTTCCAAAAATAGCATCTATTAAAACTTTCGATTTTTCCACATTGTATACCACAATACCACATGATAAATTGAAAGAACGCTTGAAAAACGTCATCAACCAAGCATTTTTCTAGAAAAACGGTTCACGCCGTTACAAATATGTAGTATTAGCGTATAATTCTACATATTTTGTTAAAAATGTTACTAACACTAAAGTGTTTTATACCGAGAAAGACATTATCAGTATGCTTGATTTTCTCATTGACAACATAATTGTAGAATTTGGAGGACACATTTTTCAACAGTGTATTGGAATTTCTATGGGCACTAACTATGCTCCCTTGCTTGCCGACTTATTTCTGTTCTCATACGAGGCAGAATTTATCCAGAACCTAATCAAACAGAAAAAGGTCTCTGTAGCTAGAACTTTCAATCTAACATATTGATACATAGACGATGTTATTTCAATGAATAACTCTGAATTCAGTAAATATATCTCGCTATAATTTATCCTCCAGAATTGGAAATTAAGGAAACTACAGAAATGACCTCTTCTGCTTCATATCTGGACATTTTTCTTGAATTTGACTCTGATGGTCACCTTTCTACTAGGCTATATGACAAGAGAGATGATTTCAACTTTAGTATAATCAATTTTCCACACCTCATAAGTAATATTTAAATCTCACCAGCTTATAATTATGGGGTATACATTTCCCAGCTTATTCGATGTGCTAGAGCATGCAGTTCATATGGTGATTTTGTAGAGAGACATGGCCATCTCTCTTACAAACTGTTACATCAGGGTTACACCAGAGCAAGACTTGTCTCTACATTCAAACGCTTTTTGGCAGGTATCGCAAGCTGGTAGAAAAATACAACATCTCTCTTCGACAAATGATTGCTGATGGCATCGGAGACATTGGGCCTTAGTTAGTGACCACTATCTATCTTACTTACAGATTGATATATGGCGGGTGCCACATGTGGGCAGGATGCGCTTACTACTTTCAAAACACCTGACATTACTTTTTGGTCTTCTGGCCAGAGGTCCGTATATCTTTCTTTCATGAATATGACTTTGTTTGTGTACCGTCTATTTACTGTCTGTTCTGTGCTGTTTTGTGTCTATGTTTACAACTATTGTCTTACGAATTCTGACCTAATGTCATTGGATTATGGATTGGTATGATTGCGATTATTGCACATACCAGACTCTTTTCATGAGCACAGCGCAGGTGCGTAAAGGAATCAAATATGTCTGCAGTGACAAAAATACAGCTAATAGTCGTCCGGTGTTTTATCGTGATACATGACTTGATCACAGTTCTATGCCACTGAGGGTGCTAAAGTTAGTGCTAACAAAGGGCAGTGTGCTTTATGTACAAGAAATGCTAACGTTGATTGGCATATTTTGCATAAAAACCACTTTAAAATCTTGTAGTCGCGACCTGCGAATCGTTGCAAACGTCAGAAAATGTGCCGTGGTATGAAGTCATCGGCTAAAAATATAATTCGACAATTAACATTTCCCGAGAAAAATTACCACAAATATATTCTTTTTATACAAAGAACGCAAAATTTAAGAAAACCCTTCCTTCTGCAGATTATACTATAGGCCCATTTCATTTCATCATACCACAGGGCTATTCACAAACTACGTACATGTATGGATGAGGATCTGAACAAGGCCGAGTTCTATGCTCACATAGAGCGAAGGGCAGTTCAGAGCGGAGTAAACATGTGCACAACATTCAATGACGTCACTGCACTATGCACCATGCAATGATGTGCAAGGATAGGAACTGTATATCTGCCCTGAGGACAGCTCAGATATATTGCTTCCTTAAGGGCAGATTGGCAGATAGGATAGGAAATGTATGTCTGCCCTAAGGGCAGCTCTGATTATTATACTGCCCTCAGGGCAGATTTGTAGATATACAATTATGCAATGATGTGTGAGCTTAGAAAATGTATGTCCGCCCTGAGGGCAGTTCACATACATTGGCTAGGAAGATTGGTCATGAATAAAACATGTTTCTGTGGACATATTCTATTCTCCTGAGTGACATTTTAATTTTAAATCTCTAAAAAGCCCTAAAACTAGTACAACTAGTAAAACCGGTACAACAAGAATGAAAATTCAACGGAAACGTGAATATAATTCAGGTTAATGAATACAGTCCTGAAGCATCTAATTATGTGACTTGTACACACATCTGTCTACGATGTTAAAATACGATGGCTTAAATGTCAAAAATTGTGTCTTTCTTCTTATGTCATTTGTTTTTGTACACGTTAAACTGAGTGAAGACAAATTTCGATGACAAAGCGGTATTTCGCAATTCTTTTTTTCGCCGCATCACCTAGTCACGCAGTAAACGTTTGCATACTGTGAAGTGCTATAATTCTTGAAATAAAAACTATTCAGCGATTGTTAATTACAGTTTACAATTCACGTGATCGAAATCGTTGGAGACGTTTGTTTTACAATCACACTGCTAAAATAAAGTCAACACCGACTGATATTTATGACTGTAAGAGAGGTTGAAAATGTTTTAGCATTGCTAATATTTAACTGTTCGTTAACCGTCCCTGAGGCGCACTCTGTGTTCTAAATAAAGCCGACCTCTTTGACAAATAGGTCAACATGCAGTTTAAATTAGAGGATGACTAAATAAGAATGTTGTCCTTTTCGCAAGAATTTTGTATTTTTTAGCAAATGGTGTGTGAAGAAGAAACAATTGTTTTACCATCATACTCTTTGTGGTAAAATCTCAAGGAAAAACAGCATACCCTGTGATTTTTGTGTAAGTCACATTGCTTTATGACAAATTTCAACCTTAAAAGATATTGATTAAGATCGTTTAGGCGTTCACGGAACTGTTTCTTCAAAAATCACTGGATGTATCACTGAAAGAAATAACAATAAAGATGAACGATGCTGCATTTATCACAGTCACTGAGAAAAGCTGCTTAGTAGTCATTTCTGCAGGCTCTTTAGCATTGAGAGAAATAATGTTGCTTGTTATCTTGGAATCTATCGTAATGACATCAGCTCCTGAATATTTTTTCTTAATGACTTCTTGTACCGAGTCATTTGTGAAATATTGAAAAAGCAATGACCTGATAGCTTGTGTTTCTACATCAAAGCCAAAGGAGTTGGGCGACACTGCACTAAACACACATAACAATATTCACAAACTTATTAGAAAATTGTTAAATTAAAATGCACAGTGTATGCATTTTAATATTCAAATAATAGTTAATCACCAACACGATGGAAAAGTTGACTCGATTGGTGTCGTATTTGTCACTTGTCACAAACCGCTGGCACCAAATATTAGGTAAACTATATAAACGACCAAACCATCTTTCCATTGCTAGGTAACTTCAAGATTTTTACTATGTCACAAATATGAGTAGAGTTTGGCTGAAATATCGCCACAATAAATATATACGAATTAAAGCTATCATGCCGATTTATGTCATTTTCATTCCATTTTCAAAGAATCTTACCCGCTGAAACAAACATTTACATGCACCTTAATTCAATTGCGAAATTAATTATGCTCCATTGGAGCGATTCAAACGGGAACATACGGTGACTTCTCACAATACATATAAGCCTACACGGCGTCAGTGTTGAAGCAGGAATATTACACCATTGAACAATCTATGTTCCTCCAGGTCTTCAAAATGGTGCAACGTCTGTTCTTAAATGTAAGAAAGTCTCTTGCTCTTGTAACTTTTTTCTGTGTCGTCAGCTGTCTTCTCGGCGGAGTAAAATCTTTCGCAGATGACAACGGCCATTCCGGCAATGGGGATCAAATCTACGTGAAAACCCCTGACAGAGAAGAGGTTGATGTACTTAGTGAGGGTAAAGCGGCTTTTGAGACGATGGCGTCTATGAAGAGTGAGTTTTATTCTGTCATATTTTAATGGAGGAAACTTAGGATCACTGTACGAAAATGCATATATAACAAAAGCTAAATTACTTTTAGAAATATTTGTTTGCTTGAAGAAAAGCTCCAACGGAAATTGGATGTATTTCATGATTGTCGGACGATTTTCACTGAAACATCGATTTTGTCGCATTTTCCCGTCATAAAACACAAACACATTATTTCTGGCTAAAACTCTCTTATTAACGAGAGGAATGAAGTAAAAGACGAACCTTCTTCTTGGTGTCCAACTCTTACTCAAGGTTCCCAGTGGCGATGCATCTACCATGGAACTTCCACTTGTCGGAGAAATTGTTACTTCTTCTACTCCAGCCACAGGTATACGTGGTATGAAGCTAGAACAAAATGCCGAACTCACGGAGGACAGCTCGCTACCATTAATGATGCCTTAGAAGACGCATTCGTTCGAGGTAAGGAGAACCCTAAGCTCATTTGGGTAATTGTAATTTTAAGTAAAATTCTATGCAAGTGATGCGTATAAGAGAAAAGTAGGGGAATTTTCGTTTTCGTGTTCGGCTTTTGACATGGAAAAATGTTGTGTACTGTATTTTAAGTGTTACTGTCATTATTGTTCTAATGAAACGTGGAAAAACATTAATTCAAATTTAGCCCTCGAACAATACATACAGATGTATCATCTTAGAGCCATCAATATATTAGCTTGTATTGTTCTTGATTAGTCGTGAGCGATGTTTGATAACAGTGTTATCTCTTAACTGTACCTCTATTGAGTTTCCCGTATCTCCCTACGTGTTGCTTGTGTTTTTTTACGATCTGTTGATTTGAGCTTTTTTCAGATGCCGTAGGTGAGCATTCGCGAATGTGGATTGGCTTAAATGACAGGACGACCGAAGGCATCTGGAAATGGGACAGCGGTGCAAAGGTAATGTGCTTTTATAAAAGAGAGACATCAGCTCATCGATTCGAGGGTTTGCCTCTTTACAACTTACCGTCTAACTATTATGTGTTGGAGGTCAAGTTTTGTAATGATAATGCGATGCTTTAAGTCGAAGTAGTATGTCTATGGTAACTATAATCATGCAGTAAAATGGCGTTTAACTAAATCGCGCATTCAATAGCTTGTGTCGTCTATCATGTTAAAAGTAGGAGAGAAATTTAAGTTTGGTTTGTGACATTCTATGACATATAATACTTCAATGCATAATACAGAAACAGCCACCGAACATTTTACAAATCAAAGGCAACGTTTCAAAAAGGAATCAATTTAACACTTGGATGACAATATCTTGAATGCATTGATGTAGTAGCTATTTGTGACGTCTACCGTAGCCGAAAATGACCCGATCCCTCTTCAAATTGCAATTTCAATGTTCAGATTTGAGCTACGCTCTGCAAATTTGACCGTCGCTCTCCAGAATTTCGGACCACCCACAAGCGTAAAGTAAAGGTCATCATCTTTATCTTTATCATCATCATCATCTTCATCCCCAGCTTCAGGAGTCAGGCGAAAATGATTCTGAGTTTGACGCTGCAGCGTTAGATTCACCACTTCAGATCCGACTATTCCCGACTGTGTCCGATGAAGTGATAAGTAAAAATGCGAATGTAAAAATGATATCACTTTAAATATTAATCAAACTATGGCTTTTGTATTTTATAATGTTTGATAACTTCTTACATGAATTCTGTTTACAGAACATTCTTAGCTATAGGTTCGACTGTCGCATTTTTGTTGTTAACCTTGAAATCCAAATTACATCGACTATTCAAGTCGTGAATAATAGTTATTCAGGTACATGGTTTCTTCATGGTTTCTGAAGTTGTCTAATGTATATAATTAGCGCTTGCATATCCCCTTTCATATGGTGGCGACTTTGACACATTTTTACTTTCTTATCGCATTAGGTACGCAGACACCAACAAACACTGCCACGGCTCATAAGCTAGAAATTACAAGCACTACCAAAAGTTAGGCTCTATGAGATATTATACTTATGTTACATAACTTGCAAACCTATTTCATAAATCAACAAGAAAATTCTGAAAGAAAGGTTTAGATGAATTTTATAATTCATCCCTCAACTTGTAGATTCTCATCGGCATTCTTAAAGTTTGGATACGACGCTGAAGCTGACGCTGAGTGGTTTCATTTTCATTGTCAGCTACAAGTTTACTTGAAGCTGGGAATGAGGATGAGCATGAACCAAGTTTACGCCCGTTCAAAACTGAAGATTATAGGTTTATTCTGCGGAGTGTAAGTCAAATAGAAGAGTGTAGCCCAAAAGCTTAAGAGCGTAGCTCAAATCTTGGGTGCGTAACTCCAAATCTTGAGAGCGTAGATTAAATATGGATAGCTTAGCTGAAATATGGAGAGCTTAGCTCAAATCTATAAGAAAAAAGCCATCTGTAGAGCATAGGTCAAATCTGAATGGCGTAGGTCAAACCTGGAGAGCGTAGGTCAGATCTGGAAAGTATAGGTCAAATCTGCCAAGTCTAGTTCAAATCTGCAGAGCGTAGCTGAAATCGGAAGAAGAAAATTACAATTTTGAAAGCGTAGGCCAAATCTTGAGAACAAAGCTCAAAGCTGGGGTGCTTTGGTCAAATTTGTTGGTCAAATCTAAAATCTGAAGAAGAAATTACAATCTGAAGAGGGACAGCGTCGTTTTCGGCAGCGGTAGATTTTTGTATGAATATCAAGTATATCACATCTCAGATTCCCATTTCGAACGTATCAGCCAAATCCTGAATACGCAATGCAGTTTAAAAAGAAAAGAATCAGATGATTGTCTCATAATTTGAACAAAAGATGATGTGTCAAAAAAATTCGTAAAGGGATTCTTACCGCTAACATGAATGCTGTTCAGGAAGATCTACTTTACAAATCCATATCAACCCTGAAGTCTTTACGAAAAAATTCTTCTAGATGCTCAAATCAAAGGGAAAATGAATTCAATTTGATAAACACTGCGCGCGATCTGCTCATTTTGCCTTACATTGGAAAAGACAATAGTGAGAAAATCCTTGCTAATCTACCAACCGAATTTCAAGACCAGCCAATGGCTCGTTGTTTGTAGTTGATCGGGCCAGCACGTTTAATATCATCCTTCCTTACTGTTGCAGGCATTTGATACTCATTGCCTGCAAAGGCAAAATGTCCTTTGTCCAACAGGATAAACTCTATTAATACCAGTCATATTTCTCTCAGGTGACGTACTACAACTGGATGCCCGGCGAACCTAACAACGAGGGCAACGAGGACTGTGTAGAGATGTGGGGTAAACATAGAGGGCAATGGAATGATGTCGGCTGCGGTGAAAGGTTCGGTTATGTCTGTAAAAAGTGAAATATATGACGACCATAGCGATGACTTGTCAGGTAAATAAATCTAGGTGGACCCTCTTTTAAATGATATAGATCAACGTAAATGCCCGTCTTTAAATTGTCCATCCAGCCAATCTTTGGTCGGTCCTGGACTTTTATACCAAAATTCGTTTATTTGAATGCCTCTCTGTACACAATGGAATGAAATTGCATCTTGCAGTATATGCAAGCGTTGTCTGTCTTGTAGCTAATGAAATTAATGTCTATTACTTCTAAACTGTCTACTATAGTCGAGTGAGCAGGTGATCATCAAAACTTAATTTTGAGCTATGAGTATTCGTACGTCTGCAATTTGTCCCGCAGGTGTGGCTCCAATCGAATATCGTCGTCTGTAGGTGTGAGCTTGTAATGATACCAGTCTTTCTCACAAAAAGGCACGACCTAAAATTGATCAATTCTTTACCGAAAATGGCAACCGCAAATATACGTTTAAGCGCCTAAATTTAATCGACCAAATCAATTTCCAGGGATTGGAATAACGACATTTTAATAGGCAGTTTAGTTTAAGAAAGGGATCCAAAACATCTCTGCGAAGATTGTAGTTGTTTTTAACATCTCTTCCTTTGTAAAGCGCCATTGAACACTACTGCGGTTTAAAGTTTGGCACTATAGAAATCCATATGATTAGTTGGTTTGTGAGAAAAATGCAAAAACACACATTACAGACCTGGAGTATCACTAATTGCCCATGCCTAGACTAGTAGTCGGGTTACAAATGATGAAAGTTATGACAAAGAAAGTTGATTGTTATACATTAAAAAGGTGTGAAGATACGACATTTATATAATGGCCACCGGAAAGTGTACACACTTCCTCTAACATGATGCAAGGATTCTGTAGCTACGATAGTCCCTTTGTGAGGGGCTTTGAAAATCGAAACATCCAAGGCTTTCTTTTAGGATTTGTCCACAGCTTGCAGTTTTAGAACATTAAGCTAGTGAATGTAGTTATACATGGCAGGATCCAGGTTCGTGTTAGTTATTTTGAAAACTATACACTTATTGTTGCCTTAACACTGAGCTTGAAAGCATCGATGCCATTATGATATATACCGGTATACAGAAGTAAAACTGTTAACTCTAATTTCACGAATTCAACACGATTTTTTCAGCAAACGTGTAGTCGAAATGATGAACTATGTATCTGAAAAAAATGTCTCATTTTCTCGAATTTGATTTGCTGTGTGTACCACTTCTTTGCTGTCTGTTCTGTGGTGTTTTGTTTCTATGTTTTAGGACCATTGACTATGTACTAGAAATTTTGACCCAGTGTTGATGGATAATGGATGGGTATGATTGTGATTATCAACGTCAGAACCAACAAGGAATTGAATGATTAGCCATGTCTACGGCGTTGTCATTAGAAGCATAAGATGTTGCAGTACCTAGGTTGTCTAATCCAATTGTATTGTCTCTCGTTGTGTGCATACGTGGCGGCCATTGAACCTATACAAACATCAGACATCCCAAATGGAGAGGGTTATTTCTGTCTACCAGTGACAGCTGTAGTCGATGACGCTCAGTAATTCGTTTACACATTGTCATGACTCAGTGCACAGTGTTCTTAGATGTTACTTACTTCTATGAGAGCCTAGGACAGGTTGGACTTCCTCGCTACAGGTGCATTGCCTGTGGGGATAAGTAAATGAATGCCAATTATTTTTGTTAGCACAGTTACCTGTTGAGGAAACTGTTCATCAAATAATGATGACCTTTGTAAAATGTTGGAGGCTGCTTTCCGGCGTGTCCGCATGGGGTACATTGCACCAAATGTCATTCTAATGTATCCATGACAGGCGTGGATGTCTACGTGTGACCTTAGAGGTGTGCAGTCGATCATAATCGACATTTGGCTTGTTGTACAAATTTGCATTCATTTGATATTGGTATATTCATTGCATCATGCACAGTGGTCCTGGAACTCACCAATGTGGCCTGTCTGTCCCCTTATTCTGCATTGCTGACAACGCTGTTATTTTTTCATCCAAAGATACTTTATTGTTAAGTTTTGTAAGCGATTTCAAATGTTTTGAATGCGATATATGGAGAACTCATATTTCAGCCCAAAATGTATTGCCATGGAAACGTGACGTGGGAGTTGGCATCAAATTTGTTCTTCTATCGAAACATATATTGTAGATAACCCAATGTGTTTAAATGGCACATGAGAAAACATGATATTTCAAACCCTCAAAAATAGAGACATGAGACATGACAACATATCAATTTTGTTCATTGCGAGCAAAACGCCTGCAGAGATCCAAGCTGTTTACATGGGATTTGGAAAAAAATAATAACTTCCAACCCCAAAATGGTTACCAAGGAAACTTCGGGCATCAAAACAGATACAATTTTTCTTAGCTTTAACAAAAACACGATTGGAACTAATTTGGGATAATTGGATCTTTATTTTTTCAAATTTCTCAAAAGTCTTAGGTGCCGTATAGCTGAAAATTGCGATATTACCAATTACTCATAAAAACAAGTGTGTAACTTAAAAAGAAAAGCAGATGAGGCTATATTTGCAGATTAAATCGACATTACTTCACCATCCAATTATCCCAAATTAGTTCCAATCGTGTTCAAAGAATACTATTATGCTGAAGCTGTGTATAAATCGAACAATAACAATTGGTATTTTGAGTATGACTGCTACACAATTCTCTAATTTATCATTATTATTATTCTTATTATTCTTATTCTCATTCTTCTTCTTATTATTATTACAGATAAATCTGGAAAATTCCTGCTCGACGAAAAATTGTCATCGTGGACATCGACGATCCAAAGTCCTCGCACATTATCCACAAATTAGACGTTGTATTCTTTTCTTCTTTTCTTGTAGCTGTAAAAGTATAGACAACTTCGTTAGTTTGGTATAGCCGTACTATTTTGTTCATTTCAAAATAATAAACGTGGTAATGCACTATGCCCTTTTCATGGTGTTGATATTTCTGGCCTGTAACTTAATTAGTTACTACAGAGACAATCTATCTGTTACAAAATCAACAACTTACATGGAACTATTAAAAGGGCTCCTTGAATAACCATACGCATATTATTCTAGCCTACAGTGACGGTAGCTTCTGCCGGCATGTTTTTTTTCTACCTCACCGTTTTAGGTATTTCTCGCATTGGTATCCGAATGTATTCTTTATAACATGGGGATCTGCGTACCTCAATATTTAAACACTCGACGAACAACAAATGTCAAACTTTGGTCAAAGTACAGATTAGACCATGGAGACGAACATTTCCTACTTAGTGCGCTTTGAGAAGCATAGTGAGAAGTAACAACCCCTTTTACTACTGCCTATGAAAAACTGGTTGGTTGTATGGAAAAAGCACAGTCCCTCAAAACTGTTTGAAATTTTACCCGTGGACTGAGATGTCTGCAGCCATCTGCAAAGCTGATTCACTTTCTGTAGTGTTTGTGGAAGCATCTGTGACTCCGTGACTTGGCTAAAAGAAAAACTCATGCAGATTCGGATAGGACACATTCTGCACACTTTTTGGACAGTTCCATATACCAGATGATCATCTCATATATGGCCCACAAATGCTCGTACAGTTACCAGGATAGTCGATCTAAAGCTAAAGTCCGAAGGCCGAACCTTGGAAGTAGTATAAAAAATGGAAGGTTTGACACCAAAAATCCATAAATTTGGCAAAAATCTTAAACAACAAAATATGCATCCATCCTCTAAAGGTAATATCGGACTAAAATAAAGGTTCATAACTTAACTCTCGTAACTGCATTTGACTGATAAATGCCGAATTTAGGTGAACATTCATAATCCCCCGCATTCACGTTGCCAGTCCGCCATTGGGGATCATTCAAGTGCAAGTATTATAGGAGTGAAAGTACACATCCAAATGGCCGACTGGCAATGTGAATGCGGAGAATTGCAAAACAGTGAATTCTCCCCTGAATTTTGCATGTACCCGTCAAATCAAGTTACCAGGGTAAAGATATCTTTTATTGGAGTAAATGTTTTATTTGATTGCTTTTTGACTTCTCACTGCTTTTTAGTCTTTCCTTTCCTCTCGATAAAGCAACGTAATCAAATGAATATAGACTCTGCCTGTATACATCACAGTCCTCGGAGGGACTGAATATGTATCTTTGAAATAAACAAGACCGAATCAAAGTTCCCCCACATTTGCCACAACGGAGGTAGTTCTAGGCTCATGGCGCTACTACCTAGGAAGGAGCTACATGTATTATTGTTCCATCACAAAACTTACGCTAGAAAGACAAGTATCGAGCATCCTACTTCAGAACGACCGTGTCTCTTTTACTCCCGGTGCTATTGTAGCGTAATGAATCTACATCCCTTGTTTTTCCCATACTTACTCTCTGTTTAAAGATAATTTATGGGAGCCAACGCTTATCTAATAACATTTCCATCTCGAGCTAGACATAATCAATCGCGCAGGCGGACAGGGATGCATTGGACTGAATGAAAATCGCATTGAAGGCATTTGGGAAATAAGATTTGGGTGCTACGGTGAGTTCTACAATAAATTATTAACTTATTAACTCATGAGTGATTCAGTTTTTGAATATTTACAAAATTTTAGCTCTTCCACATGCTTGAGTGGTATCAACTACCCAAAGTTTATAAAAAACACAGCCATTTAAATAACATGATTGTAATTATTCCCCATCTTAGCTTTTAGTGATCATAGCAAGGATATATAAAACATCATAGTGTCCAAATTCCTGCACTTGACAATTTAATGGTAATTTACTACATGAAAGAACAAAATAGTTTAAAAACTGCGTCTTTCCTTCTGGAGTTGGTATAGGAACTAGAATAACAATGAACCAAATGGTGGTACTGAGGAGAACTGTGTGGAAATGCGAGATCACCGCAATGGCAAATGGAATGATGAATCCTGCGATAAAGAACGAGGATACATCTGTGAACAAAAGGGGTAATGTTTTACAAGCTTCCATATGCGGCACTCTGTATACCCTTTTACAACAATGGAAGCATTATGATGCGCTTGTAAGCTAAAACCACTGTGACTTTCGGGGTAATAAAAACGCACAGTAGTCGATAGCTTCACATATGCCAACGAAAGACAGTTTAGCCACACTAATCTCACTGATTACTTTTCAAAGCCAGAAAAGAGAGCAGAATAAACCAGCAAATATGAATGTATTATTACTTAACTAAAAAACTAAAACTCCCTCTTTTGACCATGTTTTGATTGAAGAATACATGAGGTACCTGCATAACGGCACTCAGTATATAAAATGATGTCGACGCAATACCGCCGCTGAATGAAAACGATCATTTTACTTGTGACCCATAGGCACAAATGAACTACTCCCATTCCAACTTGGTTTACTATGACAGGTAAACACTGCCATAACATAAATGAAAACCGTTATACTTATTTATATGTATTGCACTGCCAATTGATATCTCATTTTGATGAGCTTTTGATTGGTGGTCCAAAACATTACGTAGCAATGTATATTCAGCCGTGTGGTAACAGGTGTACAGTACTGAACTCAATTTTACAACACCGAATCTAAACGTTTTAATCTTGTCTAGCTTCACGCATAGTAGGGCTTACCTTGACCAGAGTGTCAGAACGTTTCAAGTTGTAAAACAGCAGGAATAAATTTTCATATTTTCATGTTAAACAAACTTCAAGGATTAAGCTAAAATAAGATTTACTCTGTCCCTTTATTTGTTGTATGATATAGAGAATGCGTCAATACAGCACTTGTTTTTATTTTCTTTCGATTCTATTATTTTATAATATGTCGACAATAGTTTTGCACTTGTAGATCAACCGATGAAGACTTCTAAGCGTAGAAACTAGACGGTCAATGAAAATAGTACTAGAGAGCGATAGAGCAACCTCAATGAATAAAAAAGAGATAAATATACTTAGCAATTCGTCGCAATATTTTTGCGTCATTGTGTTAATTTTTAGCAGTTATCGATTGCGTTAGAACTATTAAATAAGCATTTTGAGTGAATGGCGGGAGATTTTAAAACACGCCATATTTCCTGATTTAGACGCGGTGCAATCATACAGAAACTTATATAGGCAGCTGATAGGAACGTTACGAGAACTTCACATGTCGCCTACAGTAGTCATTGATCAAATTGGTATCTCTAGTATCGCTTGAAGTGAAAATTCGATTTTGTTCATAAAATGTGGCGAAGCATATTTTTAGTCCCCAAAAGTGGTATAATGCTCATGTCCCACGTTCTGAAAATTGAATTTTTTATTGTTTGCCTGGAAGATGGTTCGGGACTTTGACAACGCCTTCATAAGAGACGCTTGCTTAAAGTAATTCGTACATTCGCAATGCAAGCACAAGATTTGCCAAGACCATTAAAACTTTGCCAGTTATAATTTTATTTCTGCAACCCATATGATACGAAAAATACTAGACGCCTTATTATTACTATACAGGACCTAACCAGCTTTATCATATCCTTTAAGGAACTTTGGAATACTTCAGGACCATCATGTATTAAAAGAGGAAATAAGTCTATGGTTGCCAAACTCCTGGAAAAGGAACATCTATTAAATGTCAGATCAATTGGCTAGTTAGTTGACCTGATGGTCGTTAGTACACTACTCATACATCTAGGCTCGACATAACTGGATGCACACTGGAGTAGTCGATGCTATCTTAGTGCATGCAGATGTTAAGACAAATGTTCATGATTAATATGCTACTGCGATTAACATTGGCGACTCTATCACGAATTAACATAAGAGTTTCGCCAAAAAATAGAATTCGAACCCCTCTCAACTTGTGAGTGTGTGAGTAGTTTACTGCAGTTATCATCCTTATCTGGCCTCATAATACAGACTTCTGATCATGTATCTCCTAATAAAATTTTGATCTTAACCCCTGTGACTCTCTCGGGATTTTTCACGTAAGTGTTTCGCCAAAAATTTAGAATTTCAAACCCCTCAATTTTAGAGTTTGTACGTAATTTAATTTGCCGTACTCGGAGCCCAGTGACACCTCGGGACTACCAATGGTCCTACAATTAAACCGATAAAAACACGATAAAACATTAAACAAACCTAAAATTACCATACTCTACCAAAGAACGAATGCAAAGTAAGAAACTTGCGTGTGATGATGAGGAGGATTATTCGGAAAATATTATTGATAAAGTACAACGTCGTAACTGTGCACACACCGGGAAGCCGTTGCTTGTTTATCCACAGGAAAACAAGCCTGGACCCATCTATCCTCCCCTGAAATGTGATGGGGCAAATTTAAAGAAACCCCTGCATGTTCGAATCTTACGCAAATTTAGGCAATAAAATATATACAAGTTTTCAAGGAAAAAATCGTTAAACGGGTCCAACGGACCAAGAATTGGCTGATTTAACTTTGTTTCTTCTTTCATTGTTTTTGTTCCAATCTCTGCGTATGCAATACGGCCAGATTTGTTTAACAATACAATTGACAACAGCAGTGCGCCGCCAAAGGTCAGGTGTACGTAAGCCTGATGTTCGCCTTCATTTGAAATTTACAATTAATCTATCTGGTCCCGTGCTCTATTTATTTCTGCTGTTCCCACGAAAAGGGTCCTGTATGTGGCAGCCATTTGCCAAGATTCCGACACTGTCTATATTGAATCACGGACAATATTTTCCATGCCTTGAAGACGTTCTCACGAGATCGGCATGGTACATCGCTTGTCTGATTCCCTGTCCCATCTATTTATACAGTACGATTCCTGGACAATTTTGAACGCACAACAAAGTTTACATCACCATTGAATGCTACCATCTATGATCTCTCAAGAAGCCACTGACCCATCAGATTGCTCAATTAAGTTGGAAAAATGACAGTAATGGATAGAATAGAGCATACCAGTCCCTTTTCGTGAGCACAGCGCAGCCAGCGGTAGTAATGGGGCCAGTGATCAAATTGGTCTGCAGTGCCAGAAATACGACTAACAGTCGTCAGGTGTTTACATGATACATGACTTGATCACAATTAAATGGAGGATACTAAATTTAGTCCTAACAAAGGGCACTGTGCTGTATAAACATGAATTATTGATTGCCATAGTCATGCATATAAAGCCCCCTCGAAGGATTCTTGTCGCCACCTGCGAATCATTTCAAATGTTAGAACATGGTATAGGGTCAATGGCGGAAATATGGTAAGATAAATTACCACGAGGGGCTGTACGTGAAGGGAAATAGCAAGTGTCTTGTTGGTAACACACGACCAAGAGATAATACAAAGAACGCTAAAGCCGAATGATAGACATGTAACTCTCCACATTTTGTCCAATCGTATTGTTTTTAATTTGACTAGCGACTGTATAGCACGGGAAGTGAACCAGAGGAGCTTACCAGTCACAGCGGTGTAATTTGTTCTCAACAAAATAGATGCAAAAATATCTATAGCATATTGTAAAGTGTCTGTCGGGGGGGGGGGGTAATCTAAAATCCAGACAAATCCAGACGTGCATATAGAATCATCAACTTCCCAAATTTTACTCGAGGTCCCTTCATGTCCCACCGTTAATAGCGCTCTTTCTTGTAGTTTCCTTCGACAACTCTCAAACCCACATTTGACGACATTTGAAGTTGCATTTTGATATTCTACCTTGCATTTTTTTGACAGAAATCACAGTCATGTTCCTCTTCACTCTTCCCCTATTTGTTATTTAGGCACCCCTAAGTTACCTCACCGTAGTCCACCTCTTCTAATCTGCTGACTCAGAGTCACTCTACGTCCGAATGCGTCATACGTACATCAAATGATTTCACAAAGTTGTTCTGTTTGGTCTAGCGTGTTGTTCTAGATTGTCCGCCTGAATATGAACCAGAAACGCGCGTGATGTGATGTGATTTTAGTTGTATCACGCGTGCAGATAACATGAACACACAGTGCCATAAGAGTAATTAATCAGGCGCAATCATGATTTGTGTAATTGAGGGTCGTTATGTCGTTATGTGAATTTTCCAAACAGTATAAAAGAAGACTGTTCATGATTAAACAGTTTACTGTGGACGATACTGTCTTCTCCTGAATGACAGTTTATTTTCAAATATTGAAAAAACAAAACAAAGAAAAAACAAAAAAAAACAAACCAAACCAAACAAACAAACAAACACATGACACAACATGTTAATGAATGCAGTCATGACGCATGAAAATATATGACGTGTACACACACCTGCTTACGATGTTAAACTCTCACAGATGTCATTATGTATTTTCTTTCTCGCATGAAATCGTATGTAAGGGAGAATATAAATACCTAACAAAGTGACGTGTGAATGAACGATTGTCTAACATCAGATTTGAAACTTTTCAAAATAATCTTTCTCCTCAAAGTTAAGGTTAAACTGAGGAAATCAATATGAACAACTATGGCACTATTGCCATGTAGGTTTTTGGCATAGCATTCTCACATTTTTCAGAAAGGATCTCCATAATCTGTAACGTCATGTCAAGTCACGTGACACGTTGTAGCAAATAGCGGTAAAGAATGAGCATGTGGCGTGTTATGACACTTAATATTTGCACCAGACGAGTGGGTCACGTCAAGGCTTGTCACTGACGAAGGTAATTTCAGTGAAAAAATATCTCCGACCTTTGAGTTTTGATTCATGACGATGCTAAGATTAAAACTCATCGCTTTATTGGGCCTAACCTTGGCTGTCCCTTTTGGCGGAACGGTTGAAAATGTTCCCGTCGAGAAAGCTGAAGATCACGAAAGGGTTGGTGCTGACGACTTCCGTATAGAGGCAGGTGTAGAAGATTTTGATGAAGAAGTTGATACCGAGCCGGGTTCTGATCAAGATAGCGAAGAAGATGAAACGCAAAGTAGTAAGGCTTTTGATTTTCCTCTGAATGATATCAACGTATAGCGTGTGTCTTGATTAACAGTATTCGGTTTAACAGCAAATTGACGGTATTTTTTAACCATTTCGTACATAACGTTTTGATTTCTGTCTCGGTATTAAGTCATGGTATTAGAGAATTTGAAAATGTGAAAATGTAGAGAATGATGTTCAAAGACGATGTTCAAACTAGTCAAGAAATACAGATCAGTAATTTGCTGTAATTGAAATACATTTCATCTTTTACAATATTCAACACGTCTACATGTATCAATAAAAGTACATTTACTTAAGCGAACAGATACCTAACATTTTCTGCAAAGTAACTGGTGCCAACGGAATGGTGCAATCGTCGAAAAATAGACGCACAATGAAACATTTTCCTGAAATAAACGTTAAACCTTTCTTTTTCACGACCAAGAATTAAATTTTAGGGATCAAGTTGCAAAACTTGGGATTAAAGAAAGATAATTATCTGAAAAAGATGAAGTTTGATATTCAAAATGGCCGCTTCATTAAAATTTCGGTTCTTTTTACAAAGCAGATGGGTAAATTTTCGTTTACTCCATATGCTTAACATGAATACTAACATCAGTAGATCAGGAAAGTATTGAAAGAATTTAGGAATCCGAAAATTTGTCTTGAAGGCCCATTTTATCGTAATGAATGTCATACCTCTGATGGAGAAGCTTTGTCATGGTAATAACTTTCATCGATGTTGTTTCACATCCATGGCACATGCATGTTTCCTGTCCATCTGTGTCCTTAATAAACGTGAAAGCAACAGACTAATTATGGCAACCAAATAACTCCGATTTCGGGTGTAGTTTAAAACTGTTGTATTAGACATTTCCCCGAAGTATCGAAATCAACAGTGCTTAAATGTAAGGATGCATAGACAACAATAGTCTAGATTTTTACCTATTTTGTTATTTTTAATGCAGATATCATATTCAGATGCGACCAAAACGTTGGAGGGAGTTGTTACTTTTATTATAAAGAACGCCACTATAGATGGAATGAAGCTAGAGAACAGTGTCAAAACTTCAATGCTACCCTGGCAGCAATTGACGACTACCAAGAGGATCAATTTTTGATAGGTACTTGCCGATGTAAATCCTCTTTGATAGTGTGGTTGTCCGTCTGTCTGTCAGTATCTGTTTGTGTGTCTGTGTCTATCTGTCAGTGTGTGTTGTATGTGCGAGTGTTTGTGTGTGTGAGTGTTTGTCCTTTCATAATAAGTAGCCAGAACATAGCGGATGATTTGCGTATGACTTTTTACATGTACTCGTACCTCGGTACACGTTCCTATGTCCCTTGCCTCATGCAAAATAAAGTTTATCTGCACTTGACAAACATCTTACTTCAGGATGTGTAAATGGTACAATCCATTTTTGTCACAGTGAAATTGATACGTGTGGCACGTACATTCCATTGTCTCCCAATACTTGATCTCAGTTAAAAGCTTGTTTACGAGAGCAAACCCTTATTTGATCAAAAGTTTCTGCTTCGAAACAGACATTATTGATCTCGAAGGTGGACAGGTGTGGATTGGACTGAATGACAATCGTATTGAAGGCTATTGGGAATGGGATGGAAATGCTACGGTGAGTTCTCATACACTATGTCATTAACTCATTGACCTAGTAATGTTACAACTTTTGAATATTTACAAAATTATACTCTTCCCTGTAAAGCTGTACAGTAATATGGAGATGAACTTGTATGGGTGGTGTCGATTACCCATAGTTAATGAAAACAAAGATAATTAAATAACATTGAAATCATTGCCCCCCCAAGGCTTATGATTGCGCTAGAAAAATGACATATTACCACAGAAAGGATTGTGTACACCAAGAATCAACATCGAATGTGTCAAACTACTGCACTTGTCAATGCAACGGTAATTTACTACAACAAAGAACTAAATAGCTTGAAACCTTCATCTTTCCTGATAGAGTCGGTACAGGAACTGGGATGACAATGAACCAAATGGTGGTACTGAGGAGAACTGTGTGGAAATGCGAGATCACCGCAATGGCAAATGGAATGATGAATCCTGCGATAAAGAACGAGGATACATCTGTGAACAAAAGGGGTAATGTTTTACAAGCTTCCATATGTGGCACTCTGTTTACCCGTTTACAACAATGGAAGCATTATGACGCGCTTGTATCGGACAATAATTATTTCCATCACGCTAAAACCTCTGTGACTATCGGGATCATAAAAACGCACAGTAGTCGATAACTTCATGTATGTCAACTGATGACAATTTAGCCACACTAATTTTACTAACTACTTTTTATAGTCACAAAAGAGAAACCAAACAAATCTGGATGTATTCTTGCTTGACGGGACAAGTTAAAGTCCCTCTTTTGACCATATTTCGCTTGAAGAATACATAAAATACTTGCATAACGTCACTCAGTGTACAAAATGATGTCGACGCATTACCGCCACTGAATGCAAAATGATCATGTAACTTGTGACCCACGGATACAAATTATCTACACCCATTCCAACTTGGCTTCCTATGACAGATAAACATTGCCAAAACAAAAATGAAAGCTGTTATACTTATCTATCTGAATTATGCCACCAATCAATTTGTCATTTTGACGAGCTTTTGATTGATGGTCCAAACTTTACTTAACAATGTATATTCAGTCATGTATGGTAGCAGATGTACAGTCCGGACCTCGATTTTAACGGCTGGGAATCTAAAGTGTTTTAATCTTGTCTGGCTGCACGAAGTTGGCCAGAAAGCTCAGCTCGTTTTGAGTTGTAAAGCAACTTGAATAACATTTAATGTGAAACAAAAGTCAAGGATGAAGCTGAAAAAGAAATACTTTATCCCTTTAATTGCTGTATACAAGTGAATACCGCACGGATTTTTAATTTTTCTTTGATTCCATAAATTGTGAATATGTCAACATTAATTTAATGTCTATATTTCCACTTCCAGGTCACCGATGAAAACACAGAATCGTAGAAATTAGGCGATCAACGAAAATAGTACCAGAGAACGTAGAGGAACCGTAATGAATAAAAAGACAGTCTATGTATGATGATATCATTCATATCACAGTGATAAATATACCTAAAAATTCATCGCAATACTTGTGTGTCATTTTTAATTTTTGGCAGTTATCGATTGCGTTAAAGAACATTTTGAGTGAATGCCGAGAGATTTAAATACACGCCATATCTTCTGGTTTGCATGGGAACATATGTTTGCAGCTGATAGGAACATTACGAGAACTTTACAAAAACCGAATTCGTATATTCGCAATACAAGCACAATATATACCAAGACCAAATTTCATTTTTCTGCATTGAGTGAACACAAGGAAGGAGGCCATTTTGAATTTCAAATATTGGTAAATGATAGTTAGCATGTTGAACATATGTTAGTATTTTTATGTTTAGCTACCCAACTTAAGAAACCCCCTCCAAGTGACTGTATGGCCATATCAGACTTGTCTAATATGTTTTACATATTTATTTGGGTAATCTTTGATGGTGGTTATTTAAGTTTGATATCGAATGCTCGCTAGGCATTGTCCAGGCCGTCACACTAAGATAACTTAACTCGGTATCTTATCAATTCTATAATTTTACCGTTTCTGAAACTTTGTATTCAGAAAATGACAGTTTGTGGAATACTCCGACGAGTGTGTAGCTTATGTTCTTCTACTGCCGGTTTAGTATTATAAGCGTGACGGCAACCCTACAATTGGATTTACGTTTGTAAATAATGGCAATATACATGCTAATCACTTTTCTAACTATGCGATGACAAACAAGCCTATCCTATTGTTAAGATCATCAGTTGTACGCTTTCGTCCTTCGGTTCATTCTCCTTGTCTTGGTTTCTATCCATCGATGAGCCGTGATCTTTACATCTGTTAGCTATCACTCCTCTGAGCAAAATAGGAAACAGAACCAGGCAAGCCCCAGCGATGGCACTACCCAAAGCAATTCCCACCACGGCGCCGACATGAAGACTCAGGTAATCGGCATTTTCCTGCTGGATGGTAACAGCGCCCGCAGTGATATTCGGAGACGATGCCACATCGACCACTGTCGTGATCACGGCGTCGGTTGGTTCGGCCGGACAGTCAATCGGTCCGATACCAGATTCACCAAAAGAAAGACACACTATGTTGTTGGTTTCGTCGGCATCAGGTACATTTCCAACTGCAATAATGACAAATTACGGGCTATAGTAACGTCAGTGCAAGTTTTGGTAATGTTACTTTGGAGATGATAAAGATCAACTCTGTCCGACCAATGGTTTACATTATTGTAATCATTCCTCCATGTGGATAAAAGTATAATTAAAAAATAATCCGCTAAATTCCGAGCTCCATTGGCGGTAATGTTTACTTATTTCCTAGTATCTTTGTTCTATTTGAAAAACACAATTGTTGTTTTAATCCGAAAATCATGTCAAAATTATCAGTGATCTATGTATAAAGTCTGAAGTGGTGGCCAGAAGCTGTCACTTTTGATGATTTGTGTCACTTTTTTTTTTGAACATGAATTGCAAGTTCTTGTTCTGCTCCCGTAAAATACACTGATGCTACTGTTAAAGTTTGAATTCTGGTCCGGACCAATCCATTTACAAACAATAACAATACAGGCTGAACCGACTACGTTGACGAGCTCATCACTACGCATCTCGTTATCCTTTGGGAAGTAGAATGAGAAAATTAAAGATAACATGGCAAACAAAACAGAGGTAAACTAATCAAAAGTTGCAACTTCTGGCCCTGTAAGTCTTGACTTTAATTAATTCATCTACACCAACGTTGCCTATTGCAAACAGTACCCTGTGTCTTCATGACAAACATTTTGTATTAATTACAGCCATTACATAGAGAATAATATCAAAATTAGTTGGTTTTCTGGAAAACTGATGAACTTTATCGAATTCTACAGCTACAGTTTTTTAACAGGTAATACCCGCCTCAGAAATAGATGTTTGAACTCTCATATTTACGTAGTATTATTCCAACTTGCTGCCTGTGTAGACTACAGTCCTGCACGTTGCAGAACAAATGAAGTTTGCACTATCTTATCTTTTGTGAACATCGACAACTTATTCTCTTCAATCATAGTTCACACAGAGTACGGCAGCTGTTTTGAATTTCTAATACCGGTCTAGTTTTTGATAATTTGCATCTCTTGTACCAAGATGTGCAAATTGAACTTTGATTTGACAATAGTTTGAAATTTACTGTGTAAAGTTTCAGTGAAAGTTTGACATCATATGCACCCTTTTGTTACTCTACTCAGCTATACCCACCGTTCTGGAATACCACACAGAAGTGTGTGTATGACTGACAATTTTTTTCAGGAATCTGGATGCTAACTTGGTGTCCAGAGTACGTTGTCAAGTCCCATTCATCAATGCCTGCGTCGAGATTCCCTAGCATTAGTGTGCCATCAAGGTCGAATTGAATGGTGGCAGACTCGCTGTCGGAGTTCCCAATAAACGCTGAGAATCCTATGTTAGATGCCCCACCAGGTACTTTGGTACCACCCATGTTCTTGAGATCGATGTCAAATGTGATGTTGACTGGACAGTTGGTGATGAATTTTGCATATGTTGGGATCAACACCAAATTAGACGTCTCCACCTCTGAAAGACACAATTAACCCAAGCTTGAATAAATTATTCGTTTATAATGTTTTCTATCATTATGTTTAAATGGATTCCTTTTGAATGTTCCCTTAATGTCAACCAGTATAATTCACCTGAAATTAACCACGATAATTTTTCGCAAACGTTCATATTTTTACATCTTTACGGCCACCAGAAGACTATACTTCCCTTTTCTCATGCTCGGTATATAACGATAAATTTAATCTAATAATACAACAGGATTTTGTGTGTCGGTGAATATATACAAGTCATTTTCTTAACTAGAATTTTTTCTTTCCAACTTTTCTTTCTGCAAAACCCTACACACTAAGTCGAACACGCAGAAACATATTGTATTACATCAATGATAAAAATCGAAAGTAATTTAGTATTTTAGGTTAGTTTGTATAAAGTAGACTGCTGACTCCGTGGTTCTCCAGGGGATAAAGACAATCAATGTCATCTTCCTCGAAAAGATCTTTGCAATCATAGAGAAATCGTAAGCGCATTCATGCACACTAACCTGATCGACAATCGGTCAAACCGGCATTTCCAAATCCTTGTATGAACTTTACACAATTAAAGTCATTCGTGGATTTGTTGTCAACATAGGTTGCTCCAAGGTCCTTCTCTATAACCATGCATAGATGACTGTGGGTAAGACACTTATCGCCAGGGTACGTTACACTGTAACCAAAAGTCAGATAATAATGTTCGTCGCCAGCAACAGAGTATATTTGCAATGAATCACTACGTCTATCTGTGCTGTCTTGGAGAAAGTATCCTATAACCTCAATGGGATCGTCCATATTTCCGTGGACATCAAGACCAGAAATGTACATCTTCACATCGTAATTCCTTGTCGGTGGCGTCACAGCTGTTAGGTCGTCTGGCCCATCGTTCCTCACGTACATCGCAGATGTATAGACCGCCTTTGGGATATCTCTTTCGAACACCAGGTTTGCGGATACTGGATCTGGATTTGTTATCGTGAAACTTTCAATTTTTAAATCTGAAAGGAACAAAAACTGAAGTTCGTAGGTAATTCTGTCTTTGACAGAATCGACGAGATACTAATCCTTTCCTCATAATTGTGAAATCATACTGCGAAGAAACGCAGAGGCATAACATTCATTTCTAGTGTATGAAATGTCTTTGAAAAAGTTTGTAACATATAGAAGTACATTCGAGACGATAATAGGTTTAATGGCATGTACAGAGAACTCACTTTCCGGGCTTAAATATGTCAGTCCACGACCAGCTAAATAAGAAAGAATGTGACAAATGCTACATGGTCCAAAAATGTAGTTAAATGTATTTGCAGGTGCGAAACTCAGAACAAACGCCCCTTTTAAAGGCCACCAAACACGACAGGAGAACTAACAACCATGATTTCGAAGTTTTTTTCTATTCCCCAGCCAAAGCAATAAGCAGCAAACAAAACACATGATAATCGGAATTGATGCTTGCCTGAATATGCCCGTGATTAAGAATTTGATCTAAAGGTGAAGATAGACGCTTACCAGGGCATCTAGGTGCTGAGGCGGAGATTTACCGTCGTTGCACATTTGGAAGGTCTGAATTTCAGTCCACAACAACGACAAGCCGCGACTTTGATAGAAATCAAAACTTTTATATTTAGGTAGAGAAATGTATTAAAGGTACGTTTTTAAACCAATTCAAGTCGCAGCTGCTTTTGACTGATTTAATATACAAGATAAAAATAATGGGTATTTCAGCGATAATAAAAAATAACATATGAGCTTCTGCCGATACTTACCACAATTCTGTGCCGAATATTGTGAAAGCAAACGAAGAACTAGCAATATACTTTGGATTGATTTTAACCGGCTCGGAGCCATCTGAAAGATCAACAAAAGGTCGTATTCTTACAACTTGAGAAGTACAGCATACTTTGATGTCTTTCTATCTGCCTTTCTGTCTTCTTGTCTTCGAATCCATGTTATAAGGCTTTGCGACAACACTTGTATCCGATTTGGGCGACGAGAAACATGAAAATTACTATTTGTTTCTTGTGCGTGTCATAATTTTAACACAAAAGCTCTTGCATTAAGGAAACTGCCTGGTTGATTCAAATTGTCGACTCAAAAAAGTAATTATCAAATTTGTTGTAAGGCACTCAAATACCATAAAATTCTCATGGCAATCTGTTATTTAACCCGTTGTATTTTAGCGATTTCCTCAAATGTTTGGGGTACCTGAGCGACTCCGTTGGTGACTGATATATATGCACGGAAACATCTTGACAATTACCATCACATATCTGGCATTGCCTAAGAGTCAGAAACCACATTTGGATTACAATCGACAGGTTTTATCTTCTTCAGTTTCACTATTACTATACAGCATCAACACTCGAAGAAGTATCCACAGCTATATTACTGCTCTCATTTTAAAAAGGTATCACGTTGTCGGGAGGTCAACTAAATCTTTAGTATTTGATTAAATTCTTAATTTGCCCTATCATGAAGTTCCATCCTTTCCTTAAGATATTTAATAATGAGTTTCTTATAACGTACAACATCGGGCTTTGCTCACGAGCTTCTTAGAATGCGATTGGCAGTACCTGAGAATTTACTTATATAACAAAAGCAAGACGTTCAAAGGACAATTGCAATTTTAGAGATGCCTTTCACGCCTTGTCATCTATTGATCACACAAAATCTCCCACCTTAAACCAAAGTTTGCTGCCAAGCAATCATATGGAACTTTCCTTCAGCATGCCTCTGTTGAAACTCAGAACGAGCATGCTTATGACTATTTCCTTCCCGAAACACAATCAGTCTCCTTCAGATTGTCCGGTTGTTCTGATGATAATGCTATATCAAACAGACTTGACTTCTTTTGTGTTTCCCACCGCAGAAGACCTACGGAATGATGGTATTGGGAGGCATCATGGCCCGATGGCTAGAGCAGTGGAAGCACGATCACAGGATGGTGAGTTCGGGCCCCGGCATAGCTATGGTGCAGTGTCCTTGAGTAAGGCACTTTATTCCTCATTGCTTCTCCAAACCCAGGAGTGATGTACTTGGTAGGACATTGGTTGTAAAATATGCCTTTAGCTCTGCTGCGCTTATTGGCTGCACATTTGAGCTGTTGTTTGCTCCCCAGAGAGTTGAGTGGTATCATATTATCTCCAGTGACCAGGGGTAATAATAATTGTAAAGCGCCTTGATCACATGTACTTGTGGATTTGCCGATATGTGCGCTATATAAGAACCCATGACGGTTCGTTGTTAAATTTAATTTCAAGGCCTAATCTGACTGGACTGCAAGTGCTGTGTCAAAATGTTGAACCTGTCCATCGTTCGGAGGAAATCAAACTGTGGTGTAAGTTGTGGATGTCAAAGGTTACATACCCCTGGGAAACCTTTTGTTTAAAGTGTCTGCCTAGTAATCGCCTTGACATTCAAGTTGCCTGCCAAAACAATTCAAAACATTGTCAAACAAAACCCCAGGGACAGTACAAGCCTATTCATTCGACTCAACGTAAGCTTCCATTAATTTTTGAGAAATAAACTCAACGATTAATCTCATATTTCCAGCAATTTATTCAGGAAACGGACTCAATACATCAATAGAAATTCTATCCATCGGAGAACCATTAAAAAAAAGAAATACGCCAGCAAGGGTGCACACATAAGCACACACATCAACAGAAATGCTAAACTAGTAATACCTTAACCATATTTTTCTCAGTGTACGACCAATTCCCGTATTTGCACAAACCGCAGAATCATAAAAATGCTGTATGATGAAAGCTACAGATATCCGTGGAGGTGAGAATAAACCTTCATGATAAGCCATAGGAAACGTAACATGCCACTAAACTATTTTATCATTTGTTGACGCCCATAACCTGTACGAAATACCAGTGTGAACATGCAACGGCCGATACATTGACCATTATAATTTCAACGTAGAACCAAACATGACGACACCTTGACACCTCAGACAACTATGGTTTATCTACTCGCCACACTTTTCAGAGCATAGCTTCCAATGTTCTCGTGGCTAACCTGCACGCTTATCTATCGATCATTCATGGGGTCTATTGACTAAACTTTCTTTATTGAGCAAGCGTATTTCATTGGAATATCCCGAATTAGCACTCCCTTTGGACACGGTCCTTTGTTGAATCAAAAGCCCTATTATCACCAAATGTCTCACCTTTGGTTGCTGACAGTCGACTGTCCTTATTGTCTGACAGAGTGCTGTCTTCAACCCCTTCACTTTCCGTATTCTAAGGGTGAACCATTTGATTTCTGGGGGGGGATGGAGGAAATGGGTGGGGCATCCATCATCAAATCATTTTTTCTGTATGCAGTGGCAAAGCAAATTTTTTTTTCTCGCTTGCCAATTTTTAATACAATATGCTATACATACACGTTATTTGTTCACAACCGGATGTTTTAATAACTTGTTGTGTTCATGGTTCTGCTATTAAATTTTATGTACAACAAATAACTAGTAAAAAACCAGACTTACAAACTTGACCAGCTGTACTCAAGCTGTGTAGCAGACGTGGAAAAACTCAACAAGAATCTGCGTCATACCAAGAAAGTATGGTTTACTACCACTCTCTACAAGCCAAGGTCAAGGCAGTTGTGCAAATGTCAAATGAGAAAATGGCCACCATATCAGCTGTGCATGAGAAATACAAAGAACTGTACGGAGCTAGCCAGCAGGCAGCAGCCAATAACAGGAGAGCTGCTAACGAAAAAGAAAGAAGAAGAAAAGAGCTGCGATATCAGCATCATTCAATACCAATCCACATGTCAAGGCAAAGTGCCGAAGAGAGATGGCAAAGGACATCCACTCAACTGACATTGTCACATTATTCAACAGACAAGAAAGGGGAGACAAAGGTAGTCATATCAGCATATTATTTGAGTGATGACTTTGTTTATGTTGGAGTAATATAAAAATGCATATAAAAATCACCAATATTAATGCTTTTGTCCCTTTCCAAAGTGAGAAACCTTTTAATCAAACACAAAACTACTGCAGACAATTTTAATAAAAATAACAATTTTCCTTTCTTTCAATTTTCCTTTCTTACAGGTGCTCAGCAGGTACCTGCATGTACCGAACCAAAAAGATATGGGATCTGCCTACTGTCATCCATGAAGCCACTGCCATAGTCTCCAGTAGAGTAATAGTAGCCTGGTTAAACCAGACGGCTGATCTGTTCCATCCACTGAACAGATCAGCCGTCTGGTTAAACCAGGCTGATAGTGACTAGGATAGAAGTGTAGTGATCATGCAGTTGTGAAAGTCAGTACTATAGCTGTGTTTTATATAAAATCAGTACTGTCAACTTCTCAGGAAAGAAGTCATGTTTTACAAAAGTTGTGTTTGTATTTCATTATTTGTTGTTGTATTTTCATTGCAAGGAAAGACATATATTTTGAGAATAATATATTGCTTTTAAAAGTAGTTCATTGAATCGTGTCGTTTGTTTTAAATTTTCAGTAGATACAGATCACAGCAAGTCCAACGGTTCCCCTTTTAATACTGACTGTGTCAATGCTTTATTGCAACATATTTAAAACACTGTCATCACAATGAAACTTTGAACATTGTGTAGTATTGAAGTTTATTTATATGCCACATTTTTTACATCAGGATTCACTCTAAAATATTGAAAATATTAGTGCCGCCGTAGGCGGCCGCCCTCCAGCGTTTTTTTTTTTAAATCAGTCCCAAACTTTGGTGATTTAGCACATGGCGTCAAATTTTTTTTTCTCTCCTGTCTGTTGGAACAATTTTTTTTCTCAAGCAATGTTGGATCAATTTTTTTTTTTCTGTCCTTCACCTGCCGACAATTTTTTTTCCCCAGATCCTCCATCCCCCCAGAAATCAAATGGTTCTCCCCTAAGCGTCGACCTTATTGAAAGACAAATATCACCATATCGTCCCCACATTGTTTTCATTGACGTCACGAACTAAATGCAACGTATCCGTGTTCACAAGTTTACGATGTATAACTCAGCATGCCCTTATTTACATGTTACTTATGTGACACCGGACATGTTTTCTTGTTTTTAAGGTAATATAGTTAGCGCCTCGAAAATGACAGATGTAAAGCTTTGCTCATACTTCCCTCAAGTAAATTTTCAACCTTTCTCTTTCATGGACGGTCACCGTGAAAAGTGTGGTACAAGAGAAACAAATTACCTAACATTTACAGACATTTCAAATTCAAAATGGCCGCCATCCATGTGTTTTCTCTATTGGGAAAATACAAATCCCGATTTTCACAAACCTAAGCAGAAGAAACTTTATTTACTCCATAAGTTTCAAAATAAACCCCAACAAGTGGTAGGCCAAAAGAAAATTGTAAAAGTTTGAGATTTTGAATGTCTGTCCCCGAGGCGCATCCTACCTTCACGTCTATGTTGAATGCACGGTGTAATGCCAGATGAGTCAGAAGTATTACATTCCCTCCGCGTGACACGTTTATGATCGACAGTTTTTGACGTCTTCGAGGGTCTAGCGCATTTCAACTGTTAAAACTGCAATATTTAAATGACTGAACTATCCCCATTTGTGAAATAACTCCCTGTTTGTATCGATATATCGATTCTGTTTGAGACGTCAGAAATATTTTTTGGAGGAAGATTCATGTATCAATCAATCTTTGTCGAAAGCTTAATACATCTAACTACTCGGACGCTTAAGGTAGTGTACACCTCGAAAGTGAAACATCCAAAATTTTGCATAAACTGTCCCATTCTCTCACCAAATGAATAAAAAAATCGGGGATCACCGTGCAGAGTTTGCTACTAGATAAACAAATTACCGATATTTGAAATTCAAAATTGCTGCCATCCCTTTTTAAACTTTAGTGGGAGAAATACAATTTTCGATTTTCGAAACACTAAGACGACTAAAAGTTTTCTCACTCCAAAGTAGATCAGAAAAGAATGGTAAAAATTTGAGAGTCCGAATATCTATACCCGACGTGCATTCTACCTCAAGTATGTCTGTTTCTTTCTGAAAGGTCTGATTGATGAGCCTAGCAAACAAAAGGAAATCACACGATTTCACAAAATTCAGTAAACGAACACATGGAACAAAGCCTGAAAGTGCGAGTCACAATTTGCAATGTACTAGTTTAACGGACCGGAACAAGCTTGCTCCTTCATGTAATATTTGTCTACACAATACAAGCTCGCCATTTACATTAAAATGAGAACCGAAAAAAACCAAAACACCGTGCCGCAAGTCCTCAATTCATTTGAAAATGTCAGACGTGCGTTGCATCGCATTGTCAAGCATATGTCTCATTCTCAACGAGCAATACAGCGTCTTTTGAGACGACATACAATCTGGTAGAAGTACACTATCCATATCTGGAGAAGTGGCCGTTTTTATCGGTGTTACTGAATTCAAAGTTTACTATCAATGTTTCTCCTTACAGCGACCACAATTAGATATCTGTCGGATTAGTATCTGCAGCAGATTTCATCATATTTGGTGCAGTTATATCGGAGTTATATGACTAATTACAAACCTTCATAAAATATGCAAATGAGCTATTCATTAACTTTACACTGCCAAATGCTTCTCTGTACAATTAGATATTTATTAAAACAATATCTGTACCCGATTTCACTGACTTGGGTGCCGTAATTTCCGAGTTATATACCTAATTACAAAGTTCATTAAATGTACAAATGAACCCTTAATTAATTTCACACTACTGAATGCTTTACACTACAGTTTTATATCAGTCTGATCAGTATCCGCAGCAGATTTCATCACATTTGGTGAAGTTATATCGGAGTTATATGACTAATTACAAACCTTCATAAATATGCAAATGAGCTATTTATTAACTTTACACTGCCTAATGCTTCTAATTATAATTAGATATATCAGATCAATATTTGTTGCAAGTATCATCAAGTTTGGTGCGGGAGTTGAGGGGTATTATATTATGCCCAGTGACCAAGGTTAATAATAATTGTAAAGCCCTTGATCACATGTACTTGTGGATTTGCCGATATGTGCGCTATATAAGAACCCATGACGGTTTGTTTTTGAACTTAAGTTCAAGGCCTAATCTGACTGGACTGCAAGTGTTGTGTCGAAGTATTCAACCTGTCCGTCGTTCGGAGGAAATCAAACTGTGGTGTAAGTTGTGGATGTCAAAGGTTACATACCCTCTGAGAAACCTTTTGTATAAAGTTTCTGCCTTAGTAATCGCCTTGACATTCGAGTTGCCTGTCAAAACATTCAAAACGTTGTCAAACAAAACCTCAGCAACAGTACAAGCGTATTCATTCGACTCAACGTAAGCTTCCATTAATTTTTGAGAAATAAACTCAACGATTAATCTCATATTTCCGGCAATTTATTCAGGAAACGGACTCAATACATCAATAGAAATTCTATCCATCGGAGAACCATTAAAAATAAATACGCCTGCAAGGGTGCACACATAAGCACACACATCAACAGAAATGCTAAACTAGTCATACCTAACCATATTTTTCTCAGTGTACGACCCATTCCCGTATTTGCACAAACTGTAGAATCATAAAAATGCTGTAAGATGAAAGCTACAGATACCCATGGAGGTGAGAATAAACCTTCATGATAAGCCATAGGAAACGTAACATGCCACTAAACTATTTTATCATTTGTTGACGCCCATAACCTGTACGAAATACCAGTGTGAACATGCAACGGCCGATACATTGACCATTATAATTTCAACGTAGAACCAAACATGACGACACCTTGACACCTCAGACAACTATGGTTTATCTACTCGCCACACTTTTCAGAGCATAGCTTCCAATGTTCTCGTGGCTAACCTGCACGCTTATCTATCGATCATTCATGGGGTCTATTGACTAAACTTTCTTTATTGAGCAAGCGTATTTCATTGGAATATCCCGAATTAGCACTCCTTTGGACACGGTCCTTTGTTGAATCAAAAGCCCTATTATCACCAAATGTCTCACCTTTGGTTGCTGACAGTCGACTGTCCTTATTGTCTGACAGAGTGCTGTCTTCAACCCCTTCACTTTCCGTATTCTAAGGGGTGAACCATTTGATTTCTGGGGGGGGGATGGAGGAAATGGGTGGGGCATCCATCATCAAATCATTTTTTCTGTATGCAGTGGCAAAGCAAATTTTTTTTTCTCGCTTGCCAATTTTAATACAATATGCTATACATACACGTTATTTGTTCACAACCGGATGTTTTAATAACTTGTTGTGTTCATGGTTCTGCTATTAAAATTTTATGTACAACAAATAACTAGTAAAAAACC